>NC_045795.1:46492943-47113426 GCF_009873245.2 Balaenoptera musculus
TGAATATTTAAAAGGCAAAGCTTCTGGCTTTAAAAGGGCAACAGATAACACACCTGGACAAAAAAACCCCCAAAACTCACAGGTTCAGGGCAGAGTATAATTTGTGAGAGTGGACTCAAGACTTCATTGTGAGAAATATGCTAATATTTTCCTGACTTACTTCACAAACTGGGTTTAAAGTAGTTATGACACCTGCTGGAAATCCCATTAACTAAACATACCTGTAATTTTTTATTTGCTTTTCTTCCACTCAGAAAGTTTGAAGAACTGATTAGTTCTAGTGCTATCTATTTGATATAGTGCAAATTAAAAAATTTAGGGGGGAACATGACCAATAATCTTCAACTTTATAGTAGTAGGATAGAAAAGACTAGGGCAGTTAGGCACATCCTCAAGTTCTTTGGAACTATAGCATATTAAAAGTAGCAAAAAAGCCCAATGATGGCAATAAATAATGATGATACTCATAGTAGAAACAACTAATATAATTAAGTACTTATTATGAGCCAGACACTACGCAAAATTTTTCATCTTCAACATTGAATTTTTACAACAATCTTATTAGGTTGGTATTATTCCCATTTTACAGTTGAGGAAACCAAGGTTTAAAGAGGGTGAGTAGTATTCCCAAAGTTACATGGCCAGTAAGCAACAGTGCAAGGGTTCATAGAAGTCCAAGTGTAGTGCTCATACTCTCCAAGCTATAACATAGTACTTAATACACAGCAGGTGCTTGCCTAAGTACTCTACATGCATAGACTCAAGTTACCCTCTTTGCACCTCTATGAGTTAGGTACTATTACTTTCTTAGAAATAAAAGCTTACATGCAGGGAGAGATTGAGTAGCTGGACCAACATCATCCAGGTAATCAGAAACAGAGCCGGGATTTCAAACCTTCTGGCTCCAATCCACCTCACCTTGCTCTGATGTCTCTGGGTAAGCTAGCAAAAAAAAAAAAAAAAATCATTTGAAAAATTAGTTACAAATGATACCAATGGAAAAGAAATGAGTGAAATACTTCAAAAAACCACCTAGTAAATCCACCTGGACTATAGTGAACAAATAAAATAAAGGACTTGTGGGGGATGGGGCGAGGAGGGAAGGCTTGATCGTGAGTTGGAGCAAAATAATAAAATGAGTTGTGAGAAAAATGCCTGGAAGAAAATGTAGTATTTAAGTTGATTGTTAGTGGGGACTGGTTGACCATTTCTGAGACATCCGAGAATTAATGTGGCTGTGCACATCGGCAGGGACTGAGGCAAGCAGACACCAGAGGCAGGAAGCACCATGAAAAGCTTTATGTCATGATCTCAACAGGAGTGGAATAGAAAAGAGGGGACAATGAAAGGCATAGTAAATTAATTAGGAACTCTGGAACTAATTCCAGAATTTCAGTCTTGCAAAGCATTTTAGGTAATCCAAAAATAAAATGTTATTCAATATTATTTCTCTTTTCCTTTTTTCACCTTGAAAATAGTTTATTATAGAAAATGTCTCTTCAAAATTTATAAATATGGCAATTAGTTTCTCTTCCAGCCTTATTGAGATATTATTGCCATAAAACGTATGCAAGTATAAGGTGTACAATGTGATGATTAGATACAGTATATATTGCAAAATAATTACCACAATAAGGTTAGATAACACTTCTATACTCTCACATAATTACAATATTTCTATGTGTATGGTGATAACATTTAAGATCTACTTTCTTAACAGCTTTCAAGTATATAACACAGTATTGTTAATTATAGTGACCATAAATCTTATTTATCTTCTAGGTGGGAGTTTATTCCCTTTGACCAACATCTTCCCATTTCCCCACCCTCAATATTATTTTTTGTCACCCTTTTTTACTGTAAATCTTGCCTTCCAATTTATCTACATTGTGATAAAAGCTTCAGTTAGGACACATTTTAGACAGTTGTTTATGAAAACCACAATCTTTAAATGATATTTAGAAAAGAGATTTAGAAAAGAAAAATGATGTTCAATTTTTTTACTATAAGTAAAATAATATAATGTAGTCCTATAATGACTACAGATTTCATTTCAGCCAAATGCTTGAACCACTTTCTAAAGTGATGTTTTAAACATAACATTACTATAACACCACGGTTTTTACACTAATTCTTTTTAGAGCACCCATCTGTCAAAGGCAATTTTAGCCCTTGCTCTGGTTGCATAACAGTGGGGAAAGAGTTTTCTGTTTTGTTTAGTTCTGTTTAGTAGTTTAATCTTTATTATGTGTCAGAGGTCACTTCTCTGCAGAGCCTCTGCAGCCCCTCTGGGGGTGGTGTGGGCTGGCGAGCAGTGACCTCTGAGGGGAGGAACAGGGCTCAGTCTGAGGGAGGAAGTGATGTGGGTGAGGAAGGGGAGGGAAGGAAAGCCAAGACTTTCTGATGACTAATAAAGACCCCCTTCCTCTTCCACATCACCTCCATTAAATTTTGTTTCTATTCTACTCTGAGGAGAACATTTCAATGTTTAGGGATTGTGGAACTGTCTTTATCCCAGTGTATTTTCTAGGCATTTGCATTCCTTCTGGCTCCATACCTTTCTTTCTGTTCCTTCAGGTCTTTCAGCCAGAACCACTGGGACATCTAGACAGTACACAACAGAGCTGGTCCAACTCAGGGGTCAGTAAGCTCTAATTATAAAGGGCCAGAAAGTAACCATTTTTGGGTTGCGAGAAACACAGTATCTGTCACAACTACTCAATTTTGCTGTTGTAGCACAAAAGCAGCCATGCACAGCACATAAATGAGTGAGAGTGACTTCTGTGTTCCAATAAAACTTACAAAAATAGATGGCGGGGCTGATTTGGCCCATGGGCTTAATGTATAGCATCCAATGCATTTTGTATTTATCCCATGACAAATGTCAGAACCAAATTTACAAGAAACATATTTCTGTAATGGTGGCAAAAAGAAGATCCTGGAGTTTTAGTTTATGTGAATTACCTGAGGCCACTCCTGTTCTCATAGGAGCTGCACGCCAAAGAGGAGGTGTAAGATATTACATCAAACCATATAGAATTTACTCCATCAGTTCTCAGAGATGGTGGTTTGCATAAAATTAATTTCATTTCAAGCCCCTCCTGCCCTTTTAAAGATGCAAGTGTGATGTAGCACTCTGCCAAAAAGCTCACAACAACAGCTAAATACCACTAAAGAAAAAAATCTCATTTTCAGCAGAGTTTCTGAAGGTGGGGACATGGAGACACTGTGCAGGTGAGTGTCCTGTTAAATGATAAATGAGCTTCGATCCAAATATTTTTTAGAAGAATGTAGGTACAGTAATACCAATATTCTATAAAGCTACCTACTCCTGATGATAAATTCTCCTGTGTCACCTCACTGGTGGTGCTATGTCCCCGCCATTTGTAATAATCCAGTATTGTAAGCTGCAGTCAGATAAATATTCACACAAGTGCACTACTTGTTTTATCCTGAAAGAACCTGTTCGCCATCGTACCTCAGACAGACTCAAATTTAATGCATCCTTTAAAAAATGTATTTGGCAATAAAAATGTTGTGGAAATTGATCTTGTTATAAAATTTAGAACCTTAGATTTGACATTAAGGCCACTTAGAGACTTCAGCAATCAGTAAGGCAGAGAGGGGACAACTGAATTTCAAGGTAATAGTTCTGAGGCCATAAAGTGAGAAATTGGAACAGCTTACAAACCTAATCTTTCAAGTTGGTCATTTGTTTGTCACCTGCTCCTGCTCTAGGGTACTCCACATGTACAAACAAAAAAATAAACAATGTCTTCCTTTCTGGCATTTTTTAAAATCTGAGCGGAATAGACCTGAGTCTTTTAAGATTATTCCATCTTAACAGAGGATCAGCAGGAAAACACAGAATCAGGCAGCAAACGATTTTTAAAAGAATATAATAACCTAATAAATAAGCACAATAAGATGATTATAGTTAAATTTAAATTTGGAGAGTTATAACAAAATAGGCTAGTTTGACTTCAGAAATAAAGTAATATAGAATCTATTATGGGCGTGGAGATTAAAAAAATTATCAAGTTGACAAGAGAGGGTGAAAAATTCATATTTGTACTTGATGCCTGTTAGAAGCTTGATTTTATGGCACATGTAATATTCATGACACAATTCAACGGAAGGAGAGATGTAATACTTTGTGGAAAAGTGGAAAGTTCCTTGTTCAAGGCTCCCTGTGGTCTGTGAAGGACAGGCAGCTATAGAGATGTAATTGCAACCAATTTCTCAAAGTTAAGCCTGAATCAGTCCTGACAGTGTAGATTGCAAATTTCTGAAGAGCATCACCTTCAAGCAAGAGTGGGGTCTGAGTGAAACAGATTGGAAGGACTTTACTTACTGGCACCTGTTACAGGCTTATATGATAAGGTGTTTTTGTTTACCCTGGATCTGGGATTTCATTGTAAGATTGACTTCCTGCTTCATTTTCCCCTGCATCTTGATTCTATAAACCCTAGCTTCAGCCCGATCTATTTACTATCCCAGAACACAATATGCATTTTCACACCTCCTGTATTTACTCTGTATGTAATTCTTTCTACCTTTCAAACACACACACAAACACACACACACATACACACACACAAACATCTACACATGACACAGTCTACTCAAACTTTCAGGTCCTCAACTCAGAATTCACACCAGCATTCCTTTAACCAGCACCTTAAAAAGTGATGCTTGTTTCGATCTGCCTTTAATATAATTAGTTACATACTTGCACATCTCTTCTGCTACATTGTAAGCCCCATTGAGGACAGTGTAGGGCTTATTCTCATTTATTTCCTACACTACTTGCAAATACTAAGTGGTCAATAAAAAAAATCAATTAAACGAATGACTTTTATCAATCTAGCCAGTCTGTTGAAAAGAGATGTGAAACCCCAGAGAAGGGATAAAATAATGTAAAAATACCAAGAGACTTTTAAACTGTGGCATCAGGAGTTCTAACTGGACTCTAGGACTGACTTGGGGATAGGTGTGGTGGAAAAGGCTGGGCCATATACATCTAGGCTGCCCTCTACCAAGTTTCTTCAATTGTTCAGAGGGTGTTTGACTCTCATCCCTGAGATCTTCAGATGCATGTAGATGAGGTGCCCATCCTGTCACTGGTGTTGAGCTATATATTCTTCTAAGACACCACTTTCTCTAGCAGGGTCAATGTTGTGGTGCAGGTATAAATAATAAAGAGGCAACCGAACAAATATTCAGACCAGTTACTGATTAGGTAAAGTATTTCCTAGTAGTAATTACTGGTTTGGGTGGAGAAGGAGGAAAATAAAAAGTATAGACATTTAGGTAGAAGGGGGCTAAATCACATCAATTAATTCCTGATGTAAATTAGAGACTACTTTTTTGTTTGTTTTGCCAGCTATTCTGTTTAATCAGTATGAATTCTTATATGGGATATTGACAAATGTTTTAAATGAAGCACTTTGTGGAAAAGGGTTCAATTATTAGATTTCTTAGAAAATATTACTTATCAGCATTTAGTTTTGGTGAAGACATTTATTTTTAAAGTTATGTTTCCTGTATACATGTAATGAATGTTAGTTACTATTTCTTTTTTTTTTTAATGAATTTATTTATTTATTTATTTATTTTTGGCTGTGTTGGGTCCTCGTTTCTGTGCGAGGGCTTTCTGTAGTTGCGGCGAGCGGGGGCCACTCTTCATCGCGGTGCGCGGGCCTCTCACTGTCGCGGCCTCTCTTGTTGCAGAGCACAGGCTCCAGACGCGCAGGCTCAGTAGTTGTGGCTCATGGGCCCAGTTGCTCCGCAGCATGTGGGATCTTCCCAGACCAGGGCTCGAACCCGTGTCCCCTGCATTGGCAGGCAGATTCTCAACCACTGCGCCACCAGGGAAGCCCCACTATTTCTTATCTGAAAAAATATCACACAAATGAATCAATTCCTCTGGTATTTAATATAAAGACAGCATTATAAAATCAAAGGCAGTTTTCAAAAATTAAAAATGCAATAATCCCATTATCCTAAACTGCTTTTATTTTTCTTTATTTCTGTGAAAATTTTTATGCATATAAGAGTTTATACCATTAATGTGTAGTTTAAAGAATAACATTATTCATAAAATAAATACACATAAAACACAGAGACTACAACAATGAAACATTACAAGCTCCACATGCATCTCTATCCAGTCATACCCCCTTCACATGTACTGGGCTGAACTGAATGATAATCATCACCTTGCTTTTCCTTTGTCACTTATTCACTTATGTATTAAAAAATGTATTGTTTAGTTTTGTTTCTTTTTAAACTTTATAGACAGACTATGCATATTCTTAATTTTAAGGTATATTTATATTGATACAGGTTCATTTTCACTGATGAATATACCAGAATTTTAAAAATTCATTTTACCATGTATAAACATTTGGATAGTTTCTCATTTTTTGCTTTTATGAACATTCTTATGCTTGTTTCCTGGAGCTGTGGCATAGGGAACGTTCAACTTTTTGAGATAAATTACCCAGTATATTATTAGAGTCCTTATTACTCCACATTCTTGCCAGCTAATCAAAAATGAAATCAAATTTTATTATGGTTTTAATTTGCATTTTTATGACTACTAATGAGATTTGTTATATTTTTGTATATTTATTGACTTGCTAGTTTCTCTTTTGGGTAATGTTTGCATGATTTTTGCCTCTCTTGGGTTGTCTTTTGCATTTATTTGTAAGAATTCTCTCTATATATATGTTAGTAACCTTTTGTCATTTATATTTATTCTTTAAATCATCCCCTAGTTTGTGGTTTATCTTTTCATTTTCTTTTATGATGTTTGGTGAATGCAGGTTATTCTTTGAATGTGGTAGAATTTATTAGTTTTCCTTTTACAGAATATAATTTTTGTGTTTTATAGAAGAAATCTTCTCCTACTCTGAGACAGTAAAAATCTTCCCATAAGGTTTCTTTTAAAAATGATATTGTTCTTCTTTCAAATCGATTGCCCAGCAACAGATTTTATGTATGGTATGTGAAGAAGTTTTTTTCCCCTTCATGATCACCAATTAAATCAGTGCAATATATTGAGCAGTCTGTTCTTTGCCTACATGTGTGCAATACTGACGCTATCATGTGTCAGGCTTGTGTATACGTATGGGCAGATCCGTTTCCAAGTTCTCTGGTTCCTATTTTTCTTTCTTCAAGCCTATACAACACCAATTTATTTTCGTAACTTTTTCATTGAGTCCTAACATGTAGTCATCCAAGTCCTCTTGTTCCCTCTTCAGGACCATCTTAGATTCCTTTGAGCCTGTTTTCCTTCATATAAATAGGATTGATATATTATTTGGGAAAGAATTAACATCTTTATGAGATTGAGTTTCCTATCTTGGTACGTGGCATATCTCTCCATTTATTTAACTTTGACCTAATTTCCTTCAAAAAGTTTTATGTTTTTCTATATTAGTCTTTACTATCTTTTAGGCTTATATAATACATGTTAAATTTTTAAAATTTAAATTATTCTCAATGATTTTTTATTGTATAGCAATTTAATTAAATCTTGTATATTAACATAATTTCTAGCAATATTACAAAACTTTTTCCTATTTCTAATAATTTGTCTGAAGAGTCTTTGGGCCTAGAAATTTGGAGCTGTGTGCATTACATTTAACTTAACAAAATACGCAGTCTCTCAATGTTTTAAAACTCTTCCTGAATAACACAAGGAATGCAGAATTAACTAATTCCAATGTCCCTCTCAAATCCTATGTTACTTTCCAGTAATTTCTCAGTTTACTTCTGAATTTTTCGTGTTTTCTTGATCTCAAACCTTCTTTGGATAAATTTCCTTCTGTCTAAAATATATTCTTTAGAAGCTAATTTTGTCAGCCTATTAGTAGTAATTCTCTCAGTTTTTATCTGTCTAAAATGTTTTCATTTTACCCTTGTTCACTGAAAGATACTTTCACCTGACATAGAATTCTGTGTCACCAAATATTTTCTCTCATTATGTTGAAGATATTCAGCTTGCTTCCATAGTTGTTATTCAGAAGTCAGCCTTGACTGGTAAGGAATCTGTTTCTCTCTGGTTGCTTTTAAGATGTTCTCTTCATTTTTGATGTACTACTGTTTTTACCCTGCAGTGTCTAAATGTGGATTTATTTTTATGTATTCTACTTTAGATTTTTTAGACTTACTAAATTTGTGGGCTAGATTTTTTCAACAATTCTAGAAGCTCTTGTAATTTCAAAAATGTCCTTTTCTTATTCCATTTGTTATGTCATTTTCAAACACTGATTATAATATATGGAATTTTCTCATTCTTTTTTACTGTGGCTCTTAAATATCGTCCCTTATTCCTCTCATTTGCATGAATCTGTGTAAGTTCACAGATATTTCTTTGAGTTTACTTCATTTAATGTTATTTGAGTTATTTTAAGAATTATATCTTTAACTTATAAACATTCTATATTTCAATCCAGTCAGATTCTATTGCCTTCTACTTCTCAGTTACCCTCTTCTATCTATGTAAACGTATTGAACACACATACACCCTTTCTGCAATTCTGATACCTGAAGTCTTTCAGAAGGTCATCTGCGCTTTGATGTCTGTGTTGATTCATACTCACGATGGCTTGTTCTCTCATGCATTTGATGAAGTGTGAGCTCAGAACCCTTGGAACTACACTGAGGCCAAAGATGCTTCCCAGGCTTCTGGGAGCACTCCCAAACAGGACGAGTTAACCAAATTTTTGGATTGAAGGGCTTTGGGCCAATTGATATTATGAATATAGTCCCAAATCCCATATGAATGGGAAATTTTTTTTTCACTTTCACTCAGAGATAACATCATTTCAGGAAGGTATTTGCATTGGTTTTCTCTGTTAGGTGATTTCTTTTTCCCTTACTTACCAACTAATGTGTCATCCTAAAAGGAGTCCTAAATTTTTTTCAGTTTTTTTACCTGATTTTTACCTTTCTAGTCCTAAAAGGTACTATATCTCCTACCCCAGGCATGCATGCAGGCTTTTAAAAATCAAGCATTAGGCAGCATGTGTAAGTAGATTGTCCAAGGAAAAAGTTTGGCCATAGTGGTTTGTTTGTTTGTTTTTAATATGAATGAAAGTCTTTAAATTCTTTTGTGCTTTACAATTTTCAAAAGTTTCACACACATGATTTCATATAATCCCATAATAAAACCTTTTTTCCCCCTACCCCTAAATTGCCCTGATCCCCTTCCCTCCCCCACTGGTAACCATCAGGTTTGTTCTGTATATCTGTGAGTTTGCATCTTTTATTTTTTGCTCACTAGTTTGTTATATTTTTTCAGATTCCACATATAAGTGATGTCATACACTATTTGCCTTTCTCTGTCTGACTTATTTCACTCAACATAATGCCCTCCAAGTCCATCCATGTGGCTGCAAATGGCAAAATTTCATTATTTTTTATGGCTGAGAAGTATTCCATTGCATATATGTACCACATCTTCTTTATTCATTCACCTGTTGATGGGCACTTTGGTTGCCTCCATACCTTTGGCCACAGAGCTTTTTAACTTTTCTGAAATCACATTTTCTAACCATTTGAGGCTCCTTTATTTTTATATCCACTCACCTATATAATTTTAAAATATATTAAAATATATTTTGTCCCTCATGTTTAGGCCTAATATATTAAAAAGCTTTTACTGAATTTCTCATCCATAGTATCCAGTATCCAGAAGGAAATAACTTTCATTTTTCCTTTTTTTAAAGTCTTTATCCACATCTATACATAATTTTAAAAGTATACATTACAATATATATGATGAATTGAGTATTGATCAAATAGATTATGTCACTTGCATAGGTTCTTAGAGAATCTGGTCAATATACAGCTCTTATGTAGAAACTAGTCATTATATATAATATTACAAAGTTAGTAATTTTTACAAAACTGATAAAAATAGAAAATGAAATAATAAGACTCAATATTGAATCATATATTCCCTTATGAGTAAATTTAGCCTTTACAGATTATAAAGAAACAAAACTGTTGTATTACATCATATCTTTTTTTGTTTTTTTAATGGAAAGGAAGATTCTTGGAAGTGAAATATTAAGTTTCTCAAATACAAATGTCTATTAAGGGAATGTAAAATACCAAGTAGGAATAAATGCTTCTAAAGTGCTCCTTCGGTTGTTTCAGAGATAGAAAAATCAACAAAATAAGTCTGGTTATTTGGCAATATGGCTAATTTAAACCCATGCCATGATGCCAATCTTGAGTGCATTTAATTCTGTACAGTCAGTACAGGTTACTTGACCTATGAGTACTGGTCAACTCTGGAATTTTTCAGATTTATACAACTATAATATAATATGGTATGATATGATTCGATATATTAAAATATGACATACTGTGTCATAATGTCTTAACATAGTATAAATTTAAATAATACATTTAGCAAGTTGAATAGAATTGTCATATACATAGACGTGTGCTATTTTCTGACAGTAAAATCTCCATGTCATGTTGTACTATTTTTAATAAAAGAGGTTATCAGACACCAAGAATTTCAAAGTATTACAGAGAGCAGGAGTTGCCACAAATGATTTATAATCTCAACAGCATTGCTCTGCTTGAGGTTTATGAGATCATACTGTTCAATCAATTCCAAAAGCTATGAAGGGAAGCTCCATGTATATAAGTTGCTGGGGTTCACTTTGGTATTGGGTAAACTACCTGCAGTATGTTACTAACATGGCTTTTTCTTAAAGGTGCTGTGACAATTTCAATTGTTATTTATTTTAAATGTGTAATAAATGGTTGTATTTTCCTTTATCCATGGAAACATTGATTATAGATTCTGTCAGGCTCCAGAGGAAAATCAGATTGTTATGCCAACCTTGATTTTTTTTTCTTTCTTCACTATGAGTGCCTATTCTTTATCATGAATGCTAGTTGATCATTTGACAATTTTTAAGCTATAGTTATAGTTAAATGATGACATACAAAAAGGGACACCATGAAAAAGTGATGGAAATTTAAGAGAAAATTTTAATCATTCTTTTAACCTATATAATGAAAGTTATATTTTCAAATTCTTTTTAGTCAATTTATGTATTTCACTTCATAAGTTGAAATGAGTGTGCTATTATATCCAAGACTCATCTAGCATACATTTTCCATGTATTTCTGAGAGACATAATTAGAAAATTACTGGAATCCATGAGTCTTAAAGAAAAATAAGGTGGGGAAGTCAACTCCAGGAAGGGTAGTCACTTAATGAAAGTCTATTTGACAATATTATCATTACTAAATTGTATTATTAAATGTGTCCCAAAGCAAGATTAGAGCTGTGCTCATCAGCACAATATTTGAAGGAGACCAGGTTATTGCCTCTCATGATTGTTCTCATATTATGGACAGAAGAACTGCAAAAACACAGAAGGATGAAGAAACACTGCATTGTACTGCTGGCCTCACTCAGAAATCCCAGGAGTGTGCTTGGACCTCTTCAAGCACCTGCAAGTCTTAAAAGGCACTGCTCTTGAAGTATCAGCAGAAAATACACGTATACACCTAGGGAAAAGCACAAGGAAAAAATGATGGTTTCACAAAACAACACACTAACTCAATAACCTGGGAAGGAATCTTCTAGATCGATCTTCTAACATAAGAAGGAAAGGAAACTCTTCCAAATAAAACTTACCTCGAAAATAAGAAATAGTTCACAATTATCTGTCAAAATAAAGTGACTGTAACATGGGCTTTTCATCATACCCCACAGTATACTTCTATTTTCAGGTAAATTAAAACTAGGAGGCATTTAAAAAGATTTATAAAGATTGGGGAACTTCCTTCAGACTCAGTCCTCTGCCCTTTATGACGATCACAAAGAAGTAAAAATGAAGGTGGCTTTGTTTCTGTTATTGGCAGGGCAATACGTCAACCACCAGGTTTCGGTTGACTCAGCGTCATCTGCTCTTCACCGCACTAGCGGTGAAGATCAGACACTAAAGTGTGAACATGAGTGTCAGGTATCCCAGCGTGGATCATGAGTGTAATAAAGGGGCAGGAAGGAGAGGCACAGAGAAATTAAAATGCTAAATGGAGAGTTAAAATACAAAGTGAAAATTTAACATCAAACATGAGAGAGATGGGAAAAATTAACTGGGTAAAAACTCACTATACACAAGAGAAGGGAAAAGGCAGTGAGACTGGAAGGTGGTGGACAGAAACCTCAGATGTAGCTCAGACTCAACACGAGAATGGTAATATTGCTCTTAATTTTTGTTCTGACAAAACCAGAGCTGGAAACAAGGAGTTGGCTACAGATGGTTTATTTACGAGGATATAGGTGCACGTAGTTTATCCAATAACCAAAATTTAAGGAGTAGGCTGATTGAAAGAAAAGAGGACACAAAGCCATAAAAGGTGTGTTGCGAACTGGTTACTACTGTGGCTCATTCTCACTGGCGCCCTCTACAGGGCCACGTGGAAGACACCTCAGGGACATCCCACCAAAGGAAAGGGGGGTTGGGACAATGTATGAAATGCTGTCCCCAGAGTCCTGAGTGCCTGTGTGGACCAAGTGCTTTCCCCAGGTTTCAGGAGAAAACAGCAACAACCAAAACTCAGGCATGTATGTCTGGTTCTGAGCAAATATTTAAGTTACAAAAGGCATACTTTAAAGAAGGAGAAAAGAAAATGAATAAAATTCTAAAATAATTAACAAATTCAAATCAAGATGCTATAAGCCAAAGGTGATATTAATAGAATATGGAGGCAGAAGAAAAATTAGAGTATGTAGTAAAATTGCCATGGATAGAAGAAAATTCCACAACTTGAATTCAACAATTATATTTTGAAATTTGCAGAATTATTGAGACTGTGCCAGAAATGCTGAGTTTTCTTTTCAATAACTCTTCTCTATGTTTCATAGAAGAGATAGCCATCTGGGACCGTGGACATCCTTGCAGGTAGGGGGAGACCTGTGAATAGGTTCTGGCCAGTATAGAATGTTCTATGGGAGTTTCTAAAAATCTTTCTTAAGACAGTATATGAGATCTTTTTTCTCTTCTTCTCCATTTCATTCAGCCAGCTCTCAGAGAAGCAGATGCCACCCCTAGTAGACCTTGGGGTCAAAGTCCTGCAGCAATAATAGAAGGGGCTGACATTTAGAAAACCACATCAAACCTAAACCATCCACCTTGACTTTTAGGCAAAAGAGCAATATTTAAAATATCTCTGGGGCTTAATGTTTCCTGCCGCTGAACCTAATCCTACTGGATTTTCAGACAAAATTCAGCTAATATGAAGTGTTGCTACTGTTGCTGCAGATTTATATCAATTAGCATTTATATATATACACACACATATACTTGATGTATATTTGATATATAGATCAGTGTATATATTGGTTTACATTTGAGATATATATACACATATATATGTATATGAAGTTCCCTGAGTAGCCATTACTTTTCAAGACATTTTTGTATTCCCAACTGATGCAGGATGAAAGAAGGTAGGAGACAAAAATCATTGTTACTATTTTAGTTTATTTCCTTTGAGTCTCTTTTTCCAATGACTAGGCTTTTAGTCACATAATTGTTATTATATTTATGCAACTTTTAAATTATTTTTCTATGGTATTACATAGTCTTAACACATAGATTTTAATGGCTATAAGTTGTTAAAATATATGGGAAGTAAATGTAAAGGTTATAAAGTGTGAAGTTGTAAGAATAGCTTTGTTAGGCAACAAACTCAGTGACCAGATATGGGGATAGACTAGATGGCTGTAGTAAGAACTCACTGGAACAACATACAGCCTGAGGAGCAGAGGATATGAAGGCTGAATCTATAGAGGAGGGCGGAACCCACAGCCAAAGAACATAAAACCATCAAACACTACCAGCTCTGTAAAGGCCAACGGCAGGGCAAGATGTGGGCACAGCCAGGAGCTCACAACTCAAGGGCAGGATCCTAACAGATAAGTACCCCCAAAAATGTGTGTGCCTGTGTGTGTGTGTGCGCACATGTGCATGGGTACAAGGATGGAGGGAACAGGGCCTTGGCATTTCAGTAGGTTTTTGCTTAAGTGATTAGGTGTGGCAGGCAGAGTTAAGATGAAAGTGATCCTTAATATACCATGGTCACATTTGTGAGTGGCTTTTAATTTTTCTTTCTAAATGATATTTCAATAAAGAAAAGTAAACATAACCCCATACACACACACACACACACACACACACACACACACACACACACGCATTCGATTTCTGAGATTACTTCCATGAATCATTTAGGAGAAATGGAATTGCTGGGCCACAGTCCATTTTATGTTTTTTTAAATCTCTTTATAAAATTTTCTCAATCACTTTCCATAAAAGTTCTAGCAAATAAGACTTCTACCAGTAATGGATTTGACCTTCTTCTTTAATCACACTGGGTATTATCAGAAATAATTAAAAGGAAAACAATCTTTGTTTGATGGGTGACAAAATCAATGTTATTCTGATTTACATTTCTTTGATTAATACAGAAAGTAGATATTTTCTTACAATTATGTACTAATTTCAGTTCTTCTTCACTAAATTGTGTATTAATATCCTTTGCCTAACTGTCAAACACATACTGCAATCCAATTCATTTATGCAGTAGTACATAAGGGACAAACCTTAGTGAATATTTTTTAAGGCATGTGTATTAGTTTGCTTAGGGTTTCCCTAACAAAATACCACAGACTGGGTGGCTTAAACAACAGGAATTTTATTTTCTCACAGTTCTGGAGGGTGAAAATCTAAGACTGAGTTGTCAGCAGGTTTGACTTTCTCTGAGGCCTCTCTCCTTGGCTTGTAGATGGTCACCTCTTCTCCATGTCCTCACATGTTCACCCCTCAATCTGGGTGTTGTCTGTGTCCTAATCTTTTCTTATAAGATCACCAGTCATATTGGATAAGGGTCACACACATGACCTTGTTTCACCTTAATTACCTCTTGAAAGGCCCTGTCTCCAAAAACATTCACATTCTGAGGTATTGGGCCAGGTTAGGACTTCAACATATGAATTTTGTGGAGACACAATTCAGCTTATAATATCCAAATGCTGAAAGATGGGTTTTACATTGTAAAGCAAGTAGGGGATACTTTTTGCTCAGTTTTCTTGAAGAGGTTTCTAGACAAGGAAGTTAAAATAATATTTGTTTTATGGATAGTTAATTCTAACAACATTGTTGAAGGTAGGCTGGATTAGAGAAAAAATGGAAATGAGTGACCAGCTGGAAGACTCTCGGAACAGCCTAGGAAGGGAACATTGAGGTTCTCAACCATGTTGTAGCCAGCGGACAGGGCAAGAGGACTATTCAGGAAGCATTTTCTGATTCTTAGACAAGTTATTTACAACCTTCTCCAACAAGAACAGGCCTGGAGGATATAACAAAACCCTTTGGCTATGGTGGCTGTGACAACAATGATATGGTGGAAGGGCAAAGTTCTAAAGCATCCCTGCTGTCCTGGGTCCTCTTAGCTCCCCCCCTCCAGAGCCCCCACACTCCCTTAAGGAGCATTGCCTCAGCCTGCCCTCAGCAACTGCATAAGCTAGACTGACAGGAGCTCTGTGCTAGGGAGTTGATGATATGAAATGCAGGTTTGTATCTGCCTCCTTCCTGTTAGGAGATTGAGGCGCTGCATGTTACTCAAGGATGAAGAGTTAGTAAGTGTCAAGGCCTAGATTTGACCGAGGTCTCTGGGTGACAAAGCCTACCCTGCCCTGCTGATGAGCTTTGATTTTAGGAAGCATTCATATCTGAACATTCTTTTGTTTTTCAAAGTTCAGACAGACTAAGTTAACTGAGATGCTAGTAAATTTATTTACATTAAGATGGCCCGTGGGTACCAGCACTGCCACCTCAGCCAGTGAGTCGTGGGTCCTACCACAGCGAAAGCATTGCAGCATGCTGGTCCCTGTTTCTGCCGTAAGGTTAAGATTAGTTCTAATAAACCTTTAAGCACAAGGGGGAGCTTAAGATATCTTTATCCACTATAAAATTCTGAAGATGATAATCATGGTCTATGATTCATATTTGCATTTTTTAGCTGAAGTATAGTTGATTTACAACGATGTGCCAACTAATAACATTTTATGAATCTCATTGAAAGCTCCTTCTGTGTCTTTGGGAAAGGTTTAGTTTAAAAAAATACCTCATTTCTCTAAGGAACACTATTTGTCAGGCCATTGACGTCCAAAGTCAACGCTGAGGGCAGGTACGTTATCTTAGACTTGGCAATTTGATGATTAAAATAAGCCCATTATTGATAATCCTAAGAAGGATGCTAAATTCTCTATTTTAGAGCACATTAAAGAGATTTTTAGTTTGAATAAAATTTAAGTTTGTATACTTTTTAGTTTATTTTTATAAGGAAATTATTTCAAAATAGCCTGATTTTATTAACATGTAAATAACTTCTAAGTGATGTTTGAAAATAGAAATAGTTCTTTTAATAGAAAAAAGTATTACTGTTAAAGCTCAATTTTCAAAGAGGTAAAATCATTACTCTCAGGCAAATATTACAGAAATCTGTGTCAAAGGTTCTATTTAACCCATTAATTAATGAGGGAAGCAGTGATACTGTGCTTGGCTCAAGGAGCATTTAGGAAATTAGGGTACTTATAGGTAATTTAATGAAGAAATGTTAAGATAGCATACAAATGGTTAGTTAGATACAAACTGGTTAGTATCTAACAGGCCATCAATCATTATAGTTATCTGTTCCACCAGACAGAAATAATTTGCATCTCTACTGGAGGAAATCTATTGAATACAAATTAGCAAGCAAAGTCTGGGACCTTTAATGAAGAGTAACAGTGAGAGGAACCAAATTCCTCCCTGGACAATCCTTGGGTAGCTGTTGCTCCTATGTGATATTTAAAGATGATGCTGCCCATCTCTTTGCTTTTTTTCTAAGTTTTGAATAATCTTTCTGGCAATGAAAGCTTAAATGCAAATTTGTGTGCAGATACCTTTATTTAAGTATTCAAAATTATATATGTGTGTCTACTTTTCATCTCAACACAGGCTGAAAATATAAATAAGAAAATTTCCCTGTCTGCAAATAGTTTACAGTATAAAAAGGAAACAAATAGGTATACAATGTATTATAATAAATGCAATAAAAGATATATGAATGAATGATGGTAGGATTCTGAAGTGGGCCAGGGATTTCAGGTCTTGGTGATCAGGGAAATTCCTTAAAGAGGTGACACTGAAGAACAGATAAGATATATGAGACTCATGGAATCTGGTAAAAAGAAAATATACCTCTATCTCTCTCAGTACATAATTTTTGGTGGATTTCCTTCTGTCTTCATTTCTATATGGGGAGTTTTATACAATGTTGTACCTATAATATTGTGACATGCTTGTTCACTTGTATATATATTAAGCAATTTTCTATAGATATGTTAAGCTTTTGGAGTTTGGATGTGGAAGGAAATAGAGGCAGGGTAGTCAGTTTCAAAAATGGTGTTTCATAAAGTGTGAGCTCCAGATCACCTGCATCAGAATTAAGAGGCTTGTTTAAAAGGCAGTTTCCTGAAGCCACTTCCCCATGACCACCTTGCCTTGTCTTGTACCCACAGTCCCTGTGTATAGTCAGGCACATAATGATATGTAAGCAATTACTTTCTAAACTGAACTTTAGGAGTTAGTATGGTAACAGATGTTTCGCTAAGGGATTAGAGATTACCAAAAGTGTGCCAGTGAGGAAACCAAGGAGAAGAGGAATGCAAAAGTATATAACAAATATCAATTATGGAAAGGCAGTGATTTCTCAGTTTAACAACAATAACATCAGTTTATAACATTAAGCAGAAGCAATCATTTTTAAAGAATTTTATCAAATATATTCTAACCTGTAAAATACAATTAATTGATTATATTCATTGCTCTGAAATAACATACCTATATATGTAAATAACTTACAGATTGTTGGGGAAATATAATTAAAAGCAAAATCTTCTCCCAATCCAGAAATCCTCTCCACAAACGTAGTAGAGAAAGAAAATAGTTTTATTATTGAATAAGCATTAAACAAGAATGATATGTGCAACACAGGCAAACCACTAAAAGAATATAAAACCAGAAAGTAATCTCACCCTTTTATGTACAACCAATACAACCTATTCCACATACATTTTCAAGATGGACAATAGCTAGTCCTGAAGTGAGAGGATTTGACAGCATCATTCATCAAACAGAGTTCATCCTAACTTTATCTGGTTATTGGGGTAACCATCTGTATTGGCTAATTGGCTTTATCCAGAGGAGAAAAAATATATTTAAAATATAAAATATATTTATGACAGGAAGTAGTTTTACAACCTGGAGCAAGGCCTCTACCAAAGTTAGGCTCCTACCTCCCAACAGAAACTGGGAGGTACGGGTGTTATCTATCTTGATGCTTGCATTTCAAAGAGATGGCTTCCAAGTCTTTGAGAAAGACATCTTCAGGTCATAAAGCTGACAAAAGGCCTATCTAGTCTTCAAAAGGATTTATATACATTTCAAAGAGAGGAGAAAGTGCTTATAATCACAAGTTTTCTAAATTTTAGTCAGCCCTCCTTATCTGCAGTTTCCTCTTCTGGGGATTCAATCAACTGAGGATCGAAAATGTTTGAAAAAAAGTAATTTCAGAAAGTTCCAAAAAGGAAAACTTGAATTTAGTATGCACTGGCAACTGTTTACATAGCATTTACATTGTATTAGGTATTATAAGCAAACTAGAGATAATTTAAATTATATAGGAGGATGTGCCTTGGTTATATGCAAATACTACACCATTTTATATAAGCGATTGAGCATACCCAGAATAAAATTAGAACCACTTTCTCCAGGTAGGTAAATGTTTGTGGTTTGTATTAAATGACCACAATACATTTTACATAAAATAAAATTTTTGCTCAGTAAATTTATGACAAAAGTACATTTCTCAGGAAAATTTATGATACTTATAATTTATTTATTCTCTGTCTTTACAACACTGAAAACCATCATACATGAATTGTCATAACTATCATTTTCTGGAACAAAATATAGGTACAGCTCAGAAATATTGTGGGTTTGGTTCCTGAACACCACAATAAAGCATATGCCACAATAAAGGGAGTCACATGAAATTTTTGGTCTCCCAACACATATAAAAGTTATGTTTATATTATAGTCTCTGAAGTGTGCAATAGAATTCTATCTAAGAAAACAATGTACAGACCTTAAATAAAAAATAATGTTGTTGGAAAAACAGTGCTGATAGACTTATTCAACGCAGGGTTGCCACAAACCTTCAATTTGTAAAATACACAATAACTGGAAAGATCAATAAAGCGAAACAATAAAATGAGATATACCTATAACATTTGTTTCTATTTTTAAAAGGCACTGAAGGAAAATTTATTATAAATGCAATTTAAAAGATCTTTTACTGTTATTATGTAATAAATTATGCTTATCAGGTATATTTTCCTGCAAGGGCTCTATCTTATATTTTTAGAACCACCAGATTCTGTAGTGTTTATTTTTGGAGTCATTACTTCATGCAACAATTTAAAGCCTACAAGGAGTATTTTCTAATTTTCAGAATTGAATTATAAATCTCTGTAATTATTACAGAACTTCTTAGTGGATAGAGAAAACTGTATTTGCAGATAATTTATTCTTAATATTTTAAAGTTTTAACTCTAGTTTCTCATATGGAAATATACTCAAATAGAGAAATATTTAAAATAGAGCAAACCCCAGCTCAGGTCAGGTTTTTCTGACCTCATTGCCAAGAGGTAGACACCAGTCATGCACTGTGACCAACCAGGAAGGCAGTACACATGTATGCAACATGTCTATATGACTTATTCTATGGAAATTGTAGCCACTTTGGGGTAAATAAGGGTAGCAACTGTGGCTTAGAGTCTCTATTATATCAGAAATTGACTTATAAATTGATATACAAAATATTCTTCAATCAGAATGTAATTTGATCCATAGTCTGTAATTTGGTCTATATTGCCTTTGTCTAAAAATGGTAATTAAAGTAATAGTAGGGAAATGAGGGTGCACATCTTCTATGAAATACTATGTTTCTTTGAGAGATTGGTAGATAGAGATGCTTTCTCAGATTTAGTCTCCCCACGTCCACCATCATCACAACCTCTCAGTAGCAGTTAGTGAGAAATGTTCTAAAATTCCATTGGGATCAACTCTGATCTCAGAGGTGAATCAGAATTGGGAAATGATAATCTTTGACATCAGACTATTGGTAAAGTAGGAAAACGCTTTTAATATCCATGTTTGCCTTTAAAAGCCACAAGTGTTTTGAATGACTTTTATTTACATGGGCTCATATGTCAGTCATACTTATTTTTAAAAGGCACATTCTGGGAATTCCCTGGTGGTCCAGTGGTTAGGACTCTGAACTTTCACTGCCGAGGGCGCAGGTTCAATCTTGGGTTGGGGAACTAAGATCCCATAAGCCGTGTGGCTTGGCCAAAATAAATAAATAAATAAAAATTAAAAATTAAAAAAAGACACATTATATAAAAATTCAAAATTTCTCCCCCCAAAATATCATGATGTGTATCATTTTAAATAAAAACTAAATAATTAAAATTCCAAGAATTTTCCTTGTTCATTGTTAAGTAAATTTTTTCTCTTTCTAAGCATGTAATATTTATGTAAACCAGCCTGCCAGGGGAAAATGCAAAGCAGCTATAGTTTCCAAAGTGGGGATATTGGGCTCTGTTGATTGATTTAATTCAGCCAGTATTGACTGAACAGAGACTAAGCTTTAAGGTGAGATATAATAAAATGCAGAAATGAATAAGAGACAAGGAATATAAAGATAAATACTCAAATAAATGTACAACAGGATATTGAGTACAATGAAAAAGTTTTACATGATTTTAGAAGGAGAGAGAATTGGGATATCAGGAAGGTATACAGAAGCTATTCATTCCTTCATTTAAGTGTAAATTTATTTTTACTTATTTGCTTATTTATTGTTTGAACTTCTACTTTGTGCAGGTAATGTTCTGGTCACCGAGGTTAAACTAGGGAACAAGACAAATTTCCTGCTCTTAGGAGATTTCCCTGTTATATGTGATTGATTATAGCCTTAAGAAGTGGATGGAGTATCAGTAAGGGTAAATGAAGTGAAATCGTTCCAGGCAGTGGGAAATCCAAGGATCCTGGCAAAAATGTGTGAGAAAATAGAAAATAGGAAGGTAACTATTTGGCTGGAGTGTAAGGTACATACAGGAATTAGTAGAATTTAAGGTGAGAAGAGGAGTTGAAACACCAGTAGGATCAATAGGAAAGTGGTATTTACTGAAGGTTTTAGAGGAGAGGAACACTGTAACAGAAGGTGCTTTGGTGAGGATTAAATGTGATGATAAATGAGAGAGGTGGGGCCAGAGTCCGCTGATGCTAGTTGAGATCATTCTTATAGTCCAAGTGAAAGGTAATAAAGTGTCTGAAATCATGGAAAAGATTTTGATAAATATGGTGATTTGAAGCCTTTATTTATTTTTGTCTGAGGGATAGCACTCTATATCCAGTAGACTTTTAGAAATAGAATCACAAATTAGAAACGGCATCATTCCCTTCCTTCATCCCCTTACCCAAAGGCAATAGGAGAAATTCAAAAACAGCTGAGATTTTAAACCAGTGTGAATATTAACAATGGCTTAATTCCCATTATTTGAAACAGAAAAGATTGACACATTAAACACATTAAAGAAATTTTTAAAAAAAAGAGAATTAGACAGGGGATTAACCAAGATGGCGGAGTAGAAGGACGTTCTCTCACTCCCTCTTGTGAGAGCACCAGAATCACAACTGGCTGCTGGACAATCATTGACAGGAAGACCCTGGACTTCACCAAGGAGGATACCCCACGTCCAAGGACAGAGGAGAAGCCACAGTGAGACGGTAGGAGGGGCGCAATCAGAGTAAAATCAAATCCCATAACTGCTGGGTGGGTGACTCACAGACTGGCGAACACTTATACCACAGAAGTCCACCCACTGGAGTGAAGGTTCTGAGCCCCACGTCAGGCTTCCCAACCTGGGGGTCCGGCAACGGGAGGAGGAATTCCTAGAGAATCAGACTTTGAAGCCTAGTGGGAATTGATTGCAGGACTTTGACAGGACTGGGGGAAACAGAGACCCCACTCTTGGAGGGCACACACAAAGTAGTGTGTGCATCAGGACCCAGGGGAAGGAGCAGTGACCCTGGGGGAGACTGAACCAGACCTACCTGCTGGTGTTGGGGGGTCTCCTGCAGAGGCAGGGGGTGGCTCTGTTTCACCATGGGGACAAGGACACTGGCAGCGGACGTTCTGGGAGGTGCTCCTTGGCTTGAGCCCTCCCAGAGTCTGCCATTAACCCCACCAAAGAGCCCAGGTAGGCTCCAGTGTTGGGTTGCCTCAGGCAAAACAACCAACAGGGAGGGAACCCAGCCCCACCTATCAACAGTCAAGTGGATTAAAGTTTTACTGAGCTCTGACCGCCACAGCAACAGTCAGCTCTACCCACCACCAGAGCCTCCCATCAAGCCTCTTAGATAGCCTCAACCACCAGAGGGCAGACAGCAGAAGCAAGAAAAACTACAATCCTGCAGCCTGTGGACCAAAAACCACAGTTACAGAAAGATAGACAAGATGAAAAGGCAGAGGACTATGTACCAGATGAAGGAACAAGAAAAAACCCCAGAAAAACGACTAAATGAAGTGGAGATAGGCAACCTTCCAGAAAAAGAATTCAGAATAATGATAGTGAAGATGATCCAGGACCTCGGAATAAGAATGGAGGCAAAGATCGAGAAGATGCAAGAAATGATTAACAAAGACCTAGAAGAATTAAAGAACAAACAAACAGAGATGACCAATACAATAACTGAAATGAAAACTACACTAGAAGGAATCAATAGCAGAATAACTGAGGCAGAAGAACGGATAAGTGACCTGGAAGACAGAATGGTGGAATTCACTGCTGCGGAACAGACTAAAGAAAAAAGAATGAAAAGAAATGAAGACAGCCTAAGAGACCTCTGGGACAACATTAAATGCAACAACATTTGCATTATAGGGGTCCCAGAAGGAGAAGAGAGAGAGAAAGGACCAGAGAAAATATTTGAATAGATTATAGTCGAAAACTTCCCTATCATGGGAAAGGAAATAGCCACCCAGGTCCAGGAAGCACAGAGAGTCCCATACAGGATAAACCCAAGGAGAAACACACCGAGACACATAGTAATCAAAGTGGCAAAAATTAAAGACAAAGAAAAATTATTGAAAGCAGCAAGGGAAAAACGACAAATAACATACAAGGGAACTCCCATAAGGTTAACAGCTGATTTCTCAGCAGAAACTCTGCAAGCCAGAAGGGAGTGGCATGATATACTTAAAGTGATGAAAGGGAAGAACCTACAACCAAGATTACTCTACCCGGCAAGGATCTCATTTAGATTTGATGGAGAAATCAAAAGCTTTACAGACATGCAAAAGCTAAGAGAATTCAGCATCACCAAACCAGCTCTACAACAAATGCTAAAGGAACTTCTCTAAGTGGGAAACACAAGAGAAGAAAAGGACCTACAAAAACAAACCCAAAACAATTAAGAAAATGGTCATAGGAACATACATATCGATAATTACCTTAAACGTGATTGGATTAAATGCCCCAACCAAAAGACATAGACTGGCTGAATGGATACAAAAACAAGACCCATATATATATGCTGTCTACAAGAGACCCACTTTAGACCTAGGGACACATACAGACTGAAAGTGAGGGGATGGAAAAAGATATTCCATGCAAATGGAAATCAAAAGAAAGCTGGAGTAGCTATACTCATATCAGATAAAATAGACTTTAAAATAAAGAATGTTACAAGAGACAAGGAAGGACACTACATAATGATCAAGGGATCAATCCAAGAAGAAGATATAACAATTATAAATATATATGCACCCAACATAGGAGCACCTCAATACATAAGGCAACTGCCAGCAGCTATAAAAGAGGAAATCGACAGTAACACAATCATAGTGGGGACTTTAACACCTCACTTACACCAATGGACAGATCATCCACAATGAAAATAAATAAGGAAACAGAAGCTTTAAATGACACAATAGACCAGATAGATTTAATTGATATATATAGGACATTCCATCCTAAAACAGCAGATTACACATTCTTCTCAAGTGCGCACAGAACATTCTCCAGGATAGATCACATCTTGGGTCACAAATCAAGCCTCAGTAAATTTAAGAAAATTGAAATCATATCAAGCATCTTTTCTGACCACAACGCTATGAGATTAGAAATGAATTACAGGGAAAAAAACGTTAAAAACACAAACACATGGAGGCTAAACAATACGTTACTAAATAACCAAGAGATCACTGAAGAAATCAAAGAGGAAATAAAAAAATACCTAGAGACAAATGACAATGAAAACACGATGACCCAAAACCTATGGGATGCAGCAAAAGCGGTTCTAAGAGGGAAGTTTATAGCTATACAAGCCTACCTAAAGAAACGAGAAAAATCTCAAGTAAACAATCTAACCTTACACCTAAAGAAACTAGAGAAAGAAGAACAAACAAAACCCAAAGTTAGCAGAAGGAAAGAAATCATAAAGATCAGAGCAGAAATAAATGAAATAGAAACAAAGAAAACAATAGCAAAGATCAATAAAACTAAAAGTTGGTTCTTTGAGAAGATAAACAAAATTGATAAGCCATTAGCCAGACTCATCAAGAAAAAGAGGGAGAGGACTCAAATCAATAAAATCAGAAATTAAAAAGGAGAAGTTACAACAGACACCGCGGAAATACAAAGCATCCTAAGAGACTACTACAAGCAACTTTATGCCAATAAAATGGACAACCTGGAAGAAATGGACAAATTTTTAGAAAGGTATAACCTTCCAAGACTGAACCAGGAAGAAACAGAAAATATGAACAGACCTATCACAAGTAATGAACTTGAATCTGTGATTAAAAATCTTCCAACAAACAAAAGTCCAGGACCAGATGGCTTCACAGGTGAATTCTATCAAATATTTAGAGAAGAGCTAACACCAATCCTCCTCAAACTCTTCCAAAAATTTTCAGAGGAAGGAACACTCACAAACTCATTCTATGAGGCCACCATCACCCTGATACCAAAACCAGACAAAGACACTACAAAAAAACAAAATTACAGACCAATATCACTGATGAATATAGATGCAAAAATCCTCAACAAAATACTAGCAAACAGAATCCAACAACACATTAAAAGGATCATACACCACGATCAAGTGGGATTTATCCCAGGGATGCAAGGATTCTTCAATATACGCAAATCAATCAATGTGATACACCATATTAACAAATTGAAGAATAAAAACCATATGATCATCTCAATTGATGCAGAAAAAGCTTTTGACAAAATTCAACACCGATTTATGATAAAATTCTCCAGAAAGTGCACATAGAGGGAACCTACCTCAACATAATAAAGGCCATATATGACAAACCCACAGCAAACATCATTCTCAATGGTGAAAAACTGAAAGCATTTCCTCTAAGATCAGGAACGAGGCAAGGATGTCCACTCTCACCACTATTATTCAACATAGTTCTGGAAGTCCTAGCCATGGCAATCAGAGAAGAAAAAGAAATAAAAGGAATACAAATTGGAAAAGAAGAAGTAAAACTGTCACTGTTTGCGGATGACATGATACTATACATAGAGAATCCTAAAACTGCCACCAGAAAACTGCTAGAGCTAATTAATGAATATGGTAAAGTTGCAGGATACAAAATTAATGCACAGAAATCTCTTGCATTCCTATACACTAATGATGAAAAATCTGAAAGAGAAATTATGGAAACACTCCCATTTACCATTGCAACAAAAAGAATAAAATACCTAGGGATAAACCTACCTAGGGAGACAAAAGACCTGTATGCAGAAAACTATAAGACACTGATGAAAGAAATTAAAGATGATACCAACAGATGGAGAGATATACCATGTTCTTGGATTGGAAGAATCAACATTGTGAAAATGAGTATACTACCCAAAGCAATCTACAGATTCAGTGCAATCCCTATCAAATTACCAATGGCATTTTTTACGGAGCTAGAACAAATCATCATAAAATTTGTCTGGAGACACAAAAGACCCTGAATAGCCAAAGCAATCTTGAGGGAAAAAAATGGAGCTGGAGGAATCAGACTCCCTGACTTCAGACTATACTACAAAGCTACAGTAATCAAGACAATATGGTACTGGCACAAAAACAGAAACATAGATCAATGGAAAAAGATAGAAAGCCCAGAGATTAACCCACGCACCTACGGTCAAATAATTTATGACAAAGGAGGCAAAGATATACAATGGAGAAAAGACAGTCTCTTCAATAAGTGGTGCTGGGAAAACTGGACAGCTACATGTAAAAGAATGAAATTAGAATACTCTCTAACACCGTACACAAAAATAAACTCAAAATGGATTAGAGACCTAAATATAAGACTGGACACTATAAAACTCTTAGAGGAAAACATAGGAAGAACACTCTTTGACATAAATCACAGCAAGATCTTTTTTGATCCACCTCCTAGGGTAATGGAAATAAAAACAAAAATAAACAAATGGGACCTAATGAAACTTCAAAGCTTTTGCACAGCAAAGGAAGCCATAAACAAGACGAAAAGACAACTCTCAGAATGGGAGAAAATATTTGCAAACGAATCAACGGACAAAGGATTAATCTCCAAAATATATATACAGCTCATTCAGCTCAATATTAAAGAAACAAACACCCCAATCCAAAAATGGGCAGAAGACCTAAACAGACATTTCTCCAAAGAAGACATACAGACGGCCACGAAGCACATGAAAAGATGCTCAACATCACTAATTATTAGAGAATTGCAAATCAAAACTACAATGAGGTATCACCTCACTCCTGTTAGAATGGGCATCATCAGAAAATCTACAAACAACAAATGCTGGAGAGGGTGTGGAGAAAAGGGAACCCTCTTGCACTGTTGGTGGGAATGTAAATTGATACAGCCACTATGGAGAACAATATGGAGGTTCCTTAAAAAACTAAAAATAGTATTACCATATGACCCAGCAATCCCAGTACTGGGCATATACCCAGAGAAAACCGTAATTCAAAAAGACACATGCACCCCAATGTTCATTGCAGCACTATTTACAATAGCCAGGTCATGGAAGCAACCTAAATGCCCATCAACAGACGAATGGATAAAGAAGAAGTGGTACATATATACAATGGAATATTACTCAGCCATAAAAAGGAACAAAATTGAGTCATTTGTTGAGACGTGGATGGATCTAGAGACTGTCATACAGAGTGAAGTAAGTCAGAAAGAGAAAAACAAATATCGTATATTAATGCATGTATGTGGAACCTAGAAAAATGGTACAGATGAGCCGGTTTGCAGGGTAGAAGTTGAGACACAGATGTAGAGAATGGACATATGGACACCAAGGGGGGAAAACTGCGGTGGGGTGGGGATGGTGGTGTGCTGAATTGGGCGATTGGGATTGACATGTATACACTGATGTGTATAAAATTGATGCCTAATAAGAGCCTGCAGTATAAAAAAACAAACAAACAAAACAACTAATAGTAAACTTTCATTGGGTTATTTGTATGGAAATATGTTAATATAAATGTTTCAGACATTACATGAAATTTCTAAAAATCTAAAAAAAAAAAAGAGAGAATTAAGGGTTCATTCAATGAAAAGAGAAGTGAAAATATTAAATGTGATAGGTCAAATGATAATTAGATACACTGACCAATTATATATTAAAAAATAAATCCTGGGCTTTCTGATAAAAATGTAGAACCGTGGTTATTATAATTGAAACTCTTCTTAAAAGAAAGTCATCCAAATAAGCTTTCTATTTGCTTGTGGAGAATATAATGGCCTAATAATGTCTAATAAGAAGATGCATATCACATGGAAATGTCAATAATAATAAGTGAATGTTTTTAGATATAATACAAATGCCATACCTTTCATCCTTTTAAAGTGACGATGCAGTGGATGTTAGTATATTCACAGAGCTGTGCACAACCTCATTCCAGAACATTTTTCTTGCTACGAAAAGAAACTCTGTGCCTGTTATTAGTCACTCTCCACCCGCTCTTCCCCCGGCCCTTGGCCCATACTGATCTACTTTTTGTCTCTATGGATTTGCTGACTCTGAACATTTCATAACAATGGAATTATGTAATCTGTGGCCTTTCATGTCTGGCTTTTTCACTCAGTATAGTGTTTTCAAGGTTCATGCTGTTTGTATTGTGTATCAGTAGTTTATTCCTTTTTATGTCTGAACAATATTTCATTGTAATGATATACCACAATTTGTTTATCCATTCTTCAGTTGATGGAAATTTGGGTTGTTTCCACTTTTCACATACTACGAATAAAGCTGCTATGAACATCTGTGTACAAATTTTTGTGTGAACATATGATTTCGATTATCTGGGTATATTCTGGGTCATATTGTAACTGTGTTTAACTCTTTTAAGCAGCTGCCAAACTGTTTTCCAAAGCAGCTGCACCATTTTATATTCCCACCAGCAATGTCTGCGGGTTCCAATTACCCCGCATCCTTGCCAGCACTGATATTGTCCAGCTAATATGTGTATTTTGTCAGCAAATTTGGAAGCATGCTTATGCTGTTTCACACTGTGGTCTTTTCAGCTCTTTAGACATGTAAGACACAATCACCAGGTCAATATCAGGAAGCATTCAGAATCTCTCCCCTCTTTACTGTGAAATTTGGGTCACACATGCAAAGGTAATGTAGACTGTCATTATTCAAAACAAGTGTTAAATGTGAATGTTTGTGTCTCATTGAATAACGAAACCATGCCTCACACAGCTGGGATGCCAGGCCCTGTCCCCCTGCACAGCAGTAACCAATTTTTCTTTTCAGTATGTATGTCACTAGAAAACTGCATAAGTAATAGCTGGTAGATTCCTATGCTAACCTGGTATTCTGACCTTGTTTTTTCATAGGTGGCAGCACGAAATACCTTAGCAACTTTAACATTGGTGGCTAGGTAAACACTGCTTTTGGTTAAGATCAAGCAGGAAAGTAATAAGGCAGCAGTTTCAGATGTCATAGAAGCCAAGAACACATAGGGTGATGCGAATTTTCTTTACACAGCCAAGAATATAAAGGATGGACATTCTTCACCTGCCAATGCACTGAGGAAGAAAGAAAAATGGCTTAGCACTGTTTAAAGCTCATAAACTGCAACCATAAATCAGCAAATTAGCTAATGATTGCTTCTGGGTAGTGATACATGATGAAAAACAAATGAGGAAAGGTACTCAAGCATTGCACTTGATAGCTGCTGAAAATATTAAAGTTCCATCTTCATAAAAAAACTGTTTAAGTGATTTTATAAAGGGTTGTGCCCTGGTAGCAGAATAATTACCACTTCAAATGAGTATGTTTTATAATAAATGCTACCACATCAACTGTGCTTTTCAGTGCTAACTGTTGTAAATGATTCATACTGTTCCCAGGAAGATGCAAGTGTGGGGCTCATTTGGAAAGATGCAGTCAATCCTGTCCCAGCAGAGTGCATGGAAATAGCAAGAGTTTAATCCATAGTACCAAGACCCGGGCCTGTCATCAGTAAGGACACAATAAATATTTATTAATGAGGTTGCTTACAAAATCAGAGAGCAACATTAATCTTTGTAAAGCCAAATTAATCTTCTTGATCTTGTTTACTATCTATAATCTGTTGCTTTATTTTAAACATAATAATGAAAATTTTAAAGGTTCAATTCTTTTGTGTTATAAATGTATTTAAGAAGTATTTAGTGAATAGTTTCCATATGAAAACCACCATTATAGGAAAAGAGATAAATTTAAAGACATGGATCCTGCTAGAAACCATGCAAAACAATGCCTGTGCATTTATTTTATTACCTATTTTCAGAGTTTTTAAATAGCAGTAAGGGAGAGTAAGCTAGAAAAAAATTTAAAACTGAGACTGGTTATTTCCAGTGAAAGCTTGTTTAGATGCTTGGTTTACCTTAAAAATAAGAAAACTACCATTTCTTGTGATTAGTACTAGCAGAACTCAGATGCCCTGAGATTTTGGACTGTAAGTTGTTTTTTGTTTGTTTGTTTGTTTTTTTGGGTTTTTTTTGTTTTTGGGTGGGTTACTTATAATCTTTTTTAAAAAAAATCATATTCTAACACCCTTCCACCAAATAACTTAATATAACGTAGAAATGGTTTCTTTAGCAATTTTTCTTAAAGTATACATTTAATTAAAGCACAACACATACAAGTGTGCAGCTTAAGGACTTCTTTTTATAAGTGAACATACCATGTAATCAGCATCCATGTCAAAAAATAAAACATTACCAACACCTTCATGGTCTTCACAGGCAGTATCCTTCTAATGTTAACCACTATCCTTATATAACACATAGATGACTTTTTCTTGTTTTGTAATTAATATATAACTGGAATCATGCAGTATATACTGGCTTTTTTGGTTCAATATTATATTTGTGAAAATCACACATTGTTGCACGTAGCCTTGTTTCACTGTTATTGTATGAAAACACCATAATTTATATATTCATTCGATTAGATGTGCATTTGAGTTGGTTTCCTTGTCTTTTTCATTTTAGCCATTCATGTAATTGTGAATTGGTACTTAAATTGTTTTTAATTAGCATTTCCCTAATAACCTGTAAAGTTGAGCACCATTTCTTATGTTGATTGGCCATTTGAGTATTTCCTTTTGAAAAGCATTTTTTCATGTCTTTTGTCCACTTTTTCCCATTACACTATTCACTTTTTTCCCTTTCTATGAGCTTTTAAAATATATGTATTCTGTATATGAACCCGTTTGTGATACCTGTTTTGCAGATATCTTCTCCCATTCTGAAGCTCGTCTTTTCACTAGTGATGTCTTTTGATGAACTGATATTTTAAATTATAATGTAGTCCAATGTATCTGTTTTTTTTTTTTTTTTTAATGGTCAGTGCTTTTTTGTGGGGGTGTGTGTGTTAGTTCCTGCTTTATAGCAAAGTGAATCAGTTATACATATACATATGTTCCCATATCTCTTCCCTTTTGCATTTCCCTCCCTCCCACCCTCCCCATCCCACAACTCTAGGTGGTCACAAATCACCTAGCTGATCTCCCTGTGCTATGTGGCTGCTTCCCACTAGCTATCTATTTTACATTTGGTAGTGTATATATGTCCATGACACTCTCTTACCCTGTCACATCTCACCCCACTCCCTCCCCATATCCGCAAGTCCATTCTCTAGTAGGTCTGTGTCTTTATTCCCATCTTGCCACTAGGTACTTCATGGTCTTTTTTTTTTTTTCCTTAGATTCCATATATATGTGTTAGCATACTGTATTTGTTTTTCTCTTTTTGACTTACTTCACTCTGTATGACAGACTCTAACTCCATCCACCTCACTACAAATACCGCCATTTCATTTCTTTTTATGGCTGAGTAATATTCCATTGTATATATGTGCCACCACTTCTTCATCCATTCATCCGATGATGGACACTTAGGTTGCTTCCATGTCCTGGCTATTGTAAATAGAGCTGCAATGAGCATTTTGGTACATGACTCTTTTTGAATTATGGTTTTCTCAGGGTATATGCCCAGTAGTGGGATTGCTGGGTCGTATGGTAGTTCTATTTTTAGTTTTTTAAGGAACCTCCATACTGTTCTCCATAGTGGCTGTATCAATTTACATTCCCACCAACAGTGCAAGAGGGTTCCCTTTTCTCCACACCCTCTCCAGCATTTATTGTTTCTAGATTTTTTGATGATGGCCATTCTGACTGGTGTGAGATGATATCTCATTGTAGTTTTGATTTGCATTTCTCTAATGATTAATGATGTTGAGCATTCTTTCATGTGTCTCTTGGCAATCTGTATATCTTCTTTGGAGAAATGTCTATTTAGGTCTTCTGCCCATTTTTGGATTGGGTTGTTTGATTTTTCTTATTGAGCTGCATGAGCTGCTTGTAAATCTTGGAGATTAATCCTTTGTCAGTTGCTTCATTTGCAAATATTTTCTCCCATTCTGAGGGTTGTCTTTTGGTCTTGTTTATGGTTTACTTTGCTGTGCAAAAGCTTTTAAGTTTCATTAGGTCCCATTCGTTTATTTCTGTTTTTATTTCCATTTCTCTAGGAGTTGGGTCAAAAAGATTCTTGCTGTGATTTATGTCATAGAGTGATCTGCCTATGTTTTCCTCTAAGAGTTTGATAGTGTCTGGCCTTACATTTAGGTCTTTAATCCATTTTGAGTTTATTTTTGTGCATGGTGTCAGGGAGTGTTCTAATTTCATACTTTTACATGTACCTGTCCAGTTTTCCCAGCACCACTTATTGAAGAGGCTGTCTTTTCTCCACTGTATATGCTTGCCTCCTTTATCAAAGATAAGGTGACCATATGTGCATGGGTTTATCAATGGGCTTTCTATCCTGTTCCATTGATCTATATTTCTGTTTTTGTGCCAGTACCACACTGTCTTGATTACTCTAGCTTTGTAATATAGTCTGAAGTCAGGGAGCCTGATTCCCCCAGCTCCATTTTTCGTTCTCAAGATTGCTTTGGCTATTCGGGGTCTTTTGTGTTTCCATACAAATTGTGAAATTTTTTGTTCTAGATCTGTGAAAAATGACAGTGGTAGTTTGATAGGGATTGCATTGAATCTGTAGATTGCTTTGGGTAGTAGAGTCATTTTCACACTGTTGATTCTCCCAATCCAAGAACATGGTATATCTCTCCATCTATTTGTATCATCTTTAATTTCTTTCATCAGTGTCTTATAATTTTCTGCATACAGGTGTTTTGTCTCCTTAGGTAGGTTTATTCCTAGATATTTTATTCTTTTTGTTGCAATGGTAAACGGAAGTGTTTTCTTAATTTCACTTTCAGATTTTTCATCATTAGTGTATAGGAATGCAAGAGAGTTCTGTGCATTAATTTTGTATCCTGCTACTTTACCAACTTCATTGATTAGCTCTAGTAGTTTTCTGGTAGCATCTTTAGGATTCTCTATGTATAGTATCATGTCATCTGCAAACAGTGACAGCTTTACTTCTTCTTTTCTGATTTGGATTCCTTTTATTTCTTTTTCTTCTCTGATTGCTGTGGCTAACACTTCCAAAACTATGTTGAATAATAGTGGTGAGAGTGGGCAACCTTGTCTTTTTCCTGATCTTAGTGGAAATGGTTTTAGATTTCACCATTGAGGACAATGTTGGCTGTGGGTTTGTCATATATGGCCTTTATTATGTTGAGGAAAGTTCCCTCTATGCCTACTTTCTGCAGGGCTTTTATCATAAATGGGTGTTGAATTTTGTCGAAAGCTTTCTCTGCATCTATTGAGATGATCATATGGTTTTTCTCCTTCAATTTGTTAATATGGTGTATCACGTTGATTGATTTGCGTATATTGAAGAATCCTTGCATTCCTGGGATAAACCCCACTTGATCATGGTGTATGATCCTTTTAATGTGCTGTTGGATTCTATTTGCTAGTATTTTGTTGAGGATTTTTGCATCTATGTTCATCAGTGATATTGGCCTGTAGTTTTCTTTCTTTGTGACATCTTTGTCTGGTTTTGGTATCAGGGTGATGGTGGCCTCATAGAATGAGTTGGGGAGTGTTCCTCCCTCTGCAATATTTTGGAAGAGTTTGAGAAGGATAGGTGTTAGCTCTTCTCTAAATGTTTGATAGAATTCGCCTGTGAAGCCATCTGGTCCTGGGCTTTTGTTTGTTGGAAGGTTTTTAATCACAGTTTCAATTTCAGTGTTTGTGATTGGTTTGTTCATATTTTCTATTTCTTCCTGGTTCAGTCTCGGCAGGTTGTGCATTTCTAAGAATCTGTCCATTTCTTCCAGGTTGTCCATTTTGTTGTCATAGAGTTGTTTGTAGTAATCGCTCATGATCTTTTGTATTTCTGCAGTGTCAGTGGTTACTTCTCCTCTTTCATTTCTAATTCTATTGATTTGAGTCTTCTCCCTTTTTCTCTTGATGAGTCTGGCTAATGGTTTATCAATTTTGTTTATCTTCTCAAAGAACCAGCTTTTAGTTTCATTGACTTTTGCTATTGTTTCCTTCATTTCTTTTTCATTTATTTCTGATCTGATCTTTATGATTTCTTTCCTTCTGCTAGCTTTGGGGTTTTTTTGTTCTTCTTTCTCTCATTGCTTCAGGTGCAAGGTTAAGTTGTTTATTAGAGATGTTCCTGTTTCTTGAGGTAGGCTTGTATTGATATAAACTTCCCTCTTAGTACTGCTTTTGCTGCGTCCCATAGGTTTTAGGTCGTCGTGTCTCCATTGTCATTTGTTTCTAGGTATTTTTTGATTTGCCCTTGGATTTCTTCAGTGATCACTTCGTTATCAAGTGGTGTATTGTGTAGCCTCCATGTGTTTGTATTTTTTACAGATCTTTTTCTGTAATTGATATCTAGTCTCATAGCGTTGTGGTCGGAAAAGATACTTGATACAATTTCAATTTTCTTAAATTTACCAAGGCTTGATTTGTGACCCAAGATATGATCTATTCTGGAGAATGTTCCATGAGCACTTGAGAAAAATGTGTATTCTGTTGTTTTTGGGTGGAATGTCCTATAAATATCCATTAAGTCCATCTTGTTTAATGTATCATTTAAAGCTTGTGTTTCCTTTTTTATTTTCATTTTGGATGATCTGTCCATTGGTGAAAGTGGGGTGTTAAAGTCCCCTACTATGATTGTGTTGCTGTCGATTTCCCCTTTTATGGCTGTTAGTATTTGCCTTATGTATTGAGGTGCTCCTATGTTGGGTGCATAAATATTTACAATTGTTATACCTTCCTCTTGGATCGATCCCTTGATCATTATATAGTGTCCTTCTTTGTCTCTTGTAATAGTCTTTATTTTAAAGTCTATTTTGTCTGATATGAGAATTGCTATTCCAGCTTTCTTTTGATTTCCATTTGCATGGAATATCTTTTTCCATCCCCTCACTTTCAGTCTGTATGTGTCCCTCGGTCTGAAGTGGGTCTCTTGTAGACAGCATATATATGGGTCTTGTTTTTGTATCCATTCAGCCAGTCTGTGTCTTTTGGTGGGAGCATTTAATCCATTTACATTTAGGGTAATTATCGATATGTATGTTCCTATTCCCATTTTCTTAAATGTTTTGTGTTTGTTATTGTAGGTGTTTTCCTTCTCTTGTGTTTCTTGCCTAGAGAAGTTCCTTTAGCATTTGTTGTAAAGCTGGTTTGGTGGTGCTGAATTCTCTCAGCTGTTGCTTGTCTGTAAAGGTTTTAATTTCTCCATCACATCTGAATGAGATCCTTGCTGTGTAGATTAATCTTGGTTGTAGGTTTTTCTCCTTCATGACTTTAAGTATATCCTGCCACTCCCTTCTGGCTTGCAGAGTTTCTGCTGAAAGATCAGCTGTTAACCTTATGGGGATTCCCTTGTGTGTTATTTGTTGTTTTTCCCTTGCTGCTTTTAATATGTTTTCTTTATATTTAATTTTTGACAGTTTGATTAATATGTGTCTTGGCGTGTTTCTCCTTGGATTTACCCTGTATGGAACTCTCTGTGCTTCCAGGACTTGATTAACTATTTCCTTTCCCATATTAGGGAAGTTTTCAACTATAATCTCTTCAAATATTTTCTCAGTCCCTTTCTTTTTCTCTTCTTCTTCTGGGACCCCTATAATTCGAATGTTGTTGCGTTTAATGTTTTCCCACAGGTCTCTGAGACTGTCCTCAGTTCTTTTCATTCTTTTTTCTTTATTCTGCTCTGCAGTAGTTATTTATACCATTTTATCTTCCAGGTCACTTATCCGTTCTTCTCCCTCAGTTATTCTGCTATTGATCCCATCTAGAGTATTTTTAATTTCATTTATTGTGTTTTTCATCATTGCTTGGTTCCTCTTTAGTTCTTCTATGTCCTTGTTAAATGTTTCTTGCATTTTGTCTATTCTATTTCCAAGATTTTGCATCACCCTTACTATCATTATTCTGAATTGTTTTTCAGGTAGACTACCTATTTCCTCTACATTTGTTAGGTGTGGTGTGTTTTGACCCTGCTCCTTCATCTGCTGTGTGTTTTTCTGTCATCTCATTTTGCTTATCTTACTGTGTTTGGGGTCTCCTTTTCACAGGCTGCTGGTTCGTAGTTCCCGTTGTTTTTGGTATCTGTCCCCAGTGGCTAAGGTTGGTTCAGTGGGTTGTGTAGGCTTCCTGGTGGAGGGGACTAGTGCCTGTGTTCTGGTGGATGAGGCTGGATCTTGTATTTCTGGTGGGCACGTGCACGTCTGGTGGTGTATTTTGGGGTGTCTGTGGCCTTATTATGATTTTAGGCAACCTCTCTGCTAATGGATGGGGCTGTGTTCCTGTCTTGCTAGTTGTTTGGCATAGGGTGTCCTGCACTGTAGCTTGCTGGTTGTTGAGTGAAGCTGGGTCTTGATGTTGAGATGGAGATCTCTGAGAGATTTTCACCATTTGGTATTACGTGGAGCTGGGAGGTCTCTTGTGGACCAGTGTCCTGAAGTTGGCTCTCCCACCTCAGAGACACAGCCCTGATGCCTGGCTGGAGCACCAAGAGCCTTTCATCCACACGACCAAGTACGTGGGGAGTTTCTTGCCTTTTGGGAGGTCTGATGTTTTCTGCCAGCGTTTAGTGGGTGTCCTGTGGGAGCAGTTCCACGTGTAGATGTCTTTCTAATGTATCTGTGAGAAGGAAGATGATCTCCACGTCTTACTCTTCCACCATCTTCTGTTCAGCTGTAAGTTGTTTTAAGGGCTACTATAAGGCACAAATTCAGGTTTATTTTGATAAAAATTTTAACTCTCAAATTTAATTCTGGTATATAATAAATCCATATGAAACAGATGGTCCCCAAGAGTCACTGAGGCCTATTGTTTGGGCTGCATGTCTGTTTCAGTTTATAAAGATCATTTTCTCTGTCATCAGGCAATGAAAGATGGGAGCTTAGACAGAGTTAGCTGTTTTTCTCCTCCTGCAAAGAAGCAGGATGAGAATTTCATTTCTCCCTGGGTCAAACCTCTGAGCTTAATGAGCTCAGCTGGGGCACCCACGCTGAGGGTTCACGATGGAATGAGGTGGGAGCAGAAGCTGCCAGTATGACCAGACCAGCCTTGCCACCTTGGATGAGAAGGTGACTTCTCCCTCCGTCTCTGTGAGCATCCATCTTTGTTTTTGTCTCTCTTGGTGCCCAGGACTTCTGCAAGAAAGCCAGCTCAGCATAAACCGGTTAGAATCAGCTCATGTATTTATCATTATCTATTAGCTCCTTGTTTTTGTTGCAGAGGATTTTAAGCTTCAAACTGTTCCCCCTTTCCTTTTTTTTTTTTTTGTTTGTTTGTTTTTAGGAAGCACATGTCCAAAGAACTGATGGTAGCTTTAACTATTTTTTGCTACATCAATTTTTAACAGAATATTGCTTTTATTTAAAGGTACTGGACTGTGTGTTACAGTTGAATCTTGGACTACATGAACTGAGATATTGCAAGCAACCAAGCAAAATCATTTCTATTGTCTACTTTTATGATGTCAAAAGTCATTATTTGTAATACTGTAGGAAAAAATAAGATCCCTTGCTACTAGTTTGACATAGCAAACATTATATACTTAAATATAAGCTATTTTAATGTCATTTTGCAATGTAAATTTAGGTTTTTTTGTTCAAGTTTCTACCGATTTGAATTGAAAACAGTGTTGCAACACTCATTTGAAAGTTCTGTGAAAATGGCCCTTTGTTTCTACTCACGATGTTTGTTTTTTCTTGCCCTAGTAATAATTGAGGACAAATATTACTATGTAAAGATAACACAAACCTGGATAGATTTTTTTCACTGATAATATTTGTTTAAAATTAATGCACAAACAATATGTGGATATTTTCATTCTTAAATAAATATTCTTTCCAGCGGAGGAGAAATGGCAAAACTAGAAGCGCCAGTAATGAACTTCTACACTTCTTTCCTTCTCCATGTTTCTTCATCATCCACACTTACCTCCTTTCAAGATCCATATGATATGCTGTGTCCTCCTTTCAGGCAATATTTTTACTTCTTTCTACTGTAAGACTATCCAAACACCTGTGTTCTTGATCTTTCACTGACTTTCAGTAACTTACTAATATATCAGTTTTTTCTATATCTTTGTCACTTTTATCTCTTGGCTAACTTTCTCATTCAACAAATCATTTCAATTTTACTATCATAGTAAATCCAAAATCATAAACTAAAAAAAAAAAAAAAAAGACTTAGAAAGTTTATTAACTTGTCCAATCTCACAAAGAAAATAAATAGCTAAGCTGGGATTTATTTATTTATTTTTATTGGAGTATAATTGCTTTACAATGTTGTGTTAGTTTCTGCTGTACAATGAAGTGAATCAGCTATATGTATACCTATATCACCTCCCTCTTGGACCTCCCTCCCACCCCCCCATCCCACCCATCTAGGTCATCACAGAGCACTGAGCTGATCTCCCTGTGCTATACAGCACGTTCCCACTAGCTATCTATTTTACACACTGTAGTGTATTTATGTCAAACCTAATCTCCCAATTCCTCCCACCCTCCCCTTACTGCCCTGTGTCCAAATGTCCATTATCTACATTTATGTCTCTATTCCTGCCCTACAAATAGGTTCATCTGTACCATTTTTCTAGATCCACATATATGCATTAACATATGATATTTGTTTTTCTCTTTCTGGCTTACTTCACTCTGTATGACAGACTCTAGGTCCATCCACATCTCTACAAATGCCCCAATTTCGTTCCTTTTTATGGCTGAGTAATATTCCATTGTATATATGTACCACATCTTCTATATCCATTCATCTATCATTGGACATATAGGTTGTTTCCATGTCCTGGCTATTGTAAATAGTGCTACAATGAGCACTGGGGTGCATGTGTCCTTTTGAACTATGGTTTTCTTAGGGTATATGCCCAGTAGTGGGATTGCTGTGTCATATGGTAGTTCTATTTTTAGTTTATTAAAGAACCTCCATACTGTTCTCCATAGGTGCTGTATCAATTTACATTCCCACCAACACTGCAAAAGGGTTCCCTTTTCTCCACATCCTCTCCAGCATTTACTGTTTGTAGATTTTTTGATAATGGCCATTCTGACCGGTGTCAGGTGATACCTCACTGTAGTTTTGATTTGCATTTCTCTAATAATTAGTGATGTTGAGCATCTTTTGACATGCCTCCTGGCCATCTGTATGTCTTCTTTCATTGAAATGTCTACTTAGGTCTTCTGCCCTTATTTTAATTGGGTTGTTTGTTTTTTTGGTATTCAGCTCCATGAGCTGTTTGTATATATTTGAGAATAATCCTTTGTCCATTTCTTCATTTACAAATATTTTCTCCCATTCTAAGGGTTGTCTTTTTGTCTTGTTTATGGATTCCTTTGCTATGCAAAAACTTCTAAGTTTCATTAGGTCCCATTTGTTTATTTTTGTTTTTATTTTCATTACTCTAGGAGGTGTGTCAAAAAAGATCTTGCTGTAGTTGATGTCAAAGAGTGTTTTTCCTATGTTTTCCTCTAAGAGTTTTATAGTGTCTGGTCTTACATTTAGGTCTTTAATCCATTTTGAGTTTATTTTTGTATATGGTGTTAGGGAGTATTCTAATTTCATTATTTTACATGTAGCTGTCCAGTTTTCCCAGCACCACTTTGAAGAGGCTGCCTTTTCTCCATTGTATGTTCTTGCCTCCTTTGTCATAAATTAAGTGACCATATGTGTGTGGGTTTATCTCTGGGCTTTCTATCCTGTTCCATTTATCTATATTTCTGTTTTTGTGCCAGTACCACACTGTCTAGATTGCTGTACTTTGTAGTATAGTTTGAAGTCAGGGAGCCTGATTCCTCCAGCCCCATTTTTCTTTCTCAAGATTGCTTTGGGAGAAAAACAAATACTGTATGCTAACACATATATATGGAATCGAAAAAAAACGTCATGAAGAACCTAGGGGCAGGACAGGAATAAAGATGCAGACCTATTAGAGAATGGACTTGAGAACACGGGGAGGGGGAAGGGTAAGCTGGGACAAAGTGAGAGAGTGACATGTTCATATATACACTACCAAATGTAACACTGATAGCTAGTGGGAAGCAGCCGCATAGCACAGGGAACAGCTTGGTGCTTTGTGACCACCTAGAAGGGTGAGATAGAGAGGGTAGGAAGGAGGGAGACGCAAGAGGGAAGAGATATGGGGATATATGTATATGTATAGCTGATTCACTTTGTTATAAAGCAGAAACTAACACACCATTGTAAAGCAATTATACTCCAATAAAGATGTTAAAAAAAAAAAGAAAAAAGAAAATATGGTATAAACTTACAATGGAATACTATACAAACTTAAAAAAGAAAATCTGCAGTATGCAACAACATGGATGAACCTTGAAGACATTATGTTAAGTAAAATAAACCAGTCACAGGAAGACAAAAAAAAAAAAAGACTGCTTTGGTGATTCAGAGTCTTTTGTGTTTCCATACAAATTGTGAAATTTTTTATTCTAATTCTGTGAAGAATGCCATTGGTAGTTTGATAGGGATTGCATATAACCTGTGGATTGCTTTGGGTAGCATGATCATTTTCACAATATTGATTCTTCCAATCCAAGAACATGGTATATTTCTCCATCTGTTTATGTCATCTTTGATTTCTTTCATCAGTGTTTTATAGTTTTCTGAGTACAAGTCTTTTGCCTCCTTAGGTAGGTTTATTCCTAGGTATTTTATTCGTTTTGTTGTGATGGTAAATGGGATTGTTTCCTTAATTTCTCTTTCTGATTTTACATTGTTAGTGTATAGGAATGCAAGAGATATCTGTGCATTAATTATGTATCCTGTAACCTTACAAAATACATTGATTAGTTCTAATAGTTTTCTGGTGGTTTCTTTAGGATTTTCTATGTATAGTATCATGTTTTCTGCAAGCAGTGGTAGTTTTACTTCTTCTTTTCCAAATTATATTCTTTTTATTTCTTTTTCTTCTCTGATTGCTGTGGCTAGGCCTTCCAAAACTATGCTGAATAAGAGTGGAGAGAATGGACATCCTTGTCTTGTTCCTGATCTTAGTGGAAAAGCTTTCAGGTTTTTACCATTGAGTATGATGTTTGCTGTGGGTTTGTCATATATGGCCTTTATTATGTTGAAGTAAGTTCCCTCTATGCCCATTTTTTGGAGAGTTTTTATAATAAATGGGTGTTGAATTTTGTCAAAAGCTTTTTCTGCATCTATGAGATGATCATATGGTTTTATATCTTAATTTGTTAATATGTTGTATCACATTGATTAATTTGCATATACTGATGAATCTTTGCATTCCTGGGGTAAATCCCACTTGATCATGGTTTATGATTCTTTAATGTGTTGTTGGATTCTGTTTGCTAGTATTTTGTTGAGGATTTTTGCATCTATGTTCATCAGTGATATTGATCTGTAATTTTCTTTTTTGGCAGTGTCTGTGTCTGGTTTTGGTATCAGGGTGATGGTGGCTTCATAAAACAGATTTGGGAGTGTTCCTCCCTCTGCAATTTTTTGGAAGAGTTTGAGAAGGATAGATGTTAGCTCTTCTCTAAATGTTTGATAGAATTCGCCTGTGAAGCCATCTCATCCTGGACTTTGTTGGAAGATTTTTAATTACAGTTTCCATTTCATTATTGTGATTGGTCTGTTTATATTTTCTAATTCTTCCAGTTTCAGTCTTGGAAAATTGTACCTTTCCAAGAATTTGTCCATTTCTTCGTGGTTGTCCATTTTATTGACATATAGTTGTTCGTACTAGTCTCTTATAATCCCTTGTATTTCTGCAGTGTCAGCTGTGATTTCTCCTTTTTCATTTCTAATTTGATTGATATGCATCCTCTCCCTTTTTTTCTTGATGAGTCTGGCTAAATGTTTCTCAATTTTGTTTATATTCTCAAAGAACCAACTTTTAGGTTTATTGATCTTTGCTATTGTTTTCTTTGTTTCTATTTCATTTACTTCTGCTCTGATCTTTATGATTCCTTTCCTTCTACTGAGTTTGGGTTTTCTTTGTTCTTCTTTCTCTAGTTGCTTTAGGCATAAGGTTAGATTGTTTATTTGAGATTTTTCTTGTTCCTTGAGGTGAGACTGAATTGCTATAAACTTCCCTCTTAGAACTGCTTTTGCTGTGTCCCATATGTTTTGGGTTGTTGGGTTTTCACTGTCATTTGTTTCTATGTAATTTTTTATTTCTTTTTTGATTTCTTCAGTGATCTCTTGTTTATATAGTAGCACACTGTTTAGCCTCCATGTATTTGTGTTTTTTACTGTTTTTTTTCCTATAACTGATTTTGAATCTCATAGTGTGTGGTCAGAAAAGATGCTTGATATGATTTCAATTTTCTTAAATCTTCTGAGGCTTGATTTGTGACCCAGGATGTTTTCTATCCTGGAGAATGTTCCATGTGCACTTGAGAAGAAAGTGTATTGTGCCACTTTCGGGTGGAATGACTTATAAATATCTATTAAATCTGTCTGCTCTGTTGTGTCATTTAAAGCTTATTTTTCCCTATTTATTTTCTGTTTGGATGATCTGTCCATTGGTGTAAGGGGGGTGTTAAAGTCCCCCAGTATTATTGTGTTACCATCAATTTCACCTTTTATGGTTGTTAGCATTTGCCTTATGTATTGAGGTTCTCCTATGTTGCGTGCATATATATTTGCAACTGTTATATCTTCTTCTTGGGTTGATTCCTTGATTATTATGTAGTGTGCTTCCTTATCTCTTGTAACAGTCTTTATTTCAAAGTCTATTTTATCTGATATGAGTATTGCAACTCCAGGTTTCTTTTTTTTTCTTCTTTTTTTTTAACATCTTTATTGGAGTATAATTGCTTTACAATGGTGTGTTAGTTTCTGCTGTATAACAAAGTGAATCAGCTATACGTATACATATATCCCCATATCGCCTCCCTCTTGTGTCTCCCTCCCACCCTACTTATCCCACCAAAAACAGAAATATAGATCAATGGAACAGGATAGAAAGCCCAGAGATAAACCCATGCACATATGGTCAACTTATCTTTGATAAAGGAGGCAGGAATATACAATGGGGAAAAGACAACCTCTTCAATAAGTGGTGCTGGGAAAACTGGATAGCTACATGTAAAAGAGTGAAATTAGAACACTTCCTAACACCATACACAAAAATAAACTCAAAATGGATTAAAGACCTAAATGTAAGGCCAGACACTATAAAACTCTCAGAGGAAAACATAGGAAGAACACTCTTATGGCATAAATCACAGCAAGATCCAGCTTTCTTTTGATTTCCATTTGCATGCAATATCTTTTTCCATCCCTTCACTTTCATTCTCTCTGTGTCCCTAGGTCTGAAGTGGGTCTCTGTAGACAGCATATATATGGATCTGGTTTTTGTATCCATTCAGCCAGTTTGTGTCTTTTGGTTGGAGCATTTAATCCATTTACATTCAAGGTTATAATTGATATGTAAGTTCCTGTTACCATTTTCTTAATTGTTTTGGGTTTGTTTTTGTGGGTCTTTTTCTTCTCTTGTGTTTCTCACCTAGAGAAGTGCCTTTAGCATTTTTTGTAAAGCTGGTTTGGTGGTGCTGAATTCTCTTAGCTTTTGCTTGTCTGTAAAGGTTTTGACTTTTCCATCGAATCTAAATGATATCCTTGCTGGGTAGAGTAATCTTGGTCGTAGGTTTTTCTCTTTCATCACTTTAGTATATCCTGCTGCTCCCTTCTGGCCTGCGGTTTCTGCAGAAAAATCAGCCGATAACTTTATGGGGATTTCATGGCATGTTGTTTTTTGCTTTTCCCTTGATGTTTTTAAATTTTCTTTTTTGAATTTAATTTTTATTTGTTTGATTAATATGTGTCCTGGTGTGTTTCTCCTAGGGTTTATCCTGTATGGGACTCTCTGCACTTCCTGGACTTGGGTGGCTATTTCCTTTTTCCATGTTAGGGAAGTTTTCAACTTTAATCTCTTCCAATATTTTCTCAGAACATTTCTTTTTCTTTTCTTCTTCTGGAACCCCTATAATTTGAATGTTGGTGCTTTTAGTGTTGTCCCAGAGGTCTCTGAGCTTATCTTCAATTCTTTTCATTCTTTTTTCTTTATTCTGCTCCTTGGCAGTTATTTCCACCATTCTGTCTTCCAGCTCACTTATTCATTTTTCCGCCTCAGTTATTCTGTTATTGATTCCTTCTAGTGTATTTTTCATTTCAATTATTGTGTTGTTCATCTCCATTTGTTTGTTCTTTAGTTCTTCTAGATCTTTGTTAAACATTTTTGTATTTTCTCAACCCATGCCTCCATTCAATTTCCGAGATTCTGGATCATCTTTACTATCATTATTCTATTCAGGTAGGTTGCCTATTTCCTCTTCATTTATTTGGTCTTGTAGATTTTTACCTTGCTCCTTCATCTGTGTTATATTTTTTTGTTGTGTCATTTTTATTTTTTTTTTGATGGGTGGGTTTGTGTTCCTGTCTTACTGATTGTTTGGCCTGAGGCTTCCAGCACTGGAGTTTGTAGGCTGTTGGGTAGAGCTGTGTCTTAGTGCTGAGATGAGGACCTCTGGGAGACCTCAGTCTGATGAATATTCCCTGGGGTCCAAGGTTCTCTGTTTGTCCAGTGGTACAGACTCAGAGCTCCTACCGCAGGAGCTCTGGCCTGACCCCTGGCTCAAGAACCAAGATCCCATAAGCCATGCAGGGTGGCAGAGAAAAAAAAAAGGAACAGAACAATAACAAAGAATAAAAAATAAAATAGGATTAGAAAACTAACAGATATGTTAGAAAGAATAAAAAATATATATATAAATGAAACAACAATCGGAAGGTAAAACAGAACCACAAGGTAAAAAAGAGGAGAAAAAAAAGCTAGAAAAGGGCAGGGCTTAGGCAGGGACGGGTTTTAGGCTGTGGTTGTGGCCTATGCTTAGGACCCACAGGGCTTAAAAAGACCCTGGGGACATGAGGAATGGGGCTTAGGCTCAACAGGAGCTTAGGCTCCAGCAGGAGCAGCCCAGGAGTGCCTCTGGCCTTGGAGGGTGGAAGCCCAGGCCCAGGACCCCAGCAGGCTCACTGGACCCATGTGAGCAGGGGAAATGCTAGGTGCATTCCCTCCTGATCCTCTGATCCTGGAGGGTCCCCCCCCCCCGCAGTCTGCCTCTCCTCTTCTTTTCCCCTCCTCCCTCTCTCCCACACTCCTAAGACCCACAAGGCTGGAGGGAGCCCCAGAGAATGAAGGACCAGGTCCAGGGGCTCAGCAAGTTTCCCGGGTCCCAAGTGGGCAGGGAAAACACCCTCCACACCTCCCCTGATCCTCTGATTCCGGAGGGCCCCTCCCACCTGCCTCTCCTCTTCTCCCTCCCCACTGCCTCCCTCCTATGCCCCATGACCAACACAGCCTGTAGGGTGCCTCGGAGGGCAGAGGACCTGGTCCAGGAGCCCTGCAGGCTTCCTGGAGCTGATTGGGCAGGGGAAACACTAGGCACACTCAGCCTTGATTCTCTAAGCCCCCCCAGAAGGTCCCTCCAGGAGTGGGAACCCTGCCCCCTCCCAGCCACCTCTCAGGGGCACCAGTCCTGTCTGGCCCCCCACCTTCTCCTCCCCCCTCACTCCCCCCACGTCCTACCTGGTCACTTGGGGGTTCCTCCCATCTCCTTGGGCATTGAGGTCCCCCACCATTGTCTGGCAGGTGTCCTAGCTGTGGGGAGATGTGTACTCCATGTCCTCCCCCGCTGCCATCTTGACTCCACCTCAGAGCTGGGATTTAAACCTCAACAACAATGGACCATGTACACTTGATGATTAAACACTTTCACCTCCTTAGATGTTAGCCCTGGGCTCTGTCCATTCATCCACTTGTCCACCTCTTCAGTTAGTTATAGTTATATTTATTCCTTTGCTTCTAGCCATGCCCTTGCTAGGCACAGGGTATCCAATGCAAAGCAACTAGAAAATGGTCACAAAGTAAAGTGAGGTGATAGAGAAATCACATAGATAATCACAGAAATAAACACATAACTACAAATTATAATCCAATTGCTATGTAAGAAAGATAGATATTGCTATGAGACAATATGAGTGACTCTTTTAGACTGGAAACTCAGTGAAGCTTTGTTTTTTTTTTTTTTTTTCCTGAGGAAAGGGCTTTAAGATGAGATCTGGAGGATGTGAAAAATTAGCCATTTATAGCAATGGGAACACCATTCCAGATAAAGGAAAAGCATCTGCAAGATCCCTCAGGTTGGCAAGGGTTTGTCTATTAAAATAAATCTAGAGTTGCTGGAACATTGTAAGCCTGGAGGAGAGTGGTGAGAAATGACCCTGGGGAGATAGGCAGAGCTAGATTAGTCAGCCACTTTTACTCACGTTGAAGTTTTTGTTGTTGCTGTTGTTTTTACCTTATGCAATAAGAAAACTTTGAATCAAGAGAATATATGAACACATTTGGATTTTTAAAAACCACCCTAATTGCAGCATAGAAAATGAATTGGAGGTAAGCAAGTGAAGAAATAGGGACAAGTTATGAACCCATGATAGTAGTCCAAGTGAAAGATGGTAGTAGCTTGGCTTGCTGTGGTGATGATGGAGATGGTGAAAAGTAGGTGGATTCAGGTATATTTCTATTTAAAAGCAATCACAGAAGCTTGAATAAATCACAAATCATTCTAGGTTTTAGTGTCTCCTTTATATCTTTCCTGCATTCTACACCATCTACAGATGAAGAAAGAAATATAAGTTAAATAGCTTAGAAGAAACAATAAGGTGTTTTCATTATTGTATTATGACAATGGTATATATAATTATTTTTGAGGTAAATTGTATATAGAAGAAACATTTCAAAGATATATGAAATAATATTAAGAATAAGAAAAACATCATGTCCTTCGTTTATGAGTCATATGATAGTCCTTTTCTTTAATTTTTTGTATCTTTGACAGGCATTACTCAAATACAAATGTAACTTAATAGAAGCATTACATGTCAACACTGAACCAAGACCATCTGTCATTAATTCTTATGGAAAAAACCACATACAGGGAGAAAAAAATATGGTCAAATTAGTGTGATTCCTTTCTGCCTTTTGCAAATTGTTCTCCTTCCCTTTCCTTAGTTCTAAAGAAAAGTGTACTGTGTTTAAATTTTTTCTGACTCTTGTACCAGAAGAGGATCTTTTTGCCACTATATAAGATTAATGGGAGTTCTCCCCTCCATGGTCAGCTGACAGGGCATCTGCTTCATTCTACTCCTAAAGGTGTCCAGGTTCTTCACCTGCATGTGTGGTTTGGATAGTAGACAGGTGCTATAGATTGTCTGAGTTGTTGAATGAGGGTTTTTCACAGAAATTGGTCAGAATGGGTGTTCCTGTACATCAGGCAAGCTGTTAATTGTTGTCCAACCAGAAGAAAAAAACTAGTTATAACTGGTCACTAACACAGTTTCCATATGATCTCTAGTGCTGGCGAAAAATGGCACATGACCCTACTAATCATTGAGTCAGGAGTCATCCCTGCCAATATGGTCACTTCTCACATGTTCCCACCAATCATACGATCACAACATTGAAGGAAAGAGGAAACAGGGCAGGAATATTCACTCTTGTTTCTCTTACACTAAGTCTGGCTGCTTTCTTCACTCCAGAGTCATGGATTCATTGCCTTTGATTTTGGGTTTTATTGTGACCCTCTCCTCCACCGAAAGAGTAGCTAACTGGTGTCTTAGCTGTTGGTGCTTAAGGAAGGGGTGGTCTCTAGAGGAACAAAGTTTGATGACAACAGAGGCAGGAAAGCATGCAGAATCCTGTGTTAAAGTTATATTCCACACATTCCCTATTATTTCAGTAGCTACCAAAATGTGGAACAATATTGGGCATGTTGAATAGTTATGTGACACTCAAATACTAATGCTTTGTCTTTAGTTAGTGATAGAATAAAGCATGTTCTGATTTGTGAATTATATTTTCTTATTGCAACTTAAAAGTTACAATCCAATGATGCAAGCAGGTTTCAAAAATACTACGCTTGCCTTACGCAGAGTCTGTGCATGAGGAAAATCTGGGAATGTGTATGGGACACAAAAGTTCCTGCATTTAGGGTAAACCCAGAATGGTGCTCTCCATCCATCTGCTTTAGTCCACCTTATTATACATTTAAGATCTTTGTAAGACTCCTTATATCCCTGGTCTAGTGGGACTGTGTCATGGATGAATGCATTCTGCTACTACTGCTCAATAGGTAAATTCTTAAACTTCAATAATGTATTTTCTAATATATAAATATTTAAAGAAAAAATAGAAATCTATCTGCACAATATGATAGAAGAATTTTAAGCCTCTTGTCAACACCAACTAATTAAAGTATAAATACTTTGGTCTCCTAAAAGTAATATGGTGATTGCTTAAACTTTGGTGTTATTAATCTATTTTACGTATTTGTGTGTATATATGCACATTCCATCTTGAATTTCTATCTAATAGATGTAACACTAAATATAGCTACAGCATCATTATTTTTAGCCAATTGACACTTCATCCTTACTAAATAATTGAAGAGAGGTCATAGACATCTATTTTATTTCTCTAGTTAGTTATAGCACTGATGTCTGAATATAAATCAGATTCATCTTTTACAAATAAGGCAGTCACAGGATTTTTCATGCTGCAGGCACATTTTTCTTATTTATTGGAAACATTAAAAATGTGTCCTACCTAATTTTATCTGAGTAGATAGATAATAAAACATGAAAAATTTCATAAAGTGAAAAAAAAAAGTCAGGCTCTGATCTTCCTGTCATTTTGTCAGCATGTGTGGTGCATGCTTCCATCCAAGATGCATCCAGGTCTCATGCAGAAAAAATACAAAACTTGGCCTTATGTGGACTCTGTGTGTAAGGGAAATCTGGGAATATGTATGGGATGCATGAGCTAAGATCCTACATTGCCTACCGAAACAGCCACACAGAGAGAAGAAGATTCCAGAGTAGTTTGAATTGCCACTGTGCATCAAACAAAATGGTGGCAGAGAATAGATGATGCTAGCTGATGTTATCGGGCAAACACCTAATCCCCTAAACAGTTCTGATTCCATATGGAAGACGGTGAAAAGGAAAAAGAAATTCAGAATCAGAAGACATTATCATTCCAGCTCTACTCTCACTGATTCAGGTGACCTTGTGTGTAGCATTTAATCCTTCATGAACCTCAGGATGACCACTTTAGAACTGGGCACAGATTAACATAGATGGTTGCTCACAATCAATGTTGTCATTCTGGGAAAAAATAATGAGATAAGTTCTCAGTATGTGCATGAAGGGCTTAGGAAATAAATGATGGTCATTAGATTTGCAAAACTGACTAATTCATTGATAAGGCTGCAGTATATTCTTAATTTTCTTAGTGCATTAACTGTTCCTAATAGGGTTTGTCTTAGAAGTATTATATATATTACGTGCAGTGACTGACATTTACATCTATATTTTTAGAACCTAGAAATGATGTCAATACAAATGTTATTTTATTCTAAGGGGGGATGTGGTTTACATGTACATATACAATCTACACACATGTATACTCTTATTGAAATAATAAGTCCTTGTCTTTCTACAGTTTGTTGTCCCGTTCAAAGCTTTTGCATATTCATTATCTCAGTAGATCCTGGTAATGACACTGTGAGAGGACTTAGCTGATGCTAATGTCTCTGTGCCATGGGAGAAATGCAGCACGGTGATTAATGAGCTGTGTCCAGGGTTCACACCACAACTGATTAGTAAAAGACCCTGACACTTACTCAACGACTCTTCTTACACCTCACTGCTCTTGCATCTAAAACACTTTAATAAGAAACGTTTAATATGGAAGTAATATGCAGGCATAAAAGGAGTGTTTTTAGAGAACTTTCTGCAACTGGTACAGTCTGAAGTTGTTATCTCCATCTGCCTTAGACAAAATGTCAGCAGTATATTTTGGCTGTATCTCTACAGACTTAAAAGCTCAAATATTCAAAAGATGAAGCTCAAACTTTTCTCACTTTCCTAATCAAATTGGCAAATTTAAAAATCTGATGAGAGTAAAATCTGTGATAGTGAAGGCATTATTCTGGCAGAAAGAATTCCAGTTAGAGGCCTTGTTAAATAAAGAGGCACTTTGCATCCCTTTGCTTTCCTTATTGTGGGAGCTTAATGTTTGAAAGAAAGAAAGGAAGACTGAAAAAAAGAGGGAGAGAGAGTGAGAGATGGAGGAAGGAAGGAAGGAATATGACTGTGATAAGTAATTGTAATAAGTAAATATGAATAAAATTTATAAGTAAACATAGAATAGAATTGTACTTTTTCTATTAAATTTTTTTACAAAAAGACACATATGCACTGACATTGAATCAACTAGACTTGTTTTCAATATACTCTTCCTAATAAGAAGAATTGAATGGTAAACTCTACTAACAATCCTGAGAAAGCAACTCTACCTTATGATTCTCATCTGCTAAGATATTAACATAGTAACATCTTTGTATTTGCATCTAGAGTAATAGACATAAAGAATGCAAATACAATAGATGCCCTTAAACCAAAAGGAATTAACTTTGGAGAATATTCTTTACAGCAATTATGATAAAGAAAATTAAAACAGATTCAGAATTACCAAAGGTGAAAAAATCTCATCCTCTCTGCTGTTAATTAGTTTTATGATGCTAAGTGATTATATTTACATGTTGTCTTCATTATGTAGTTTCATTGTATCTTATATTTCATATGCTGATTAAGCACATATTTTTGTTTTTAAATAACAATATCAAAAAAAACCTTTCAGTTCCAAAATCTAGGAGAATACATTTTGTTGCACATAATCTTTGTTTGATTAATTCTACCACAAGAGCATTTCTTTTTTCAAAGCTATTAATGTTTAGTAATATATACAGAAATAATATGATTGGTAAACAAAAGCAAAACAGAAATACTCCTGAGGTTAGTGGCAGTATAGGCAAAAGCTTGCTTGCATAGAAAAGTAAAATGATTTTCCATTTATAAAATCTACCAACAGGTATAGATCAAGTCATCGGTATTTATCAGACATTTGTCCATTTCTATTTTATGTCCATGTATAATCTTCAGCCAAACAATGGTTGTTGTATAGAAACACTTGTAACAATCATTTGAAAAAGTTCAAATGAAGAGTAGAGGAAAAGAGGGAGGTGAGAGAGAAAAATAGAGAGGGAGGGAGGGAGGCCAGAAGAGAGAGATGGAGAGAGAGTTTTATTTTTAATTTTAAAGAAATTGAGAGTTGCTCAGGATATTCTGTTCTTTTAATAGGTTTTCTCAAAAAGTCCCAGAAATATATTTTACTGGAGAGAAACTGGGCACAAGTTCAGTGTAACCATAGTGTTTTTCACACCAAAATGTTTAGATCTGCACTTGCCCTTGGAAGAGCTTTTCAAGTCATTAAAGCCTGCCTTGTCCAACTACCTCCAATGACAAATGATGGAGAACTGTATGCTGGGTCTCATTTAATTTGTATCTGGAAGGAATGTTATAGTTCACAACCAAATGTCTTCCAAATAAACACCTTGTTGATTGATATGACATATCATAAGACAGTAAGTTTTTTGAATTGGGAATATATGATAGAAGCTGAACATATGGTATTATATAGAAAAAGAAGGTCTTCCAGAATGTGTGAATGAAATAGCATTTTCAAAGCTATTTCAGAAATATTACATTTTCGAGATGTTAGCAATTGCCTGGCCTAGAATTTAATCAACAGTAAGAGCTTTGAAAAGACTCCAGGATAAAGAATGTAGATAATGTAAAAAATGTCTCTCAGGCCAGAAAGCATTGGTAACAAATTTTCGTGGCTGTGCTACAGGCATCATTCATACTAATGTCAATAATAGCCCCACAAACTGTAATTTCATAGGTATACTGAGACATCTAATACAAACAGCCTGCCCATTTTGTCCTTTAAGCATCTATTCTGGTAAATCCATTGAAATATTAAAGAAGAGATGGTGCTCTATTGGAAAGTGGTAACAAAAAGAAACTGTCAAGTTGTGACTAGTGTATATAAATGAGGATCAGCATATATTGCATATATCTGATCTAGATGTTTATAATTTATTATGAACAAAATTTAAGTTCAACTTACTATTTCCTAATTTACTAATTTTAAATTGCTATTCATTTCAAATTGCTATTTTAAAGATAAAAATATGGACCCTAAATCTGATCTTCAAAAACATTTAAGAATTATATTCTTTGCTATAGATTTAAATCCAAAAATGTTACGATTCAATCATACAAACCCATTTAGCTACAGAAGACTGTGGGACTCCCATTCTGTCCCACAGGTCTTTTAGGTTGCAAATATACCAGGGGTCAGCAGCAGCCAGTTCATGACTGTCTTTCTCGATTGGAATCATTCTGATGGAGCTTGGTTATCATCAGCTGCCCCTAATCTCTTACAAAGTGCTAGTTGCTGAACATGACACTTTGCAGTTTAAAACAGGCTCTTGTAAACATTTTCTCCTCTGTTCCTCCTAGCAATACTTTGAGATGAGTATTCTAATTATCTGGTTTGAGAAAAACAAAACTGGAGGTTTTCCAATGCAGAAATGGCAGCTGAATTCAGATTTCCTGATGTCAAATTGTAGCCATTATTTACTTTATCGTATTATTAACATTTTTGAAGCTATTTGAGGATTTGAGACACACAAAGAAGACAAGAGGGAGGAGACTTTAAAATAAGAAGGCATTCATGCCACACTCCATATCATGATTTAAGTGGCCTTATTTAAGCCAGCCCTGAGTGAAGTATCTATTCATAATATTTAGAAATAATTTAAAACATTTAATATTTTCCCACTTTATTAGTGTACAAATATATTCACTTCATATAATGACTTATTATCCCTAATTATGCTTAGAATATGTTTATAGTTAATTATGATTAAGATTGCCCTTGGAAATTGTATGGAAAATGATTATGTAATTAAATTATTCCTTAAGTTATTTTATTTTGATGTATTTTTAATAGCTATAAAATTTCATTTGGGTTTGACAATAAGGAATTTTTTGTTAACAAAACTATATCAACACTATAAGATTTAAAAAGATATTTGAGAAATTATAGATAAATCTATTGACCATATTATATACATTTAATGTGCACTGGTCTATTAATTACATTCATAAAAATACAGGAATCTCCCAACTTTTAATTGAGTTATATTACAAAGTTTCTTGGATTAATCAGTTGCTTGGAATTCAACTTCTCTTTGGAAAATATCAGAAATATTGGCTAGGATCTCAGGATACCCTTCAAGGGTCTCTTAAGTCAGTATAGATGAAGGAAACAAAATAAATAATAATTGGTAGAAACCTATAATAATTTATAAATTAAAACTAGGGGTACATTCTAATCCCTAATGTACACACACATATTTTTCCTTCTTTTTGCCTTCCAGAATTGCACAACTGGTGATAAGTTAAATGTAAATAGGTATGTCACTCTTGTTCATTATTTGTGTTTTTTTAGTCTGTAATGTAGTAAGATATTAATTACAAGCCAGTAATTTGATAATCTTCCAGAATTAAAACAGCAAAATGATATTGCTAGATGTTCTTTAAGGCTAAGAATTCATTCAGTATAGAAACTCCAGAACATGCCATACAACGGTTTAAGGAGCCTTAGGCTAATAAAAGAGGTTTACCAAATTTAAAAAGAGGGAAATCACTGAACCTCTGACCTGTCATTGTGTTCAGTGCATTTTTTAAGTATGTTAAGAAAAAAAATATCTGATCCAACCACAGTTTTGCTCAAATTTTCAGATGTATATTTTTCATGTTCTAATATCTCTGGAAAAGAGGTTCATCTTAGAGTCAAGAGTTGGAGCATTTTTTTCTTCCTTAATGGTACATAAAATTATGATCTATCTTATAACTACCTTAGATTTATTTAATGAAGTGAAACAAACTAATGAAATGAAATGAAACTAATAACAAGCCTTTAGAGTATACTGTCACCGATTAATAAGCATATATTTCAACTCCCATTTACCCTTTGGCTCAGAGGTTGAATAGCAAGCAAGCTTTAATGGGGACCCAGGTCATGACATTAGACCTGCAAATGAGAAGCCAGAGCCACAAGTGCTAAGTTAAAGCAGACAGACTGATGAGAAAAGGCTGTACTGCCAGCTTCTATGTCAACAAGAAGAGAGAGGAAGCAGAATTAAAAACTTCAAAAAATAAATTCTGTACAGGATACAGAAATGCAGAATTCAATAATAAATGGAGATTTCAGCATTTATATCTCTCTCCATCACTTTAGGGAAAAATTGCAGATAGGCTGCCAAAATTCTCTATTGCTCACCAATTATTCCTTTCAATTTCCTTTCAAAAAGTGAGTTGGGGAAAGACAAATTTGGAGAGGACTTGTATAGGTGTTAAAGCAGATCTCTAACAACAGCTCCTGAAATTAGTGCTCTCAGTATATCATTCCTGTACTTCACTGTGGACTTTCCCTAAGCAGGAAAAAAAAGAGAGAAACTACTCAAAACCTGACTAGGCTGAGGTGGAGTCCACATTCCTATATCCTAAGAACTGGCTCCACACTCACAAATATACACTCAATCTTCTTGTATTATCTGCTTCAAGAATTTAATTAGAAAGGACTTGGGAAGTATGGTTTCTCATTGCATATATTCCATATTTCTTGTGCTTCAAGCTTCTTAAGATGTTATCTATATGCAGCATAAACATGTCTTTTTTTTCCCCACTTACCCAGAGCAGATTCAGACTAGGTGTCAACTTAAGTAGAAATTGTAAGAAATCCTCTTGAAACTTCTCTGGAATTTGTGAGTGGGCATAGGAAATAAGAGATTAAAGCAGATGTTAAAATTTGGGTCCTAACTTCCACGTTGCTGCCCAGCTGGGCTCATCCAGTCCCAGCAGCTTTTTTTTCTTTCACTCTGGCTGAAATCTCTCTAAGATCCCAAACTATGGGTTGAATGTTTGCTCTGACCATTTTTAATTGAATTAAACATTGAGTATATCATGTATGACTCCAGTTGTAAATTGATGCATTGCTATGGACTCTTGCTAAAATGATTTGGTATGTAAGTTTATAGGGATCATTTTCTATTTTTGAATTTTAGTTGATTTACAATACTGTGTTAGTTTAAGGTGTATAGCAAAGTGCACACTTATAGATATATATATATATTTTCAGATTATTATAAGGTTATTTTAAGATATTGATTGGTTATTATAGGTTATTATAAGATATTTTAGGTTATAAGATATCGATATAATTTTGATATTGATATAATTGATATTGATATTGAATTGATATTGATAATGATATAATTTTAGGTTATTATAAGCTATTGATATAATTTCCTGTGATATACAGTAAGTCACTGTTGTTTACTTATTTTATGAACAATAGCGTGTTTCTGTTAATCTCATACTCCTAATTTGTCCATACCCCCTTCCCTTTCCCCTTTGGTAACCATACTTTTTTTTCTATGTCTGTGAGTCTGTTTCTGTTCTGTATATAGATTCATTTGTATTATTTTGTAGATAACACAGATAAATGATACCATATAATATTTGTCTTTGTCTGACTCACTTCACTAATATTCTCTAGGTCTATCAATGTTGCTGCAAATGGCAATATTTCATTATTTTTTATGACTGAATAATATTCCATTATATATATATATATATATACCACTTATTTTTAAGCCAGTCGTCTATTGATGGGGACTTTGGTTGCTTCCATGTCTTGGCAATTGTAAATAATATGAACACTAGGATGCATGTATCTTTTCAAATTAGATTTTTCATTTTTTCTGGATGTACACCCAGGAGTGGGATTGCTGGATCATATGGTAGGTGTACTTTTAGTTTTTTGAAGAAACTCCATGCTGTTCTCCATAGTGGCTGCAACAATTTGCAGTCCCTGCAACAGTGTAAGAGGGTTCCCTTTTCTCCACACCCTCTCCAGCATTTATTATATTTAGACGATTTGATGATGGCCATTCTGACCAGTGTGAGGTGATACCTCATTGTAGTTTTGATTTGCATTTCTTTAATAATTAGCAATGCTAAACATCTTTTCATATGCCTGTTAGCCATCTATATGGCTTTGGGAAAATGTCTATTTAGGTCTTCTGCCCATTTTTTATTTTTTATTTTTGATACTGAGTTGTATGAGCTGTTTGTATAGTTTGGATATTAACCCCTTGTTGATTGCATCATTAGCACGTATTTTCTCTCAGTCCTTAAGTTGTCTTTTTGTTTTGTTGATGGTTTTCTTTGATGTGCAGAAGTTTTATGTTTGATTAGGTCCCATTTGTTTATTTTTGCTTTTCTTTCTTCTGCCTTGGGAGACTGATCTAAGAATATACTACCATGATTTATGTCAGAAAATGTTTTGCCTGTGTTCTCTTCCGGGAGTTTTATGGTGTCATGTCCTATATTTATGTCTTTAAACCATTTTGAGTTTACTTTCCTATATGATGTTAGGGAGTATTCTAATTTCATTGATTTACATGCAGCTGCCAGCTTTCCCAACACCACTTGTTAAAGAGACTGTCTTTTCTCCATTGTATATTCTTCCACTTTTGTCATAGATTAATGGACTGTAGTTGTGTAAGTTTATTTCTGGGCTCTTTCTTCTATTCCATCAATCTATATGTCTGTTTTTGTGCCAGTTCTCTGTTGTTTTGATTGCTGTAGATTTGTAGTATAGTATGAAGTCTGGGAGTGTTATACCTCCAGGTTTGTTCTTTTTCCTCAGGATTGCTTTGGCAATTCTGGGTCTTTTGTTGTTCCATATAAATTTTAGGATTATTTGTTCTAGTTCTGTGAAAAATGTCATGGGTATTTTGCCAGGGATTGCATTAAATCTGTAATCTTTAAATCATTAAATTTTTAATTACATTAAATTTGGGTATTATGGTTATTTTAACAATATTAATTATTCCAATCCAAGAACATGAGATGTCTTTCCATTTCTTGGGATCATCTTCAATTTCCTTTATCAATATTTTAAAGTTTTCAGCATATAGGTCTTTCAACTCCTTGGTTAAGTTTACTCCTTGGTATTTTATTTTATTTTTTATGCAATTTTAAATGGGATTTTTTTTAACTTTCTCTTTCTATTTCATTATTAGTGTAAAATAATGCAACAGAGTTCTGCATATTAATCTTGTATCCTGTTACCTTGCTGAATTCATTTATTAGTTCTAATAGTTTTTTGTGTGGAAACTTCAGGGTTCTCTACATAGACTATCCTGTCATCTGCAAATAGTGACAATTTTAACATCTCCCTTTCTAATTTGGATAACTTTTATTTCTTTCTGTTGTCTGATTGCTGTGCCTAGGACTTCCAAACTGTTTGAATAGAAGTGGTGAAAGTGGGCATCCTTGTCTTGTTCCTGAATTTAGTGGAAAGGCTTTCAGCTTTTTACCATTGAATAGTATGTTCTCTGTGGTACTATTGTAAATGGCTTTTATTATGTTGAGATATGTTCCCTCTATATCCACTTTGATGAGAAGTTTTTTATCATGAGTAGATGTTGAATTTTGTCAAATGCTTTTTCTGCATCTAACGAGATGATCATATGGTTTTTGTCTTTCCTTTTGTTAGTGTGGTGTATCACATTGATTGATTTGTGTACTTTGAACCATCCTTGTGACCCTGGGATGAATCCAACCAGATCATAATGTGTGATATTTTTTAGGCATTGTTGGATTCTGTTTGCTAATGATTCATGGAGAATTTTTGTATTTATATTCATCAAAGACATTTGCCTGTAATTTTCTTTTTTGGTAATGTCTTTTTCTGGTTTGGGTATCATGGTTATGGTGACTTCATAGAATGAATTTGAGAGTGTTCCCTCTTATTCACTTCTTTGGAATAATCTGAGCAGGATAGGTATTAGTTCTTTGTATGTTTGGTAGAATTCTTCAGTGAGGCCATCTACACCTGCACTTTTGTTTGGAGCAACTTTTTTTTTCTTTTTAATTAATTAATTTTTTATTACAGATTCTAGAGATCAGTCTGTTAAACGTATCTGTTTCTTCTTGACTCAGTGTTGGCAAGCTGTATGTTTCTAGAAACTTCTCCATTTCTTCTAGGTTGTCAATTTTTTTGGCACGTAAATGTTCATAGTATTCTCTAATGATTTTTTGTATTTATGCAGTATTGGTTGTTATTTCCTCTCTTTCATTTCTTATCTTATTTACTTGGGTCTTCTCTCTTTTTTTTCTGGTGAGCCTGGCTAGAGGTTTGTCTATTTTGCTTATCTTTTCAAAGAACCAGCTCTTGATTTTCTTGATCATTTCTATTGTAATTTTTGATCTCTATTTTATTTATTTCCTCTCTGATCTTTATTATTTCCCTACTGCTGACTCTGTGTTTTGTTTGTGCTTCCCTTTCTAATTCTTTTAGGTGGTAAGTTAGGTTGTTTATTTGAGGTTTTTCTTGTTTCTTGAAGAAGGGCTGTATTGCTATGAACTTCCCTTTTAGAACTGATTTGCTGTATCCCACAGATTTTGTAAGGTTGTGATTTCATTTTCGTTTGTCTTGAGGTATTTTCTGATTTCTTCTTTGATATCATCATTGACCCCCTGGTGTATTAGTAGTAAGTTGTTTAGTCTTCAAGTGTTTGTTGTTTTCCAGTTTCTCTTTCTGTGGTTGATTTGCAGTTTCATACCATTGTGGTCAGAAAAGTTGCTTGAAATAATTTCTATCTTCTTAAATTTTTTGAGAATTGGTTTGTGACCCTAGTATGTGGTCTTATCCTAGAGAATGTTCCATGTGGACCTGAAAATAATGTGCATGCTGAGGGTTTTTTTGGATGTAGTATCCTGTAAATATCAATTAAGTCCAACTGGCCTATTGTGTCATTTAGGACCTTGGTGACCATATTGATTTTCTGTCTGGAAGATCTGTCCATTGATGTCAGTGGGGTGTTAAAGTCTCCTATTATTATTGTACTATTGTCCATTTCTCCCTTTGCATCTGTTAGTATTTGTTTTATATATACTCAAGTACTCCTATATTGGGTGCATATATGCTAACGAGTGTAATATCCTCTTCTTTTATTGATCCCTTTATCAATGTCCTTCTTTGTCTTCCTTTATGGCCTTTGTTTTACAGTCTATTTTGTCTGATATGTGTGTTGCTATCCCCACTTTTTTCTCATTTCCATTTGCATGAAAAAAATCTCTTTCCATCCCCACACTTTCAATCTGTGTGTGTCTTTTACTCTGAAGTGAGTCTCTTGTAGGCAGAATATTGTAGCTTCTTGGTTTTTTTAATCCAATTTGCTACTCTATGTCTTTTGATTGGAGCATTTATTCCATTAGTCCACTGACATTTAAAGTAATTATTGATGGGTATGTCCTTATTGTCATTTTAAAGCTTGTTTTCCAGTTGTTTTTGTAGTTCTTCTTTGTTCATTTCTTCTGTTTTTCTTTTGTGGTCTGATAATTTTCTTTTGGAGTATGCTTGAATGCCTTTTTCTGGTTTTGTGTGTGTGTGTGTGTGTGTGTGTGTGTGTGTGTGTGACTCTCTTGTTGATTTTGATTTGTGGAGTCCACGTATGTTGACCCATACTATATATACTTATTTTAAACTGATGGTCAGACAAGTTCAAACATATTCTAAATGACCTACGTTTTTATATTTCCTCCCCCACATTTTGTGATTTTGATGTCCTATTTTACATCCCTATGCTTATTCTTTTGCTGTTAATTGTACTTATAATCACTTTTACAATTTTTTATTGGTTTAATCTGTTTACTGGCTTTTTAAAGTGCTCTTCAATCCTTTTGTATATTTGCCCTTCCTATTGAGATGTTCCCTTTCCTATAGATTCTTCTTTTCTATTGAGAGAAGATCCTTCAATATTTCATTTAAGGTAGGTTTAGTATTGCTAAATTCTTTTAGTTTTTCTTTGTCTGAAAAATTTTTTTCTCTCTCTATTTGAAATTATATTCCTTTTGGGTACCATACCCTAGGTTCCAGGTTTTTCCCTTTCACAACTATGAATACATCATGCCACTCCCTTCTAGCCTGCAAAGTTTTATGTGGACCATTTTCTACTTTGCTTCTGACTTTACCTATAATATAACTATATAACTTTGTTTGCCACAGTGCTTAATAGACCCATAGGTAAACACTTTTTAATAAATACGGTTACTGTATTTTCTTTCATCTGATCTTTTTGATTTCTAAGCTTCTTCAATTTATCTTTCCTTGATTCTGTTTATTTTTCTAAGTAAAGACTTTTAGAACTACTTTGGGTTCTGTGACTCACACTAGAAAAATTATGAAATTATTCTGCTTTCAAAACCCTTTCCAAATTTTAAGTTAAATGTTGTAAAAAGGTAGAAAATATCACCACAAAGAACCACTGAATTTTTATGTAAATAAGCATTTTGATGCAGATTGTTCAATTACTTTGAAAATTCAACAAGAATTTCTTTAAAAGCTAGAAAGGGAAAATTTATAACTAATGTATGAATACTGCCTGTGTGGGCCAGGTTGCCAGTATTGGCCAGATGACACACTCACAGAGGTAATTCAAGAGAACACAATGAAGGGACTACTTCAACTAGGGATGGTGAAGCAGCCAAGGGTTCAGTGTGTAACAGCTTGAAGTCTTTAAAACCCTACTCTGAAGGGGCAAATAGAAGACACTGTGATGGAATCTATGAAAGCAGTCACACAATGTGAAAGGGGCTTCCTACAGGAGCCACTGTCAAACCTGGGTCCAGCAGAAGAGAGCAGGGTATGGGGATGAACATCCTCATTTCTTTCTCTTTCTGTCCTCTGATTTCTTGTGAGTGCCTCCCCTGGGCCTAACCCAAGAGATAACCAGGTGGCAAGAAAGCCTGAGGGACACAGCCTGTAGAGGTCAGCCTCCTGGGGCACAGAACAGAATGAAGAAGGCAAAAGTAGTGGTATGGGAAGGCAAACAAAAATAACTGTCAGAATAACCCTAAAAATGCCAGAATTCTTTATATGAAGATTGGGGCCAAGTCTGAAGATAAGTTAGGATCATTTGGAAAAGAAGCAGAACATTTGGGAAAAAAATCCCTCTTTCATTGTTTGCATGCTTTTTACATTATTTTGTCAGGTTAAGGATGTCCTGTCTCCTATTTTTGGAAGGGAGAGAAATCTTTTAATTAGTGACATCTTAATCTAGCACTATTTCTTTAAAATGTAATTTACAATTGATTTTACAGTGCTTATTATGCGACTGGTGCTGCTCTAAAATTTTTTGCAAATACTGACTTATTTAATTTAATCCTCATATGGTAATGTGACGTGTCCTCATTCAGTATCTGAGGACACTAAGACCCAAAGAAATGAAGTGCTTGCCAAGTTCACACAGACAGGAGGTGGTGGAGCTGCCCCTTAAACAGCTCTGGGCTCCAGTGTCCATGCTCCTAAACCCCACAGTGTGCCACCACTTTTATGGGGGACTTGTGCCATGACCAAACTCCCAGTACAAATAAATTTTAAATGGATGACCATATCAACAGATCAGAGGTGGTGATTTTTTGACCATGAATTTTCACAACCCTCTCTACCATAATGACTTGTTTGTAGGAACTTTAGAGAAGATGCATTTTCTACTCACAGACAAACCAAGTACAAAAACTATTCAAGAATATTTTGATGTAAGTTCGCACAAATTGGTTGCTGTTTGTCAGAGCTACAGATTTTAGAGGCACATTGGAGGATTAAGTGTGATTAGATGTGGAGGTATGGCAGCTTTTTGTTTTTAGCTTTCAAACTGTATTTTTTATTATTTTTTATTGAAGTATAATTGATTTACAATGTTGTGTTGGTTTCAAGTGTACAGTGAAGTGATTCAGTTATATATATATATATATATATATATATATATATATATATATATATATTCTTTTTCAGTTTCTTTTCCCTTATAGGTTATTACAAAATATTGAGTATAGTTCCCTGTACTATAAAGTAGGTCTCTGTTGTTTATTTTATATATAGTAGTGTGTAAATGTTAAATCCAAACTCCTAAATTACCCCTTCCCCCCTTTTTCTCTTTACTAACTATAAATTTGTTTTCTAAGTCTGTGAGTTTATTTCTGTGTTGTAAATAAGTTCATTTGTATTATTTTTTAGATTCCACTTATAAGTGATATCATGATATTTATCTTTCTCTGTCACTTAGTATGATAATTGCTAGGTCCATCCATGTTGCTGCAAGTGGCATTATTTCATTTTTTTCATGACTGAGTAATAGTCCATTGTATATAGGTACCACATCTTCTTTATCCATTCATCTGTCAGTGGGCATTTGGGTTGCTTTCATGTCCTGGCTATTGCAAATAATGCTGCAATGAACACTGGAGTGCATGTATTTTTTCAAATTATGGTTTTTCCAAATATATGCCCAGGAGTGGGACTGCTGGATCATATGGTAGTTCTATTTTTAGTTATTAAAGAAACCCCCATACTGTTTTCCATAGTGGTGGTATCAATTTACATTCCTGCCAACAGTGTAGGAAGGTTCAATTTTCTCCACACCATCTCCAGTATATATTATTTGTAGACATTTTGATGATGGCCATTCTGACCACATGAGGTGATACCTCATTGTAGTTTTGGTTGCATTTTTCTAATAATTAGTCATGTTGAGCATTTTCTCATGTGCCTGTTGGCCACCTGAATGTTGTCTTTGGAGAGATGTCTATTTAGATGTTCTGCCCATTTTTTGATTTTTTTTTTTTTTTTTTTTTTGATATTGAGCTGTATGAGCTGTTTTTATATTTTGGAAATCAATACCTTGGTGTTCGCATTATTTGCAATTATTTTCTCCCATTTCTTAGGTTGTCTTTTGGTTTTGTTGATGGTTTCTTTTGCAGTGCCAATGCTTTTAAAATTAAATAGGTCTTATTTTTTTTAATTTTGTTTTTATTTTCATTACTCTAGGAGATGGATCCTAAAAAATATTGCTGCAATTTATGTCAAAGAGTGTTCTGCCCATGTTTTCATCTGGGAGTTTTATAGTATCCAGTCTTGCATTTAGGTCTTTAATCCACTTTGAGTTTATTTTTGTATAAGGTGTTAGAGAATGTTCTAATTTTATTCTTTTACGTGTAGCTGTCTACTTTTCCCAGCACCACTTATTGAAGAAACTGTCTTTTCTCCATTATATAGTCTTACCTCCTTTTCATAGATTAATTGACCATAAGTCAGTGGGTTTATTTCAGGGCTTTCTATCCTGTTCCATTTATCTATAATTCTGTTTGTGTGCAGTACCATACTGTTTTGATGACTGCAGCTTTGTAGTATAGTCTGAAGTCAGGGAGCCTGATTCCTGCAGCTCCATTTTTCTTTCTCAAGATTGCTTTGGCTTTTCAGGGTCTTTTGTGTTTCCATTCAAATTTTAAGATTTTTGTTCTAGTTCTGTGAAAATGTCATTGGTAATTTGATAGGGATTGCATTGAATCTGTAGATTGCTTTGGGTGGTATGGTCATTTTAAAAATATTGATTCTTCCAGTTCAAGACCACTGTATATCTTTCCATCTGATTGTACCATATTCAATTTCTTTCATCAGCATCTTACAGTATTCAGAGTACAGTTCTTTTGCCTCCTTAGGTAGGTTTATTCCTAGGCATTTTATTCTTTTTTAATACAATGGTAAATGGGATTGTTTCATTAAATTCTCTTTCTGATATTTTGTTGTTAGAGTAGAGAAATGAAACAGATTTATGTGTATTAATTTTGTATCCTGCAACTTTACTGAATTAATTGATGACCTCTAGTATTTTCTGGTACCATCTTTAGGATTTTCTATGTATAGTATCATGTCTCCTGCAAACAGTGACTGTCTTACTACTTATTTTCCAAATTGGATTCCTATTATTTCTTTTTCTCCTTTTATTTATATGGCTAGGACTTCCAAATCTATGTTGAATAAAAGTAGTGAGAGTGGATATCCTTGTCTTGTTCCTGGTCTTAGACGAAGTGCTTTCAGGTTTTCACCATTGATTATGATGTTAGCTGTGGGTTTGTCATATATAGCCTTTATTATGTTGAGTTATGTTCTCTCTATGACCATTTTCTGGAGAGTTTTTATGATAATTGGATGTTGAATTATATCAAAAGCTATCTTTTTGTATCTATTGAGATGATCATAAGATTTTTATTCTTCGGGGTTTCCCTGGTGGTGCAGTGGCTAAGAATCCACCTGCCAATGCAGGGGACATGGGTTTGAGCCCTGATCCAGGAAGATCCCACATGCTAAGGAGCAACTAAGCCTGTCCACCGCAACTACTGATCCTGCACTCTAGAGCCCGCAAGCCACAACTACTGAAGCCCATGAGCCTAGAGCCTGTGCTCTGCAACAAGAGAAGCCACCGCAGTGAGAAACCTGTACAGCAGAATGAAGAGCAACCCCTGCTTGACACAACTAGAGAAAGACTGTATGCAGCAACAAAGATCCAACACAGTCAAAAATAAATAAATTAATTAATTAATTAATAAGGTTTTTATTCTTCAGTTTGTTGATGTGTTGTATCACACTGGTTGATTTGCAAATATTGAAAAGTCTTTGCATCCCTGGGATAAATCCCACTTGATCATGGTGTATGATACTTTTAATGTATTGTTGCAGTGAGTTTGCTAGTATTTTGTTGAGGATTTTTGCATCTATGTTCATCAGTGATATTGGCCTGTAATTTTCTTTCTTTCTTTCTTTTTTTTTTGTAGTATCTTTTTCTAATTTTGTTATCAGGGTGATGGTGACCTCATAGAATGAGTTGGGAACTGTTCCTTCCTCTGCAATTGCTTGGAATAGTTTCAGAAGGATAGGTGTTAACTCTTCTCTAAATGTTTGGTAGAATTCACCTGTGAAGCCATCTGGTCCTGGACTTTTGTTTGTTGGGGGTTTTTAAATTACTGATTCAATTTCAGTACTGGTAATTGGACTGTTCATATTTTCTAATTCTTCCTGCTTCAGTCTTAGGAGATGGTTCCTTTCTAAGAATTTGTCCAATTCGTCTATGTTGTCCATTTTATTCACATATAGTTGCTCATAGTAGTCTCTCAGAGTCTTTTGTATTTCTGTGGTGTCAGTTGGTAACTTCTCCTTTTTCATTTCGGATTTTGTTGATTTGGGCCCTCTCTCTTTTTTTCTTGATGAATCTGGCTAAAGGTTTATCAATTTTGTTTACCTTTTCAAGAACCAACTTTTAGTTTCATTGATCTTTTCTACTTTTTAATCTATATTTTATTTATTTTTGCTCTGATTTTTATGATTTCTTAACTTCTACTTTGGGTTTTTTTTTTTGTTCTTCTTTCTCTAGTTGCTTTAGGTGTAAGGTTAGGTTGTTTATTTGAGATTTTTCTTGTTTCCTAAGGTAAGCTTGTATTGCTATAAACTTCTCTATTAGAACTGCTTTTGCTGCATCCCATAGCTTTGGGATCATCGTTTTCATTTTCATTTGTCTCTTGGTATTTTTGATTTCCTCTTTGATTTCTTCAGTGATCCATTGGTTGTTTAGTATCACATTGTTTGGCCTCCATGTGTTTGTGGTTTTTGCCTTTTTTTTCCCTTGTAGTTGATTTCTAATCTCATGACATTGTGGTCAGAAAAGATGCTTGATATGATTTCGGTTCCCTTAAATTTATTGAGGCTGCTTTGTGCCCAGCATATGATCTCTCCTGGATAATGTTCCATGTGCACTTGAGAAGAATGTGTGTTCAGTGCTTTTGGATGGAATGCTCTATAAATATCAATTAAGTCCATCTGGTCTAACGTATCATTTAAGGCTTGTGTGTCCTTATTTATTTATTTATTTATTTTGGTCTGGATGATCTGTCCATTGATGTAAGTGGGGTGTTAAAGTCCCCCACTATTATTGTATCAATTTCTTATGTCTGTTAACATTTGCCTTATATATTGGGGTGCTCCTATGTTGGATGCATATATATTTACAACTGTTATATCTTCTTCTTGGATTGATCTCTTGATCATTATGTAGTGTCCTCTTTTTTTTTTTTTTAAACATCTTTATTGAAGTATAATTGCTTCACAGTGGTGAGTTAGTTTCTGCTTTATAACAAAGTGAATCAGCTACACATATACACATGTTCCCATATCTCCTCCCTCCTGCATCTCCCTCCCTCCCACCCTCCCCATCCCACCCCCCCAGGTGGTCACAAAGCACTGAGCTGATCTCCCTGTGCTATGCGGCTGCTTCCCACTAGCTATCTATTTTACATTTGGTACTGTATATATGTCCAAGAAACTCTCTCACCCTGTCACATCTCACCCCTCCCCCTCCCCATATCCTCAAGTCCATTCTTTAGTAGGTCTGTGTCTTTATTCCCATCTTGCCACTAGGTTCTTCATGACCTTTTTTTTTTCCCTTAGATTCCATATATATGTGTTAGCATACTGTATTTGTTTTTCTCTTTCTGACTTACTTCACTCTGTATGACAGACTCTAACTCCATCCACCTCATTACAAATACCTCCATTTCATTTCTTTTTATGGCTGAGTAATATTCCATTGTATATATGTGCCACATCTTCTTTATCCATTCATCCGATGATGGACATTTAGGTTGTTTCCATGTCCTGGCTATTGTAAATAGAGCTGCAATGAACATTTTGGTACATGACTCTTTTTGAATTATGGTTTTCTCAGGGTATATGCCCAGTAGTGGGATTGCTGGGTCATATGGTACTTCTATTTGTAGTTTTTTAAGGAACGTCCATACTGTTCTCCATAGTGGCTGTATCAATTTACATTCCCACCAACAGTGCAAGAGGGTTCCCTTTTCTCCACACCCTCTCCAGTGTTTATTGTTTCTAGATTTTTTGATGATGGCCATTCTGACCGGTGTGAGATGATACCTCATTGTAGTTTTGATTTGCATTTGTCTAATGATTAATGATGTTGAGCATTCTTTCATGTGTCTGTTGGCCATCTGTATATCTTCTTTGGAGAAATGTCTATTTAGGATTTCTGCCCATTTTTGGATTGGGTTGTTTGTTTTTTTGTTATTGAGCTGCATGAGCTGCTTGTAAATCTTGGAGATTAATCCTTTGTCAGTTGCTTCATTTGCAAATATTTTCTCCCATTCTGAGGGTTGTCTTTTGGTCTTGTTTATGGTTTACTATGCTGTGCAAAAGCTTTTAAGTTTCATTAGGTCCCATTTGTTTGTGTTTTTATTTCCATTTCTCTAGGAGTTGGGTCAAAAAGGATCTTGCTGTGATTTATGTCATAGAGTGTTCTGCCTATGTTTTCCTCTAAGAGTTTGATAGTGTCTGGCTTTACACTTAGGTCTTTAATCCATTTTGAGTTTATTTTTGTGCATGGTGTCAGGGAATGTTCTAATTTCATACTTTTACATGTACCTGTCCAATTTTCCCAGCACCACTTATTGAAGAGGCTGTCTTTTCTCCACTGTATATGCTTGCCTCCTTTATCAAAGATAAGGTGACCATATGTGCGTGGGTTTATCTCTGGGCTTTCTATCCTGTTCCATTGATCTATATTTCTGTTTTTGTGCCAGTACCAAACTGTCTTGATTACTGTAGCTTTGTAATATAGTCTGAAGTCAGGGAGCCTGATTCCTCCAGCTCCATTTTTCGTTCTCAAGATTGCTGTGGCTATTCAGGGTCTTTTGTATCTCCATACAAATTGTGAAATTTTTTGTTCTAGTTCTGTGAAAAATGCCAGTGGTAGTTTGATAGGGATTGCATTGAATCTGTAGATTGCTTTGGGTAGTAGAGTCATTTTCACAATGTTGATTCTTCCAATCCAAGAACATGGTATATCTCTCCATCTATTTGTATCATCTTTAATTTCTTTCATCAGTGTCCTAAAATTTTCTGCATACAGGTCTTTTGTCTCCTTAGGTAGGTTTATTCCTAGATATTTTATTCTTTTTGTTGCAATGGTAAAAGGGAGTGTTTTCTTAATATCACTTTCAGATTTTTCATCATTAGTATATAGGAATGCAAGAGATTTCTGTGCATTAATTTTGTATCCTGCTACTTTGCCAAATTCATTGATTAGCTCTAGTAGTTTTCTGGTGGCAGTTTTAGGATTCTGTATGTATAGTATCATGTCATCTGCAAACAGTGACAGCTTTACTTCTTCTTTTCCGATTTGGATTCCTTTTATTTCTTTTTCTTCTCTGATTGCTGTGGCTAACACTTCCAAAACTATGTTGAATAATAGTGGTGAGAGTGGGCAACCTTGTCTTTTCCTGGTCTTAGTGGAAATGGTTTCAGTTTTTCACCATTGAGGACAATGTTGGCTGTGGGTTTGTCATATATGGCCTTTATTATGTTGAGGAAAGTTCCCTCTATGCCTACTTTCTGCAGGGCTTTTATCATAAATGGGTGTTGAATTTTGTCGAAAGCTTTCTCTGCATCTATTGAGATGATCATATGGTTTTTCTCCTTCAATTTATTAATATGGTGTATCACATTGATTGATTTGCGTATATTGAAGAATCCTTGCATTCCTGGGATAAACCCCACTTGATCATGGTGTATGATCCTTTTAATGTGCTGTTGGATTCTGTTTGCTAGTATTTTGTTGAGGATTTTTGCATCTATGTTCATCAGTGATATTGGCCTGTAGTTTTCTTTCTTTGTGACATCTTTGTCTGGTTTTGGTATCAGGGTGATGGTGGCCTCGTAGAATGAGTTTGGGAGTGTTCCTCCCTCTGCAACATTTTGGAAGAGTTTGAGAAGGATAGGTGTTAGCTCTTCTCTAAATGTTTGATAGAATTCGCCTGTGAAGCCATCTGGTCCTGGGCTTTTGTTTGTTGGAAGATTTTTAATCACAGTTTCAATTTCAGTGCTTGTGATTGGTCTGTTCATATTTTCTATTTCTTCCTGGTTCAGTCTCGGTAGGTTGTGCATTTCTAAAAATCTGTCCATTTCTTCCAGGTTGTCCATTTTATTGGCATAGAGTTGCTTGTAGTAATCTCTCATGATTGTTTGTATTTCTGCAGTGTCAGTGGTTACCTCTCCTTTTTCATTTCTAATTCTATTGATTTGAGTCTTCTCCCTTTTTCTCTTGATGAGTCTGGCTAATGGTTTATCAATTTTGTTTATCTTCTTGGAGAACCAGCTTTTAGTTGCATTGATTTTTGCTATTGTTTCCTTCATTTCTTTTTCATTTATTTCTGATCTGATCTTTATGATTTCTTTCCTTCTGCTAGCTTTGGGGTTTTTTTGCTCTTCTTTCTCTAATTGCTTTAGGTGCAAGGTTAGGTTGTTTATTCGAGATGTTTCCTGTTTCTTGATGTAGGCTTATATTGCTATAAACTTCCCTCTTAGCACTGCTTTTGCTGCGTCCCATAGGTTTTGGGTCGTCGTGTCTTCATTGTCATTTGTTTCTAGGTATTTTTTGATTTCCCATTGGATTTCTTCAGTGATCACTTCGTTATTAAGTAGTGTATTGTGTAGCCTCCAAGTGTTTGTGTTTTTTACAGATCTTTTCCTGTAATTGATATCTAGTCTCATAGCGTTGTGGTCGGAAAAGATACTTGATACGAATTCAATTTTCTTAAATTTACCAAGGCTTGATTTGTGACCCAAGATATGATCTATCCTGGAGAATGTTCCATGAGCACTTGAGAAAAATGTGTATTCTGTTGTTTTTGGGTGGAATGTCCTATAAATATCCATTAAGTCCATCTTGTTTAATGTATCATTTAAAGCTTGTGTTTTCTTATTTATTTTCATTTTGGATGATCTGTCCATTGGGGAAAGTGGGGTGTTAAAGTCCCCCACTATGATTGTGTTACTGTCGAATTCCCTTTTTATGGCTGTTAGTATTTGCCTTATTATTGAGGTGCTCCTATGTTGGGTGCATAAATATTTACAATTGTTATACCTTCCTCTTGGATCGATCCCTTGATCATTATATGGTGTCCATCTTTGTCTCTTGTAATAGTCTTTATTTTAAAGTCTATTTTGTCTGATATGAGAATTGCTACTCCAGCTTTCTTTTGATTTCCATTTGCATGGAATATCTTTTTCCATCCCCTCACTTTCAGTCTGTTTGTGTCTCTAGGTCTGAAGTGGGTCTCTTGTAGACAGCATATATATGTATTTTGCTTTTGTATCCATTCAGCCAGTCTGTGTCTTTTGGTGGGAGCATTTAATCCATTTACATTTAAGGTAATTATCGATATGTATGTTCCTATTCCCATTTTCTTAGATATTTTGTGTTTGTTATTGTAGGTGTTTTCCTTCTCTTGTGTTTCTTGCCTAGAGAAGTTCCTTTAGCATTTGTTGTAAAGCTGGTTTGGTGGTGCTGAACTCTCTCAGCTTTTGCTTGTCTGTAAAGGTTTTAATTTCTCCATCAAATCTGAATGAGATCCTTGCTGGGTAGAGTAACCTTGGTTGTAGGTTTTTCTCCTTCATGACTTTAAGTATATCCTGCCACTCCCTTCTGGCTTGCAGTGTTTCTGCTGAAAAATCAGCTGTTAACCTTATGGGGATTCCCTTGTGTGTTATTTGTTGTTTTTCCCTTGCTGCTTTTAATATGTTTTCTTTATGTTTAATTTTTGATAGTTTGATTAATATGTGTCTTGGCGTGTTTCTCCTTGGATTTATCCTGTATGGGACTCTCTGTGCTTCCAGGACTTGATTAACTATTTCCTTTCCCATATTAGGGAAGTTTTCAGCTATAATCTCTTCAAATGTTTTCTCAGTCCCTTTCTTTTTCTCTTCTTCTTCTGGGACTCCTATAATTCGAATGTTGGTGCGTTTAATGTTGTCCCACAGGTCTCTGAGACTGTCCTCAGTTCTTTTCATTCTTTTTTCTTTATTCTGCTCTGCAGTAGTTATTTCCAATATTTTATCTTCCAGGTCACTTATCCGTTCTTCTACCTCAGTTGTTCTGCTATTGATCCCGTCTAGAGTATTTTTAATTTCATTTAGTGTGTTTTTCTTCGTTGCTTGGTTCCTCTTTAGTTCTTCTACATCCTTGTTAAATGTTTCTTGCATTTTGTCTATTCTATTTCCAAGATTTTGGATCATGTTTACTATCATTATTCTGAATTATTTTTCAGGTAGACTGCCTATTTCCTCTTCATTTGTTAGGTCTGGTGTGTTTTGACCCTGCTCCTTCACCTGCTGTGTGGTTTTTTGTCTTCTCATTTTGCTTATCTTACTGTGTTTGGGGTCTCCTTTTCACAGGCTGCAGGTTCGTAGTTCCCGTTTTTTTGGTATCTGTCCCCAGTGGCTAAAGTTGGTTCAGTGGGTTGTGTAGGCTTCCTGGTGGAGGGGACTAGTGCCTGTGTTCTGGTGGATTAGGTTGGACCTTGTCTTTCTGGTGGGCACGTCCACGTCTGGTGGTGTGTTTTGGGGTGTCTGTGGCCTTATTATGATTTTAGGCAGCCTCTCTGCTAATGGATGGGGCTGTGTTCCTGTCTTGCTAGTTGTTTGGCATAGGGTGTGCAGCACTGTATCTTGCTGGTCGTTGAGTGAAGCTGGGTCTTGATGTTGAGATGGAGATCTCTGAGAGATTTTCACCGTTTGGTATTACGTGGAGCTGGGAGGTCTCTTGTGGACCAGTGTCCTGAAGTTGGTCTCCCACCTCAGAGGCACAGCCCTGATGCCTGGCTGGAGCACCAAGAGCCTTTCATCCACAGGGCTCAGAATAAAAGGGAGAAAAAAATAGAAAGAAAGAAAGAGGATAAAATAAAATAAAATAAACTATTATAATAAAAAATAAGAAAAAAAATATTAAGAATAAATGTATTCAGAAAAAAATTTTTTTTAATTTTTAAAAATAGATTTATTAATTTTTTATAGTAAAAAATAAGAAAAAAATTATGAAGAAAAAAATTATTAAGAAAAAGATTTTTTAATTTTTTAAAATAAAAAATATGAAAAAACTTATTAAATTTTTTTTTAATTTCTAAAAATAGAAAATAAGGAAAAAATTATTAAGAAAACATTTATTAGGAAAAAAAATTTTTTTAAGTTAAAAAAAAAACACGGACAGACCTAACCCTAGGACTAATGGTGAAAGCAAAGCTATACAGGCAAAATCTCACCCAGAAGCATACACATATACACTCACAAAAAAAGGAAAAGTGGAAAAATTAATATATCCTGCTCCCAAAGTCCACCTCTTGAATTTGGGATGATTCGTTGTCTATTGAGATATTCAACAGATGCAGGCACATCAAGTTGTTTGTGGAGCTTTAATCCGCTGCTTCTGAGGCTGCTGGGAGAGATTTCCCTTTCTCTTCTTTGTTCATACAGCTCCCGGGGTTCAGGTTTGGATTTGGACCCGCCACTGCATGTAGGTCGCCTGAGGGCGTCTGTTCCCCGCCCAGACAGAACGGGGTTAAAGGAGCAGCTGCTTTGGGGGCTCTGGCTCACTCAGGATGGTGGGAGGGAGTGGTACGGAGGAGGCAGGGCGAGCCTGTGGCGGCAGAGGCTGGCTTGACGTTGCAGCAGCCTGAGGCGCGGCATGCGTTCTCCTGGAGAAGTTGTCCCTGGATCACAGGACCCTGGCAGTGGCGGTCTGCACAGGCTCCTGGGAGGGGCCGTGTGGTGAGTGACCTGTGCTTGCACAGAGGCTTCTTGGTGGCGGCAGCAGCAGCCTTAGCGTCTCCTGCCCATCTCTGGGGTCCGCGCAGGTAACCGCGGCTTGCGCCCGTCTCTGGAGCTCATTTAGGCGGCGCTCTGTATCCCCTCTCCTTGCGCACCACGAAACAAAGAGGCAAGAAAAAGTCTCTTGCCTCTTCGGCAGCTGCAGACTTTTTCCCAGACTCCCTCCCGGCTAGCACCGAAGCCCAAGCCTCAGCTCCCAGCCCCCGCCTGCCCCGGCGGGTGAGCAGACAAGCCTCTCGGGCTGGTGAGCACTGCTCGGCGCCGAGCCTCTGTGCGGGAATCTCTCCGTTTTTCCCTCTGCGCCCCTGTTGCTGTGGGATCCACGCTGATAGACGTGGCTCGCGCCTGTCTCTGGAGTTCGTTTAGGCGGCGCTCTGAATCCCCTCTCCTTGTGCGCCGTGAAACAAAGCGGCAAGAAAAAGTCTCTTGCCTCTTCGGCAGCTGCAGACTTTTTCCCGGACTCCCTCCCGGCTAGCACCGAAGCCCGAGCCTCAGCTCCCAGCCCCCGCCCGCCCCGGCGGCTGAGCAGACAAGCCTCTCGGGCTGGTGAGTGCTGGTCAGCACTGATCCTCTGTGCGGGAATCTCTCCGCTTTGCCCTCTGCACCCCTGTGGCTGCGCTCTCCTCCGTGGCTCTGAAGCTTCCCCCCTCCGCCACCCGCAGTCTCCGCCCGCGAAGGGGCTTCCTAGTGTGTGGAAACCTTTCCTGCTTCACAGCTCCCTCCCACTGGTGCAAGTCCCGTCCCTATTCTTTTGTCTCTGTTATTTCTTTTTTCTTTTGCCCTACTCAAGTATGTGGGGATTTTCTTGCCTTTTGGGAGGTCTGACGTCTTCTGCCAGCGTTCAGTGGGTGTTCTGTAGGAGCAGTTCCACGTGTAGATGTATTTCTACTGTATCTGTGGGAAGGAAGGTGATCTCCGCGTCTTACTCTTCCACCATCTTGCCTAGTGTCCTCTTTTGTCTCTTGTAACAGTCTTTATTTTAAAGTCTACTTTTTTTCTGATATGTCTTACTACTTCAGCTTTCTTTTGATTTCCATTGTCATGGAATACCTTTTTGCATCCTCTCACTTTCAGTCTGTATGTGTCTCTAGATTTGAAGTGGGTCTCTTCTAGATAGTATATATACAAGTCTTCTTTTTGTGTCTATTCAACCAGTGTATGCCTCTTGGCTGGAGCATTTAATCCTTCTATATTTAAAGTAATTATCAATATGTATGTTCTTATTACCAATTTGTTAATTGTTTTGGAATTGTTTTTGTAGGTTTTTTTCTTCCTTTCCCCTTTCGTTATCTCTTTTTGTGATTTGTTGACTTTCTTTAGTGTTCTGTTTGCATTCCTTTTTTTTATTTGCATGTGTATCTATTATAGATTTTTCATTTACAGTTACCATGAGGTTTTGATATAGCAGTATATACATATACATTATTGCTTTAAGTTGCTGGTCTCTTAATTTCAAATGCATTTTAAACATCCTCTACTCTCCTCCTCTCACAATTACTGGTTTTGATATCATATTTTACATTTAATTTTTTTGTGTATCCCCTGACTGATTATGGATACAGATGATTTTACTACTTTTGTCTTTTAACCTTCCTAGTAGTTTGTATGTGGATGCTATTCTACCTTTATTATTTTTGCCTTTACCAGTGAGCATTCCTCTTTTCATAATTTTCAGAGGTATAGAAGCTATTAACATGACCAAATCCAACATGTATGTTGTCAATCCCAAAGACTCAGAATGTGTTTCCCACAATGGAAACACTATTTTAGGTTGATAATTCATTGATTTTCATAAGAAAGAAAACGCTAGCATTATCATATGAAAATTATTGACAAATATAATTTTTAAAGACCTCAGTGACATTTTATAAAAATACCCTTTTAACATAAATAAATTCAATTTTCAGAAGGTAAGTTATATCCGTTTCCACATTCTCTTGGCTAATGAAATAATTTATCTGTTGATTTCAACTAAAATAAAATGAATATTAAAGTGAACATTGATTTAAATTTATAATAAAATAATGAGTCTGTATGAATTTTTTCCAAATAAGAGCTATGAAATTATAGATTTAAAATCCCCAGCACAATAAATCTGCCCAGTTTTGATATTGGCAAAGTGGACAATCAACCATTTGAATGACATGACTATGATTAATGCATCAACCTCATTTTAAAAATAGGTAGTAAATTTATTTTTAGGAAGTGTAGGTTTCCAGTAAAAGTCTAGAAATTTATATAAGCAGTCATTTGCAGACAATCTAACAACTGAATTTGGACCACATCATAGTATCACTTAAAACAAACATAATAGATGGATCTAGAGACTGTCATACAGAGTGAAGTAAGTCAGAAAGAGAAAAACAAATATCGTCTATTAACGCATATATATGGAATCTAGAAAAATGGTACAGATCAACCAGTTTGCAAGGCAGAAATAGAGACACAGATGCAGAGAACAAACGTATGCAGATGAAGGGGGGAAAGCGGGGTGGTGGTGGTGGTGGTAGGATGAATTGGGAGATTGGGATTGACATATATACACTAATATGTATAAAATAGATAACTAATAAGAAACTGCTGTATAAAAAAATAAATTAAATAAAATTCAAAGAAAAATGCATTAAATAATAGTGCCTATCTTATATGGTTATTGTGAGAATTAGATTAAATTATGAATATAAAGTACTTAGTGCTGGGCCTGGCATACCACTTAATATATGTTAGTAATAATTAGTAGTATTTTTATAATTATTATTGAAAGATGTCATGCATATTGTTCTTATCATTAGGGAGAAGCTACAAATCTAAAGATAATCAGCACCATTAAAACAATATATTTAAATCTTGCTTGCAGAGCTTTAGTAATGATTTGGCTCAAGGAAATACAATTGTTTTTATTAGCATTTTGCCATTTGTAGCACATAAAATTACTATTTTATCCATTTGGAATGGTTTGATAATATATCTTGCAACTTTCAATACTTTATAATGTTTCCATTATTTTCATTAATGCATTTACAACATTGTACACAATAACAAACACTAATTTAAAAGCTATATATTAGGTTAGTTAAATTATAGAGATGTATTAGAGTTTGTCCATTTTGAATGTAATTGAACTGAAATTATCCCAATTGTTCCGTTTAGTAATGATGTTAGAAAGCTATTTTTATCATAAAATGTGATTTTATTTGAATATAACTTTAAAGATATATATTGGTAAACAATCAAAATTTAAAGTATTTAATATTAATGAGAAAAAGAAAAAAAACATAAAGGATTTAGTGTCTTACTATTAAAACTCAAAATCAGATCTCCTTCCCAGTTACATCTGTTGTATGAATTTTCAGGCACCTTAATTTTCCATATATATTTGAAAGTAGAATTTCTAAAATGCATATATCTTCCAGTGCTCAGATTTTAGTATGAAGTGGAGTCCTATGCTTTCAATAGTTGCTTAGACAAGATAAGTAAAAATAGGAGCATAAGCTTTTCTCAATTCAGAACTTTATTGCCATAAACCCATGTGCTTGATGTTCTTAAAATACTCTTTGGACTTTTAAAGTCATGCATCTCTTGTATTATTAAAATAAGGAAGAAAAAAGCCTTCTGGGAAAACTTTGAAGATAAAACTAAATGCTTTTCATCTCACCAAATTAAGAAAGGATTGAAAGTAAACATATCTACATGATTTAAATTGGATTACAGATCTGACATTTTGGAACACGTTATTTCAGGCACCATTTCTTCATTAAGAGACCCATATACATGTTTTCCTAACCCCAAATTTCTCAGTTTTAATTTGTAATCTCCAGATTTTGTAGTAGCCACTTATTTTTGTATTGGAACAGTTACATCCAACACAAAGTCAACTAAAGCACATATAAATACTCTGGAAGCAAACTGTGTCATGAGGAAGTGTCTTTTCATAGATACCTCTCATTAGTCAGGGAAAGAAGTAATGGAAAACCATTTTGACTCAATTACCCATTGATGAATACAATCATTTAATTAGTTTGCTTCTAATGTGCATCACATTCTGAGAGAAATACCTTTGTTAGGACAACATTTTGGAAGGGACATTCTGTTTCTGAGTTTGCTTTCTTGGGGCATTGGGCTGTTATGTGTAACCATCAGAGAAGTTCTAACCAATCTCTACATATAGAAAAGTGTTTTTAAAATAAGAATTTTATAAAGAATAACAATGATGAAGACTGAACTCACATGCTTTATCAAAAATTATTTAAAATAGTTTAGATTAATGTCAAAAGTTATATACAACTCATGGAGGATTCTTTTTTTTTAATATTTATTTGGTAGCACTGGGTGTTAGTTGTGGCAGGCGGGTTCCTTAGTTGTGGCAGGCAGTCTCCTTAGTTGTGGCATGTGAACTCTTAGTTGCGGCATGCATGTGGGATCTAGTTCCCTGACCAGGGATTGAAGCCGGGACCCCTGCATTGGGAGTGCAGAGTCTTATCCACTGCACCACCATGGAAGTCCCACTCATGGAGGATTCTAATATAAATTCCTAATTCCTAATTTCTTCTCCCTAGGGAGCTGGTAGGAACCCTTAGTGAGAGCTATGGGATGGCAACTGTGTGGTGTACGTCTCACTAGTGCTACCTTCTTATCCATGGCAGACATGGCTAATCCATCCTCATTGCCCCTTTGCCAACTGCAACTGCTGACTCATTAGAGGCTTAGAATCTACCTCAGCTCAGTAAACCCATTCAGCACATATATTTTAACTTAGGCATGATTTCAGGCACCAGAGATACAACAGTGAAAAAGTTAAAAAATAAATAGGAATAGTGCCTGTCCTCATGCAGCTGACCAACTGGTGGAATACAGAGTTACACAAACAGCTAATTATAGTAGACTGCTTCAAGGATTGCAATGGAAATAACACAAGCTCTCATGGGTACATAGAAAGAGATACTGATCTCTTAGATGATAGGAAAGGGAACATTGCAGTTTGGGATTAAAGCCCATGTCATAGCTTAGAGGATGAAGATAGAGTCTGAATGGGAGAGCAATTCTCTGTAAGAATTCATTACCAACTGGTACACTCAGAGAGCCAATTCAAAGAATTGGAAAGATATCCCATGCTCTTGGATTGGAAGAATTAATGTTATTAAAATGGCCACACTACCCAAAACAATCTACAGACTTAATGCAATTTCTATCAAAATATCCATGACATTTTTTACAGTACTAGAACAAATAGTCTTAATATTTATATGGAACCACAAAAGACCCAGAATTGCCAAAGAAATTCTGAGAAAAAAGAACAAACCTGGAGGTATAACGCTCCCAGACTTCAGACCATGCTACAAAGCTACAGTATTCAACACAGCATGATATTGGCCCAAAAACAGACATAGATCAATGGAACAGAATAGAGAGTCCAGAAATAAACCCATGCATCTGTGGTCAATTAATCTATGATAAAGGAGGCAAGAATATACAATGAAGAAAACACAGTCTCTTCAATAAGTGGTGCTGGGAAACCTGGCCAGCTACATGCAAAACAATGAGATTAGAACATTCCCTCCCACCATATACAAAAATAAACTCGAAGGGGTTTAAAGACCTAAATGTAAGAACTGAAACCATAAAACTCCTAGAAGAGAACATAGGCAGATCAGTCTTTGACATAAATTGTAGCAATATTATTTTGGATATGTCTCCTAAGGCAAAAGAAATAAGACCAAAAATAAACAAAAGGGGCTTAATTAAACTTAAAAACTATTACACAGCAAAGGAAACCATTAACAAAATGAAAAGACAACTCTATGGAATGGGAGAAAACTTTTGCAAATGATGCAATAGACAAGGGGTTAATATCCAAAATATACAAACGGCTCACACAACCCAATATCAAAAAACAAACAAACAAACAATCCAATCAAAAAAATGGGCAGAAGACTTGACTAGACATTTTCCCAAAGAAGACATACAGATGGCTAACAGGCACATGAAAAGATGCTCAGCATTGTTAATTCTTAGAGAAATGCAGATCAAAACTACAATGAGGTATCAACTTACATGGGTCAGAATGGCCATCATCAAAACATCTACAAAAAAAAAAAACTACAAAAAATAAATGCTGGAGACAGTGTGGAGAAAAAGGAACCCTTGTACACTGTGGTGAGAATGTAAATTGGTGCAGCCACTATGGAAAACATTATGGATTTTTTAAAAAACTAAAAATGGAACTGCCATAATGTCCAGCAACTCCACAGCTGGGTCTATATCTGGAAAAAATGAAACCTCTAATTTGAAAAGACACATGCCCCAATGTTCATAGCAGCACTGTTTACAATGGCCAAGACATGGGAGCAACCCAAGTGCCAATGAACAGGCAACTGGAATAAGAAGATGTGGAATATATATGCAAAGGATTATTATTCATCCGTTAAAAAAGAATGAAGTACTGCCATTTGCAGCAACATGGATGGACCTAGAGGTTATCATACTAAGTGAAATAAGCCAGACAAAGACAAATATATGATATCACTTGTATGTTGAATCTAAAAAGTAATACAAATAAATGAATATACAAAACAGAATTATACTCAGATATAGAACATGAACTTGTGGTTTCTAAAGGGAAAAAAGATGGGGGAGAAAAAAATTAAGAGTGTGGGATTAACATATACAAACTGCTATATATAAAAATAGATAAGCAACAATGATTTACTGTATAGCACAGGGAATTATACCCATTATCTTATAATAACCTATAATGGAATATTATCGCAAAAATACTGAACCACTATTCTGTGCACCTGAAACTAACACAACATTTTAAAGCAAGTATACTTCAATGAAGAAAGAAAGAAAGATCATCCCTCTGCATAAATGGATTGTATAAGTTTGTGATACACAAATTTCTACCCAAACAGTTACAGATACAAATGTGAATGCCAGAGAGTCCATAAGGGCAAAAATAACTCCTGACAGGAAGCATAGATTGGTTTGACCCTCTAAATAGTTTCTTTTTCATCAAACCTAAATTGATTTTCCAAAATTAAACACTCCCCAAGATCCAGATTTGTTACTCTAACTTCCTGGTCAAAATAGCTAATTTAGAATTTCTCTTCTACAACCTCAAGCCCTGTCAAACCTATCCCTTTTCCAGTATTCTTCATGTTCTATACAGTAACTTCATTCACCCATTTCTCAAGTCAAAAATGTAGTCTCCATATATTTTCTTTTTTTTCACCTCCCACATCAAATCTATCAGAAGGTTGTGTTGGTTACATTTACAAAACATCCTGAACCTCCCCATCTCCCTCCACACCCATCTGTGTAGCCTGATCTGAGCCATCATCATTTCTTGCCTACAATTCCATAAAAGTCTTCTAATGGCTTTCACAGAATCTAACCTGTTCCAATAATTAATTTTTCCCAGAAGCAGGAATCATTCTTCTCAAACCTAAATCAGATATAGCTCAATTGCTTATAACTCTTCAATGTCTTCCCCTTGCAATTTGAAAAAACAAACAAACAAAACACAACATCCTTTCCCAGCAAATCAAGGCTTCTGCTACCTTTCCTACAAGTGTCCATTAATTATCTTGCTTGCTCAGCCTATTAACTGTATGTGTATTAATTGCAAGTTTCTGGAGGTGGATTGTTTAGGCTTGCATTTTCTAGGATTTACCACTTTCTAGCTTGGGCAAGTTAATGAACCTTCCTTCACCTCACCTGAAAATAAATGATAAAATGGAATGTACTTCAGAGGGGTTTGGGAATGCTTTCTGTTTCTTAAAAAGCTCGCATTTGTTCATTCTTCAGGACTTTGGTCCCTGCTGTTTCCTTTACCATGAGTGTTCATTCCTAGATCTTAGCTTGGCCATCTCCTCCTTATCATTTGGTCTCAGTTGGAAGTCAGCCCCTCAGAAATATCTTCCCTCACCAGCCTGCTTATTTACCTCATCAGTAAATGTCATGTTCATTTGTTTATTTTCCTATATTTCTTCACCTAAGTCCTAGGGGAGTAGAAGCTTTGCTTTTCCTAATACCAAAAATAGTACTGACAGGCAGGAATCAAATTTACTGTGAAGTCCTACTTGAAATAAAGAAGAGTGTTTGTGGATCTCATTTAATCCACAGAAAAGCAGTGCCCTCAGTTACTAATCAGGAAAACCAAAACAAAATGTTGAAAACACAATGTTGATATTATTTATAGATATATCTGTATCTAGCATAAACATGGAAAAGGAGACATATCAAACCCAGAATTTTGGATATCTCTCAAGAAGGAGAGAGAAAGAGGAAGAAAATCACAGTAGGGACAAAGTGAACTCCGGGATTTTGTTTTATTTGCTTAAGTTACACTGTATTAGACAATATTTTGAAGAATTAATATTTAAAAGTTTTTATTTAAATTATCCATGAAAACAGGATGAGAAAAGTCTGCCTTCAATTCCTTATTACCTTATGCCCTCTAATGGCCTCATCAATCACATTTGTTTCCCTCAGATCATTTGTATGAATAAAACCATCATTTTACAAATTAAATACTGCCTGTCTTAGAAAAGGGCTAAAGGTTTCTCACTTGTTAAAATGCATTAAAATATTAGAGCTAAAATAAACATTTTTAAAAGAAAAAGATATTGGGAAAAATTAAGGTAGAAATTTAGAGGAAGTAGTTAATTCAATTATGTACTAAATTTACTATGAAGGATATTATAGATTTTCCCAAACCTTATGGGGTTCAGTAAAGGAATTCATAGTAACATATATAACGATGTATATTTTCTTTGAGACTATAGGGACATTATCTCAGACAACAATTGCTAAAACAAACAGTAAAAATTATTAGAAGGAGACAACACTGCATGGTACAATGTTTTATGCTTATTTTGCTCACTTTGTGCATCTAGAAGCCCAGTTTTACTACCCTTCTATTACTTCCCACGTTCTAGAGAAGTAGCTTAGAGTAACAAAACCCACAATAAAGGACTGAACTTATAAGTGTCAATTTAGTACTTTACAAAAGGAGGCACACATTTTCAATGATCATTACATCATTTCCATTGTCCAGTGTAAAAATCTTCTGGTGAAGATGGAACACCAGCAAAATTAGGTATACAGTCTTGAAGTGTATTTCTTCTAGACCCTGATAAAACCATATGCATTTAGCCCAAGCCATATACACCCATCCAGAGACTGTGGTCCTCCATCTGCTGGTTGCTGGTTACTCACACTCTCAAGAGCAGTGCAGAGTTCACATTCCCTGATTCTTACTGTTGGAACTTCCACTTCTCTGTTTAGTCATCCTTCTCCTTCTCATCTTATGCCAATTTTTAACACCTTCTTAAGTGTCCCCCAAATCCTTCTTTCTTTCATCCTTTTCTTCATCCCTTATCTTTCTGTTGCCTGCTGTCTCATTCTTTTACTTCAACATGCTTCCCCTGCCTAATATTCTGATTTTAACAATGGGAATGTCTTTTAAACCAGGCAGCGAAATGTCATTTCTGAATTGGTACTGATATGAGAACAGTTGCACCTTAATTATCACAGTAGATATTATCTTGGCAAGATGATTATGAAATAGTAAGTTAAATTCCTGCTGTAAATTGTGTGGCATTTATAGGAATTTTCTTTTCCTGTAATTCAGGTCTCTGGGTTCCAAGATGGAGCATAGCAGCAGTGTATTTAAAAAAAATTAATACCTTTAGTCTGTGGAAGGTGTCAATCAAAATATAGAACTCCAGCCTTAGGCATATCAACAATCTAATTACAGAAAGTCTCGTTCATCACCAATGTTTTAACACATGATTTATTTCCTATTCAATTTGTTCAATAGAGCTAGAGTTAATTGGTTTTCCAAATGAGTGTTAAAAATATAAAGATCTAGCTTCATTAAGTGGAGGCCATACTTATTATGCACCAGTGTCTTGTAGTCTATGTAAAGGTTAGTAGTGTGAGCTTTCAAGGTGTTGTGCACAAAACCACAGCTTTGACTTGGTACTAGTATATATGGAAAGCCACAGTTCCTGGTAAAAATAAAGAGGTTTTCTAAACTGAAATTTCCCCCAAACCATATGTATTTATTATTATCTAAAAACATAGCTTTTTATTTTTCAAATCAGATGTATTTTTTTCTTCCAGAAGACCTATTTAGATTTTTTCTATAGCAAAAAAAAAAAAAAAAAAAAAAAAAAAAATAGTCTATATACCAGTGGATATTTGACACACTGTGAAATTTTTAATATAGTGCTTAGAATTTCTGTAATTGTCATTCTTCTGTGCTATCACAATGCATTTAATGCAATATTTGACAACAGAAGTGACAAGTAGGGGATAAAGAAGGCTAATGTGCATGAAGATAGTTCTGGGTTGCTACGCAGGCACGAGAAAACCATAAAACCCTGATTTTCATCTTATCGTTCACCAAAATAAGTGTATTTTTAAAAAACTTGACCACCATCATCAGTAATGCTGGTTTTCGTTACGTTAAATGTAATTCTCAAGAAATATCTTCATGACTTTGCAGTAGCGTCAACATTAATGGGGCAACATTTACATTCTTTGTAGAGAAACAAGAGAACTCATGTTTAGTACATTTTTTCAGAAAAGCTGCATATTATCCACAGGGATAAATACTTTTTTCATACCCCTATGCCTCTACTTAGCATCTCAGAAGCCACCTCCATGATCCTTGTTTCTGGAGACCATGATAGAAATATCAGGTAAATTGTCTTAAGTAGTAGCATGAAAATTGAAATCTACTAACTTCTAGCTATGATATCAGTTGTAGAAAATATGTGATTAAATTAGGACAACTTCCATAGATTGAAGAAGAATATTTGCACATAAAAATATTAGTATTAAAAATTCATGTGGGAAGATTCTAAATGTTTTTGCTTATGAATATGGTGACTTAATTATATTTCATTAAATAAGATCATGGCATTCCACATTTTAATAGATTTATTCTTCAAGAGCAAACTAGTTTTTCTTTGGCAAATTTGATTATACCACAAACTGGGTGCCCTATAAAATAGAAATTTATTCTCTCATAGTTCTGGAGTCTAGAAGTCTGAAATCAAGGTGTCAGCAGGGCTGTGCTTCCTCTGAGACTCTGGCAAGAATCCTTCCTCACCTCTTCCTAGCTTCTGGCGGTGCCTGTAAGTCCTTGTCTTTCCTTGGCTTGCAGCCACATCACTTCTATCTCTTCTTCTGTGGACACATGGAATTCTCCCTGTGGATTCTCTTATAACCATATTGGAATAGTTCTTACCCTAATGACTTCATCTTACGTTGATGACATCTGCAAAGACCCTGTTTCCAAATAAGGTCACATTTACAGGTTCCAGGGATGAGATTTTCAACATATCTTTTGAGGGAACAAAATTCAACCCACAACAACTGTTTTGTGGGAGTGTTTTCCAAATCAGAAGCTTTAAGTATAATTATTTAACTGAAATTCATTTATTGTTATGGCAAGTGATAAGAAGTCTGAAAGATACATTATTTCATCATCTTGAATTTAAGTGGGGGAAGGTGAGATTTTGGTTCACTGAGGAAGTTTCATTATTTGTGAGAGCTCTGCTTAATTGAAGAGCATGGTTGAAAAGTCCTTCCTATAATAAAATCTGTGTTTGGTTTATTGATCCTGATGAACAAATATTCTGCTAGAACATATTAAAAATACATTTAGCAGGAATTTTCAAGGTGCTGGTTATCATCAGATAAGGTTTCAGGGTGGGTATCCAGGGCAAGTCTTACAAAGCCTAGAATTTATGTAAACTGGCCAAGGACAAAGAAGGCCCCTAAAGTGAGAGTGCAGAACTCATTTACATGTTGAGTAGATTGATTTCACGTTTTCTCATTAAAAGCAAGAGAAAAAAATTTCCCTCAATAATTATTTCAGAGACAGAAGTGTTTATGGATATCAAGTCCACACCAGTCTTCTAGTAATACCAAGGTCATGGAATTGGTCACCCTGGAGACCAGATACTTTCTCTCATGTCCATGGTCATTGACCCTGGGGATAATCCCAGGCAACCTCTTGCAAATGCAGAATAAGTCATGAGGCCAATGTAAATATATGAATATACCAGCAAGAATCCATAACCTTTGTTAAAATTACAAGTTAAAGTAATTAGCTACTTACAGGCAACTAATGGCACTTGGAGGGTTCATCATGTTATTTATGATCACTCTCCACCACAGTCTCTTGAACAAATACTTATAATTCCAAATTTTAGGTAAGGCTAAATTGTACTAGCATTATGCATACAATTTTTAATAGTTCTCATTTACTTTAGCCTATGGACTGGAGTGTAGTCATTTATTTTAATTTCAATCATGGTGGATTGTTATATTATTATAGAAAGCAATAGCAGTTCAAAGTTCTGATTTTTGTTGAATAAGTAAACAACAGTTTCACCCTGAAGAATCCATTTGACATATTTTGCCACAGGCTTCAAAGAATCATAGAAACTTTCATTTGAATGGAACTTGAAGGTCTGCTCATGTAAATTTTCAGCCAGATCTCCAGAGAAAATTAAATAAATTCAGTGCTTTCTTTCATTAATAAAGTAAAAGCAGTTCTGCTTGTAGCTAGGTGATGAGCAGGGGACTAAGAATTCAAATAGAAACCACCTTGAAAGATTGAATTATGATTTTCAAAACAGATTAAAATGTACCAAATAATGACATGGAAGACAAACTATACAAGATCAAATTCTTTTAAATCAGCTCATTCAGATATAAAAACGACTGAAAACTAACTTCTCACACTCATGTAGTTTTATTAATTCCTTAGTTTACAAATTCTAATACTTGCCAGTTCAGTGGTTTGCCTAGTTATGTAGTGACCCTTGCAACAACAAGCTTAATGAACCTAATTTTGCTTGACTACAGTTGAATGCTTACTGATCATAGGCTTTCATAATATAATGGCAAGGATAATTATAAGCAAAATATTGTCACACAGTGAAAGAGTATTTCATCTGAGTAGTATCTGCCTCATTAAGTTAAGTAACTCCAGCCTACTCATCTTGAATCATCTTTTGTTTCCTCCTTTATGCCATTCTCAAAATATCACGTCTTTTCGGTTCTAAATTCTTCATTTATTTCCGGATTTTATTTTCACTTCTTTCTCATTTCCTTTTACATTAACATTGGATTATAAACAAAATTCACCCAAGTACATTTATATGCACATATGATATTTGATGATAGGCATAAAATGTTTTACCAGGGATTTAAACCCTATTGATTGCAAACAATGTCAGATTTTTTTTAACATTTTTATTGGAGTATAATTGCTTTACAATGGTGTCATAGTTTCTGCTTTATAACAAAGTGAATAAGCTATACATCTACATATATCCCCATATCTCCTCCCTCTGTGTCTCCCTCCCACCCTCCCTATCCCACCCCTCTAGGTGGTCAAAAAACACCGAGCTGATCTCCCTGTACTATGCGGCTGCTTCCCACAAGCTATCTATTTTATATTTGGTAGTATATATAAGTCCATGCCACTCTCACTTCATCCCAGCTTGCCCTTCACCCTCCCCGTGTCCTCAAGTCCATTCTCTACCTCTGCGTCTTTATTCTGGTCCTGCCCCTAGGTTTTTCAGAACCTTTTTTTTTTTTTTTAAGATTCCATATATATGTGTTAACATACGGTACTTGTTTTTCTGTTTCTGATTTACTTCACTCTGTATGACAGACTCCAAGTCCATCCACCTCACTACAAATAACTCAATTTCGTTTCTTTTTATGGCTGAGTGATATTCCATTGTATATATGTGCCACATCTTCTTTATCCATTCATCTGTTGGATGGACACTTAGGTTGCTTCCATGTCCTGGTTACTGTAAATAGAGCTACAATGAACATTGTGGTACACGACTCTTTTTAAGTTATGGTTTTCTCAGGGTATATGCCCAGTAGTGGGATGTCTGGGTCGTATGGTAGTTCTATTTTTAGTTTTTTAAGGACCCTGCATACTGTTTTTCACAGTGGCTGTATCAATTTACATTCCCACCAACAGTGCAAGAGTGTTCCCTGTTCTCCACACTCTCTCTAGCATTTATTTTTTGTAGATTGTTTGATGATGGCCATTCTGACTGGTGTGAGGTGATACCTCATTGTAGTTTTGATTTGCATTTCTCTAATGATTGCTGATGTTGAGCATCATTTCATGTGTTTGTTGGCAATCTGTATATCTTCTTTGGAGAAATGTCTATTTAGGTCTTCAGACCATTTTTGGATCGGGTTGTTTGTCTTTTTCACATTGAGCTGCATGAGCTGCTTGTAAATTTTGGAGATTCTTTGTCAGTTGCTTCATTTGCAAATATTTTCTCCCATTCTGAGGGTTGTCTTTTCATCTTGTTTATGGTTTCCTTTTCTGTGCAAAAGCTTTTAAGTTTCATTAGGTCCCATTTGTTTATTTTTGTTTTTATTTCCATTTCTCTAGGAGGTGGGTCAAAAAGGATCTTGCTGTGATTTATGTCATAGAGTCTTCTGCCTATGTTTTCCTCTAAGAGTTTGATAGTGTCTGGCCTTACATTTAGTTCTTTAATCCATTTTCACTTTATTTTTGTGTATGGTGTTAAGGAGGGCTCTAATTTCATTCTTTTACCTGTAGCTGTCCAGTGTTCCCATCACTACTTATTGAAGAGGCTGTCTTTTCTCCATTGTATATTCTTGCCTCCTTTATCAAAAATAAGGTGACCATATGTGCATGTGTTTATCTCTGGGCTTTCTATCCTCTTCCATTGATCTATATTTCTGTTTTTGTGCAACTACCCTGTTGTCTTGATTACTGTAGCTTTGTAGTAAAATCTGAAGTCTGATTCCTCCAGCTCTGTTTTTCTTTCTCAAGATTGCTTTGGCTATTCAGGGCCTTTTTTGTTTCCATACAAACTGTGAAATATTTTGTTCTAGCTCTGTGAAAAATGCCATTGGTAGTTTGACAGGGATTGCATTGAATCTGTAGACTGCTGTGGGGTAGTATTGTCATTTTCACAATGTTGATTCTTCCAATTCAAGAACATGGTTTATCTCGCCATCTGTTTGTACCATCTTTAATTTCTTTCATCAGTGTCTTATAGTTTACTGCATACAGATCTTTTCTCTCTGTAGGTAAGTTTATTCCTAGGTATTTTATTCTTTTTGTTGCAATGGTAAATGGGAGCGTTTCCTTAATTTCTCTTTCAGATTTTTCATTTTTAGTGTATAGGAAAGCAAGGGATTTCTGTGCATTAATTTTGTATCCTGCTACTTTACCAAATTCCCTCATTAGATCTAGGAGTTTTCTGGTAGCGTCTTTAGGATGCTCTATGTATAGTATCATGTCATTTGCAAACAGTAACATCTGTATTTCTTCTTTTCTGATATGGATTCCTTTTATTTCTTTTTCTTCTCTGATTGCTCTGGCTACAACTTCCAAAACTATGTTGAATAATAGTGATGAGAATGGGCAACCTTGACTTCTTCCTGATCTCAGAGGAAGTGGTTTCAGTTTTTCACCATTAAGAACGATGTCTGTGGTTTTGTCATGTATGGCTTTTATTATGTTGAGGTAGGTTCCCTCTATGCCCACTTTCTGCAGCGTCTATATAATAAATGGGTGTTGAATTTTCTCAAAAGCTTTTTCTGCATCTATTGAGATGATCATATGGTTTTTATCCTTCAGTGTGTTAATATGGTGTATCACATTGATTGATTTGTGTATATTGAAGAAATCTTGCATTCCTGGGATTAACCCCACTTGATCATGGTGCATGATCCTTTTAAAGTGCTGTTGGATTTTGTTTGCTAGTATTTTGTTGAGGATTTTTGCATCTATGTTCATCAGTGATATTGACCTGTAATTTACTTTTTTTGTGACAACTTTGTCTGGTTTTGGTGTCAGGGTGAATGTGGCCTCGTAGAATGAGTTTGGGAGTGTTCCTCCCTCTGCTATATTTTGGAAGAGTTTGAGAAGGATAGGTATTAGCTCTTCCCTAACTGTTTGATAGAATTCGCCTGTGAAGACATCTTGTCCTGGGCTTTTTTTTGTTGGAAGATTTTTAATCACAGTTTCAATTTCAGTGCTTGTGATTGATCTGTTCACATTTTCTATTTCTTTCTAATTCAGTATTGGAGATTGTATTTTTCTTAGAATTTTTCCATTTCTTCCTGGTTGTCCATGTTTTTGGCATATAGTTGCTTGTAGTAGTCTCTCATGGTCCTTTGCATTTCTGCAGTGCCAGTTTTTACTTCTCCTTTTTCATTTCTAATTCTGTTGATTTGAGTCTTCTCCCTTTTTTCCTGATGAGTCTGGTTAATAGTTTATCAATTTTGTTTACCTTTTCAAGGAACCAGCTTTTAGTTTTATTGATCATTGGTATTATTTTCTTCATTTCTTTTTCATTTATTTCTCATTTCATCTTTGTGATTTCTTTCCTCCTGCTAACTTTGGGAATTTGGTTCTTCTTTCTCTAATTGCTTTAAGCATAATGTTACGTTGTTTATTTGAGATTTTTCTTGCTTCTTGAGGTAGGATTGTATTGCTATAATCTTCCCTCTTAGAACTGCTTTTGCTGCATCTCATAGGTTTTGGGTGGTCATGTTTTCATTGTCATTTGTTTCTAGGTATTTTTTGATTTCCTCTTTGATATCTTCAGTGATCTCTTGGTTATTTAGTAGCATATTGTTTAGCTTCCATTTGTTTGTATTTTTTACAGTTTTTTTCCTGTAACTGATATCTAGTCTCATAGCATTGTGGTTGAAAAAGATACTTGATATGATTTCAATTTTCTTAAATTTACTGAGGCTTGATTTGTGACCCAAGATATGATTTATCCTGGAGAATGTTCCATGAACACTTGAGAAGAAAGTTATTCTGTTGTTTTTGGATGGAATGTCCTATAAATATCATTTAAGTCTATCTGGTCTATTGCATCATTTAAAGCTTGTGTTTCTTTATTTATTTTCCTTTTGAATGATCTGTCTATTGGTGAAAGTGAGGTGTTAAAGTCCCCTACTATTATTTTGTTACTGCCAATTTTCCCTTTTATGGCTGTTAGCATTTGCCTATGCATTGAGGTGCTCCTGTGTTGTGTACATAAATATTTACAATTGTTATATCTTCTTCTTTGATTGATCCCTTGATCACTTTGTAGTGTCCTTCTTTATCTCTTGTAATCGTCTTTATTTAAAACTCTATTTTGTCTGATATGAATATTGCTAGTAAAGCTCTCTTTTGATTTGCATGCATGGAATACCTTTTTCCATCCCCTCACTTTCAGTCTGTATGTGTCCCTAGGTCTGAAGTGGGTCTCTTGTAGACAGCATATAAACGGGTCTTATGTTTGTATCCATTCAGCCAGTCTGTGTCTTTTGGATGGAGCATTTAATCCATTTACATTTAAGCTAATTATCAATATATATGTTCCAATTACCATTTTCTTATTTGTTTTTGGTTTGTTTTTGTGGGTCTTTTTCTTCTCTTGTGTTTCTCACCTAGAGAAGTTCCTTTAACATTTGTTGTAAATCTGGTTTGGTGGTGCTGAATTCTCTTAACTTTTGCCTGCTTGTAAAGCTTTTGATTTCTCTGTCAAATCTGAATGAAATCCTTGCTAGGAAGAGTAATCTTGGTTTTAGGTTTTTCCCTTTCATCACTTTAAATATGCCTTGTCACTCCCTTCTGGCTTGCATTGTTTCTGCAGAAAGTTCACCTCTTAACCTTCTGAGCATTCCTTTGTATGTTACTTGTTGCTTTTCACTTGCTGCTTTTAGTATTTTTTCTTTGTATTTAATTTTTGATCATTTGATTAATATGTGTTTTGGCATGTTTAAAATCCAGTTTATCCTGTATGGGACTCTCTGTGCTTCCTGGACTTGACTATTTCCTTTCTCATGTTAGGGAAGTTTTTGACTATAATCCCTTCAAATATTTTCTCAGTCCCTTTCTTTTTATCTTCTTCTTCTGGGACCCCTATAATTTGAATGTTGGTGCATTTAATGTTGTCCCAGAAGTCTCTGAGTCTGTCCTCAATTCTTTTCATTCTTTTTTCTTTATTCGGCTCTGCAGCAGTTATTTCCACTATTTTGTCTTCCAGGTCACTTATCCGTTCTTCTGCCTCAGTTTTTCTATTGATTCCTTCTAGAGTATTTTTAAATTTCATTTATTGTCTTTTTCATCATTGTTTGCTCTTTAGTTCTTCTAGGTCCTTGTTAAACATTTCTTATACTTTCTCCATTCTATTTCTGAGATTTGGGATCATATTTACTATCATTACTCTGAATTCTTTTTCAAGTAGACTGCTCATTTCCTCTTCATTTGTTTGGTCTGGTGGGTTTTTACCTTGCTCCTTCATCTGCTGCTTATTTCTCTGTCTTCTCATTTTGTTTAACTTACTGTGTTTGGGGTCTCCTTTTCGCAGGCTGCACGTTTGTAGTTCCCATTATATTTGGTGTCTGCACCTGGTGGGTGAGGTTGGATCAGTTGCTTTTGTAGGCTTCCTATTGGAAGGAGCTGGTGCCTGTTGTCTGGTGGTGGGGCTGGATCCTGTCCTTCTGGTGTGAAGGGCCACCTCTGGTGCTGTGTTTGGGGGTGTCTATGGACTTATTATGGCTTTAGGCAGCCTCTCTGCTAATGGGTGGGTTGTGTTCCTGTCTTGCTAGTTGTTTGACATGGGGCATCCGGCACTGGACCTTCCTGGCCATTGAGTGGAGCTGGATCTTAGTGTTGAGACAGAGATGTCTGGAGAGCTCTTGCTGATTGATATTCTTTGGAGCTGTGATGTCTCTGATTGTCCAAAGTCGTGGACTCGGCTCCACCACCTCAGAGCCTCAGGCCCGACACCCAGCCAGAGCACCAAGACCCTGCCAGCCACACGGCTTGGAAGAAAAAGAAGGGAAAAAAAAGACAGATAGAACCCCAAACCAAATGGCAAAAGCAAAGCTAAACAGACAAAATCACACAATGAAACATACATGCACTCATAAAAAGAAAAAACAAACAAACAACAACACCGACAAAAACACGAACAAACAGAACCCTACCACAAATGGTAAAAGCAAACCTAAGCAGACAAAATCACACAAAGAAACATGCACATACACACTCACAAAAAGAGAAAAAGGAAAAAATATATATATATCTATACATTAAAAAAAGGAAGAGAGCAACCAAATCAATAAACAAATATACCAATGATAATAAACTCTAAATACTAAACTAAGATAAACATAAGATCAGAAACAAATTAGATACAGAAAGCAAACCCCAATTCTACAATTGCTCCCAAAGTCCACCATCTCAATTTTGGGAACATTTGTTTTCTATTCAGATAGTCCACAGCTGCAGGGTTTATCAAGTTGATTGTGGGGATTTAATCTGCTGCTCCTGAGGCTGCAAGGAGAAATTTACCTTTCTCTTCTTTGTTCGCACAGCTTCTGGGGTTGAGCTTTGGTTTTGGCCCCACCTCTGCATGTTGGCCACCCTCAGGCATCTGTTCCCCACCCAGACAGGCGGGGGTTAAAGTAGCAGCTTATTAGGGCTCCCTTGCTCACTCACACTGGGGAGAGGTAGGGGTATGGTAGTCAGAATTGGAATGTGGGTCGAGCCTGCAGCTTCAGAGGCCAGCATGACATTGCAACAGCCTGACGTGGGCCGTGTGTTCTCCCGGGGAAGTTGTCCCTGGATCACAGGACCCTGGCAGTGGTGTGCTGCACAGGCTCCCAGGGGGTGTGGGTAGTGACCTGCGTTTGCACACAGGATTCTTGGTGGCAGCAGCGGCAGCATTAACAGTTCATGCCCATCTCTGGGGTCTGAGCTGATAGCCATGGCTCACTCCTGTCTCTGGAGCTTGCTTAGGTGGTGTTCTGTCTTCTGTGGGCACACGGAGCAGGAATCCCCTCTCTTCGAGCACCCTGAAACAATGTTCTCTTGCATCTCCAGTGAGTCCAAATGTTTTCCCAGACTCCCTCCCGACTAGCTGTGGCACACTAGCCCCCTTCAGGCTGTCTTCACACAGCCAACCCCAGACCTCTCCCTGTGGTCTGACCTCTGAAGCCTGAGCCTCAGCTCCCAGCCCCCACCCACCCCGGTGGGTGAGCAGACAAGCTTCTCAGGTTGGTAAGCACTGGTCAGCACCAATCCTCTGTGTGGGAATCTCTCCACTTTTCCCTCTGCACCCCTGTTGCTGTGCTCTCCTCCATGGCTCCAAAGCTTCCCTTCCACCCACCCCCTGCTCCCTAGTGTGTCAAAACTTTTCGTCCTTCACAGCTCCCTCCCAGAGATGCAGGTCCCATCCCTATTCTTTTGTCTCTGTTTTTTTTTTTTTCCTTTGCCCTACCCATGTACATGGGGAGTTTCTTGCCTTTTGGGAAATCTGAGGTCTTCTGCCAGCATTCAGTAGGTGTTCTGTAGGATTTGTTCCACACGTAGATGTATTTTTGATGTATTTGTGGGGAGGAAGATGATCTCCACGTCTTACTCCTCCACCATCTTGAAGGTCTCTCAGTAATATAGATTTAGATGGTAAAATTATTTACCATATGAGAGGTAAAATAAGAAGGCAGAGCATCACCTTGTTCAACCTCAGCTGGAAACATCCATGTCAGGCTACTCAAATTTTTTGTTGCTGTGCATGTCTGGTCTTCCTAAAGCCAACCTGCCTGCAGCAGCAACTTCTTCCAGCCCCTCTTCCACAAAGCAACCTCTGAAGTAGCTTATTTTATCTAACTCTCAAACACTCTAAATGTTTTAGGTTTTTTTTCTTCTTTAGTCAGTATTTTTGCCATGTCTTTATGTTTTATTTAAATTTGTAATAAACAGTATCTTTTTAATAATCTATCTAAAATCTCATGTATATGAGCATTAATATTCATTTTAGCATGATTTTTTGAGATCCATAAGTTATAGATTTTTCTCTATGATATTTTACAAAATTTCTTTACATTACAAATCTTTCTTTATAATGATAAAGCTAAAAGTATTCAATGACCAACACACCAGGATTTCCCCCATGATTTATACAGCTAAAATCCTAGTTACAGAATAAAAATTGATACAATTATTTGGAAAGATGCAGGTATCAGAGTAGGGTCTTTATGAGAATGTGTCAAAGAAGCTCCATCACATTTGTCAGACAATGTTTTGAGGCTGACATTTTCTGGGTACAAACGTTTAACCTGAGATTGGTTTGTAAAGCTTAATAATTTTTTTTTTGTGTGTGCAAACCTTATTAGTTCAGATATCAATATAACATTGGCTTTAAGTTTCTTTACTCATTTGACATCAGCTCAGAAGAAAGTGGAGTTTGATGGTCAATGTTTTCTTAAGATATTTTGCAGGTAGTTATTCTATAACTGGCTCAAACATTAGAGTAGCTAAGTATTTCAGGCTTATGTGTAGTAATATTCTTTTGCATGAAAAGTTATCCAAGTTTCTAGCTAAGCAAATGTCAAAGCATATACTTGGGCAGTAAACTAATTGGTAGCAAACTTCATTAAAAATTCTGGATGCAGTAATAGCTTTTCTTCAATTGCCACTGTCTTTAATGAAAAGCAGAACAACAGAAACCACATTACCTCTGTGACAATTTGTTCTATTGATTTATTATGCCTGCTCTGCCACCAACTACATGAAGGGACTACAGAACATTTGTCTGTTATTAGTCCATTTTGACTTCTGCAAATATAGTAAATGGAGGCTAGTGATTAAATGTGACACAGTTGCTTGATAGTTTACCTTTTTTTCCCAGTGGAATCTACTAGCTATAACTTAGATAAGAAACATATTCAGGAAATCATTATTAAAAGGTTATTTTTATTTCAGTCCTGGAAATGGAGAAATAGATGTTGCATTTAACAAGTTGTTTTTATGCTAAATTTAATTAAATTTTATTTAATTTTCTACTTTTTCTTTCCTTCATTTCTTTTAGAAAAGAGGAATTTGTAATGTTGCTTGAATCTATATAGATAACATCAAAAGAGAAAAAATAGAATTTAATTAGAAAAAGAGCTTAAAATGGCAGTCTGGATATTTTTTCACATTCCTGTAATCTCTTACCTCATTTCAAACCCTAAAATATCCTATTTTTCCTCTAGTTAGAGTTACACTAACTGAAATATAGAAATTTAGACTGTAATTCATATCCAACATAATCTTGCAAAGAATGCATTTCTCATTTATGTTTGTTCAGTGTTTTATCCTTAATGAGCACACACACTCCAAAGATCTGAATCTGACAATGGCTCCTTTGGTGCCATTTTACAGTTACATTTAGGAGAAAATAGATCATGTCACTGAGAGAAATCACATTTGCCCTTTTGTCAGTACTTCTTTAGAAACATAATGCTGAAGTTCCATTTCATTGTAATTACATTGACTTCTAGTATAAAAACTTGTTTAATGGAACTAGAACTAGAATTCTGGATGTTGTTTCATGTTTATAACTAACATCATGTAAAATCTCAGTGGTATATTTTATTTTAGGGCCCATTAGAATACTCCAAGTTCATATTAATGTATTAATATCACTCTCTGTATCTTTCTACCAGGCATACACCAAAACTAGGTACTTAATGTGATTGTCCCCTGGAAAGATTTCTATCCTCAAATATTTAAGATGAATCAAACTACTCATGTTCCCACAATTTACTTGACATATATATTTAAAGTCATGAAGTAAATAGGTTTGCCAGTGGGATATTCCTTCTCAAATAAGATGCCCACAGAGTGATGTGATGATGCTTACTGGGTGAGCATTCAAGCAGTTTCTTTATTTGAGTGACTGAATGGGAATTTAATTTGTTCTTCATATCTCCCCTTAATAGGACACTTGATTTAATATTGTTATCCAGTAGGAGTCTTCTGGCTGGATTATTTATAGTGATCTGTGGTATCTTATTCATAAAATAGAATATGTTTCACAAAAAAGAGATATTTTTCAGGTATATAGAGTACTTTCATCCTGAATAAATGATTTGACATAGGAAAGCGAGTAGGTAAATTATATTTATTTTAAAATTTGGAACTGTTAGAATCTAGCTACTATAGATGACAAAACAAAACTGGAAATTAGATCAAACCAACTTTTGAGATTCAAATGATATCATATCCCTCCCACCCACCTTTCCCCTTTGGTCTGTGAGTCTGTTTCTGTTTTATAAATAAATTCATTTGTATCTTTTTTTTTTAGATTCTGCATATAAGCAATATCATATTTGTCTTTCTCTGTATGACTTACTTCACTAAGTACGATAATCTCCAGGTCCATCCATGTTGCTGCAAATGGCATTATTTCATTCTTTTTTTATGGCTGATTAATATTCCACTGCATATATGTACCACATCTATTTTATCCATTCCTCCATTGATGGACATTTAGGTTGTTTCCACGTCTTGGCTATTGTAAATAGTGCTGCTATGAACATTGGGGTGCACGTATCCTTTTGAACCATGTTTTTCTCCAGATATATGCCCAGGAGTGGGATTGCTAGATCATATGGTACCTCTATTTTAGTTTCTTAAGGAAACTCCATCATAGCTTTACCAAGTCACATTCCCACCAACAGTGTAGGAAGTTTCCTCTTTCTCCACACCCTCTCCAGCATTTATTGTTTGTAGACTTTTTGATAATGGTAATTCTGACCCGTGTGAGGTGATACCTCATTGTAGTTTTTTTTTTTTTTTTCTAATAATTAGCAATGTTGAGCATCTTTTCATGTGCCTGTTGGCCAACGGTATGTCTTCTTTGGAGAAATGTCTATTTAGGCCTTCTGCCCATTTTTTGATTGGTTTTTTTAATATATATATATATTGAACTGCATAAGCTGTTTGTAAATTTTGGATATTAATCCCTTGTCAGTCACATCCAAATATCTTCTCCCATTCTGTGGGTTGTCTTTTCATTTTGTTTATGGTTGCCTTTTCCATGCAAAAAGATTCTGAGTTTAATTGGGTCCTATTTGTTTATTTTTGTTTTTATTTCCTCTACTCTAGGAGACGGATTGAAAAAGGTGTTGCTGCAGTTTATGTCAAAGTGTGATCTGCCTATGTTTTCCTCTAAGAGTTTTATAGTATCAGGTCTTACATTTAGGTGTTTAATCTATTTTGAGTTTATTTTTGTGTATGGTGTTAGGGAGTGTTCTAATTTTATTCTTTCACATGTAGCTGTCCAGTTTTCCCAGCACCATTTATTGAAGAGACTGTCTTTTCTCCATTGTATATTATTGTCTCCTTTGTCATAGATTAATTAACCATAGGTGCATGTGTTTATTTCTGGGCTTTCTATCCTGTCCCGATTTATATTTATGTTTTTGTGCCCATACCATACTGTTCTGATGACTATAGCTTTGTAGTATAGTCTGAAGTTAGGGAGCCTGATTCCTCCAACTCCATTTTTCTTTCTCAAGATTGTTTTGGCTACTCAGGGTATTTTGTGTCTCCACACAAGTTTTACACTCTACTTATACCAACAAGGACCTACTGTATAGCACAGGGAACTCTGCTCAATATTCTGTAACAACCTAAATGGGAAAAGAATTTGAAAAAGAATAGATACATGTATGTGTATAACTGAATTACTTTGCTGTACACCTGAAACTAACATAACATTGTTAATCAAATATACTCCAATATAAAATAAAAATTTTTAATACTATTAATTTAAAATTGATATCATAGTAAGACTATTTCTATTTGAGAAACCAGTACATATACCAAGATGTAAACTTACAATTAAAACACATTTTTAAGTACTATATATAGTAATTACAGGTGCTTCATTTTTAACTGAGTCCACTTGTCTTCTATAGAAAGGGTGTTTCAGTCATTACTGATATATAACAAGTCACCCTAAATGTTATGTCTTCAAACAACAATTGTTTCATTGTCTCAGGCTTTTGGGGTCAGAAATTTGGGAATGGTTGGGCCAGGCAGTTCTGCCTCAGGCCTCACATATGTTTGAATTCAAATGGTGGCTGGAGCCACAGTAATGCAGATACTGAAGCCACTGGAGGCTTCCTGGGCATCTCTCCATCTTCCTGAGGACTCAGGGCCTCTCCATGGTCTCTCATCTTGATGAAATTGGGCTTCTTCACACCGTGTTTACCCCAGGGATGTCAGACTGTTTACATGGCAGCTCAGGGCTCCAAAAGTGTATAGCTCAACAGAGAATCAGGAAAACTTTATTACATGGCCTTGAATATTATAGTGTCTTTTCTAAATTAGTCCCAAACTTGCTCAGATTTAAGAAAAAGTAGCATAGGCTAAGGGGAAGTATGCCAATAGTGCTTTGTAAGAAAAATAACTTGTATATGGAATATTGTTGCAAACAACTTTGGAAAATAAATTCTGTCAGCATCAGTGGTTAGAGCACAGTTTCTGAAGCCTGACTACTTGGGTTTGTGTTCCCAGCTCCAGCACTAACTACCAGAGTGACCATGCACAAATTGAACCACACTGCCTCATTATCTAAAATGGGATGTAGTTATGCCTATGCAATAATGTTGTTATGAAGAATAAATGAGATGATACGTGTACAATTACCATGAGCAGGTGCCTGGCATATAGTAAGCACAATTATGTGGCTGCTATTATAATTATTCAGCTTTATTTGTCCAAGCTTGAAAGTATAAACATATATGAGTCTGTAGTATTTTTTTTAATTGGGGTATAGTTGTTTTAAAATGTTGTTTGTTTCTACTGTACAGCAAAGTGGAGTCCCCTGTGCTATACAGCAGGTTCTCATTAGTTATCTATTTTACACATATTAGTGTTTGTATATCAATCCCAATCTCTCAATTCATCCCACCCCCCTTTTCCTCCTTGGTGTCCATACATTTGTTCTCTAAATCTGTGTCTCTATTTCTGCCTTGCAAACAGGTTCATCTGTACCATTTTCTATATTCCACATATATGCATTAATATACAATATTTGTTTTTCTCTTTCTGACTTACTTCACTCTGTATGACAGTCTTTAGGTCCATCAACGTCTCTACAAATGACCCAATTTCATTCCTTTTTATGGCTGAGTAATATTCCAATGTATATAAGTACCACATCTTCTTTATCCATTCATCTGTTGATGGGCATTTAGGTTGCTTCCATGACCTGGCTATTGTAAATAGTGCTGCAATGAACATTGGGATGCATGTGTCTTTGTGAGTTATGGTTTTCTCTGAGTATATACCCGGTAGTGGGATTGCTGGATCATATGGTAATTCTATTTTTAGTTTTCTAAGGAACCTCCACACTGTTCTCCATAGTGGCTGTATCAAATTTACTTTCCCACCAACAGTGCAAGAGGGTTCCCTTTTCTCCACACCCTCTCAAGCATTTATTGTCTGTAGTATTTTTGATAATAGGTAGTGTGTCTAAATCAGCACTGTAGCTCCAGGGTTAGCAGGTTTTTAATATTGTTCCTTGCAAGGATGTTTTAGGTATTCAGGGCCTCTCTGGAAGGGGTGATGGGAATAACCTTGATTCTTTTGTTTTCTAACATCTTTATTGGAGTATAATTGCTTTACAATGTTGTGTTAGTTGCTGCTGTATAACAAACTGAATCAGCTGTATCTATACATATATCCCCATATCTCCTCCCTCTTGAGTCTCCCTCCTGCCCTCCCTATCCCACTTCCTTAGGTGGACACAAAGCACCAAGCTGATCTCCCTGTGCTGTGCAGCTGCTTCCCACTAGCTATTTTACATTTGGTAGTGTATATATGTCCATGCCACCCTCTCACTTCGTCCCAGCTTACCCATCCCCCTCCCTGTGTCCTCAAGTCCATTCTCTATGTTGGCATCTTATTCCTGTCTTGACCCTAGGTTCTTCAGAACCATATTTTTCTTTTTTTAGATTCCATATATATGTGTTAGCATATAGTATTTGTTTTCCTCTTTCTGACTTACTTCACTCTGTGTGACAGTCTCTAGGTCCATCCACCTCACTACAAATAACTCAATTTCATTTCTTTTCATTGCTGAGTAATATTCCATTGCATATATGTGCCACATCTTCTTTATCCATTCATCTGTCGATGGACACTTAGGTTGCTTCCATGTCCTGGTTATTGTAAATAGAGCTGCAATGAACATTGTGGTACATGAATCTTTTGAATTATGGTTTCCTAGGGTAATATGCCCAGTACTGGGATTGCTGGGTTGTGTGGTAGTCCTATTTTTAGATTTTAAGAAACTCCATACTGTTTCCATAGTGACTGTATCAATATACATTCCCACCAACAGTGCAAGAGGGTTTCCTTTTCTCCACAACCACTCCAGCATTTATTTTTTGTAGATTTTTTGATGATGGCCATTCTGACCGGTGTGAGGGGATACCTCAATGTAGATTTGATTTGCATTTCTTTAATGATTAGTGATGTTGAGCATTCTTTCATGTGTTTGTTGCCAATCTGTATATCTTCTTTGGAGAAATGTTTATTTAGGTCTTCTGTCCATTTTTGGATTCTGTTGTTTGTTTTTTTGATACTGACCTGCATGAGCTGTTTGTATATTTTGGAGATTAATCCTTTGTCAGTTGCTTCATTTGCAAATATTTTCTCCTATTCTGAGGGTTGTCTTTTCATCTTGTTTATGGTTTCCTTTTCTCTGCAAAAACTTTTATGTTTCATTGGGTTATGTCCCATTTGTTTATTTTGTTTTTATTTCCATTCCTCTATGAGGTGGGTCGAAAAGGATCTTGCTGTGATTTATGTCAAAGAGTGCTTTCCCTATAGTTTCCTCTAAGAATTTTATAGTGTCTGGCCTTACATTTAGTTCTTTAATCCATTTTCACTTTATTTTTGTGTATGGTGTTAAGGAGCACTCTAATTTCATTCTTTTACATGTAGCTGTCCAGTTTTCCCAGCACCACTTATTGAAGAGGCTGTCTTTTCTACACTGTATATTCTTGCCTCCTTTATCAAAGATACGGTGACCATATGTGCATGGGTATATCTCTGGGCTTTCTATCCTGTTCCATTGATCTATATTTCTGTTTTTGTGTGAGTACCATACTATCTAGATTACTGTAGCTTTGTAGTATAGTCTGACGTCAGGGAGTCTGATTCCTCCAGCTCCGGTTTTCTTTCTCAATATTGCCTTGGCTATTCGGGGTCTTTTGTGTTTCCATACAAACTGTGAAATTTTTTGTTCTACTTCTGTGATAAACGCCTTTGGTAGTTTGATAGGGATTGCATTGAATGTATAGATGCTTTGGGTAGTAAAGTCATTTTCACAATGTTGATTCTTCCACTCCAAGGACATGGAATATCTCTCCAACTGTTTGTATCATCTTTAATTTCTTTCATCAGTGTCTTATAGTTTTCTGCATACAGATTTTCTGTCTTCTTAGGAGGTTTATTCCTAGGTATTTTATCCTTTTTCATGCAGTGGTAAATGGGAGTGTTTTGTTAATTTCTCTTTCAGATTTTTCATTTTTAGTGTATAGGAATGCAAGAGATTTCTGTGCATTAATTATGTATCCTGCTACTTTACCAAATTCATTGATTAGCTGTAGAAGTTTTCTGCTAGCATGTTTAGGGCTCTCTATATATAGTATCATGTCATATGCAAACAGTGACAGTTTTAATTCTTCTTTTCTGATTTGTATTCCTTTCATTTCTTTTTCTTATCTGAGTGCCATAGCTAAAACTTCCAAAACTATGTTGAATAATAGTGGTGAGAGTAGGCCACCTTGTCTTGTTCCTGATCTTAGTGGAAATGGTTTCATTTTTTCACCTTTCAGAACGATGTTGGTGGTGGGTTTGTCATATGTGACTTTTACTATGTTGAGGTAGGTTTCCTCTATGCCTACTTTCTGGAATGTTTTTATCATAAATTGGTGTTGAATTTAGTCAAAAGCTTTTTCTGCATATCTTAAGATGATCATACAGTTCTTATCCTTCAGTTTGTTTATATGGTCTATCACATTGACTGATTTGTGTATATTGAAGAAAACTTGCATTCCTGGGAAAAACCCCACTTGATCATGGTGTCTGATCCTTTTAATGTGCTGTTGGATTCTGTTTGCTAGTATTTTGTTGAGGATTTTTGCATCTTTGCTCATCAATGATATTGGCATCTTGTTTTCTCTTTGACATCTTTGTCTGGTTTTGGTATCAGGATGATGGTGGCCTCATAGATTGAGTGAGGGAGTTTTCCTTCGCCTGCTATATTTTGGAAGAGTTTGAGAAGAATAGGTGTTAGCTCTTCTCTAAATGTTTGATAGAATTCGGCTGTGAAGCCATCTGGCCCTGGGCTTTTGTTTGTTGGAAGATTTTAAACCACAGTTTCAATTTCAGTGCTTGTGATTGGTCTGTTTATATTTTCTATTTCTTCCTGTTTCAGTCTAGGAAGGTTGTGCTTTTCTAAGAATTTGTCCATTTCTTCCACGTTGTCCATTTTATTGGCATATAGTGGCTTGTAATCATCTCTCATGATCCTTTGTATTTTTGCAGTGTAAGTTGTTACTTCTCCATTTTCATTTCTAATTCTGGTGATTTGAGTCTGTTCCCTTTTTTTCTTGATGTGTCTGGCTAATGGTTTATCAATATGGTATCTTCTCAAAGGACCAGCTTTTCGTTTTATTGATCTTTGCTATTGTTTCCTTCATTTTTTTATCATTTATTTCTGATCTGAACTTTATGATTTCTTTCTTTCTGCTAACTTTGGGTTTTTTTGGTTCTTCTTTCTGTAATTACTTTAGGTGTAAGGCTAGGTTGTTTACTTGAGATGTTTCTTGTTTCTTGAGGTAGGATTGTATTGCTATAAACTTCCCTCTTAGAACTGCTTTTGCTGCATCCCATAGGTTTTGAGTCGTCGTGTTTTCATTGTCATTTGTTTCTATGGATTTTTTTATTTCCTCGGTGATTTCTTCAGTGATCTCTTGGTTGTTTAGTAGTGTATTGTTTAGCCTCTATGTGTTTGTATTTTTTTTACAGATTTTATCCTGTATTTGATATCTAGTCCCACAGCATTGTGGTCGGAAAAAGATACTCAATACAATTTCAATTTTCTTAAATTTACCAAGGCTTGATTTGTGACCCTAGATATGATCTATCCTGGAGAATGTTCCATGAGCACTTGAGAAGAAAGTGTATTCTGCTGTTTTTGGATGGAATGTCCTATAAATATCAATTAAGTCTATCTGTTCTAATGTGTCATTTAAACCTCGTGTTTCCTTTTTTCTTTTCTGTTTGAATGATCTGTCCATTGGTGTAAATGGGTGTTTAATTACACTACTATGATTGTGTTACTGTCAACTTTCCCTTTTTTGGCTGTTAGCATTTGCCTTATGTATTGAGGTGCTCCTATGTTGCGTGCATAAATATTTACAATTGTTATATCTTCTTCTTGGATTCATCCCTTGATCATTATGTTGTATCCTTCTTTGTCTCTTGTAATAGTCCTTTTTTAAAAGTCTATTTTGCCTGATATGAGAATTGCTACTCCAGCTTTCTTTTGATTTCCATTTGCATGGAATAACTTTTTCCATCCCCTCACTTTCTTTCTGTATGTGTCCCTAGGTCTGAAGTGGGTCTCTTGTAGACAGCATATATACGGGTCTTGTTTTCGTATCCATTCAGCCAGTCTATGTCTTTTGGTTGGAGCATTTAATCCATTTACAGTTAAGGCAGTTATCGATATGTATGTTCCTATTACCATTTTGCTAATTGTTCTGGGTTTGTTATTGTAGGTCTTTTCCTTCTCTTGTGTTTCCTGCCTACAGAAGTTACTTTAGGATTTGTTGTAAAGCTGGTTTGGTGGTGCTGAATTCTCTTAGCTTTTGCTTCTCTGTAAAGGTTTCAATTTCTCCATCAAATCTGAATGAGATTCTTGCTGGGAAGAGTAATCTTGGTTGTCGGTTTTTCTCTTTCATCCACTTTAAATATGTCCTGCCACTCCCTTCTGGCTTGCAGAGTTTCTGCTGAAAGATCAGCTGTTAAGCTTATTGGGATTCCATTGTTTGTTATTTGTTGCTTTTTCCTTGCTGCTTTTACTATTTTTCTTTGTATTTAATTTTTGATAGTTTGATTAATATGTGTCTTGGTGTGTTTCTCCTTGGATTTATCCTGTATGGGACTCTCTGTGCTTCCTGGAATTGATTGACTATTTCCTTTCCCATATTAGGGAAGTTTTCAACTATAATCTCTTCAAATATTCTCTCAGACACTTTCTTTTTCTCTTCTTATTCGGGGACCCCTATAATTAGAATGTTGGTGTGTTTAATGTTGTCCCAGAAGTCTCTGAGACTGTCCTTAATTCTTTTAATTATTTTTTTCTTTTTTCTGCTCTGTGGTAGTTATTTCCACTATTTTATCTTCCAGGTCACTTATCCGTTCTTCTGCCTCAGTTATTCTGCTATTGATTCCTTCTAGAGAGTTTTAAATTTCATTTATTGTGTTGTTCATCATTGTTTGTTTTTTGCTCTTTAGTTCTTCTCGGTCTTTGTTAAATGTTTCTTGTATTCTCTCCATTCTATTTCCAAGATTTTAAATCTTGTTTACTATCATTACTCTGAATTCTTTTTCAGGTAGACTGCCTATTTACTCTTCACTTGTTTGGTCTGGTGGGTTTTTACTTTGCTCCTTCATCTGCTGCATGTTTCTTTGTCTTCTCATTTTGTTTAACTTACTGTGTATGTGGTCTCCTTTTTGCAGGCTGGAAGTTCATAGTTTCCATTGTTTTTGGTGTCTGCCCACAGTGGGTAAGGTTGTTTCAGTGTGTTGTGTAGGCTTCCTGGTGGAGGGGACTGGTGCCTGTGTTCTGGTGGTTGAGGCTGGATCTTTTCTTTTCGTGAGCAGGACCGCATCCAGTTGTGTGTTTTGGGATGTCTGTGAACTTATTATGATTTTAGGCAGCCTCTCTGCTAATAGGTGGGGTTGTGTTCCTGTCTTGCTAGTTGTTTGGCATAGTGTGTCCAGCACTGTAGCTTGCTGGTCATTGAGTGCTGCTGAGTCTTAGCGTTGATATGGAGATCTCTGGGAGAGCTTTCACCGTTTGATATTAGGTGGGGCCGGGTGGTCTCTGTTGGAGCAATGTCCTGAACTCGGCTTTCCCACCTCAGAGGCTCATGTCTGACACCTGGCTGGAGCACCATGACACTGTCAACCACACATATCTGAAGAAAAGGGAGGGGACTGGTGCCTGTGTTCTGGTGGTTGAGGCTGGATCTTGTCTTTCTGGTGGGCAGGACCACATCGGTGGTGTATTTTGGGGTGTCTGTGAAGTTAATATGATTTTAGGTAGCCTATCTGTTAATAGGTGGGGTTGTGTTCCTGTCTTGCTAGTTGTTTGGCATAGGGTGTCCAGCACTGTAGCTTGCTGTTCATTGAGTGGTGCTGGGTCTTAGCATTGAGATGGAGATCTCTGGGAGAGCTTTCACCGTTTGACATTATGTGGGGCCAGGAGGTCTCTGGTGGACCAATGTACTGAACTTGGCTCTCCCACCTCAGAGGATCAGGCCTGACACCCGCCCAGAGCAGCAAGACCCTGTCAGCCACACAGCTCTGAAGAAAAGGGAGAAAAAAAAAAAGAAGGAAAGAAAGAAGAAATAAATTAAATAAAGTTATTAAAATAAAAAAATTATAAAATATTATTAAAAATTAAAAATTAAAAAAAAGAAAGAAAGAAGAGAGCAACCAAACCAAAAATCAAATCCACTAATGATAACAAGTGCTAAAAACTATACCAAAAAAAAAAAAAAAATGGACAGACAGAACACTAGTTCAAATGGTAAAAGCAAGTCTATACAGACAAAAATCACAAAAAGAAACATACATTTACACACTCACCAAAAGATAAAAAGGAAAAAGATATATTTTTTTTAAAAAAAGGAAGAGAGAAACCAAATCAATAAACAAATCTACCAATGATAATAAGCTCTAAATACTAAACTAAGATAAACATAAAACTAGAAACAAATTAAATGCAGAAAGTAAATCCCAATTCTACAGTTGCTCCCAAAGTCCAGCACCTCAATTTTGGGATGATTCATTGTCTATTCTTGTATTCCACAGATGCAGGGTACATCAAGTTGATTGTGGAGATTTAATCCGCTGCTCCTGAGGCTGCTGGGAGAAATTTCCCTTTCTCTTCTTTGTTCACACAGCTCCTGGGGTTCAGTTTTGGATTTGGCCCCACCTGTGTGTGTAGGTCACCTGGGGGTTTCCCACCCATAGGGGATGGGGTTAAAGTAGCAGCTGATTAAGGGGCTCTGGCTCACTCAGGCCAGGGGGAGGGAGGGGTATGGCAGTTATAATTGGAATGCGGGGTGAGCTTGTGGCGGCAGAAGCCAGCATGATGTTGCAACAGCCTGAGGAGTGCCATGTGTTCTCCTGGGGAAATTGTCCCTGGATCACAGTACCCTGGCAGTGATGGGCTGCACAGCCTCCTGGGAGGGGAGGTGTGGATAGTGACCTGTGCTTGCACATAGGGTCCTTGGTACAGCAGCCATAGCAGCAGCAGCAGCCTTAGCATCTCATGCCCGTCTCTGGTGTCCACGCTTATAGCTGCCCACACCAGTCTCTGGAGCTCGTTTAGGCAGTGTTCTGAATCCCCTCTCCTCGTGCACCCTGAAACAATGGTCTCTTGCCTCTTAGGCAGTTCCAGACTTTTTCCCGGACTCCCTCCCAGCTAGCTTGGTACACTAGCCCCCTTCAGGCTGTGTTCACACAGCCAACCCCAGTCTTCTCCCTGGGATCTGACCTCTGAAGAAGCCGGAGCCTCAGCTCCTAACCCCCACCCGCCCCAGCAGGTGAGCAGACAAGCATCTCAGGCTGGTGAGTGCTGGTCAGCACTGATCCTCTGTGCAGGAATCTTCCCACTTTGCCCTCTGCACCCCTGTTGCTGCACTCTCCTCCGTGGCTCTGAAGCTTCCCCCCCCCCACGCAACCCCCTGTCTCCTCCAGTGAAGGGGCTTCCTAGTGTGTGGAAACTTTTCCTCCTTCATAGCTCCCTCCCAGAGGTGCAGGTCCCATCCTTATTCTTTTGTTTCTGTTTTTCTTTTGTCCTACCCAGGTACATGGGAAGTTTCTTGCCTTTTGGGAAGTCTGAGGTCTTCTGCCAGCGTTCAGTAGGTGTTCTGTAAGAGTTGTTCCACATGTAGATATATTTCTGATGTATTTGTATGGAGGAAGGTGATCTCCACATCTTACTCCTCTGCCATCTTGAAGGTCTCCCCAACCTTGATTCTTATGCTTCTTAATAAATATCGTTTCCATAGGCAACAGGACTACCTGTAAAAGAATTTTGTCTTTGTGTCTGCAAACAATTGACAAATTGTTTTGTTTTCAGTTCCCATTGTATAGAACAACTAAAGAATGAGGAGGAGGAGGAGGAGGAGGTGGAAGCAGAGAAGCATGATTCAGTCCATAATTCAAAAAATATATTTTAAGTTTGTGAAAACAAAGTCAGGATTTAAATAATCAGTGTTGTAGTCAAAAGAGCTCAAACCAAGAAACCTCTCTAATTTCCCTTTTTACCCTTATATGTTTTTGAGATAATTGCCTTAAATCTTTACATGTCCTCTTTATCATGATGTGGAGAGCCATAACTTTCTGTCTCTGCCATTTCTCTCTCTCTCTGTCTCTCGCTTTCTCATACACACACACACACACACAAACACACACACACACACACACACACACACACACACGTAATTCATCCTGCCATCTGTTCCTCATTCTTCTGCCATTCTAAGATGGGGGAGGGTGAAGGCATGAACATAGTTCTCTTTAGGCTTCTCTTCCATGACTCATCCAGGCCTTAGTTAAGGAGAAAGATCTTCCTGAATCCTGTGGCTACAAACTGTACCTGAAATAATGTGTAAAATTATAGATGAAATACTGAAGAAAGGACATTTCCTCACCTTAAATAAAATTCGGAGAATTTTCTAAATACTGCTTCTGCATTTAAGGACATAAAAATCATTTCAGACTTCTTTGTCCATGTTTGGAACCAGGCTTAGGGTGAAGAGATTGTAATTTCTTGTGCATATATTTAGCAGGCAAAAATTCTTAGTCATAACATCAAAATAAAACTAGTGTAATTTGAAAATATTATCTTCACAATATTGTAGTTCTGTGTTTTGCATTATCAGCCATTCTGATACATGGTAAATATGAGCAAAGAAGGTAAAGTCTTAAAATTTCACTTTTCTCATCTTAAAATGAGTAAGATGATGCTACTAATTTATTGGTTAGGACAATTGTATCTGTTTTCTATTTTTGCATGACAAACTTAGTAGCCAAAGCAATATCCAGTGGACATTGTCGTGCATGTGTCTTTGCAGCACTATTTACAATAGCCAGGTCATGGAAGCAACCACAATGTGCATCGACAGATGAATGAATAAAGAAGATGTGGTACATATATACAATGGAATATTACTCAGCCATAAAAAGGAATGAAATTGGGTCATTTGTAGAGACATGGATTGTACATGTGGACCTAGAGATTGTCATACAGAATGAAGTAAGTCAGAAAGAGAAAAACAAATATCATATTAATGAATATAAGTGGAATCTAGAAAAATGGTACAGGTGAACCTGTCTGCAAGGCAGAAATAGAGACACAGATGTAGAGAACAAATATATGGACACCAAGGTGGGAAAGAGGGGGTGGAATGAATTGGGAGATTGGGATTGACATACATACACTAATATGCATAAAATAGATAACTAATGAGAACCTGTTGTAGAGCACAGGGAACTCTACTTTACTTTTCTGTACATAGAAACTATCACAAAATTGTAAAACAGCTATACCCTAATAAAAAATAAAAACAAACAAACAATACCCATTTCTTATCTCACAGTTCTGTAGGTCAGAAACCTGGATGGGCTCAACTATGTTTTTTGTTCAGAGTCTCACAAGTCTAAAACCATGGTATCAGCCAGGCTCTGATCTCATTTGGAGCTCAGAGTCCTCTTTCAAGCTCATGAGGTCATGGAAGAATTTAGTTTTTCAGTTGAGTAGAGTCTGAGGCCCTTGATTCCTTGCTGATGGTCATCCAGGAGTCACTCTCAGATCCTGGAGGCCACCCACTTCCTTACCATGTGGCTCCTCAAAGCCAGCAGTGAATCCTCTTCATGCTTTGGATCTCTCTGGCTTCCTGTGTCTGTGATCAGATTTAAAAAGGACTCATATGATTAATTCAGGCCCACCTGAATAACACCCCTATCTTAATGTCAGCTGATTTGAAACCTTAATTACAGCTGCAAAATCCCTTCATGGCAGTACCGAGATTAGTGTTTGATTGAATATTGGGAGAAGTTGTGTGTACACCAGCAGCCGGGAATCAGGGGCCATCTTAAAATCCTACCCACTACAAGGACCAAATGGGATCTGGTATGCAAGGCTATAAAGCCATTTAGCAAATTTCTTGGAATACACGAACACTCATCATCATCACCATTGTTGTCATCACAGTTATCATCACCAAGAGAAGAGGGGGAGCAGTGACACCTTAAATCAATTTTGGCTGAAATGCAGCCAAATTGAATAAGACTAAAGAGCTGCTCATTGGTGTTCTTTCTTTATCAGATATAATGTCTCTGAATTATCAGTGTGAGTAGAGAAACATGGAGGCAGATATAATTCCACTGGACATTGTTTTAAATAATAATCATTAATGGTCAACATAAGTGCGGTCACCTCCTCTAACAAGCTCTACTGCCATTTCCTCCTTTCTTCTATCCCATCTTAATTCGGGAACACTTGTATTCTTTTAGGACCATCTGCTTTTAACATATTTTGTTCTCCAAGTAGCATTTGGACTCCTTAAGGATAAAAAAAAATGCCTATCATTCCCAGGAAATGTCCTGGCAGAGCAAACATGCTCTGAAATTATTAAATTATTAAATAGATGCACTCCTGCAGACAAGTAGTTGACATGAAGGAAATCCAGCACATGTACCCAGGATGTCCTAACAGGCAGTTGAGTGTGCTATGGCAACACAGAATCTAGGAGCTCATGATATTTAGATATCCATGAAAGCAATCTGCATCAGGAAGCAGGACCATAGTCACAGGTGTTTAGAAGCAGGAGTGCTGTCCAAATGTGAGGGACTGGCAAGAAAAAGATGGTGTCTCAATCCTAAGGGTGAATAATTTAAAAAATGAACTTCCATACCAGGATATGAGACAGAGATGCCTAGGTCAGCAACAAGGGTGGACACATGAGAGCTCTGTCCCCTACCTACAGCCAGAACGGGCCCCATATCTGAAGAAAGTAGTAGATCCAGTTGTTAAGTTGAGAAAGGTCCAGAATCAGGAGGGTCCTGAAAGCAGCACATCAGAGTAAGATTTTTTCCAATTAAAACTAATGGTAAAGGAGGGAAATGCAGTACAGCCTACACTACTATTCCATAACTGTCCAGTGTAGAACCAGGTTAATTTTGAACATAAGGATTCTGAAACACAGGTAGCATTTACTTTGCTGCTCATGGGGAAGGAACTGGGGAGGAAAGGCTCAGTGGGAAGGAGCAGTTGTGACCACCTCACTGAAGTTCCTTGTGTTAATGGTGAGAGAAACTGCCTTTAAAACATATTTTTAGACAAGATCACTTGACTTTCTATTCTAATAATACAATATGTAGTTGTGTGCTGTTCATCTGAATAGGATTTGAATCACAAAAACATTAAATTAACCTCTTAATCATTCCCTTTGTAAAAGGTTTATGCCAAGGTTAATCAGGGACCAAGAACTCTGTTTCTTATCTCAAAGGATAAAGAACTTAGAGACTTAGGATAAAGAACTTGTCCTAGTTCTTTAGGACAAGTCCAAGCGGCATCAGCACAATTCTGAAATTGATTTCAGGATATTAAAAATGACCTTTTGCCGTCGTTATTATAGGTATATTATAAAGGAAATCTTATTACTTGGAGATGTGTTTGTATATATTGGCATACACATAACTTAGATACTCATATGTTTTGATTAATACACATAACTTACTACTTTATAACTTCCACAGGCAATAATCAACACTCATAAATAATATTTTCATAGTAGTATTGAGCCACAACGGAATTATAAAGTGTTGAAAGGAGAAGGAGATGGAAGTAGAGGGATGAACAAAATAAAGATTATATACTAAAACCATCTTTACTGCCTATTCAACTATTTTTTCCTTCTAAGATTATATTAGTACATTCCATGCCTGAATGGATATAAAAGTATAAAGAAATAGAATAATAGTAGTGCTGATGAACACTTTGGATTTATATGTCAAGAGATTTATTTGAGAAACTCTAACTGGAAGGGAATTAATGGAAAGATAATCAACCAAAAGAGGTTTTGTGATTATATGCCTTAAAAAATGTTTGATTTCATGTTAGAAATTCTAAGTCATTGCTTTGTTTCTTTAAGGTGTCGTAATGATAGTACTCTCTCTTGATTATCTTATTTTATATATACCTTATTCACAAAACCATGAACCATGAAAAAGAAAAATACTTAGTAAGCTTAGAAATAAAAGTATTTATTTTTATGTTAGAGCAGTGGGAATCTGCAATGAAAATCCTTCAAGATATTCAAAATGTTGAAAAGAAAGGAAAAAGGAACATTTCTATAGCTTATATCTATGACTCCTTATATCTCCGACTGCTTATTTAATGCTTTTTAAAAAAATGTATAGTGTCTTAGAAAAGATACTTTGGGAACAAAATACTGTAGTGTTAAAAACTTACTGTACCATAATTCATGATTGATGCTGCAAAGCCCAGTAAAAGAATACCAAGTCTTATAGAAAACGTTTCAAGTACAGATTAGTTTTACACTTTGTCCTTTGACTCTATTTTTGATGGCTTCAAATATTCCACAAAAATTGAGAGTAGTGTATCAGTCTTCATCGTCAATTCATCCTTCTATTCATTTTCAGTGAATTTTAACAGTTTAACATTATAACTATTGACTATTAAACAAATATATTGAATACCTTTTTTTTGGTCTTATACATACATTAGTATATGTCTATATACACTGCAAGTATATACTACTACAAAATGTATAGAGTTTTTTGTTTAAGATAAAACTATGGAATAATAACTGAAAACCATAAAAGTATAGTTTCCAATTTTATCTTTTAAGTATTAAATAAGCTAAAATGCTTCATTTCCCAAGACATTAACATAATAAGAAAGAAAAGATAATTATTTGCTTTTATCATGATTGCAGTACCAAGTAGAAGAACTGTAAAATTTACAATGTAGAACTCATTCTAATATCATAAAGTCCTGTAGTTTTTTTAAGATTACTGTAACAGACAATATAAAATACATTCATACTGAAAAACATTTATGTTTTATACTTATGGACTAACTATACTATTCTCTGACCAAACTAACCATACATAATTAATCACTCTTTTCTAATGATGTTACATGGCTTTAAACAAATTTCAGTGGTACAAAGTGTGGTCTTGTATCTTCTTTGTTGTTTTGGTAATAAGCGAACAGATTAAGCACCTTCATGCTTGAAAACATAAAGATGAAATAATTCACATTGTACAGGGATCTTTGTTTCTGCATTTGTATGTTTCTACTCATATGCAAAATGAGCTGTGCACATAGGCTTGTAATAGTGTGGTAGGGATGTGTCAGAATGACCACTCTGGAGAATGACATTAGCATCATGGCAATGTATCATGACACTTTTCCTCTTTATCCCCCTTTTTTTAACAACAAAATAGATATCCACCCACGAACAAAAGTGTCCTTGTGGGTGCTGTGGGATCCAGAATCATATATATACCAAGGGACCTGGTAGGAGTCTCACTCACCTATGCATCCAGTAATAAGCAGACAGACCTCAGTACAAAGTGTGGAACCAGGGAAGAGAGTGAACATGTCCAGAGCCCTCTCATCCAGGTTGGGAAAAAAAAACCTGGAGCGTGCTGACCTGAGCAGATACCCACACATGATGGAGAATTTGCAGAAATCCAGCCTTCCTTAGGGGAGATTCCAGCACACCCCTGGAGGAAATAATATGTGAGTTTGGTCACAGGGGTGGCAGTAGTAAAAGAAACGTTCCCAGTGCTGCCCTCACCCAGGGAAACTGCACTGGACTGCTCTCTAGCAGCACTGACCTCTCCGGCAGAGGAAGAGGAGAGCAGTCAGTGATTGCCTGGCTATTGCAGTGTGCAGGACACAGCTGGAGAAAACCACTTCCTTCCAGCAACACCAAGAGTATTGAGGTGGGACCTCCATGACTGGGGGGAGGGAGGAGATCTGGAAAGAGGCAGATAAGGGATTTGCTTCCTGCTGACTGTACTCAGAAAGACATCCACCCATGAGCCTCTGGAAGTACCATGCCTGGTACCACCCCACTGACTCCACAGGCCTGTGGGCAAGGTTCAGATGGCTAACCCTGCCCTTCCCCCTATTCAGCTGCTTGCTCTTAGCGTACTTTCCTGAGTGCAGCAGCAAAAGAGCTCCTGTAGACAGAGGGTGCAACCGGAAACAGACCATGGTCTGTGGGCAAGGGAGAAACTATCTTCTGAAACAAGAGAGGTCGCAGTAGCCTGCCTGGTGACTTGTAAGAACTCGAAAAGTTATAAAAACTTAAGGATCTTGCCAAAAGAGAGAGAAAGTATAGTAGAACAGGTGTACCAACACCCTATATAATACAGTACAACCCCATATAATAAAGACACCACCAAATAGAATACCCCATCTGAAGGCAACAAGCAAAGATTTAAGAGGGGGTCAGCTCCTTCAGATGTGAAAGTAGCAGCACAAAACTATGAAGAATGTTTAAAATTAAGGAAACATGCCATCACAAAGAGAAAATAATATTTTTCCAATAACCAAACTCAAAGATGCTAACTTTGTAATGTCACTGATAGAATTCAAAATAACTGTTTTGTAGAAACTCAATGAGCTATGAGAAAACTCAGAAAGACAGTACAATGAAATCTTGGGGAAAAATACATGATTGAAATGAGATTTTCCCAAAGATATAGAAATCATAAAAAAGAACCAGAGATTCTGGAGTTGAAGAACTCAATGAATAAAGTAAAATATGCAATAAAGAGAATATGAAGTAGAGTGGAGGAAAGGGTAGAAATAATAAGTGAAATAGAGGGCAGGGGTTTTGAAATAATCCAGTTAGAAGAGAAAAGGAGAAAAAAGAATGAAAAAGGATAAAAAAGCCTAAATGATCTATGGAATTTCATCAAAATTAAAAACATTAGAATAATTGGGATTTCAGAAGGAGAAAAGATGGAGAAGTGAACAGAAATGTGTTTAAAGAAATCATACCTGTTAGATTCCTAAACCTGGGAAGAGAATTGGACATCTTAATTTACAAAGCCAGTAGATCACCCTATTATCTCAATGCAGAAAGACCTTCTCCAAGACAGGTTATAATGAAACTGTCAAAAATCAAGGATAAATGTAAAATACTACAAAAAAATCTTGTAACCTACAAAGGAGCCCCCATTAGGCTATCAGTGGATTTCTCAACAGAAACCCTACAGGCCTGGAGAAAGAGGAATAACTTTGAATAATAATATTCAAAGTACGGAAAAAAAGAAAAAAATTTACCAGCCAAGAATACACTATTTCACTAAATTATCCTTCAAATATGAAGGAGAAATAAAGTATTTTCTAGATAAACAAAAGCCGAGGGAGTTCATCACCACTAGACCTGCCTGCAAAACATGCTAAAAGGAGTCATTCAAGCTGAAATCGAACGATGCTAATATGCAACATGAAAATATAAGAAAGTTTATAACACACAGGTAAAGATAAACATACAGTCAGATGTAGAAAACGCTAAATCTGTAATACAATGGCCACTTAACTGTAGTATAACGTCAAACGAAAAGAGTATTCAAAGTTACTATAGCTACTATAATGTGTTAATGAATACACAATATAAAAGAGGTAAATAAGACATCAAAAAAAGGGGGGGACAGAGTAAAAGGGTGAAAAGGGTGAAGATTTTTTTTATTTTGTGGAAAGGCAAGCCAAAGCAACCTGAAAAGAGCAGTCTGGGGGTCTACAACCACAAACTTGTAGAAGGGAGTACAGTTACATGTCCATTTGACAGAGTGTCAGTCAAGAGGCTTGCTCAATACTTGCTCAGTTTCCTCTTCAGGTTGAAACTAAAAAGGTAGACTTGAGGATGCCTGTGATGTCTTTGATATCCAAACACACTTATTTCAGGAAGGAGGGCACCTGGAGTCAACTTAATTGAGGGAATCCACTTAATTATTAAAATAAATAGTTATGCTGAGAGCCACAGATATTCCATTCACGTTCTAAGCAGTTGAGTTGGTAAAGATCTTGTTCCCATTTCATAGGAAATAGATTACATTCAATTACTCCTCATAACAGCCAACTGGAAGATTATTCCATTGCTTTTGAAGCACTGGTTGGATTGGCATCTGTGATGATAGCCAAATAAATGAGGTTTCTGTGTAACACACACTGGTACTGGACACACTCATTCACCAGACCCTTGTTCTGATACTCCATGATACAGCAGATCATGATACAGCTAGTATCATGATACAGCTAGTCATTCTCCTCCAGGAGCTGCTGGATTGTCTCCTGATTAACTTCTGCCTTGCCTCTCAGCCAGTCCAGTATGAAGGTCACTGACAGGTTAGAACCTGGCCTCAGGCCCTGCAGACCTGTGAGCATCTAGACCAGAGCTGACCAGCAGCTAAAAGGGTAAAGCTTTTATAGACAGTCGAAGTTAAGTTGCTACCAGCTTACAATGGACTGTTTAATCTGTAAGATATCTTCTGTAAGCCTCATGGTAACACAAAGCAAAAACCTAGAACAGATGAATAGAAGATAAATGAAGAAAAAACATCATACCAGCACAGAAAATCACCCATTTACAAAGACAGGCAGAAACAGAGGGAAAATATGAAACAATGAAAATACAAAACAATTAATAAAATGGCATTTGTAAGTCCTCCCATATCAACAGAAACTCAATGTAAATGGATTGAATTCACCAATCAAAATGCACAAAGCAGCTGGATGGAATAATAAACAAAACCCAAATATAAAATTCCTACAAAAGACTCACTTATAGGCTCAAAGAAATGGGTGAAAAAAAAATTCCATGCAAGTGAAAACCCAAAGAAAGCAGGGATAGTAATACGTATATCAGAAAAATTAAGCTTTAAGCCAAAAACTGTAAAAAGAGACAAAGAACGTCATCATATAATATAAGGGGGTCAATCCATCAAGAAGATATAACAGTTGTAAATATATATACATCCAACATAGGAGCACCTAAACATGCTAAGTAAACACTAACAGATGTGAAGGGAGAAAAAAACAAAGATATGTAAGAGTAGGGGACTTTAATACCCATTATCAACAATGGATACGTCACTTTCCAGACAAAAAATCAACAAGGAAACGATGGTCTTGAACCATACATTGGACCAAATGGATTCAATAGACATTTTTAGAACAATCCATCCGACAAAAGCAGAATACAGTTTTTTCTCAAGTGCACTTGGAACATTCCCCAGGATTGACCATAAAATAGGGCATGAAACAAGTCTTACAAAATTAAAGAAAATTGAAATCATATCAAGTATCTTTTCCAGTTACAATAGATTGAAACTAGAAATCAACAAGAAGAAAGATGGAACATCTACAAATATGTTGAAATTAACACTCTCCTGAACAACCAATGAATTAAGGAAAAAAATCAAAACCAAAAATTTAAAAATCTCAAAATCAATGAAAGTGGAAACACAGCATACAAAACCCGTAAGTTTTTGTCTCAAACAGCAGTTTTGAGAGGGAAGTATACAGTGATAAATGCATGTAATTAGAAAATAGATCTCAGATTAAAAAACCTAACTTTACACCTCAAGGAACTAGAAACAAAAGAACAAATGAACCCCTAAGTTAGCAGACGGAATAAAATAACAAATATCTGAGCAGAAATACATGAAATAGAGACCAGAAAAAGCAATAGAAAAAAATCAACAAATCTAAGAGCTGTTGTTTTTTTAAAAATAAAATCAAAATTGACAAACCTTTAGCTAAACTAAGAAAAAAAGAGAAGACTCAAATAAAATCAGAAATGAAAGAGGAAGCATTACAACTGTTACTACAGAAACACATAGAATCTTTTTTTAAAAACATCTTTATTGCAGTATAATTGATTTACAATGGTGTGTTAGTTTCTGCTGTATAAAAAAGCTAATCAGCTATACATAAACATATATCCCCATATCACCTCCCTCTTGCGTCTCCCTCCCACCCTCCCTATCCCACTCCTCTAGGTGGACACAAAGCACAAGGTGATCTCCCTGTGCTATGCGGCTGCTTCCCACTAGCTATCTATTTTACATTTGGTAGTGTATATATGTCCATGCCACTCTATCACTTCGTCCCAGCTTAACCTTCCCCCTCCCCATGTCCTCAAGTCCATTTTCTACGTATGCAGCTTTACTCCTGTCCTACCCCTAGGTTCTTCAGGAAAAAAATTTTTTTTAAAGATTCCATATATATGTGTTAACATACGGTACTTGTTTTTCTCTTTCTGATTTACTTCACTCTGTATGACAGACTCCAAGTCCATCCACCTCACTACAAATAACTCAATTTCGTTTCTTTTTATGGCTGAGTAATATTTCATTGTATATATGTGCCACATCTTCTTTATCCATTCAACTGTCGATGGACACATAAATTGCTTCCATGTCCTGGCTATTGTAAATAGAGCTGCAATGAACATTGTGGTACATGACTCTTTTTGAATTATGGTTTTCTCAGGGTATATGTCAAGTAGTGGGATGGCTGGGTCATATGGTTGTTCTATTTTTAGTTTTTTAAGGACCCTCCATACTGTTTTCCATAGTGGCTGTATCAATTTATATTCCCACCAACAGTGCAAGAGGGTTCCCTTTCCTCTACACCCACTCCAGCCTTTATTGTTTCTAGATTTTTTAATGATGGCCATTCTGAATGGTGTGAGGTGATACCTCATTGTAGTTTTGATTTGCCTTTCTCTAATGATTAGTGATGTTGAGCATCCTTTCATGTGTTTGTTGGCAATCTGTATAACTTCTTTGGAGAAAGGTCTATTTAGGTCTTCTGCTCATTTTTGGATTGGGTTGTTTGTTTTTTTGATATTGAGCTGCATGAACAGCTAGTATATTTTGGAGATTAATCCCTTATCACTTGCTACGTTTGCAAATATTTTATCCCATTCTGAGGGTTGTCTTTTTGTCTTGTTTATGGTTTCCTTTGTTGTGCAAAAGGGTTTAAGTTTCATTAGGTCCATTTGTTTATTTTAATTTTTATTTCCATTTCTCTAGGAGGTGGGTCAAAAAGGATCTTGCTGTGATGTATGTCATAGAGTGTTCTCCCAAGGTGTTCCTGTAAGAGTTTTATAGTGTCTGGCCTTGCATTTAGGTCTTAATCCATTTTGAGTTTATTTTTGTGTATGGTGTTAGGAAGTGTTCTAATTTCATTCTTTTACATGTAGTTGTCCAGTTTTCCCAGCACCACTTATTGAAGAGGCTGTCTTTTCTACACTGCATATTCTTGCCTCCTTTCTCAAAGATACAGTGAACATATGTGTGTGGGTTTATCTGTGGGCTTTCTATCGTAATCTCTTGATCTATATTTCTGTTTTTGTGCCAGTACCATAATGTCTTGATTACTGTAGCTTTATAGTATAGTCTGAAGTGTAGTATCCTGATTCCTCAAACTCCTTTTTTCTTTCTCAAGAGTGCTTTGGCTATTCGGGGTCTTTTGTGTTTCCGTACAAATTGTGAAAATTTTTGTTCTACTTCTGTGAAAAATGCCATTGGTAGTTTGATAGGGATTGCATTGAATGTATAGATGCTTTGGGTAGTAAAGTCATTTTCACAATGTTGATTCTTCCAATCCAAGAAAATGGAATATCTCTCCATCTGTTTGTATCACCTTTAATTTCTTTCATCAGTGTTTTATACTTTTCTGCATTCAGGTCTTTTGGCTGCTTAGGTAGGTTTATTCCTAGGTCTTTTACTCTTTTTGTTGCAGTGGTAAATGGGAGTGACTCCTTATTTTCTTTTTCAGATTTTTCATCATTAGTGTATAGGAATGCAAAAGATTTCTGCGCATCAATTTGGTATCCTGTTACTTTACCAAATTCATTGATTAGCTCTAGTAGTTTTCAGGTAGCATCTTGGCATTTTCTATGTATAGTATTTTGTCATCTGAAAACAGTTACAGCTTTACTTCTTCCTTCCAATTTGGATTCCTTTTATTTCTTTTTCTTCTCTGATTGCTGTGGCTAAAAATTCCAAAACTATGTTGAATGAGTGGGCAACCTTGTCTTGTTCCTGATCTTAGTGGAAATGATTTCAGTTTTTCACCATTGAGTACCATGTTGGCTGTGGGTTTGTCATATATGGCCTTTATTATGTTGAGGAAAGTTCCCTCTATGCTTACTTTCTGCAGGGCTTTTATCATAAATCGGTGTTGAATTTTGTCGAAAGCTTTCTCTGCATCTATTGAGATGATCACATGGTTTTTCTCCTTCAACTTGTTAACATGGTGTATCACATTGATTGATTTGTATGTATTGAAGAATCCTTGCAGTCCTGGGATAAACCTGAATTGATCATGCTGTATGATCCTTTTAATGTGCTGTTGGATTCTGTTTGCTACTGTTTTCTTGTGCTGTTGGATTTTTGCATCTATGTTCATCAGTGATATTGGTCTGTAGTTTTCTTTTTTTGTGACATCTTTGTCTGATTTTGGTATCAGGGTGATGGTGGCCTTGTTGAATGAGTTTGGGAGTTTTCCTTCGTCTGCTATATTTTGGAAGAATTTGAGGAGGATAGGTGTTAGCTCTTCTCTAAATTCTTGATAGAATTTGCTATGAAGCCATCTGGTCCTGGGCTTTATTTTTTGGAAGATTTTTAAACACAGTCTCAATTTCAGTGCTTGTGACTGGTCTGTTTATATTTTCTATTTCTTCCTGTTTCAGTCTTGGGAGGTTGTGCTTTTCCACAAATTTGTCCATTTCTTCCAAGTTGTGCATTTTATTGGCATATAGTGCTTGTAGTAATCTCTCATGATCCTTTGTATTTCTGCAGTGTCAGTTGTTAGTTCTACTTTTTCATTTCTAATTCTATTGATTTGAGTCTTCTCCCTTATTTTCTTGATGTGTCTGACTAGTGCTTTATCAGTTTTGTTTATGTTCTCAAAGAACAAGCTTTTAGATTTATTGACGTTTGCTCTTGTTTCCTTCATTTCTTTCTAATTTTTTCTTTTTTATAACATCTTTATTGGAATATAATTGCTTTACAATGGTGTGTTAGTTTCTGCTTTATAACAAAGTGAATCAGTTATACATATACATATGTTCCCATATCTCTTCTCTCTTGCATCTCCCTCCCTCCCACCCTCCCTATCCCACCCATCTAGGTGGTCACAAAGCACCGAGCTGATCTCCCTGTGCTATGCCACTGCTTCCCCCTAGCTATCTATTTTACATCTGGTAGTGTATATATGTCCATGCCACTCTCTCACCCTGTCACATCTTCCCCCTCCCCCTCCCCATATCCTCAAGTCCATTCTCTACTAGGTCTGTGTCTCTATTCTCATCTTGCCACTAGGTTCTTCATGACCATATTTTTTTCCTTAGAATCCACATATATGTGTTAGCATACTGTATTTGTTTTTCTCTTTCTGACTTACCTCACTCTGTATGACAGACTCTAACTCCATCCACCTCACTACAAATACCTCCATTTCGTTTCTTTTTATGGCTTAGTAATATTCCATTGTATATATGTGCCACATCTTCTTTATCCATTCATCTGATGATGGACACTTAGGTTGCTTCCATGTCCTGGCTATTGTAAATAGAGCTGCAATGAACATTTTGGTACATGACTCTTTTTGAATTATGGTTTTCTCAGGGTATATGGCCAGTAGTGGGATTGCTGGGTCGTATGGTAGTTCTATTTTTAGTTTTTTAAGGAACCTCCATACTGTTCTCCATAGTGGCTGTATCAATTTACATTCCCACCAACAGTGCAAGAGGGTTCCCTTTTCTCCACACCCTCTCCGGCATTTATTGTTTCTAGATTGTTTGATGATGGCCATTCTGACCGGTGTGAGATGATACCTCATTGTAGTTTTGATTTGCATTTCTCTAATGATTAATGATGTTGAGCATTCTTTTATGTGTCTGTTGGCCATCTGTATATCTTCTTTGGAGAAATGTCTATTTAGGTCTTCTGCCCATTTTTGGATTGGGTTGTTTGATTTTTTGTTATTGAGCTGCATGAGCTGCTCGTAAATCTTGGAGATTAACCCTTTGTCAGTTGCTTCATTTGCAAATATTTTCTCCCATTCTGAGGGTTGTCTTTTGGTCTTGTTTATGGTTTCCTTTGCTGTGCAAAAGCTTTTAAGTTTCATTAGGTCCCATTTGTTTATTTGTGTTTTTATTTCCATTTCTCTAGGAGCTGGGTCAAAAAGAATCTTGCTTTGATTTATGTCGTAGAGTGTTCTGCCTATGTTTTCCTCTAAGAGTTTGATAGTGTCTGGCCTTACACTTAGGTCTTTAATCCGTTTTGAGTTTATTTTTGTGAGTGGTGTCAGGGAGTGTTCTAATTTCATACTTTTACATGTATCTGTCCAATTTTCCCAGCACCACTAATTGAAGAGGCTGTCTTTTCTCCACTTTATATGCTTGCCTCCTTTATCAAAGATAAGGTGACCATATGTGCGTGGGTTTATCTCTGGGCTTTCTATCCTGTTCCATTGATCTATATTTCTGTTTTTGTGCCAGTACCATACTGTGTTGATTACTGTAGCTTTGTAACATGGTCTGAAGTCAGGGAGCCTGATTCCTCCAGCTCCATTTTTCGTTCTCAAGATTGCTTTGGCTATTCGGGGTCTTTTGTGTTTCCATACCAATTGTGAAATTTTTTGTTCTAGTTCTGTGAAAAATGCCAGTGGTAGTTTGATAGGGATTGCATTGAATCTGTAGATTGCTTTGGGTTGTAGAGTCGTTTTCACAATGTTGATTCTTCCAATCCAAGAACATGGTATATCTCTCCATCTATTTGTATCATCTTTAATTTCTTTCATCAGTGTCTTATAATTTTCTGCATACAGGTCTTTTTTCTCCTTAGGTAGGTTTATTCCTAGTTATTCTATTCTTTTTGTTGCAGTGGTAAACGGGAGTGTTTTCTTAATTTCACTTTCAGATTATTCTTCATTAGTGTATAGGAATGCAAGAGATTTCTGTGCATTAATTTTGTATCCTGCTACTTTACCAAATTTATTGATTAGCTCTAGTAGTTTTCTGGTAGCATCTGTAGGATTCTCTATGTATAGTATCATGTCATCTGCAAACAGTGACAGCTTTATCTCTTCTTTTCCGATTTGGATTCCTTTTATTTCTTTTTCTTCTCTGACTGCTGTGGCTAACACTTCCAAAACTATGTTGAATAATAGTGGTGAGAGTGGGCAACCTTGTCTTTTCCTGGTCTTAGTGGAAATGGTTTCAGTTTTTCACCATTGAGGACAATGTTGGCTGTGGGTTTGTCATATATGGCCTTTATTATGTTGAGGAAAGTTCCCTCTTTGCCTACTTTCTACAGGGCTTTTATCATAAATGGGTGTTGAATTTTGTTAAAAGCTTTCTCTGCATCTATTGAGATGATCATATGGTTTTTCTCCTTTAATTTGTTAATATGATGTATCATGTTGATTAATTTGCGTATATTGAAGAATCCTTGTATTGCTGGAATAAACCCCACTTGATCATGGTGTATGATCCTTTTAATGTGCTGTTGGATTCTGTTTGCTAGTATTTTGTTGAGGATTTTTGCATCTATGGTCATCAGTGATATTGGCCTGTAGTTTTCTTTCCTTGTGACATCTTTCTCTGGTTTTGTTACCAGGGTGATGGTGGCCTCATAGAATGAGCTGGGGAGAGTTCCTCCCTCTGCAATATTTTGGATGAGTTTGAGAAGGATAGGTGTTAGCTCTTCCCTAATTGTTTGATAGAATTCGCCTGTGAAGCCATCTGGTCCTGGGCTTTTGTTTGTTGGAAGATTTTAAATCACAGTTTCAATTTCAGTGCTTGTGATTGGTCTGTTCATATTTTCTATTTCTTCCTGGTTCTGTCTCGGCAGGTTGTTCATTTCTAAGAATTTGTCCATTTCTTCCAGGTTGTCCATTTTATTGGCATACAGTTGCTTGTAGTAATTTCTCATGATCGTTTGTATTTCTGCAGTGTCAGTGGTTACTTCTCCGTTTTCATTTCTAATTCTATTGATTTGAGTCTTCTCCCTTTTTCTCTTGATGAGTCTGGCTAATGGTTTATCAATTTTGTTTATCTTCTCAAAGAACCAGTTTTTAGTTTTATTGATCTTTGTTATTGTCTCTTTCATTTCTTTTTCATTTATTTCTGATCTGATCTTTATGATTTCTTTCCTTCTGCTGGCTTTGGGGTTTTTTTGTTCTTCTTTCTCCAATTGCTTCAGGTGCAAGGTTAGGTTGTTTATTCGAGATGTTTCCTGTTTCTTGAGGTAGGCTTGTATTGCTATAAACTTCCCTCTTAGCACTGCTTTTGCTGCACCCCATAGGTTTTGGGTCGTCGTGTCTTCATTGTCATTTGTTTCTAGGTATTTTTTGATTTCCCCTTGTATTTCTTCAGTGATCACTTCGTTATTAAGTAGTGTATTGTGTAGCCTCCATGTGTTTGTATTTTTTACAGATCTTTTCCTGTCATTGATATCTAGTCTCATAGCATTGTGGTCGGAAAAGATACTTGATACGATTTCAATTTTCTTAAATTTACCAAGGCTTGATTTGTGACCCAAGATATCATCTATCCTAGAGAATGTTCCATGAGCGCTTGAGAAAAATGTGTATTCTCTTGTTTTTGGGTGTAATATCCTATAAGTATCAATTAAGTCCATCTTGTATAATGTATCATTTAAAGCTTGTGTTTCTTTATTTATTTTCAGTTTGGATGATCCGTCCTTCGGCGAAAGTGGGGTGTTAAAGTCCCCTACTATGATTGTGTTGCTGTCGGTTTCCCCTTTTATGGCTGTTAGTATTTGCCTTATGTATTGAGGTACTCCTATGTTAGGTGCATAAATATTTACAATTGTTATACCTTCTTCTTGGATCAATCCCTTGATCATTATATAGTGCCCTTCTTTTTCTCTTGTAATAATCTTTATTTTAAAGTCTATTTTGTCTGATATGACAATTCCTACTCCAGCTTTCTTTTGATTTCAATTTGCATGGAATATCTTGTTCCATCTCCTCACTTTCAGTCTGTATGTGTCCCTAGGTCTGAAGTGGGTCTCTTGTAGACAACATATATACGGGTCTTGTTTTTGTATCCATTCAGCCAGTCTGTGTCTTTTGGTGGGAGCATTTAATACATTTACATTGAAGGTAATTATCGATATGTATGTTCCTTTTCCCATTTTCTTCAATGTTTTGTGTCTGTTATTGTAGGCGTTTTCCTTCTCTTGTGTTTCTTGCCTAGAGAAGTTCCTTTAGCATTTGCTGTAAAGCTGGTTTGGTGGTGCTGAACTCTCTCAGCTTTTGCTTTTCTGTAAAGGTTTTAATTTCTCCATCACATCTGAATGAGATCCTTGCTGGGTAGAGTAATCTTTGCTGTAGGTTTTTCTCCTCCATCACTTTAAGTATATCCTACCAGTCCCTTCTGGCTTGCAGAGTTTCTGCTGAAAGATCAGCTGTTAACCTTATGGGGATTCCCTTGTGTGTTATTTGTTGTTTTTCCCTTGCTGCTTTTAATATATTTTCTTTATATTTAATTTTTGATAGTTTGATGAATATGTGTCTTGGCGCGTTTCTCCTTGGATTTATCCTGTATGGGACTCCCTGTGCTTCCAGGACTTGATTAACTATTTCCTTTCCCATATTAGGGAAGTTTTCAACTATAATCTCTTCAAATATTTTCTCAGTCCCTTTCTTTTTCTCTTCTTCTGGGACCCCTATAATTCGAATGTTGGTGTATTTAATAGTGTCCCAGATGTCTCTGAGACTGTCCTCAGTTCTTTTCATTCTTTTTTCTTTATTCTGCTGTACATTAGTTATTTCCACTATTTTATCTTCCAGGTCACTTACCCGTTCTTCTCTCTCAGTTATTCTGCTATTGATCCCTTCTAGAGTATTTTTAATCTCATTTATTGTGTTTTTCATCATTGCTTGCTTCCTCTTTAGTTCTTCTATGTCCTTGTTAAATGTTTCTTGCATTTTGTCTATTCTATTTCCAAGATTTTGGATCATCTTTTCTATCATTATTGTGAATTCTTTTTCAGGTAGACTGCCTATTTCCTCTTCATTTGTTAGGTCTGGTGTGTTTTGACCCTGCTCCTTCATCTGCTGTGTGTTTTTCTGTCATCTCATTTTGCTTATCTTACTGTGTTTGGGGTCTCCTTTTCACAGGCTGCAGGTTCGTAGTTCCCGTTGTTTTTGGTATCTGTCCCCAGTGGCTAAGGTTGGTTCAGTGGGTTGTGTAGGCTTCCTGGTGTAGGGGACTAGTGCCTGTGTTCTGGTGGATGAGGCTGGATCTTGTCTTTCTGGTGGGCATGTCCACGTCTGGTGGTGTGTTTTGGGGTGTCTGTGGCCTTATTATGCTTTTAGGCAGCCTCTCTGCTAATGGATGGGGCTGTGTTCCTGTCTTGCTAGTTGTTTGGCATAGGGTGTCCAGCACTGTAGCTTGCTGGTCATTGAGTGAAGCTGGGTCTTGATGCTGAGATGGAGATCTCTGTGAGATTTTCGCCATTTGGTATTACGTGAAGCTGGGAGGTCTCTTGTGGACCAATGTCCTGAAGTTGGCTCTCCCACCTCAGAGGCACAGCCCTGATGCCTGGCTGGAGGACCAAGAGCCTTTCATCCACATGGCTCAAAACAAAAGGGAGAAAAAATAGAAAGAAAGAAAGAAAGAAAGAGGATAAAATAAAATAAAGCTATTATAATAAAAAGTAAGAAAAAATTATTAAGAAAAGTTTATTAAGAAAAAAATGTTTTTAATTTTTTAAAATAAAAAATAAAATAAATTATTAAGAAAAAATTTTTTAAAATAAAATATATGTCAAAAATTATTAAGAAAAAATTTATTAAGAAAAAAAATTTTTTAAGTAAAAAAAAAAAACAAACTGATGGACCTAACCCTAGGACAAATGGTGAAAACAAAGCTATACAGACAAAATCTCACCCAGAAGCATACACATATACACACACAAAAAAAGGATAAGGGGAAAAATTAATATATCCTGCTCCCAAAGTCCACCTCCTGAATTTGGGATGATTCGTTGTCTATTCAGGTATTCAACAGATGCAGGCACATCAAGTTGTTTGTGGAGTTTTAATCCGCTGCTTCTGAGGCTGCTGGGAGAGATTTCCCTTTCTCTTCTTTGTTCGCACAGCTCCCGGGGTTCAGCTTTGGATTTGGACCCTCCTCTGCGTGTAGGTCGCCTGAGGGCATCTGTTCTTCGCTCACACAGGACGGGGTTAAAGGAGCAGCTCCTTCAGGGGCTCTGGCTCACTAAAGCGGGGAAATGGAGGGGTATGGATGCGGGGCACGCCTGCAGCGGCAGAGGCCGACGTGACGTTGCAGCAACCTGAGGCGTGCTGTGCGTTCTCCCGCTGAAGTTGTCCCTGGATCATGGGAGCCTGGCAGTGGCGGGCTGCACAGACTCCCGAGAGCGGCAGTGTGGATAGTGACCTGTGCTCACACACAGGCTTCTTGGTGGCGACAGCAGCAGCCTTAGCGTCTCATGCCCGTCTCTGAGGTCTGTGCTGATAGCCACAGCTCACGCCCATCTCTGGAGCTCGTTTAGGCGGTGCTCTGAATCCCCTCTCCTTGTGTACCATGAAACAAAGAGGCAAGAAAAAGTCTCTTGCCTCTTCGGCAGCTGCAGACATTTTCCTGCACTCCCTCCCGCCTAGCTGTGATGCACTAACCCCTTCAGGCTGTGTTCACGCAGCCAACCCCAGTCCTCTCCCTGGGATCCAACCGAATCCCGAACCTCAGCTCCCAGCCCCCGCACGCCCCGGCGGGTGAGCAGACAAGCCTCTCAGGCTGGTGAGTGCTGCTCGGCGCCGATCCTCTGTGCAGGAATCTCTCCGCTTTGCCCTCCACACCCCTGTGGCTGCACTCTCCTCCGCAGCTCTGAAGCTTCCCCCCTCTGTCACCCGCAGTCTCCACCCGCGAAGAGGCTTCCTAGTGTGTGGAAACCTTTCCTCCTTCACAGCTCCCTCCCACTGGTGCAGGTCCCATCCTTATTCTTTTGTCTCTGTTATTTCTTTTTCTTTTGTCCTACCCAGGTACGTGGTGAGTTTCTTGCCTTTTGGGAGGTCTGAGGTCTTCTGCCAGCGTTCAGTGGGTGTTCTATAGGAGCAGTTCCACGTGTAGATGTATTTCTGATGTATCTGTGGGAAGGAAGGTGATCTCCGTGTCTTACTCTTCCGCCATCTTGCCCCTTCTGCTCTCATTTATTTCTGATCTGATCTTTTTGAGTTCTTTCCTTCTGCTAACTCTGGGTTCTTTTGTTCTTTCTCCAATTGCTTTAGGTTTAAGGTTAGGTTGTTTATTTGAGATGTTTCTTGTTTCTTGAGGTAGGATTGTATTGCTATAAGCTTTCCTCTTAGAACTGCTTTTGCTGCATCACATAGGTTTTGAGTTGTCGTTTTTTCATTGTCATTTTTTCTAGGTATTTCTTGATTTCCTCTTTGATTTCTTCAGTGGTCTCTTGGTTATTTAGTAGTGTATTGTTTAGCCTCCACGTGTTTGTATATTTCACAGATTTTTTCCCCTGTCATTTATATCTAGTCTCATAGCATTGTGGTTACAAAAGATACTTGATGTGATTTCAATTTTCTTAAATTTACCAAGGCTTGATTTGTGACCCTAAGTATGATCTATCCTGGAGAATGTCCCATGAGCACCTGAGTAGAGAGTGTATTCTGTTGTTTTTGGATGGAATATCCTATAAATATCAATTAAACCCGCCTTATATAATGTGTCATTTAAAGCTTTTGTTTCGTTTTTATATTTTCATTTTGAATGATCTCTCCATTGATGAAATTGGGGTGTTAAAGTCCCCTACTATTATTGTGTTACTGTCTATTTCCCCTTTTATGGCTGTTAACATTTGCCTTATGTATTGACGCACTCCTATGTTGTGTACATAAATATTTACAATTGTTATATCTTCTTGGATTGATCCTTTGATCATTATGTAGTGTCCTTCTTAATATCTTGTAGTCTTTATTTTAAAGTCTATTTTGTCTGATATGAGAATTGCTACTCCAGCTTTCTTTTGATTTCCATTTGTATGGAATATCTTTTTCCATCCCCTCACTTTCAGTCTGTATGTGTCCCTAGGTCTGAAATGGGTCTCTTGTAGACAGCATATATATGGGTCTTGTTTTTTTACCCATTCGGCCAGTCTGTGTCTTTTGGTTGGAGCATTTAATCCATTTACATTTAAGGCAGTTATCAATATGTGTGTTCCTATGAACATTTTCCCAATTGTTTGGGGTTTGTTACTTGTAGGTATTTTCCTTCTCTTGTGTTTCCCACCTAGAGAAGTTCCTTTAGCATTTGTTGTAAAGCTGGTTGGGTAGTGCTGATTTCTCTTAGCTTTTGCTTGTCTGTAAATGTTTTCATTTCTCCATCGAATCTGACTGAGATCCTTGCTGTTTAGAGTAGTCTTCATTGTATTATTTTCCCTTTCATCACTTTAAATATGTCTTGCCACTCCCTTCTGGATTGCAGAGTTTCTTCTGAAAAGTCAGCTGTTAACCTTATGGGGATTCCCTTGTAGGTTATTTATTGCTTTTCCCTTGCTGCTTTTATTATTTTTCTTTGTATTTAATTTTTGATAGTTTGATTAATATGCATCTTGTTATGTTTCTCCTTGGATTTACCCTGTCCGGGACTCTCTGCACTTCCTGGACTTGATTGACTATTTCCTTTCCCATATTAGGGACGTTTTCAAGTATAATCTCTTCAAGTATTTTCTCAGATCCTTTCCTTTTTCTGGGACCCCTATAATTCAAATGTTGGTGCGTTTAATGTTGTCCCAGAGGTCTCTGAGACTGTCCTCAATTCTTTTAATTCTTTTTCATTTATTCTGCCCTGCATTAGTTATTTCCACTATTTTATCTTCCAGGTCACTTATCCCTTCTTCTGCCTCAGTTATTCTGCCATTGATTCCTTATAGCGAATTTTTAATTTCATTTATTGTGTTGTTCATCATTGTTTGTTTGCTCTTTAGTTCTTTTAGGTCCTTGTTAAACATTTCTTGTATTTTCTCCATTCTATTTCTGAGATTTTAGATTATCTTTACTATCATTACTCTGAATTCTTTTTCAGGTAGACTGCCTATTTCCTCTTCATTTGTTTGGTCTGATGGGTTTTACCTTGCTCCTTCATCTGCTGTGTGTTTTTCTGTCTTCTCATTTTGCTTAACTTACTATGTTTGGTGTCTCCTTTCTGCAGGCTGCACGTTCGTAATTCCTGTTGTTTTTGGTGTCTGCCCCCAGTGGGTATGGTTGATTCAGTGGGTTGTGTATGATTCCTGCTCGAGGGGACTGGTGCCTGTGTTCTGGTGGATGAGGCTGCATCTTGTCTTTGTGGTGGGCAGGACCACGTCTGGTGGTGTGTTTTGGGCTGTCTGTGAACTTATTATGATTTTAGTTAGCCACTCTGCTGATGGGTGGGGTTGTGTTCCTGTCTTGCTAGTTGTTTGGCATAGGGTGTCCAGCACTGTAGCTCGCTGGTCATTGAGTGAGCCTGGTCTTAGCTTTGAGAATGGGATCTCTTAGAGAGTTTTTGCCATTTGATATTATGTGGTGTTGGGAGGTCTCTGGTGGACCAATGTCCTCAACTCGGCTCTGCCACCTCAGAGGCTCAGGCCTGACACCCAGCTGGAGAACCAAGACTCTGTCTGCTACCTGCAGGTCTTCCTAAAGCCAGGCCGCCTGCAGCAGCCTGACCAATGGAATATTCAAATTGGAAATGTTGCCTTAGCACTGGGTGCTAGAGGAGATCTCCTTTGCTCCATACCAGAAACACAAAAGCATGGACAGCTCCCTTATATGTTCTAAAGACTTCTGACAAGGGCAAAAATTCAATTCAATGGGGGGAAGGAAAGTTTTTTCAACTAACAGCAGAGAAATAATTGGCTATTCATATGGAGAATCTTGATCTTTACCTCTAATGTGTGGTTTTTATTAATCTGAAGTGACTCCTCCACTGTCTCTTTCCCTTTCTGTCAACTGAAGCAGAAGACTCTGAACCTTTAGAACTGGGTAGTACTCCTCAACATTGTCGAGGTTTTCAAAAATGAGGAAAGTGTGAGAAATTGTCACAACCAGGAGGAGCCTATGGAGACATGAAGACTAAATGTAATGCTTTATCCTTGGCTTCCTGCAGCCGCCTGGGCCCACATCCCTTGCAAACATTGGCTCCTGGGCCCAAGGTTTCCAGATACCCAGAATGGGGAGGGGGCAGAAATGCATAGAATCTTAAGAGACTATTGTGAATATTTATATGCCAAAAAATTGGATAACCTAGAAGAAATGGATAAATTTCTAGAAACATACAACCTACCAAGACTGAATCAAGAAGAAAAGGAAAAGCACAATAAGCAAATAATAAGAAGGGGATTGAATCAGTAATCAAATACCTCTCAACACAGAAAAGCCTAGGTCCAGATAGCTTAACTGGTGAATTCTACCAAGTGTTTAAAGAAGAATTAACACCAATCCCTCTCAACCCTTTCCAAAATTGAAGAGGAAGGAACACTTCCAAACTAATTTTGTGAGGCCAGATTATCCTGATACCAAATCCAGATAAGGACACTACAATAAAAATATAGACCAATATCCCTGATGAATATAGATGTAAACATTCTAAGAAATATTAGCAGACCTAATTCAACAACACATTAAAAGGGTTATACATCATGGTCAAGGGAGACTTATCCCTGGATGCAAGGATGGTTCAAAATATGCAAATCAATCAATATGATATACCACATTAATAATAAAGGATAAAAGCCATATGATCATCTCCACAGATACAGAAAAAAAAAACATTTGGCAAAATAAAATATTCTTTCATGATTAAGACCCTCAACAAATTGGGTATAGAAAGAACATACCTCAACATAATAAAGGCCATATATGACAAATCTACAGCTAACATATTCAATGGTGAAAAATTCAAATCTTTTTCTCTAGGATCAGGAATAAGATCAGGATGCCCACTCTTATTCAACATAGTACTGGAAGTCTTAGGTAGAGCAGTTAGGGGGAAAAAAGAAATAAAAGGAATCCAAATTGAAAAGCAAGAAGTAAAATTGTGATTATTTGCAATGATGTGATCTTATATATGGAAAATCCTAAAGACTCAACCAGAACACTTGGAATTAATCAATGAATCAGTAAAGTTGCTGGATATAAAAATCAACATACAGAAATCAGTGATGGTTTTATACACTAACAAAGGAACAGCAAAAATTAAATAAATAAATGTATCTCATCGATCATTCACAACAGCATCAAAAGCAATAAAATACGTAGGATCTAATTTAACCAATGAATAAAAGATCTATACAATAAAATCTACAAGACCTTGATGTAAGAAATTGAAAAGATGCAAACAAATGGAAAAATATACCGTGTTCATGGATCAGAAGAATTAATATTGTAAAGTGTCCATTCCACCCAAAACTATCTATTGATTTGATACAATCCCTATCAAAATTCCAATAGCATTTTTCACAGATATAGAAAACACAATCCTAAAGTTTGTATAGAAACACAAAAGATCCCAAATAAGCCAAAGCAATCCTGAGGAAAAACAAGGCCAGAGGCATCATACTTCCTGATTTCAAACTAGTATACTAGAAATCTATAGTAATTAAAACAATATGGTACAGGATAAAAGTAGACCTTAAGGCCAATGGAACAGAATAATGAGCTCAGAATTAAACCCCCACATGTATGTTCAACAAATGAAAAGCCAAAAAAACAGTCAGTGGGGAAAGGAGAGTCTCTTCAACAAATGGTGTTGGGAAAACTGGATAACCACACACAAAAAAATGAAATTGGACCCCCATCTTACACCACTCACAAAAAATAACTCAAAATGGATTAAAGACTTGAACATAAGACCTGATGCCATGAAACTCCTAGAAGAAAACAGGGAAGAAAATCCTTGACATTGGACTGGCAGTTATTTTTCAGATATGACACCGAAAACTCAGGCAACAAAAGCAAAACTCAACAAGTGAGACTTCATCAAAATTAAAAACTTCTTCATAACAAAAGGCACTATGAAGAAGCAGCAACCTACAGAAATGAAACAGCAACCTACAGAATGGGAGAATATATTTGCAAAACGTTTATTGGATAAAGGGTTAATATAGAAAGTATATAAAGATCTCATACCATTCAATAACAATAAAATAAGCAATCTAGTTTTAAAAAATGGGCAGAGGAACTAAACAGGCATTTTTCCAAAGAAGACATCCACATGGCCAACATGTAACCTGTAACACACCTGTTAGAATGGCAGTCATCAAGAAGAGAAGAGTTAACAATTGTTGGCAAGGATGTAGAGAAAAGGGAACACTTGGGCAACATTGCTGGTGGGAATGTAAATTGGTTCAGCCACTATGGAAAACAGTATACAGATTCCTCAAAAAAATTAAAAATAAAACTACCATATGATCCAACAGTTCCACTTCTGGCTATATATCCAAAGGAAATGAAAACAGAAGTTTGAAGAGCTATATACACTCCCTTGTTTATTGCAGCATTATTTACAATAAAGACATGAAAATAACCTAAGTGTCCATCAATGAATGAATGGATTAGAAAGTTGTGGTATATTTACACAATGGAATATTATTCAGTCACAAGAAAAAAGGAAATCCTACCACTTTTAACAACATGGATAGACCTTGAGGACTTCATGTTAAGTGAGATGTCAGACAGAGAAAGACATATACTGTATGATATCACTTAATATGTATAATCAAGAGAGCCAAACTCATAAGAACAGAGAGCTGAATGGTGGTTACCAGAGGCTGGGGGTGGGGGAATTGAGGATGGGTTGTTTAAGGGGACAAACTGAGAAGTAGTAGATAAGTAAGTCCTGGGGAGCCAATGCAGAGCATAATAATCATAGTCAACAGTACTCTGTTATAAACTTCAAAGTTGCTAAGAGACTAGACATTAATTTTTCCCACCACAAAAAAGAAATAATAATTATTTGATGATATGGGTGTGCCAACTAATGCTAAGGAGGTGATCATACTGCAATATATAAATGTATCAAATCAACATGTTGCACACCCTAAACTTACACAATGCTATATTTCAATTTTACAAAATGAACACTTTGCCTGGAGATATTTTCCCTACTCAAGGCATGAGATATTTCTTATTTCAGGGAAAAGACTGAAATCTCCTCTACCAATTTAGGCACTTTTATCTTAAGTAGTTACCTGTGTGTGTGTGTGTGTGTGTGTGTGTGTGTCCATTACTGACATGCTATCATCAGGTTATTTTGTGAGGTCATTGAGCTGTTCTTACTTAGGAAAAAATTATGTTAAAATGGGGCAATGTTAGATAATGCATATGAGGTTTAACAAATGAGGGAGGGACTTGGCATTTCCTAAAATGAACCAGACAGTTCAGAGAGCAGCAGTGGAAAGGAAAGAGCACAGTATATTTTGGGAACATGTCCAGTGCTTGCCAAGTGCCTTAATATGTGTGTGGAAGGAACACGATTGAACCTTAAAGATCGGTTACCATTTTTCTTTATAAAGAGGCATGCTCATGCTTCTTTCATTTCTTGCAATAAAAGGCACTGAGCCTATAGGTGGACACAAAGTACCGAGCTGATGTCACTATGCTATGTGGCTGCTTCCCAGTAGCTATCTATTTTACATTTGGTAGTGTATATATGTCCATGCCACTCTCTCACTTCCTCCCAGCTTACCCTTCCCCCTCCCCAGGTCCTCAAGTCCATTCTCTATGTTGGCATCTTATTCCTGTCCTGCCCCTAAGCTCTTCAGAACAATTTTTGTTTTCTTTTTCTATATTCCATATAAATGTGTTACCATATGGTATATGTTTTAATTTTTCTGACTTAATTCACTCTGTATGACAGTCTCTAGGTCCATCCACCTCGCTACAAATAACTCAATTTCATTTCTTTTAAAGGCGAGGTGATATTCTATTGTGTATATGTGCCACATCTTCTTTATCCATTCATCTGTCGATGGACACTTAGGTTGCTTCCATGTCCTGGCTATTGTAAATAGAGCTGCAATGAACATTGTGGTGAATGATTCTTTTTGAATTATGGCTTTCTCAGGGTATATGCCCAGTAGTGGGATTGCTGGCTCGTGTAGTAGTTCTATTTTAGTTTTTTAAGGACCCTCCATACTGTTCTCCACAGTGGCTGTATCAATTTACGTTCCTACCAACTGTGCAAGAGGGTTCCCCTTTCTCCGCACCCTCTACAGCATTTATTGTTTCTAGATTTTTTGATGATGGCCTTCTAACTGGTATGAGGTGATAACTCATTCTAGTTTTGATTTGCATTTCTTTAATGATTAGTGATGTTGAGGATCCTTTCATGTGTTTGTTGGCAATCTGTATATTTTCTTTGGAGAAATGTCTATTTAGGTCTTCTGCCCATTTTTGCATTGGGTTGTTTATTTTTTTGATAGTCAGCTGTATGAGCTGCTTGTACATTTTGGAGATTAATCCTTTGTCAGTTGCTTCATTTGCAAATACTTTCTCCCATTCTGAGGGTTGTCTTGTTTATGGTTTCCTTTGTTGTGCAGAAGATTTTAAGTTTCATTAGGTTCCATTTCTTTATTTTTGTTTTTAGTTCCATTTCTCTATGAGGTGGGTCAAAAAAGATCTTGCTGTGATTTATGTCAAAGAGTGTTCTTCCTGTAGTTTCCTCTAAGAATTTTATACTGCCTGGCCTTACATTTAGGTCTTTAATCCATTTCGAGTTTCTTTTTGTGTATGGTGTTGGGAAGTGTTCTAATTTCATTCTTTTACATGTAGCTTTGCAGTTTTCCCAGCACCACTTATAGAAGAGGCTGTTTTTTCTCCATTGTATATTCTTCCCTCCTTTATCAAAGATAAGGTGGCCATATGTGTGTAGGTTTATCTCTCGGCTTTCTATCCTGTTCCATTGATCTATATTTCTGTTTTTGTGCCAGTACCATATCATCTTGATGACTGTAGCTTTGTAGCATAGTCTGAAGTCAGGGAGTCTGATTCCTCCAGCTCCGTTTTTTTCCCTCAAGACTGCCTTGGCTATTCGGGGTCTTTTGTGTCTCCATACAAATTTTAAGATGATTTGTTCTAGTTCTGTAAAAAATGCCATTGGTAATTTGATAGGGATTGCATTGAATCTGTAGATTGCTTTGGGTAATATAGTCATTTTCACAATATTGATTCTTCCAATCCAAGAACATGGTATATCTCTCCATCTCTTGGTATCATCTTTAATTTCTTTCATCAGTATCTTACAGTTCTCTGCATATAGGTCTTTTGTTTCCTTATGTAGGTTTAATCCTAGGTCTTTTATTCTTTTTGTTGCAGTGGTAAATGGGAGTGTTTCCTTAATTTCTCTTTCAGATTTTTCATTATTAGTGTATAGGAATGCAAGAGATTTCTGTGCATTAATTTTGTATCCTGCTACTTTATCAAATTCATTGCTTAGCTCTAGTAGTTTTCTGGTGGCATCTTTAGGATTCTCTATGTATAGTATCATGTCATCTGCAAACAGTGACAGTTTTACTTCTTCTTTTCCAATTTGTATTCCTTTTATTTCTTTTTCTTCTCTGATTGCTGTGCATAGGACTTCCAAAACTATGTTGAATAACAATGTTGAGAGTGGGCATGATTATCTTGTTCTTGATCTTAGAGGAAATGCTTTCAGTTTTTCACCATTGAGAATGATGTTTGCTGTGTGTGTGTCATATATGGCCTTTATTATGTTGAGTTTAGTTCCCTCTATGCCTACTTCCTTGAGGATTTTAATCATAAATCAGTGTTGAATTTTGTTGAAAGCTCTTTCTGCATCTATTGAGATGATCATATGTTTTTTATCCTTCAGTTTGTTAATATGGTTTATCAATTTGATTGACTTATGTAAATTGGGGAATCCTTGCATTCCTGGGATAAATGCCACTTGAGCATAGTATTTGTTGAGGATTTTTGCATGTGTGTTTATCAGTGATTTTGGCCTGTAGTTTTCTTTTTTTGTGACATCCTTGTCTGGTTTTCATATCACGGTGATGGTGGCCTCATAGAATGTGTTTGGGAGTGTTCTTCCCTCTGTTATATTTTGGAAGAGTTTGAGAAGGATAGGTGTTAGCTCTTCTCTAATTGCTTGGTAGAATTCGCCCGTGAAGCCATCTGCTCCTGGGCTTTTGTTTGTTGGAAAATTTTTGGTCACAGTTTCAATTTCAGTGCTGTGATTGGTCTGTTTATATTTCCTATTTCTTCCTGGTTCAGTTTCAGAAGTTGGTGCTTTTCTAAGATTTTTTCCATTTCTTCCAGGTTGTCCATTTTATTGGCATATAGTTGCTTGTAGTAGTGCCTCATGATCCTTTGTATTTCTGCAGTGTCAGTTGTTACTTCTCCTTTTGCATTTCTAATTCTGTTGATTTGAGTCTCTACCTTTTTATCTTGATGAGTCTGGCTAATGGTCTATCAGTTTTGTTTATTTTCTCAAAGAACCAGCTTTTAGTTTTATTGATCTTTGCTATTGTTTCCTTCATTTCTTCTTCATTCATTTCTGATCTGATGTTTATGCTTTCTTTCCTTCTGCTAACTTTGTGTTTTATTTGTTCTTCTTCCTCTAATTGCTTTAGGTGTAAGGTTAGGTTGTTTTTTTGAGATTTTTCTTGTTTCTTGAGGTAGGATTGTATTGCTATAAACTTCCCTCTTAGAACTGCTTTTGCTGCATCCCATAGGTTTTGAGTCATCATATTTTCACTGTCATTTGTTTCTAGGTATTTTTTTTATTTCTTCTTTGGTTTCTTCAGGGATCTCTTGGTTATTTAGTAGAGTATCATTTAGCCTCCGTGTGTTTGTATTTTTTACAGTTTTTTTCCTGTTATTGATATCTAGTCTCATAGCCTTGAGGTCAGAAAAATACTTGCTATGATTTCAATTTTCTCAAATTTACCAAGGCTTAATTTGTGACCCAAGATATGATCTATGCTGGAGAATGTTCCATGAGCACTTGAGAATAAAGTGTATTCTGGTTTTTTTGGATGGAATGTCCCATAAATATCAATTAAGTCCATTTTGTTTAATGTGTCATTTAAAGCTTGTGTTTCCTTATTTATTTTCATTTAGGATGATCTGTCCATCTGTGAAAGTGGGGAGTTAAAGTCCCCTACTATGATTGTGTTACTGTCAATTTCCCCTTTTATGGCTGTTAACATTTGCCTTATGTATTTAGGTGCTCCTCTGTTGCATGCATAAATATTTACAATTGTTATATCTTCTTCTTTGATTGATCCTTTGATCATTATGTTGTGTCCTTTGTCTCTCATCTTTATTTTAAAGTCTATTTTGTCTGATATGAGAATTACTACTCAAGCTTTTTTTGATTTCCCTTTGCATAAAATATCTTTTTCCATCCCCTCACTTTCAGTTTGTATATGTCCCTAGGTCTGAAATGGGTCCGTTGTAGACAGCATATATATGGGTCTTGTTTTTGTATCCATCCAGCCAGTCTATGCCTTTTGGTTGGAGCATTTAATCCATTTACATTTAAGGTAGTTATCAATATGTGTGTTCCTCTTACCATTTTCTTAATTGTTTTGGGTTTGTTATTGTAAATCTTTTCCTTCTCTTTTTTTCCTTCCTAGAGAAGTTCCTTTAGGATTTGTTGAAAGCTGGTTTGGTGGGGCTGAATTTTCTTAGCTTTTCCTTGTCTGTAAAGGTTTTAATTTCTCTGTCGAATCTGAATGAGATCCTTGCTGGGTATAGTAATCTTGGTTGTAGGTTTTTCCCTTTCATCACTTTAAATATATCCTGCCACTTCCTTCTGGCTTGCAGAGTTTCTTTTGAAAGATCAGCTGTTAGCCTTATGGGGTTTCCATTGTATGTTATTTTTTGCTTTTCCCTTTCTGCTTTTAATACTTTTTTCTTTGTATTCAATTTTTGATAGTTTGATTAATATGTCTTGGCATGTTTCTCCTTTGATTTATCCTGTATAGGTCTCTCTGCACTTCCTGGATTTGATTGACTATTTCCTTTCCCATGTTAGGGAAGTTTTCAACTATAATGTCTTCAAATATTTTCTCAGTCCCTTCTTTTTCTCTTCTTCTCTGGGACCACTTTAATTCAAATGTTGGTGCATTTAATTTTGTCCCAGAGGTCTCTGAGAGTGTCCACAATACTTTCCATTCTTTTTTCGTTATACTGCTCTGTGGCAGTCATTTCCACTACCTTATTTTCCAGGTCACTTATCCATTTTCTGCCACAGTTATTCTGCTATTGATTCCTTCTAGAGAATTTTAAATTTCTTTTATTGTGTTGTTCATGATTGTTTGTTTGCTCTTTAGTTCTTCTCGCTCCGTGTTAAACGTTTCTTGTATTTTCTCCATTTTATTTCTAAGATTTTGGTTCATCTTTACTATCATTACTCTGAATTATTTTCAGGTAGACTGCCTATTTCTTCTTCATTTGTTTGGTCTTGTGTGTTTTTACCTTGCTTCTTGATCTGTTACATATTTCTCTGTCTTCTCATTTTTTTTTAACTTACTGTGTTTGGGGTCTCCTTTTTGCAGGCTGCAGTTTTGTAGTTCCTGTTGCTTTTGGTGTCTGCCCCTAGTGGGTGACATTAGTTCAGTGGCTTGTGCAGGCTTCCTTCTGGAGGGGATTGGTGCCTCTGTTCTGTTAGGTGGGACTTGATCTTCTCTTTCTGGTAGGCAGGACTGAGTCCAGTGGTGTGTTTTGCGGTGTCTGTGACCTTATTATGATTTTGTGCAGCCTCTCTACTATTGGGTGGGGTTGTGTTCCTGTCTTGCTAGTTGTTTGGCATGTGGCTTCCAGCACTGTATCTTGCTGGTCATTGGGTGGAGCTGGGTCTTAGCATTGAGATGGAGATGTCTGGGAGAACTCTTGCCTACTGATATTATGTGGGACCAGGAGGTCTCTGGTGGTCCAATGTCCTGAATTCGACTCTCCTACCTCAGAACTCAGGCCTGACACCCCACCAGAGTAACCAAGACCCTGTCAGCCACACAGCTCAGAAGAAAAGGGAGAGATAAAGAAAGAAAAAATAATTATAAATAAAAATTAATTTTAAAAATATTAAAATATATTATTAAAATAAGAAAATAAAAATTATTAATAATTAAAACAAAAGAAGAGAGCCATCAAATCAATAAACAAATCCACCAATGTAACAAGCACTAGAAACTACACGGAAATAAACATACAAATCAGAAATAAATCAGTTGCAGACAGCAAAACCCAAGTCTACAATTGCTCCCAAAGTCCACCACCTCAATTTTTGGATGATTTGTTGTCTATTCAGGTACTCCACAGATGCAGGGTACATCAAGTTGATTGTAGGGATTTAATTCCATGTTCCTGAGGCTGCACAGAGAAATTTCCCTTTTTCTTATTTGTTCTCACAGCTCCTGGGGTTCAGATTTCGTTTGGGCCCCACCCCTGCAGGTAGGTTGCCCTAGGTATCTGTTCTCAACCCAGACAGAAGGTGGTTAAAGCAGCATCTGATTAGGGGCCTCTGGCTTACTCAGGCCGCAGGGAGGGAGGGTTACGGTAGTTATAATTGGAATGTGGGTCAAGCCTGTGGTGGTAGAGGTTGGTCTGAAGTTTCAACAGCCTGAGGAGCACATGTGTTCTCCTGACGAAGTTGTCCCTGGGTCATGGGACCCTGGCAGTGGTGGGCTGCACAGGCTCCTGGGGGCAAGGGGGTGTGTACATAGTGATCTGTTCTTGCACACAGGATTCTTGGTGGCTGCAGCAGCAGCTTTAGGGTTTCATGCCCCTCTCTGTGTCTGAGCTGAGAGCTGTTGCTTGTGCCCATCTCTGGAGCTTGTTTAGGCGGTGCTCTGCCTTCTGTGGGCAGACAGGGAAGGAATCCCCTCTCCTCGTGCACCCTGAAACAATGGTCTCTTGCCTCTAAGGCAGGTCCAGAGTTTTTCCTGGACTCTCTCCTGGCTAGCTGTGGTGCACTAGCCCCTTTCAGGCTGTCTTCACGCAGCCAACCCCAGTCCTCTCCCTGGGATCTGACCTCTGAAGCCTGAGCCTCAGCTCCCAGCCCCCTCTCACCTTGGTGGGTGAGCAGAAAAGCATCTCAGGCTGGTGAGTGCTGGTCAGCACCAATCCTCTGTGTGGGAATCTCTCCACTTTGCCCTCTGCACCCCTGTTTCTGAGCTCTCCTCCATGGCTCTGAAGCTTCCCCCCTCCCCCACCCACCCCCTGTCTCTGCCAGTGAAGGGGCTTCCTAGTATGTGGAAACTTTTCCTCCTTCACAGCTCCCTCCCAGAGGTACAGGTCCCATCCCTATTCTTTGGTCTCTGATTTTTCTTTTTTCTTTTGCCCTACTCAGTAATGTAGGGATTTTCTTGCCTTTTGGGAAGTCAGAGGTCTTCTGCCAACATACAGTAGGTGTTCTGTAGGAGTTGTTCCACATGTAGATGTATTTTTGATGTATTTGTGGGGAGGAAGGTGATCTCCATGTCTTACTCCTCTGCCATCTTGAAGGTCCCCCCTTGTGCTATTTTTAATTTTCTCTTACTTTACAGTTTATGAATTCATCTGATGTTATATTAAAGCAGTAGCTTCTTTCTATAAAAACCAACTTCTTAGTTTTATTCTTTATTATCACTTATATAATTTAGAAAGCTTCAGTGATTTTCTTCTGCATATTTATATTGCATATATGTTTATATGGAAACATAAAATATAGGTAGTTTGGAAATTCAAGGTCATTATCTGCATTTTATAGAGTAATGAAGAATTCTCATTAAATAATGGGCAGTCCTCATACTCCATGACATATTTTCAAATGTGACCATCTGTTCTTATAAACTATTACTGCAGCATACAATATATGATGTTAAGGCACATTTTTAAGAAGTCTATGGAAATTGATTATATTGGCCCCTTTTAAATAAAACCAATATGCTTTCTAAGTATAAAGGTAATCTTGTACATAACCCAAACTATAGCCATGCTATGTATTAAAATATTTTCAAATTCCTTAAGCATTTGTCTGGATTCTTTTGTCATTATACACAATATTATTTTTTAAATTATATAACTATTTTACTTGTGTATATAAAACTGCTCACTAATAACTTCTATTTTTTTAAATTTTATCGGAGTATAGTTGATTTACAATGTTGTGTTAGTTTCAGGTGTACAGCAAAGTGATTCAGTTACACAGATAGGTATATTCATTCTTTTTCAGATTCTTTTCCCATGTAGGTTATACAGCATATTGAGTAGACTTCCCTATGTTACACAGTAGGTCCTTATTGGTTATCTATTTTATATATAGCCATGGGTGTATGGTAATCCCAAGCTCCTAATTTATCCCCCACTCCATGTTTCCCCTTTGGTAACCATAAGTTTGTTTTCAAAATCTGTGAGTCTTTCTGTTTTGTAAATGAGTTCATTTATATCATTTTTAAAAATTAGATTCCACAGATGAATGATATCAAATGGCATTATTTCATTTTTTTATAGCTGAGTAGTATTTCATTAAAATATATACCAATTCATCTTCTTTTTTAAAATTTTTATTGGAGTATAGTTGATTTACAATGTTGTTTTAACAACAAGTTCCCAGAAAAGTATAATGTGACAAAATTGGCTCAAGAACTAAAAATAGGGACTTCCCTGGTGGTCCAGTGTTGATCCCTGGTCCAGGTTGGGGAACTAAGATCCCACATGCCATGCGACCAAAAAAAAAAAAAAAAAAAGCATTGCAAGAGCACCAGTTGGTAGAAAACTGCTGAGAAAATTCTCTAATATAATGCCTCCTCTGGTGTTTTATATGAAACATTCAAAGAACAAATGTCAATGTTTACACAAACTATTCCAGAATATAGAAATTCAGAAACTATTCAAGAATTTATCTTTTGAAGCTGCATAACTTGGACACCAAAACCTGAAAAGGGCAATGCATGAAAGGTAAATTACTGAAGACTGTTGACATGAGGAGCACAGATGCAAAAAATCCTAAACAAAATATCAGTAAACTATGTAGCAATGATAATATTAACTTAAAATAAAATGTACCATGGAAAAATTAGGTTTATCCCAAGAACACAGAATAGTTTAATTTAAAAATCAATGAATGAACTCATGTGAAGAAGAGATTAAAGGAAAAAATTCAAATTATTAATTTGGAGTTATTTCGAGGACTAGGTGGAACAGTACAGAAGAAGAGTTTTTTTTTAAGTTGAATTGCTGTTGAAGAATTATTTTTGAGACTTCCCTGGGTGTCCAGTGGTTAAGACTTTGCCTTCCAATGCAGGGGGTGCAGGTTCGATCCCTGGTCAGGAAGCTGAGATCCCACATGCCTCCTGGCCAAAAAACCAAAACATAAAACAGAAGTAATATTGTAACAAATTCAATAAAGACTTTAAAAATGGTCAACATCAAAAAAATCTTAAAAAAATATTCTTGCTGGTTCAGGGTGTTGTTGTCTGTTTCTGCCTTTTTTTTTTTTTCGTAGCACAAGTAAGGGGTATTATGAGAGCTTTGATTAATTTCTTTAGCAATTGCTGCTTTACATTTCACTCACCTAAGCATTTTTCAAATATAATGGATTAGAAATCTTGATGAAACTAAAGGGCAAAAAACTTCAAAATAATAAGAGGAAAAGATAAAGAGCACCTAGTGAGGAAATCCTGGTAGTATTTTACTTTTACAAGTATTTCTATTTTGTTTCTAATAAAGATATTTTTTGAAAGCACCCTTAATATGGAAAGTGCATTACTCACTTTGGTCAGTAAAATCTATAGTCTTGTTCTGAATATGAAATGCCATTGATTTTACAAGAGGTATTGATATAGGCCTGAATCAATTCAGTAATACCCAGACCAACATGAATAATAGATAATTATTCATATTCCCTCTTTCTAAAATATAATTTCTCAAGAATTTCAATTAACTTTGTAATAATCTTATGGACGTTTACAACTCCTAATTAACAATGGGACCTACTCTTTTTGTTTTATGGAAGTGGATGATGACTAAAATATTTTGTTGGCTGCATTTTTTGTTTATTTGTTTTAACACTCTCCTTCTCTCTTCAGAGTTTCAAAAAAAATGTGCCTCCACCACCTGCTTTTTTATCTATGCATTTGTTTCAAATGAACACTGTTTATAAAATCGTCAATATTTTCCTTTTCCCTTTCCTTTCTAATTCCCTATGATATCTATGCTATCCAATGTCTTCCCTCAAGTTTTATAGAGACAGTGTGATTTCCAGAGAAAAAGGATCAACTTAGAAGTTGGACAGGATTTCAGACTATTTCTTTTGCCACTTTGGGGCTTTGAGCACATGAAGAAATTAAGTTTGTTTCCTCCACAATAAAATAAGAATAATGGTGCCTTTATCGGATACATGTGAGATAAATGTGTTTAAGTAAATTTTCACTGGTTACTGATGTAGATGTGATCATGCATCCATTAACTAAGTAAACTGAAACTCTAACCCCAAAGAACTATCTTGAAAATTATTCTCCTCATCACATTTAAGAGTAAAGAAATTATAGCAAACCAACACCATTCCTATAAGAGCAGTCCAAAAGCCTGCCTTTGTGTGTCGAAATAAAATGTTAGAAACATAATTTCCAGGGTCTCTAATTTATTTGATTCTTCTGAGTTTTCTTTTGTCTAATCATCATACATAGGTCTTCAAAACATATGTTACCTGCCTATACAGATAATTCCTTTCAAAATACTAAGACACTGTATTTTCCTTCTTTCCATGTTTGTGTGCTTAGCAGTTTCACTTTTTAAATTCATTTCCTTAATCTTTCATATTTAATAAAATGCCTGTGTTATATAATTTTGAATTTTGCCTTCACTGACAGTTGCTTTAATAACTTTATCTACTTTCTCACTATGCCCATGCGTTTCTCCTACTACCCTTTTCAATCTTACATACTCAAGATTTGCCTTTTCAGTGTATCTTTGTAAATTGCTGATATCTACAATACTCTATACTTTGGGTTTTCAACAAATATTAACTAATAACTGAATATGCAACTTTTCAAAATAAGTTACTACTAATATGGTAACATAATTTATTGAAGATTATTAGACGCCCAGCACTGTTCTGTTTATATAACTTACAAAAAAAAACAAAAACAAAAACAAAAAACTACTCCCTAACCACTTTGCAGCTAAGAAGACTGAGGCATAGAGAGATTAAGAACTTGCTGAGTAACTAAGTGGTATCTGTGACTTGAACCAAGAATTCTGAGTTTAGAAACACCACTCTTAAATTCAACTTGCTGCATCTCTAATTTATCTTCACAAATTTTACATGTATATTGTGTTTAATATGTAAAAATATATTTAAGGGAAAATTTCACGTGCATCTTTTCAAACATCATGATATATGATTTCTACAGATATAATCTATGAACATTTTGCTTATTAGGAATGGGATATTTTGTATAAACTCCAGGCAATTTGATTTTAGTAAAACTTCTAACTGAAAATTATTCTCCTAGAATCAGCATGCAAGGTTATGAAAAAAAATAAATTGGGATATTTAAATTTAAATAAAATTATCCCATCTGAATTTAATCTATAATAGAGTTTTACTTAATTAGATATGTACTGTCTATTTTTTAGAACAAGGGAATATTGTATTTGCATAAAGTATGCAAGACTCTTTTACAAAAGCAAAATAGAAATGTGTTTGAGATACTACTTAAATATCACACAGATGTCAAATGTATACAAAAAAATTGTTCTCATGCTGATATTTTTCACAGTAAAATAAAGCAACATTTGAGCTCCAGCATAGGAAAAAAAAAATACTATTCTCCCACTCTCGTTAAAATACAAAGGTATTAGGCAAAAGATTTGTTTCAAATGATAATAATGACTAGAAATAATACTTGAATCTCATCTAACAGCTATAAGTAGTAGGATTTTACTGTTTTATTTTTAATTGATGTATAATTGTTTTACAATACTGAGTAAGTTTCAGGAGCACAGCAAAGTGATTAAGTTTTATATATGTATAAAACTTTTTATATCAAGTTTTAGGGAGAGAGAGAAAGAGATTACTTTCCATTATAGGTTAATATAAGATATTGAATGTAGTTATTCTAATTGTAATAGTTTTTACCTGTTAATCCAATACTCCTAACTTATTCCTCCCCCACTTTCCCCTTTGGTAATCATAAGTTTGTTTTCTATGTCTGTGAGTCCATTTCTGTTTTGTATATAGATTCATTTATATTATTTTTTAGATTCCATATATAAGTGATATCATATAATATTTGTCTTTCTCTGACATACTTCAGTAAGTATAATATTCTCTAGGTCCATCAATGTTGCTGCAAAAGGCAATATTTCATTCTTATTTTATGGCTGAGTAATATTCTATAGTATACATATACCACTTTTTCTTAAAACAATTATCTCTTGACGGGCACTCGGTTACTTCCTTGTCTTGGCTATTGTAAAGAGTGCTGCTATGAACATCGGGGTGCATGTATCTTTTCAAATTAGATTTTTATCTTTTCTGGATACATACACAGGAGTGGGATTGCTGAATCTTATGGTTGCTTTATTTTAAGTTTTTTAAAGGAACCTCCATACTGTTTTCCATAGTGGATGCACCAACTTACATTCCCACCAAAACACTTGGAGGGTTCCCTTTTCTTCACATCCTCTCCAGCATTTATTATTTGTAGATTGTTTTGATGATGGCCATTCTGACCAGTGTGAGGTGATACCTCATTGTGGTTTTGATTTGCATGTCTCTAATAATTAGTGATGTTGACCATACTTTCATGTGCCTGTTGTCCATCTGTATGTCTTTGGAAAAATGTCTATTTAGTTCTTCTGCCCATTTTTTGATTGGGTTCTTTTTTTTTCTTTTTCTTTTTTTGATATCGAGATGTATGAGCTCTTTGTATAGTTTGGATATTAACCCCTAGTCAGGTGCATCACTTGCAAATATTTTCTCTCTTTCTGTATATTGGCTTTTCATTTTGTTTATGGTTTCCTTTGCTGTGCACAAGCTTTTGTGTTGATTAGCTCCCATTTGTTTATTTTTGCTTTTCTTCCTTTTGCCTTGGGAGAGTGATCTAAGAAAATATTGGAATGATTTATGTCAAAGAATATTATAATGACAATCTCTTCAACAAGGTGTGTTGGGAAAGGTGGACACCTACATATAAACCAATGAAATTAGAACACTCCCTCATATATACAAAAGTAAACTCAAAATGTTTTATAGACCTAAATATAAGGTATGACACCATTTTCCATTGAATATTCTTGCTTTCTTTGTAGTAGATTAATTGACTGTAGGAGTGTGAGTTTATTTCTGGGCTCTCTATTCTGTTCCATAGATCTATATGCTTGTTTTCATGCCAATTCTGTGCAGTTTTGATAACTGTAACTTTGTGGTATAGTCTGAAGTCTGGAAGGTTAATGCCTCCAGATTTGTTCTTTTTCCTCAGGATTGCTTTGGTAATTCTGTTTTTTGTAGTTCCATATAAATGTTAAGATTATTTGTTCTACTTCTGTGAAAATTGTCATGGGTATTTTGATAGAGATTGCATTAAATCTGTAGATTGTTTTGGGTATTATGGTTATTTTAAAGTATGAATTCTTCAAATACAAGAGCATGGGATATATTTCAATTTCTTTGAATCATCTTCCATTTCCTTTATCTGTGTTTTATATTGGGCTGGCCAAAAAGTTCGTTCAGGATTTTCCATATGATGTTAAGTTCTGTAAGTTTTCAGGGTACAGGTCTTTCACTTTAGTTATGTTTACTCCTAGGTATTTTCTTTTGTGTGTGTGGTTTTAAATGAGATTTTTTTTTGTTTACTTTCTCTTTCCAATATTTTGTTATTAGTGTAAAGATATGAAACAAATTTCTACATATTAATCTTGTATCCTACTATCTTGATGAATTTATTTATTAGTTCTAATAATTTTTGCCTGGAGACTTTGGGACTCTCTATATAGAGTATCATGTCATCTGCAAATAGTGACCATTTTAATATCTTCCCTTCCAGTTTGGATAACTTTTATTTCATTTTCTTGTCTGATTGCTGTGGCTAGGATTTCCATTACTATTTGAATAGAAGTGGTAAGAGTGGGCATCCTTGTCTTGTTCCTGAATTTAGTGGAAGGGCTTTCAGATTTTCACTGTTGCATATCATGTTGACTTGTGGATTTGTTGTAAATGCCTTTTATTATGTTAAGATATGTTCCCTCTGTACCCACTTTGGTGAGAGTTTTTATCATGAATAAGTGTTGAATTTTGTCAAATGCTTTTTCTGCATCTAACGAGATCATCATATGGTTTCTGCCTTTCCTTTTTTTAGTGTGGTGGATCACTGTGATTGATTTGCATATGTTGAACCATCCTTCTGACCCTGGAATGAGTCCAACATGATCATGGTGTATGATAGTTTTTATGTGTTGTTGGATTCTGTTTGCTAATATTTTTTGAGAATTTTGGCATCTTTATTCATCAGTATATTGGTCTGTAATTTTCTTATTGGTAGTGTCCTTGTCTGGCTTTTGTATCATGGTGATGATGGCTTTATAGAATGAATTTGGGAGTGTTCCCCCTTCTTCAATTCTTTGGAATAGTTTGAGCAGGATCAGTATTAGTTCTTCTTTGAAAGTTTGGTAGAATTCCCCACTGAAGCCATCTGGTACCACACTTTTGTATGCAGGGAACTTTTTAAAAAAATACAGATTTAATTTCACTTCTAGTGATAAGTCTGTTGAAATTATCTGTTTCACCTTGACTCAGTTTTAGCAGGCTGTATGTTTCTAGAAACTTCTCCATTCTTCTAGGTTCTCCAATTTTTTTGGCATATAACAGTTCAAAGTATTCTCCAATGCTTTTAAAAAAAAATTCTGCAGCATTAGTTGTTATTTCCCCTCTTTCATTTCTTATCTTGTTTACTTGGGTCTTCTGTCTTTTCTTCCTGGTGAGCCTGGCCAAAGGTTTGTCAATTTCATTTATCCAATTCTTGGATTTCTTGATTATTTATTTTGTTATTTTTCATCTCTTTTATATTTCCTCTCTGATATTTATTATTTTCTTCCTTCTGCTGACTTTGGGTGTGTTTGATCTTCTCTTTCTAATTCTTTTTTTTCTTTTCTTTTTAGCTTCATAAAATACCTCTTTATTTTATTTTTTTTACATCTTTACTGGAGTATAATTGCTTTACAATGTTGTGTTAGTTTCTGCTGTACAACAAAGTGAATCAGCTATATGTTTACATATATCCACATATCCCCTCCCCCTTGAACCTCCCTCCCACACTCCCTATCCCACCCCTCAAGGCTGTCACAAAGTATGGAGCTGATCTCCATGTGCTATGCAACAGCTTCCCACTAGCCATCCATTTAACATTTGGTAGTGTATATATGTCAATGTTACTCTCTCACTCCATCCCAGCTTTCCCTTCCCTGCTGTGTCCTCAAGTCCATTCTCTATGTCTGTGTCTTTATTTCTGCCCTGCCACTACATTCATCAATACCGTTTTTTGATTCCATACATATACATTAGCATATGGTACTTGACTTACTTCACTCTGTATGACAGACTCTAGGTACATCCACCTCACTACAAATAACTCAATTATATATATTTTTATGGCTGAGTAATATTCCATGGTATATGGAATATGCCACATCTTCTTTATCCATTCATCTGTCAATGGACATTTAGGTTGCTTCCATATCCTGGCTATTGTAAATAGAGCTGCAATGAACAGTGTGGTACATGAATCTTTTAGAATTATGGTTTTCTCAGGGTATACGTCCGGTAGTGGGATTGCTGGGTCGTATGGTAGTGCTATTTTAGTTTTTTAAAAAACCTCCATACTGGTCTTCACAGTGGCTGTATCAATATACATTCCCACCAACACTGCAAAAGGGTTCCCTTTTCTCTACACCCTCTCTAACATTTACTGCTTGTAGATATTTTGATGATGGCCATTCTGACTGGTATGAGGTGATACCTCATTGCAGTTTTGATTTGCATTTCTCTAATGATTGGTCATGTTGAGTATATTTTCATGTGTTTCTTGGCAATCTGTGTATCTTCTTTGGAGAAATGTCTATTTAGGTCTTCTGCCCATTTTTGGATTAGGTTGTTTGTTTTTTGATATTGAGCTGCATGAGCTGCTTGCATATTTTGGAAATTAATCCTTTGTTAGTTGCTTCGTTTGCAAAAATTTTCTCCCATTCTGAGGGTTGTCTTTTCATCTTGTGTATGGTTTCCTTTGCTGTGCAAAAGCTTTTAAGTTTCATTAGGTCCCATTTGTTTCCTTTTGCTTTTATTTCCATTACTCTAGGAACATTGTGGGTCATTGTGGGTGGGTCAAAAAGGATCTTGTGATTTATGTCATAGAGTGTTCTGCTATGTTTTCCTCTAAGAGTTTTATAGTGTCTGACCTTACATTTAGGTCTTTAATCCATTTTGAGTTTCTTTTTGTGTATGGTGTGTAGGGAGTGTTCTAATTTCATTCTTTTACATGCAGCTCTCCAGTTTTCCCAGGACCACTTATTGAAGACACTGTCTTCATTGTATATTCTTGCCTCTTTTGTCAAAGACAAGGTGGCCACATATGTGTGGGTTTATCTCTTGGCTTTCTATCCTGTTCCATTGATCTATATTTCTGTTTTTGTGTGAGTATGATACTGTTCCAACTACTGTAACTTCATAGTATAGTCTGATGTCGGGGAGACTGATTCCTCCAGCTGCGTTTTTCTTTCTCAAGATTGCTTTGGCTATTTGGGGTCTTTTGTGTTTCCATACAAGTTGTAAAATTTCTTGTTCTAGTTCTGTGAAAAATGCCATTGGTAGTTTGATAGGGATTACATTGAATCTGTAGATTGCTTTGGGTAGTATAACCATTTTCACAGTGTTGATTCATCCTATCCAAGAACACGGTATATTTCTCTATCTGTTTGTATCGTCTTTGATTTCTTTCATCAGTGTCTTATAGTTTTCTGCATACAGGACTGTGGCCTCCTTAGGTAGGTTTAATCCTAAGTATTTTATTCTTTTTGTTGCAATGGTAAATGGGAGTGTTTCCTTCATTTCTCTTTCTGATAGTTCATTGTAAGTGTACAGATGTAAGAGATTTCTGTGTATTAATTTTGTATCCTGTTACTTTACCAAAGTCATTGATTAACCTTCATAGTTTTCTGGTGGTATCTTTAGGATTTTCCATGTATAGTATCATGTCATCTGGAAACAGTGACAGTTTTACTTCTTTTCCAATTTGGATTCTTTTTATTTCTTTTTCTTCTATGATTGCCATGGCTAAAACTTCCAAAACTAGGTTGAATAATAGTGGTGAGAGTGGGCACCCTTGTCTTGTTCCTGATCTTAGAGGAAATGCTTTCATTTTTTTACCATTGAGAATGATGTCTGTGGTTTTGTCATGTATGGCTTTTATTATGTTGAGGTAAGTTCCCTCTATGCCCACTTTCTGCAGAGTCTATATAATAAATGGGTGTTGAATTTTCTCAAAAGCTTTTCCTGCATCTATTGAGATGGTCATATTGTTTTTATCCTTCAATGTGTTAATATGGTGTATCACATTGATTGATTTGTGTATATTGAAGAAATCTTGCATTCCTGGGATTAACCCCACTTGATCATGGTGCATGATCCTTTTAATGTGCTGTTGGATTTTGTTTGCTAGTATTTTGTTGAGGATTTTTGCATCTATGTTCATCAGTGATATTGGTCTGTAATTTTCTTTTTTTGTGAAATCTTTGTCTGGTTTTGGTGTCAGGGTGATGGTGTCCTCATAGAATGAGTTTGGGAGTATTCCCCCCTCTGTTATATTTTGGAAGAGTTTGAGAAGGATAGGTATTAGCTCTTCCCTAACTGTTTGATAGAATTCGCCTGTGAAGACATCTGGCCGTGGGCTTTTGTTTGTTGGAAGATTTGTAATCACAGTTTCAATTTCAGTGCTTATGATTGGTCTGTTCAAACTTTATATTTCTTTCTGGTTCACTTTTGGAAGGTTGTACTTTTCTAAGAATTTGTCCATTTCTTCCAGGTTGTCCTTTTTTTGGCATATAGTTGCTTGTAGTAGTCTCATGATCCTTTGTATTTCCGCAGTGCCAGTTGTTACGTCTACTTTTTCATTTCTAATTCTGTTGGATTGGGTGTTCTCCCTTTTTTTTCCTAATGAGTTTGGCCAATGGTTTATCAATTTTGTTAACCTTCTCAAATAACCAGATTTTTGTTTTACTGATCTTTGCTACTGTTTCCTTCATTTCTTTTTCATTTATTTCTCATCTGATCTTTATGAGTTCTTTCCTTCTGCTAACTTTGGGTTTTTTGTTCTTCTTCTCTAATTGCTTTAGGTGTAAGGTTAGGTTGTTTATTTGAGATGTTTCTTGTTTCTTGAGGTAGGATTGTGTTGCTATAAACTTCCCTCTTAGAACTGCTTTTGCTGTATCCCATAGGTTTTGGGTCATCGTGTTTTCATTGGCATTTTTTTCTAGGTATTATTTGATTTCCTCTGATTTGTTCAGTGATCTCTTGGTTATTTAGTAGTGTATTGTTTTGCCTCCATGTGTTTATATTTTTTACAGTTTTTTTTTCCTGTAATTGATATCTAGTCTCATAGTGTTGTGGTTGGAAAAGAAGCTTGATACAATTTCAATTTTCTTAAATTTACTGAGGCTTAATTTGTGACCAAAGATGTGATCTATCTTGAAGAATATTCCATGTGCACTTGAGAATAAATTGTATTCTGTTGTTATTGGAAGGAATGCCCTATAAATATCAATTAAGTCTGTCTGGTCTAATGTGTCTTTTAAAGCTTTTGTTTCCTTATTTCTTTTCTGTTTGGATGATCTGTCCATTGGTGTAAATGGGGTGTTTAATTCCCCTAGTATTATTGTGTTATTGTCTATTTTCCCTTTTATGACTGTTAGCATTGCCTCATGTATTGAGGTGCTCTTATGTTGGGTGCATAGATATTTACAATTGTTATATCTTCTTGGATTGATCCCTTGATTATTATGTAGTATCCTTCCTTGTCTCTTGTTATAGTCTTTATTTTAAAGTCTATTTTTTCTGGTATGAGTATTGCTACTCCAGCTTTCTTTTGATTTCCATTAGCATGGTATATATTTTTCCATCCCTTCACTTTCTGCCTGTATGTGTCTCTAGGACTGAAGTGGGTTTCTTGTAGACAGAATATGTATGGGTCTTGTGTTTGTAACCATTCAGCCAGTCTGTGTCTTTTGGTTGGAGCATTTAATCCATTTACATTTCAGGTAATTATTGATATGTATGTTCCTATTTGCATTTTCTTAATTGTTTTGTGGTTGTTTTTATAGGTCTTTCCTTTCTCTTGTGTTTCCTGCCTAGAGAAGGTTCCTTTAGCATTTGTTGTAAAGCTGGTTTGGTATTGTTGAATTCTCTTAATTTTTCCTTGTCTGTAAAGCTTTTAATTTCTATTTCAACATTGAATCTAAATGAGATCATTGCTGGTTAGAGTAATCGCGGTTGTAAGTTTTTCACTTTCATCACTTTAAATATATCCTGCCACTCCCTTCTGGCCTGAAAAGTTTCTGCTGAAAGATCAGCTGTTAACCTTATAGTGATTTCCTTGTATGTTATTTGTTGCTTTTCTCTTGCTGCTTTTAATATTTTTCTTTGTTTTTAATTTTTGTTAGTTTGATTAATATGTGTCTCGGTGTGTTTCTCCTAGGGTTTATCCTGTATGCAACTCTCTTCACTTCCTGTACTTGATTGACTAGTTCCTTTCCCATAATGGGGAACTTTTCGACTAGAATCTCTTGACATATTTTCTCAGACCCTTTCTTTTTTTCTTCTTCTTCTGGGACGCCTATAATTTGAATGCTGGTGCACTTATTGTTGTCCCGGAGGTCTCTGAGACTCTCCTCCGTTCTTTTCATTCTTTTTTCTTTATTCTTCTCTGTGGCAGTAACTTCGACCATTCTATCTTCCAGCTCACTTATCCTTTTTTCTGCCTCAGTTATTCTGCAATGATTCTTTCTAGAGTATTTTTAATTTCAGTTATGTGTTGTTCATTGCTGTTTGTTTGCTCTTTAGTTCTTTAGGTCGTTGTGAAACATTTTTTGTATTTTCTCTATTCTATTTCTGAGATTTTAGATCATCTTTACTATCATTTCTCTGAATTCTTTTTAAGGTAGTTTGCCTATTTCCTCTTCATTTATTTGGTCTTGTGGGTTTTTATCTTGCTTCTTTGCCTGCAAGATATTTCTCTGTCTTCTCATTTTGTTTAATTTACAGTATTTGAGGTCTCCTTTCCCTAGGCTGCAGGGTTGTAGTTCCTCTTGCATCTGTTCTCCGCCCCTGGTGGTGAGGTTAGTCCAGTGGCTTGCATAGGCTTCCTGATGGGAGGGACTGGTGACTGTTTTCTAGTGGGTTGAGCTGAGTCTTTTCCCTATGATGAGCAGGGCTGTGTCAGGTGGTTTGTTTTGGGATGTCTGTGAGCTTAGTATGACTTTAGGTATTCTGTGTGCTCATGGTTGGGTTTTGTTCCTGTCTTATTTGTTGTTTGGTGTGAGGTGTCCAGTGCTGGGACATTTGTGTGGACCCAGGTCTAGGATTCAGGTAGAGGCCTCCATGAGAGCTCTCAGCAATTAATCTTCCCTGGGGTCAGGAATTCTCTAGAGGTCCAGCATCCTGGACTTGGTGCTCCCACCCCAGAGCCTCAGGCCCAACTTTCAGTTGAGAAACCAAGACCCCACAAGTCACTTGTCCCAGCAATAAAGGGGATTAAAAAAAAAAAAGACTAACAAAACCCCAGAAAAATGGTAAAAAGTAAAATCAGACAAACAAAAACAGAAACAAGGAAACACACACACATGCAAAAGAAACAAAAAACAGAACCAAATAAAACAAAAAGCAAGAGAACAACCAGACAAACAGAAGAATGCAAAAATGAAATCAAACAATTGGAATCAAAACTAACAGAGACACAAAACCTAAAAACAAAACCAAAGCAGTGTGGCAACTGAAGAATAAAGCAGGGAAACAGAACAACTGATATAAATGATTAAAAAAATAAAATAAAAAGCGAAATAACACAGACCAATAGAAAAGCAAATTAGAAATGGAAATATAAAAGAATTTTAAAATATGTTCAAGAAAAAATAAGGGAAAAGAATACAGAACAACAGAAAAACAATGTAAAAAGAGAAATATATAAAAAAAAGAATAAAAAATGTGATAAAACATGAACATCCCAAAAGACCAAATAAAAAAAAAATACTAAAACAACAAAAAACAAAACAAACAAAAAGCCAGAACCAACAACAAAATGAATCAAAACACAATAAAATTAATAGTTATAATTATGTTTCCCTGGGGTCTCAGCTGTAAGTGTCTTTGCACATGCCTTGAGCCACAGCCCACCTCTGCCTCCCCAAGTGGTCTTCCTCTGCTTCTGGGCTAGTCTCTGGACCTGCTGTGGGCCCTGGGGCACCACTCAGACTCTGATGTGGCCCAATTCCTGCGTGTGCTTGCCCCCAAAGTCCACAGCTGCCAAAGCAAGACCATATTCATTTGTGGGAACACTCATTGTCTACTCAGATATTCCATAGACTCAGTGTCTAGCTGATCACAGGGATTTAATCTGGAGCTTGTGCAGCTGATGGAAAGATTTTCAATCCTCTTCCTTAGTCTCCCTGTTACTGGGGTTCAGCTTTGGTTTTATCCCCACCTCTCCCTGTGGTCCACCCACAGGAGTCTAGTCCTGAGGCTGCCTTGGAGCTCTTGAGTTTGCCCCAGTGAGGACAGGGCTCAGAGGTGGCATGACTGCTTGGATGGTGGGAGCCCTGGTGGCACCAAATGCACAAGGAAACCAGCAGCCTTGGATGTAAGAGATATGGCCCTAGTGAGGTCCTTTTTTGGTGCCTGGTGTAAGGTGCATGAGGGCCAGCCCTGGCTGGGCTGTTTCTAGCACCCAGCAACAGGCATGTGAGTGCCAGCCCTGAGAGGGCTTTTTCTATTGTTGGGTGACTGGCGTGTGAGAGCCAGCCCTGAGGGGGCCTTTTCTATTGCTTGGCAGCTGGCACATGAAAGCCAGCCATGAGAGGGCTTCTTTTATTGTCATCAGCAGGTGCCGACGTGTGGGGAGAGAGAGGCTACAATAGTGGCTCCTCTCCCTGTGTGTGACTCAGCAATAGAGCCTGCTTCCATGGCAGTCAGGTCTTCCTCTATAGGCATTCCCTGCTACAGATTTCCACCCTCCTGTCCCCTCGGTTCCTTTCCTCACAGCCAAAAGCAGTTTTTACTGCAGGCCTGTTCTCAAATCCCCACACTCCATCTCCCAGCTCCCTTGCAAACCTGTGAACACACGTCCCAGTCTGGGGCATGTAGGGCCACAGTACAGACCATCTGTGTATTTCTCACTCTGCCCCATCTCCCACAGATCGGTTGCTTCACCCTCTTCTGACTACCTCAGATACATCCCTTCTGTCCCAATCGATTTCCCTGACAGAGAGGGGGTTTCCACAAATTGGCGAATCCCTCCTCTGCTTCACCTTCCCTGCCCTGGGGTGTAGGTCCCATCCCTCTTCCTCACCTACACCTTCTACCTTCTTTTTTTCATCCTAACCCAGTTATGCAGGGATCTTTATAGTCCTTTCTGGTGTCCAAGGTCTTCAGCTAGTGTTCAGCCAGTGTTCTGTGAGAATTGTTACATCTGTAGATGTATTCTTGATGGATGTGTGGAGAGAGATGAATTCTACATCCTCCTACACCTCCACTGTGTTAACTCCTCTCTTTCTTATTCTCTTAGGTGGTAGTTTAGGTTGTTCATTTGACATTCTTCTTGTTTCTTGAGGAAGGTCTGTATTGCTATGAACTTCCCTTTTAGAATGGATTTGCTGTATCCCATAGATTTTTTTTTAACTTCTTTTTTAGAATATAATTGCTTTATAATGTTGTATTAGTTTCTGCTGTATAACAAAGTGAAGCAGATATACGTATACATATATCCTCATATTCCCTCTCTCTTACAGCTCCCTCCCACCCTCCCTATCCCCGCCTCTAGGTGGACACAAAGCACTGAGCTGATCTCATAGCAGTGCTATGGGACTGCTTCCCACTATCTATCTATTTTACATTTGGTAGTGTATATATGTCCATGCCACTCTCTCACTTCATCCCAGCTTACACTTCCCCCTCCTGTGTCCTTAAGTCCATTCTCTATATCTGCGTCTTTATTCCTGTCCTGCCCCTGGTTTGTTCAGAACCTCTTTTTTTTTTTTTTTAGATTCCATATATATGTAGTAGCATATGGTATATATTTTACTTTTTCTGACTTACTTTACTATGTATGTCAAGTCTCTAGGTCCATCCACCTCACTGCCAATAACTCAATTTCATTTCTTTTTATGGCTGAGCAATATTCCATTGTATATATGTGCCACATCTTCTTTATCCATTCATCTGTCGATGGACACTTAGGTTGCTTCCATATCCTGGCTACTGTAAATGGAGCTGCATTGAACATTGTGGTACATGACTTTTTTTGAATTATGGTTTTCCCAGCGTATAAGCCCAGTAGTGGGATTGCTGGGACATATGGTGGCTCTTTTTTAGTTTTTTAAGGAACCTCCAAACTGTTCTCCACAGTGGCTGTATCAATTTACATTCCCACCAACAGTGCAAGAGGGTTCCCTTTTCTCTGCACCATCTCCAGCACTTATTGTTTGTAGATTTTTTGATGATGGCCATTCTGACCAGTGTGAGGTGATACCTCACTGTAGTTTTGATTTGCATTTCTCTAATGATTAGTGATACTGAGCATCCTTTCATGTGTTTGTTGGCAATCTGGGTACCTTCTTTGGAGAAATGTCTATTTAGGTCTTTGCCCATTTTTTTGATTGGGTTCTTTGTTTTTTTGATATTGAGCTGCATGAGCTGCTTGTATATTTTGGAGGTTAATCCTTTGTCAGTTGCTTTGTTTGCAAATTTTTTCTCCCATTCTCAGGGTTGTGTTTTCGTCTTGTTTATGGTTTCCTTTGCTATACAAAAGCTTTTAAGTTTCATTAGATCCCATTTGTTTATTTTTGTTTATATTTCCATTTCTCTAGGAGGTGGGTCCAAAAGGATCTTGCTGTGATGTATGTCATAGAGTGTTCTGCCTATGTTTTCCTCTAAGAGTTTTAGAGTGTCTGGTCTTACATTTAGGTCTTTAATCCATTTTGAGCTTATTTTTGTGTACGGTGACATGCAGTGTTCTAACTTCATTCTTTTACATGCAGCTCTCCAGTTTTCCCAGCACTAATCATTGAAGAAGTTATCTTTTCACCATTGTATATTCTTTCCTCCTTTATCAAAGATAAGGTGACCATATGTGTGTGGGTTTATCTCTGGGCATTGTATCCTGTTCCAGTGATCTATATTTCTGTTTTTGTGCAAGTACCATACTGTCTTGATTACTGTAGCTTTGTAGCATAGTCCAAAGACAGGGAGCTTGATTGCTCCAGCTCCGTTTTTCTTTCTCAAGATTTCTTTGACTATTCGGGATCTTTTGTGTTACCATACAAATTGTGAAATTTTTTGTTCTAGTTCTGTGAAAAATGTCATTGGTGGTTTGATAGGGATTGCATTGTATCTAGACTGCTTTGGGTAGTATAGTCGTTTTCACAATGTTGATTCTTCCAATCCAAGAACATGGTATATCTCTTCAACTATTTGTATCATTTTAAACTTCTTTCATCAATGTCTTGTAGTTTTCTGCATACAGGTCTTTTGTCTAATTAGGTAGGTTTATTCCTAGGTATTTTATTCTTTTTGTTGCAATGGTAAATGGGAGTGTTTCCTTAATTTCTCTTTCAGATATTTCATCATTAGTGTATAGGAATTCAAGATATTTCTGTGCATGTATTTTGTATCCTGCTACTTTACCAAATTCACTGATTAGCTCTAGTTGTTTTCTGGTAGAGTCTTTAGGATTCTCTATGTATAGCATCATGTCATCTGCAAACAGTGACAGTTTTCTTACTTCTTTTCTGATTTAAATTCCTTTTATTTCTTTTCCTTCTCTGATGGTTGTGGCTAAAACTTCCAAAACTACGTTGAATAATAGTGGTGAGAGTGGGCAACCTTGTCTTGTTCCTCATCTCAGTGGAAATGGTTTCAGTTTTTCACCATTTAGAACGATGTTGGCTGTGGGTGTCTCATATATGGCCTTTATTATATTGAGGTAAGTTCCCTATACGCCAATTTTCTGGGGGGTTTTATCATAAATGTGTGTTGAATTTTGTTCAAAGATTTTTCTGCATCTATTGAGATTATCATATGGTTTTTATCCTTCAATTTGTCAATATGGCTTATCACATTGATTGATTTGTGTATATTGAAGAAATCTTGCATTCCTGGGATTAACCCCACTTGATCATGGTGCATGATCCTTTTAATGTGCTGTTGGATTTTGTTTACTAGTATTTTGTTGAGGATTTTTGCATCTATGTTCATCAGTGATATTGGTCTGTAATTTTCTTTTTTTGTGAAATCTTTGTCTGGTTTTGGTGTCAGGGTGATGGTGGCCTCGTAGAATTTTTTTGGGAGTGTTCCACCCTCTGCTATATTTTGGAAGAGTTTGATAAGGATAGGTGTTAACCCATCTCTAAATGTTTGATAGAATTCGCCTGTGAAGCCATCTGGTCCTGGGCTTTTTTTGTTGGAAGGTTTTTAATCATAGTTTCAATTTCAGTGCTTGTGATTGGTCTGTTTATATTTTCTATTTTTTCCTGGTTCAGTCTCGGAAGGTTGTGTTTTTCTAAGAAAGTGTCCATTTCTTCCAAGTTGTCCATTTTGTTTTATATAGTTGCTTATAGTACTCTCTCATGATCCTTTGTATTTCTGCAGTGTCAGTTGTTACTTCTACTTTTTCATTTCTAATTCTATTGATTTGAGTCTTCTCCCTTTTTTTCTTGATGAGTCTGGTTAGTGGTTTATCAATTCTATTAATCTTCTCCAAGGACCAGCTTTTAGTTTTATTGATCTTATATACTGTTTCCTTCATTTCTTTTTCATTTATTTCTGATCTGATCTTTATGATTTCTTTCCTTCTGCTAAATTTTGTGTTTTTTTTTGTTCTTCTTTCTCTAATTGCTTTGGGTGTAAGGTTAGGTTGTTTATTTGAGATATTTCTTGTTTCCTGAGGTAGGATTGTATTGCTATAAGCTTCCCTCTTAGAGATGCTTTTGCTGCATCACAAAAGTTTTAGGTCATGGTGTTTTCATTGTCATTTGTTTCTAAGTAATTTTTTTATTTCCTCTTTGATTTCTTCAGTGGTCTCTTGGTTATTTAATAGCGTTTTGTTTAGCCTCCATGTGTTTGTATTTTTTAGAGACTTTTTCCTGTAATTGATATCTAGTCTCATAGTGCTGTGGTCGGAAAATATACTTGATACAATTTCAATTTTCTTAAATTTACCAAGGCTTGATTTGTGACCCAAGATATGATCTATCCTGGAAAATATTCCATGAGCACTTGAGAAGAAAGTATATTCTGTTGATTTTGGATGTAATGTCCTATAAATATCAATTATGTCCATCTTTTTTAATGTGTCATTTACAGCTTGTGTTTCCTTGTTTATTTTTATTTTGGATGATCTGTCCATTGGTGAAAGTAGGGAGTTAAAGTCCCCAACTAATATTGTCGTACTGTCGATTTCCCCTTTTATGGCTGTTAGCATTTGCCTTGTGTATTGAGGTGCGCCTCTGTTGGGTGCATAAATATTTACAATTGTTCTATCTTCTTCTTGGATTGATCCTTTAATCATTATGTAGTGTCTTTCTTTGCCTCTTGTCTTTATTTTAAAGTCTATTTTGTCTGATATGAGAACTACTACTCAAGCTTTTTTTGATTTCCATTTGCATAAAATATCTTTTTTCGTCCCCTCACTTTCAGTCTGTATATGTCCCTAGGTCTGAAGTGGGTCCCTTGTATACAGCATATATACGGTCTTGTTTTTGTATCCATCCAGCTAGTCTATGCCTTTTGGTTGGAGCATTTAATCCATTTACATTTAAGATAGTTATCGATATGTCTGTTCATATTACCTTTTTCTTAATTGCTTTGGGTTTGTTATTGTTGGTCTTTTCCTTCTCTTGTGTTTCCTCCCTAGAGAAATTCCTTAAGATTTGTTGTAAATGTGGTTTGGTGGTGCTGAGTTCTCTTAGCTTTTTCTTGTATGTAAAGTTTTAATTTCTCCATCGAATCTGAATGAGATCCTTTCTGGGTAGTGTAATCTTGGTTTTAGATTTTGCACTTTCATCACATTAAATATGTCCTGCCACACCCGTCTGGGTTGTTGAGTTTCTGCTGAAAGTTTAGCTTTTAACCTTATTGGGACTCCCTTGTAGGTTATTTGTTGCTTTTCCCTTGCTGCTTTTACTGTTTTTTCTTTGTATTTAATATTTGATAGTTTGATTAATATGTGTCATGGCGTTTTCTCCTTTGGTTTATCCTGTATAGGACTCTTTGCACTTCCTGGTATTGAATGATTATTTCCTTTCCCAAGTTAGGGAAGTTTTCAACTATAATCTCTTCAAATATTTTCTCAGTCCCTTTCTTTTTTTCTTCTTCTGGGACCATTAAAATTCAAATGTTGGTGCATTTAATGTTTTCCCAGAGCTTTCTGAGACTGTCCTCAATTCTTTTCATAATTTTTTAATTTATTCTGCTCTGCTGTAGTTATTTCCACTATTTTATCTTCCAGGTCACTTATCCTTTGTTCTGCCTCATTTATTCTGCTATTGATTCCTTCTAGAGAGTTTTTAATTTCATTTATTATGTTGTTCATCATTGTTTGTTTTATCTTTAGTTCTTTTAGGTCCTTGTTAAACATTTCTTTTATTTTCTCCATTCTATTTCCTAGATTTTAAATCATCTTTACCATCATTACTCTGAATTCTTTTTCAGGTAGACTGCCTATTTCCTCTTCATTTGTTTGGTCTGGTGGGTTTTTCCTTGCTCCTTCATCTGCTGTGTATTTCTCTGTCTTTTCATTTTGCTTAAATTACTGTGTTTTGGGTCTCCTTTTCACAGGTTGCAGGTTCATAGTTCCCGTTGTTTTGGGTGTCTGCCCCCAGTGGGTAAGGTTGGTTCAGTCGCTTGTGTAGGCTTCCTGGTGGAGGGAACTGGTGTTTGTGTTCTGGTGGATGAGCCTCCACCTTGTCTTTATGGTGGGCAAGACTGTGTCTGGTGTTGTGTTTTGGGGTTTCTGTTAACTTATTATGATTTTAGGCAGCCTCTCTGCTAATGGGTGGGGTTGTGTTCCCATCTTACTGGTTGTTTGACATGGCATTTCCAGCACTGGAGCTTGCTGGTCATTGAGTGGAGCTGGGTATTAGTGCTGAGATGGAGTTCCTCTAGGAGAGCACTCACCAATTGTTATCATGTGGGGTCGGGAGGTCTCTGATAGACCAATGTCAGAACTCAGCTCTTGCTCTTCAGAGGCTCAGGCCTGACACCCAGCCAGAGCACCAAGACCCTGTCAGCCACACAGCTCAGAAGAAAAGGGAGAAAATAAAAAGAGAGAAAGAAAGAAAAATAAAATAAAGTTATTAAAATAAAAAAGTATTATTAAAAATAAAAAAAATAATTTAAAAAAGGAAGGAAGAAGGGAGGAAACAAACCAATAAACAAATCCACCAATTATAACAAGCACTATAAAGCTATACTAAAAAAAGACAGTAAAAGGACATACAGAACTCTAGGACAAATGGTAAAAGCAAACCTATACAGACAAAATCACACAAAGACGCATGAACACACACACTCACAAAAAGAGATAAATGAAAAAACTATATATATATATAAATAGAGCAACAAAATCAATAAGCAATTCTACCAATTATAATAAACTCTAAATACTAAGCAAAGATAAACATAAAACCAGAAACAAATAGATGCAGAAAGCAAACCCCATGTCTACAGGTGCTCTCAAAGTCTACCGCCTTAATTTTGGGATGATTCATTGTCTATTCAGGTATTCCACACATGCAGGGTACATCAAATTTATTGTGAAGATTTAATCTGCAGCTCCTGAGGCTGCTTGGAGAAATTTCCCTTTCTTTTCTTTGTGTGCACAGCTCCTGGGGTCCAGCTTTGTATTGGGCCCTGCCTCTGCATGTAGGTCACCCTCTGGTGTATATTCTTCGCCCAGACAGGAGGGGGTTAAAGGAGAGACTGATTAAGGGGCTCTGGCTCACTTAGGCCAGTGGGAGGGAGGGCTACTTAATGCAGGACGAGCCTGCGGTAGCAGAGGCTGACATGACATTGCAACAGCCTGAGGTGCACCTTGTGTTCTCCTGGGTAAGTTGTCCCTGGATCACAGGACCCTGGCAGTGGTGGGATGCACAGGCTCCTGGAAGGGGAGATGTGGTGTAACCTGTGCTTGCACACAGGCCTCTTGGTGGCTGCAGCAACAGCCTTAGTATCTTATGCACATTTCTGGTGCCCGTGCTGATAGCTGTGGCTCACGCCCATCTCTGGATGTTTAAATCTCTGCTTGTTTAAGCAGTTCTCTGATACCCTTCTCCTCGTGCACCCCGAAACAATGCTCTCTTGCCTCTTAGGCAGTTCCAGACTTTTTCCTGGACTCCCTCCTGGCTAGCTGTAGCACACCAGCCCTCTTCAGGCTTGTTCATGCAGCCCACCCCAGTCCTCTCCCTGGGATCTGACCTCCAAAGCCCGAGCCTCAGTTCCCAACCCCCACTCTCCCCAGTGGATGAGTAGACAAGCCTCTCAGGCTGGTGAGTGCTGGTCAGCACCGATCCTCTGTGTGGGAATCTCTCCACTTTGTCCTCTGCATCCCTGTTGCTGCACTCTCCTCCATGGCTCTGAAGCTTCCCCCCACCCACCCCCGTCTCCACCAGTGAAGGGGCTTCCTAGTGTGGAAAGCCTTCACGGCTCCCTCCCCAAAGTCCCATCCCTACTCTTCTGTCTCTGTTTTTTTCTTTTTTCTTTTGCTCTACCCAGGTAGGTGGGGAGTTTTTTGCCTTTTGGGGAGTCTGAGGTCTTCTGCCAGCATTCAGTAGGTATTCTGTAGGAGTTGTTCCACATGTAGATGTATTTTTGATCTCTATGTCTTACTCCTCCGCCATCTTGAAAGTCCTCCACTGTATCCCATAAATTTTGTAAGGTTGTGTTTTCATTTTCATTTGTCTTGAGGTATTTTCTGATTTCTTCTTTGATTTCATCATTGACTCCTTGGTGTTTTAATAATGTATTGTTTAGTCTACATGGGTTTGTTCTTTTCCCGTTTTTCTTTCTGTGGTTGTTTTACAGTTTCATAACATTGTGGTCAGAAAAGATGCTTGAAATAATTTCTATCCTCTTAAATTTGTTGAGGTTTGGTTTGTGACATAGTATGTGGTCTATCTTAGAAAATGTTCCATGTGCACTTGAAAATAATGTGTATTCTATGGGGTTTTTTTTGGATATAGCATCCTATAGATGTCAATTAAGTCCAACTGGTCTATTGAGTCATTTAGGACCTTTGTTGCCATATTTATTTTCTGTCTGGAAGATCTGCCCATTGATGTCAGTGGGGTGTTAAAGTCTCCTATTATTATTGTACTCTTGTCCATTTCTACCTTTGTGTATGTTAGTATTTGTTTTACATATTCAGGTGCTCCTATATTGTGTGCATATATGCTAAGGAGTGTAATATCCTCTTCTTGTATTGATCCCCTTATCATTATACAATGTCCTTCTTTGTCTTTCTTTACGGTCATTGTTTTAAAGTCTATTTTGTCTGATATGTGTGTTGCTATCCCTGCTTTCTTCTCATTTCCATTTGCATGAAAAAAAAATCTCTTTCCATCCCCACACTTTCAATCTGTGTGTTTCTTTCATCCTGAAGTGAGTCTCTTGTAGGCAGAATATTGTAACTTTTTGTTTTTTTAAATCCAATCTGCCACTCTATGTCTTTTGATTGGAGCATTTATTCCATAAGTCCTTTGACATTTAAAGTAATCATTGATGGGTATGTACTTATTGTCATTTTAAAGCTTGTTTTCCAGTTGTTTTGTAGTTCTTTTTGCTTCATTTCTTCTTTTTTTTAATGGTCTGATAATTTTTATGTGTGTGTGTGACTCTATTGCTGTTTTTGATTTGTGGAGTCCAAAAATGTTGACCCATAATTATATCTACTTGCTTTAAACTGATAATCAGACAAGTTCAAACACATTCTAAATGACCTACATTTTTATATTCCCTCCCCCACATTTTGTGATATTGATGTCCTATTTTACATCCTCATGCTTATCTTTTGCTATTAATTTTACTTATAATCGCTTTTACAATTTTTATTGTGTTTTAATCTGTTTACTGGCTTTTTAAAGTGCTCTTCAGTCCTTTTATATGTTTGCCTTTCTTACTAAGATGTTCCCTTTCCTATGGATTGTTGCTTCTTTTCTATTCAGAGAAGATCCTTCAATATTTCTTTAAAGGTAGGCTTAGTATTGCTGAATTGTTTTAGTTTTTGCTTGTCTGAGAAATTCTTTATCTGTCCTTCTATTCTGATAATCTAACTGAGTAGAATATCCCAGGTTGCAGATTTTTCCCTTTCATGACTTTGAATCAACAGGCCACTCCTGAAAATCTCCTGGCCTGAAAATCTCTGCAGAGGAAATAGCTGTAGCCTTATGGGAGTTGCCTTGTGACTGAGTCTTTGTTTTTCTCTTGCTGCCTTTAGAATCTTCTCTTTATTTTTAAGATTTGCCATTTTCATTATGATATTTCTTGGTGTGGGTCTTTTGGGGTTCATCTTGTTTGGGGCCTTTTGTGCTTCCTGTACCTGAATATCTGTTTCCTGATTTAGGTTTGGGAAGTTTTCATCCATAATTTCTTCAAATACATTTTGAATCCCCTTTTCTCTCCCTTTTCCTTCTGGAGCCTCTTATCATGTGTCAGTTGGAACAATATATATTATCCCATAGATCTTGAATGTTGTTTTCTTTTTTTTTTCTTTTATTGGTATTTTTGCATGCTTTTCTGTGTGGGTGATTTCCTTTATTCTACATTCCAGATGAGTTCATTGTTCTTCTGTGTGATTTAGTCTGCCATTCATTGTTTCTAGTTTGGTTTTTATCTCAGCAATTAAATTGTGTCATTTTGATTGGTTCATCTTTATAATTTCTAGTTCCTTGTTACAGTGATCTGCATTTCTATAGATAATCTTTCTTAATTCCTTTAGCATTATTATTACCTCCTTTTTAAACTTGTGGTCAAGTAAACTGGTGAGGTCTGTTTCATTATTTGTTTTTTCAGAGGATTTTTCTTGTTCTTTAATTGGAAGTAGTTCTGCTTTTTCATTTTACTTAACTTTCTCTGTCTCTATGAATTTAGGAGGAACAGTTATCGACTGTGGTCTTGAAATGGTGATTTTATGGGGGAACATCCCTGTGTAGACTGTGTGTATCCAATATTTTTAGTGTGAGGGCTGGTTTGGTTTTGGATGCCAGCCATGTTTTTCCTCAGAGTGTAGTAGCCATTATCCCCTTGAGAGGGAGTGTGATTGATGTTGTGGTGTCCAGAGCCTGTGCTGGATGTGAGATGGGCTTTTCCCTTTGATCCATGGCTGTCACAGCCCTGTTGGGGTCAGGGTCTTCTCTCCAGTTGTTGGAGTAGAAGCCCCAAGAGTTGGGTTGATCAAACTCCATTGTCACTGAGTGCATGCCCTGTCCCTAAGGAAGTGACAGCTGAAACAAGTGAAGCACATGCAGATACAGTGAACCTATGTGCCATCCATGCGGGCATCCACAGTTCCACCCAGAAGCAACACAAGGTCGCATCCCATTCTCCTTTGTGTTCATCCCAAACCTACTGCAAGGCTCAGGCTGGAGATGAGGCACAATGGCTACAGGAATCAAGGTGGCTATGCTGCTGCTTGGGACCTGGACTGCCTCTGTGGCAAACTTCTCCCAGGACCTGTCTGCCACAGAGCCAACACTAAGCTCTGATGTGGAGTGGATGGATCTGGGGTGCTCCCACTGGGAAATGATTCACCACACTCTCCCACCCAGGGCCTGTCTACCAGAGACACACCTCTGACATGTGCAAGCTTACAATGGGCTCCATGGCTAGAGCTGCCACTGTTATGTGCACACTGATGGGCTTCATAACCCCCCCTGACCACACACTCCCAGGCTGTCTCCATGCAGCTAGACCAAGTCTTCTCCCAGGGCCTGTCTGCCTGAGATTCATTGCTTATCCACTGAACATTCTTGTGGTTCTGCCCACTTTTCTCATGGATAATGTCTGTCTGGTTCAATTCTCTGCCCCCATGCATGTGCTCACAATGGTTTCCGTGGTTCCACCCTGATCACACTCCAGGTGCCCCAGTCTGTCTTCATAGCTAGACCAAATCTCTGCCCTGATCTTGGGTCAGGCTGTGGTGTGGAGTGAGCAGGGCTGGGGTGTTAACCCCTTCAGATTGGGAAGTGCAGCAAGGTAGCAGGCACCAGCACAGGTCTCCCCGCCCTGATTGAGATAGCAAGCTGGCACCCACACACTACTCAGGAGTAGAATCTAGGTTTCTCCAGCCCCTCAATCTGCCCCAGCAGATTTCCCAGCAGGCAAGTGGGCTCCCCAGATGAGGGTCTGCCCATATGGACCTTCTCCTCTTTACAGATCCCTCCCAGGGATGCTGGTCCTGACCTTATGCCCTTTTTGTTTTCCTTTCTACCCATTTACGTGGAGATCTTTCTTGCAGCTTTAGTTGTATAGGAGGTCTTCTATTAGTTTCCAGTTAGTTTTCTGTGAGAATTTTTCCAAATGTAGATGTATTTTTGATGTGTTTGTTGGGACAGGTGAGCTCCATGTCCTCCTATTCTGCCATCTTGATCCCTCTCTTCAAGTTTACAGTAGGTTGTGTTCCCCAATATTTTTTCTTTGGTCATACATGACATAAGCCAGAGTCAAAAGCAACAAATATATCAGAACATGAAAGTCAGTAAGGTTTTCTTTCCCAACAATATTTAGTATAAGATTTTGTTTTAATATATGTTATGAGTTCACTATTTTGCTTATAACTGTAAATAGAAAACTACACAAATTTTTAGCCAGCATTGATTTGGAATACACCTGGAAAAATATCCAACAAATATATGAATGCAATATTACTAAAATACTGTACTTGGATAATAGATTAGAGTGTCTCTAACAATGTTAAAATATGAGGTACTGTGCACACCAATGTTTTGTTATTCAGAACTATACAAAAAGCAACTTCTTAGATGTATGCAGTTTTAGGGGACAAAAGTACTTTGCCAGATTCCTGAACTGAACTCAGATTATGGTAAACCTTTACATCTTAAAATCTAGTCTGCTTTAAAAAACTCATACTCTTACAGAAAAAGTAGCATTACACTGGAAATTTCTGGAATATATGAGTAAATTTCCCAAATGAAACTGATTGGAAGAAAGCCTGGCATCAGTCCAGAATACAGGTTAAAACTTTGACATTCGTGAAGAATTTGAGCTTTTTGGATTGATAATACATCCGACCAATTTACAAAATAAGCAAATCAATAAAACAAAACCCAAAATCTTTAATAAGAGGGAGGATGTAGTGCTTAATATACTATCTTTGTCTTTTTTTTTAATGAGAGGCATATAAAAGCTGAATAATCACTTTCTAAAGAAAATCCATGTTTTTCATCTGTAATGAAAAAATGACAAGAACTAAAATGGGTAAATTATTCATTGTCTGTAATAGCATCTGTCATGTACTATTCTCAAAAATTACAAGAGATTTGAAACTATGATCATGGTATCACATATAATTTCAGTCATAATTTTATACTAAATCCACTCTTTGACAATTAATTTCATTTGTAGAAATCTATCCTAAGGAGATAATGAGAGGTAAGATCAAAGATTTATATTCACAGACGTTCTTTATAGAATTATTATAATAACCAAATGTTGAAAACAAACTAAATGTTTAATAAAAAAGGCCTGGTAAAATAAATCATTGTACATTCCTAATTATACCACAACTATATGCACTAAAATAGTATATTTTTAGGAATATTTAAGAATAATTATAACAGGGAAGGAGTGGCCAAGATGGCAGAGTAGGAAGACCTTCAGTTCAACTCCTCTCATGTGCACACCAAATTTTCTATTTACAGAGCAACTATTGATGAGACAGACCAGAAGACTAGCAGAAAAAATGTTCTGCAACTAATGATATAAATAAGGAACCACAATGAGATGGTAGGAGGGGCAGATTCATGGTATAGTCAAGATCCATACTCCCAGGTGGGAGACCCACAAATGGGAGGATAATTAGAATTGCACAGGTTCTCCCCTAGGAATGAGGAGTCTCAGCCCCACCTTGGGCTCTGCAACTTCGGGGTCCTGTACTGGGAAGTCAGGCCCCCAGAATGTTTGGCTTTGAAGGCCAGGGAGTTCAAATTCCTGAAGAACCAGAGAGCTGTGGGAAATAGAGACTCTACTCTTAAAGGGTGCATACATAATCCCATGCATGCTCCAGGACCCAGGGTAAAACACACCTGCTGATCTTGGAGAGTCTCCTGCAGAGGCAAGAGGCAATAGAGCTCACTGTGGGGACACAGACACTGGTGGGAACTATTTTGTAGATCTCATTCTGCCACAAGGACACTGGTGCTGGCAAGCACCATTTTGGAATCCTCCTTCTAGCTCATTGGTGCCAGGACCGATGTCCTCCCACCATTCTGTCAGAACAAGTACTGGGATGACTCAGGCTAAGGAATGAGACAGGTGGAGAGACAGCCCCACCCACTAGCAGGCCTACTATCTTAAACACCTCCAAGCCTACCTCCTCATGACCTGGCCCTGCCCATCAGTGGCCAGCAACATGCACACAAGGCAAGGGCTGTTAACCAACCAGACTGGGGACAAGCCACTCCTAGCAGACTGCCCATAGTAGTCTGTCTGCCAAAACTAAAGGACACACACAGCCCTCACAGGGGGCACCCCTAGAGCTTACAGTTTCAGTGACCAGAGGGGAGTGCACTGCTGGGAAGCATAGGGTGTCTCCCATAAAAGGCCTCTTCTCTAAGGTCAGAAAACATAACCAACTTACCAAACACATAGAAATAAAAAAAGCAATTTAGGAAAAATGAGGCCACAGAGGAATATCTTCCAAACAAAGGAACAAGATAAAACCCCAGAAGAAGAACTAAGTGAAGTGGAGATAGAAAGATACCTGACATAGAGTTCAGGGTAATGATCATAAAGATGTTACAACCAACAGGACAGAAATACAAAGATCATAAGATATTACTACAAACAGTTATACATCAATAAAGTAGATAACCTAGAAGCAAAGGACAAATTCTTTGAAATGTACAACCTCACAAGATTAACCAGGAAGAACTAGAAAATATGAACACACCAATTACCAGTAACAAAATTGAATCAGTAATTAAAAAAAAAAAAAAAAAACTCCCAACAAACAAAATCCAGAACCAGATGGCTTCACATGTGAATTCTACCAAACATTTACACAAGAGTTAACATCTATTTTTCTCAAATTATTCCAAAATATTTCAGAGGCAGGAATACTTTTGAATTCTTTCTATGAGACAAACATCACCCTGATATTAAAACCAAACAAAGATATCACAAAAAATAAATTATAGGCCAATATCACTGATGAACATGGATGCAAAAATCAGCAAAATATTAACAAACTGACTCCAACAATACATTAAAGGATCATACAGCATGATGAAGTGGGATTTATCCCAGGGATGCAAGGATGGGTCAATATGTGCAAATCAATGAATGTTACACATCACATTAACAAATTGAAGAATAAAAATCATATGATCATCTTAATAGATGTACAAAAAGCTTTTGACAAAATTCAACATCCATTTATGATAAAAACTCTCAACAAGTAGGTATAGATGGAATATACCTCAATGAAATAAAGGCCATATATATCAAACCCACAGCTAACATCATACTCAATGGTGAAAAGCTGAAAGCATTTCCTCTAAGATTAGGAGCAAGACAAGTTTGCCAAGTCTCATCAGTTTTATTCAACATAGTATTAGTAGGCCTAGCCACAGCAATTAGATAAGAAAAAGGAATACATTTTATCCAATTGGAAAGGAAGAAGTAAAACTGTCACTGTTTGCAGTTGATGTGATACTATACATAGAAAAGCATAAAGACACTACCAAAAATCTACTAGAACTCAATAAATTCAGTAAATCCGTAGGATACAAAAGTGAAATAAAGAAATCTGTTGCATTTCTATACACCAACAATGAACTGACAGAAAGAGAAATTAAGTAAGCAATCCCATTTACAATTAAATCAAAAAGAACAAAATACTTAGAAATAAATCTAACTAATGAGGTAAAATTCCTGTAGTCAGAAAACTATAAGACATTGATGAAGGAAATTGAAGATGACATAAACAGTTGGAAATATATACCATGGATTGTTCATGGATTGGAAGAATTATATTGTTAAAATGTCCATACTGTCCAAGGCAATCTACAGATTCGATGCAAGCCCCATCAAATTACAATGGCATTTTTGCTGATCTAGAGCAAAAAAATCTTAAAATTTGTATAGCACACAGAAGACCTTGAAAAGCCAAAGCAATCTTGAGAAAGAAGAACAAAGCTGGATTTACCATGCTCCCAGATTTCAGACTATACTACAAAGCAAAAGTAATCCACACATCATGCCACTGGAACAAAGGCACATAGGTTAATGGAACAGAATTGAGAGCCAAGAAATGTATCCACACTTATTTGGGTAATTAATCTAAAACAAAGGAGGCAAGAATATACAATCAGGATAAGAGAGACTCTTCAATAAATGGTGTTGGGGAAACTAGACAGCTACATACAAAAGAATGAAACTGGAGTGCTCTCTCACACCATACACAAAAGTATACTCAGAATGGATTAAAGGCTTAAAAGTAAGACCTGAAACCATGTAACTTCTAGAAGTAAACATAAGCAGAAAACTCTTTGACTTCAGTATTAGTAATATTGTTTTTTGTATGTCTCAGGCAATGGAAACAAAAGCAAAAATAAACAAATGAGACTAAATCAAACTAAAAAGCTTTTGCACACTGAAGGAAACTATCAGCAAAATGAGAAGACCACCTACTAAATTGGAAAATATATTTACAATTGATATATCTGAAAAGGGGTTAATATTCAAAAATATACAAAGAACTCATACAAGTTAACATGAAAAAAAGACCTGATTGATTAAAAAATAGGCATAGGTTCTGAATAGACATATTTTTCCAAAGAAGACATACAGATGGTCAACAGGCACATGAAAAGATGCTCTCCATCTCTAATCATCAGGAAAATTCTAATCAAAAGCACAAGAGATATCATCTCACACCTGTCAGAATGGCTATTATCAAAAATACATAAAATAACAAGTGTTTGTGAGGATGTGGAGAAAATGAACCCTCATGCACTGTTGGTGGGAAAGTAAATTGGTGTAGCCACTGTGGAATACAGTATGAAGGTTACTCAAAATATTAAAAAAAAAAAAAAAAGCCTACCATTCTGTCTATTCTTTCCACTCCTGAAAATGCTAGTTTGAAAAGATATATGCACTCCTATGTTCATTGCAGCATTATTTATAATAGTCAAGATACAGAAGCAACCTAAGTGCCCATCAGTAGATGAATGGATAAAGAAAATGTTGTATAGATATGCAATGAAATATTAGCCATTATAAATGAAATCTTGCCATTGCAAAAACATGGATGGACCTAGAGGACACTATGCTAAGTAAAATAAGTCAGATGGAGAAAGACAAATACAAGACAAAACAAATGAACAAACATAGGAGAAACAGTGTCACAGACACAGAGAAGCAACAGGTGTTGTCAGAGGGGAGGGGGATGGGAGGAAGAAAGAAATAGGTGAGGAAGATTTCAGAGGTACAAACTTCCAGTTGCAAAATAAGTGAGTCATGGGTATAAATGTACAGTGTGGAGAATATAGATAGTCAATAACTATGTAATAACTTTGTATTGTGACATATCATAACTAGAGTTATCGTTGTGGTCATTTTGAAATGTATAGAAATATTGACTCACTATGCTGTGTATCAAGAAGTAACCTAGTGTTGTAGGTCAATTATACTTCAAAGACAAACAAACAAACAAACTCATAGGAGAAGTGACCAGATTTGTGGTTACTAGAAGCAAGAGGTGGCTGGATGGGGAATTTGAGGAAAGTAGTCAAAAAGTATAAACCTCCATTTAAAAGATAAATAAGTACTCAGGATGTAATGTACAAGATGATACATATAATTAACACTGCTGTGTGTTATATATGAGAGTTGTTAAGAGAGCAAATGCTAGGAGTTCTCATCACGAGGAAAATTTTTTTCTATCTGTTTAATCTTGCATCTATATTTGATGTTGAATGCTCACTAGACAATGCATTTGATGATGTATGTAAGTCTAATCATCATGCTGCACACCTTAAACTTAAAAAGTACTGTATGTCAATTATATCTCAATAACACTGAAAGAAAAACAATGCCAAGGACACTCAAGAACACCTGCAACTTGTCACAGTACTGGAATTCCACCTCCCTCTAGTGATAGCATTTAGCAACCAACCATATACAGATAAACATAGCTTTGGCTTGCCAGCACCAACTTTTAAAAGAAGATTTGCAGTGTTGCAGTTTTTTGCCTTTATAAACTCCTGACATATCTCTCCTCCTTGGAATACATTTTTGACTCCAACTTGAATTGAATTTATCAGACCCCAATTAAACCTTTATTTCTTTGCAAAAAAAAAAGGAAAGTAGCTTGCTTGATATATATATATATATATACATATATACCCATTATACATAAATGTATACAGATTTATGTAAAGAAAATGTGGGTAATGAAATTTGTTTAAAATTTTTATTGGGACCAGAGGGCAGAGAGCAGAAGCAAGAAGAACTACAATCCTGCAGCCTGTGGAACAAAAACCACATTCACAGAAAGATAGACAAGATGAAAAGGCAGAGGGCTATGTACCAGATGAAGGAACATGGAAGAAATGTTTAACAAAGACCTAAGAGAATTAAAGAACAAACAGAGATGAACAATACAATAACTGAAATGAAAACTACACTAGAAGGAATCAATAGCAGAATAACTGAGGCAGAAGAACGGATAAGTGACCTGGAAGACGGAATGGTGGAATTCACTGATGCAGAACAGACTAAAGAAAAAAGAATGAAAAGAAATGAAGACAGCTTAAGAGACCTCTGGGACAACATTAAACTCAACAACATTCACATTATAGGGGTCCCAGAAGGAGAAGAGAGAGAGGAAGGACCAGAGAAAATATTTGAAGAGATTATAGTTGAAAACTTCCCAAACATGGGAAAGGAAATAGCCACCCAAGTCCAGGAAGTGCAGCGAGTCCCATACAGGATAAACACAAGGAGAAACATGCCGAGACACATAGTAATCAAATTGGCAAAAATTAAAGAAAAAGAAAAATGATTGAAAGCAGCAAGGGAAAAATGACAAATAACGTACAAGGGAACTCCCATAAGGTTAACAGCTGCTTTCTCAGCAGAAACTCTACAAGCCAGAAGGAAGTGTCATGATATACTTAAAGTGATGAAAGGGAAGAAACTACAACCAAGATTATGCTACCCAGCAAGGATCTCATTCAGATTCGATGGAGAAATCAAAATCTTTACAGACAAGCAAACGCTAAGAGAATTCAGCACCATCAAACCATCTCTACAACAAATGCTAAAGGGACTTCTCTAAGTGGGAGACACAAGAGAAGAAAAGGATCTACAAAAACAAACCCAAAACAATTAACAAAATGATCATAGGAACATACATATCGATAATTACCTTAAATGTGAATGGATTAAAAGCTCCAACCAAAAGACACAGGCTAGCTGAATGGATGCAAAAACAAGACACATATATATGCTGTCTACAACGGACCCACTTCAGAACTAAGGACACATACAGACTGAAAGTGAGGGGATGGAAAAAGATATTTTATGCAAATGGAAATCAATAAAAGCTTGAGTAGAAATTCTCATATCAGACAAAATAGACTTTAAAATAAAGATGAGACACAAAGGACACTACATAATGATCAAAGGATCAATCAAAGAAGAAGATATAACAATTGTAAATATTTATGCATGCAACAGAGGAGCACCTAAATACATAAGGCAAATGTTAACAGCCATAAAAGGGGAAATTGACAGTAACACAATCATAGTAGGGGACTTTAACTCCCCACTTTCACAGATGGACAGATCATCCTAAATGAAAATAAATAAGGAAACACAAGCTTTAAATGACACATTAAACAAAATGGACTTAATTGATATTTATGGGACATTCCATCCCAAAAAACCAGGATACACTTTATTCTCAAGTACTCATGGAACATTCTCCAGCATAGATCATATCTTGGGTCACAAATTAAGCCTTGGTAAATTTGAGAAAATTGAAATCGTAGCAAGTATTTTTCTGACCTCAAGGCTATGAGACTAGATATCAATTACAGGAAAAAAAACTGTAAAAAATACAAACACATGGAGGCTAAATGATACTCTACTAAATAACCAAGAGATCCCTGAAGAAATCAAAGAAGAAATAAAAAAATACCTAGAAACAAATGACAGTGAAAATATGATGACTCAAAACCTATGGGATGCAGCAAAAGCAGTTCTAAGAGGTAAGTTTATAGCAATACGATCCTACCTCAAGAAACAAGAAAAATCTCAAAAAAACAACCTAACCTTACACCTAAAGCAATTAGAGGAAGAAGAACAAATAAAACACAAAGTTAGCAGAAGGAAAGAAAGCATAAACATCAGATCAGAAATAAATGAAGAAGAAATGAAGGAAACAATAGCAAAGATCAATAAAACTAAAAGCTGGTTCTTTGAGAAAATAAACAAAACTGATAGACCATTAGCCAGACTCATCAAGAAAAAAAGGGAGAAGACTCAAATCAACAGGATTAGAAATGCAAAAGGAGAAGTAACAAATGACACTGCAGAAATACAAAGGATCATGAGGCACTACTATAAGCAACTATAGGCCAATAAAATGGACAACCTGGAAGAAATGGAAAAAATCTTAGAAAAGCACCAACTTCCGAAACTGAACCAGGAAGAAATAGGAAATATAAACAGACCAATCACAGCACTGAAATTGAAACTGTGACTAAAAATTTTCCAACAAACAAAAGCCCAGGAGCAGATGGCTTCACGGGCGAATTCTACCAAGCAATTAGAGAAGAGCTAACACCTATCCTTCTCAAACTCTTCCAAAATATAACAGAGGGAAGAACACTCCCAAACACATTCTATGAGGCCACCATCACCGTGATACGAAAACCAGACAAGGATGTCACAAAAAAAGAAAACTACAGGCCAAAATCACTGATAAATACACATGCAAAAATCCTCAACAAATACTATGCTCAAGTGGCATTTATCCCAGGAATGCAAGGATTCCCCAATTTACATAAGTCAATCAAATTGATAAACCATATTAACAAACTGAAGGATAAAAAACATATGATCATCTCAATAGATGCAGAAAGAGCTTTCAACAAAATTCAACACTGATTTATGATTAAAGTCCTCAAGGAAGTAGGCATAGAGGGAACTAACCTCAACATAATAAAGGCCATATATGACACACACACAGCAAACATCATTCTCAATGGTGAAAAACTGAAAGCATTTCCTCTAAGATCAAGAACAAGATAATCATGCCCACTCTCAACATTATTATTCAACATAGTTTTGGAAGTCCTATGCACAGCAATCAGAGAAGAAAAAGAAATAAAAGGAATACAAATTGGAAAAGAAGAAGTAAAACTGTCACTGTTTGCAGATGACATGATACTATACATAGAGAATCCTAAAGATGCCACCAGAAAACTACTAGAGCTAAGCAATGAATTTGGTAAAGTAGCAGGATACAAAATTAATGCACAGAAATCTCTTGCATTCCTATACACTAATAATGAAAAATCTGAAAGAGAAATTAAGGAAACACTCCCATTTACCACTGCAACAAAAAGAATAAAAGACCTAGGATTAAACCTACATAAGGAAACAAAAGACCTATATGCAGAGAACGGTAAGATACTGATGAAAGAAATTAAAGATGATACCAAGAGATGGAGAGATAAACCATGTTCTTGGATTGGAAGAATCAATATTGTGAAAATGACTATATTACCCAAAGCAATCTACAGATTCAATGCAATCCCTATCAAATTACCAATGGCATTTTTTACAGAACTAGAACAAATCATCTTAAAATTTGTATGGAGACACAAAAGACCCCAAATAGCCAAGGCAGTCTTGAGGGAAAAAAACGGAGCTGGAGGAATCAGACTCCCTGACTTCAGACTATACTACAAAGCTACAGTCATCAAGATGATATGGTACTGGCACAAAAACAGAAACATAGATCAATGGAACAAGATAGAGAGCCCAGAGATAAACCCACGCACCTATGGTCAACTAATCTATGCCAAAGGTGGCAAGGATATACTATGGAGAAAAGACAGTCTCTTCAATAAGTGGTGCTGGGAAAACTGGACAGCTACATGTAAAAAAATGAAATTAGAACACTCCCTTCACACCATACACAAAAATAAACTCAAAATGCATTAGAGACCTAAATGTAAGACTGGACACTATAAAACTCTTAGAGGAAAACATAGGAAAGACACTATTTGACATAAATCACAGCAAGATCTTTTTTGATCCACCTCCTAGAGTAATGTAAATAACAAAAATAAAAAAATGGGACCTAATGAAAGTTCAAAGTTTTTGCACAGCAAAGGAAACCAAAAACAAGATGAAAAGACAACCCTCAGAATGGGGGAAAATATTCTCAAACAAATCAACGGACAAAGGATTAATCTCCAAAATATATAAACAGCTCATGCAGTTCAATATTAAAGAAGCAAACAACCCAATCCAAAAATGAGCAGAAGACCTAAATAGACATTTCTCCAAAGAAGACATACAGATGGCCAAGAAGCACATGAAAAGCTGCTCAATATCACTAATTATTCGAGATATGCAAATCAAAACTGCAATAAGGTATCACCTCACACCAGGTAGAATGGGTATCATCAGTAAATGTACAAACAACAAATGCTGGAGAGGGTGTGGAGAAAAGGGAACCCTCTTGCACTGTTGGTGGGAATATAAATTGATACAGCCACTATGGAGAACGGTATGGAAGTTCCTTAAAAAACTAAAAATAGAATTAATATATGATCCTGCAATCCCACTACTGGGCATATACCCAGAGAAAACCATAATTCAAAAAGACACATGCACCCCAATGTTCATTGCAACACTATTTATAATAGCCAGGTCATGGAAGCAACCTTAATGCCCATCGACAGATGAATGGATAAAGAAGAAGTGGTACATATATACAATGGAATATTACTCAACCATAAAAAGGAAAAAAATTGAGTCATTTGTTGAGACGTGGATGGATCTAGAGACTGTCATACAGAGTGAGGTAAGTTAGAAAGAGAAAAACAGATATCATATATTAACACATGTAATTGGAACCTAGAAAAATGGTACAGATGAACCGGTTTGCAGGGCAGAAGTTGAGACACAGATGTAGAGAACAAACATATGGACACCAAGGGGGGAAAACCTTGGTGGGGTGGGGGCGGTGGTGCGCTGAATTGGGCAATTGGGATTGACATGTATACACTGATGTGTATAAAATTGATGACTAATAAGAACCTGCGGTATAAAAAAACAAACAAAGAAACAAAAAAAAGAACTAATACTAAACTTTCTTTGGGTTATTTATATGGAAATATGTTAATATAAATGTTTCAGACTTTAAAAAATAAAAAAAAAATTATTGGGATTTTTTTTATTGTGGAATTAAGATAAATCAAAATAATTTCCTATTTCTGTGCTAAACAATTCTGTGGCAAAGTACACATTCCAAATGTGTGTGTGTGTGTGTGTGTGTGTGCATTTGTTTGATTTTATCAATACAGCCAGCAGGAGAACAAATATAAGTAATTAGTGGTTGTATCTACCTGAATATGTTCAACTGAATAAAATTGAGAGAAGAGAAACAGTTTCAACACATCAGATAATGGAAGCTCAGTCCATACTGTTACTGCTATTATATAGTCACAAAATATATACCCTTCTTTTCCCTTTTTGCCTATGAAGCTGGTGGATGGGTAAAATTTTTTTAATGTTCTAACGCAATTTCAATATAGACAACTTTTTTTAAACATACACAGAAAAGTAAGAAGCTAAATGATCCTAATATTTTCTCTTTTGGTTGGAATATATAATTTAAAAAAGAAAATTTCTTCCCTATACAAATGCCATAGAACATTAGTTTTAACAGTTTTTACATCTTTCTGATTTTTGTATGTATACACATATACACAAATTTTATTTTTCCAAAAAAGTGTCCAATTGTACTTTCACCTTAATAAAAGTTGTGAAATAGATATATCTAGGTGTATATATGCCTAGGGTATGCACAATATTAAATTTTGATAAATGTTGCCAAACAACTCTTTAAAATGGTTATACAAATGTGTACTTCCACAATCGAAGAAAAGGAATATTACTTTTCCTACATCGTGAATAGTGAAAGCTGTTTGCAATTTTTGTTGATGTGAAAGACAAATAAAAATGATTTCTCATTTTTTAAAATTTGTCTTTCTCTGAATATTAGATTTAGAGTAGCATCTCTTACATGCATTTATAGTTTATTTTCTTTGATTGCCTGTTGATGCATATATTTTTAAAGCTTATAAAATTTATAATAACTTAAAAATCCTGATATTGGTAATAATTAAAAAATGAAACAGTAACATTCCTGTATGGATATACATACATGTATAGTGTTCTGTTAATAATACACATTTTTATAGGTTAAACCATGTAAAATTGTCATTTTTGTAGGTGAAAAAACTCAACAGATACTGTCAACTTCATATGGTTCAACCTAATATATTCAACAAAAGTTATATGAACAGTATTAATGTGAAACAATTAATATATACTCATTTAATTGTGTTAAATACTCACACCATTTATTACCTGAAAGATGTACCACACACACCATGCTAAATTCTAGATTAAATCAATTCATAAAACAAAATTGGTATGTGATGAAAGGAATCATATTCTAATTAAAAAAACTCATATTTTGAGTTATTTTTCACACATGTATACTCTTGGTATAGATTTTTAAAATTTTATTACTTCAAAATAATTGAACAGAAATAATCTTCATAGAATTACTTGAATGACAATGTGCATTTGTTGATAAAGTCATTAAATGAAATAGATAATTTTAAAGTTATTATTTGATTACTATAATGATTAAAGTAATAAATACTTTTCAAATTCTTAATAAGAAGCTATGACAAAGAACATGAAGCTAAGATTGCTAAAACACTGAAAATCTTTAGGGTTACATATATATGGTTTTAAATTACATGATTCATTTTTTTTTTTTATAAGCAATGTACTCATTTTAATGACCTTTAAAACAAAGAGCAATACACATTTGGTATGACTACACTGGGGTAAATTCAAGATTCTTAGGAGAAAAGAACAATTGAAATATAATACCTAAGACATAGTTTGAATTATGGTAAATCAGAGGCATCACCATGGTTAAAGTTTTGTTCTGAAATGTTAAGCATTTTCTAACAAATCTTTCCTTCCTATTCAGCACAATTTTCTCTCCCAATGTGGCCAATGGTATTTAATTTTTATGGCTCAGGTATTGTGAGGGTTAATTGTATGTGTCAACTTGGCTAGGCCACAGTATCCAGGTATTTGGTCAAACATATCTGGATGGTGCTGTGAAAGTATTTTTATTTTTATTTATTTTTAATTTTTTAAATTATTTTTTTCTCCATATAAATTTTATTTATTTATTTATTTTTAACATCTTTATTGAACTATAACTGCTTAATAATGGTGTGTTAGTTTCTGCTTTAGAACAAAGTGAGTCAGCTATACATATACATATATCCCCATATCTCCTCCCCCTTGCATCTCCCTCCTACACTCTCTATCCCACCCCTGTAGGTGGTCACGTAGCACTGAGCTGATCTCCCTGTGCTATGTGGCTGTTTCCTACTAGCTATCTATTTCACATTTGGTAGTGTATAAATGTACATGCCACTCTCTCACTTTGTCACAGCTTACCCTTCCCCCTCCCCATGTCCTCCAGTCCGTTCTCTACATCTGCGTCTTTATTTCTGCCCAGGCCCTAGGTTCTTCAGAACCATTTCTTTTTTTTCAGATTCCATATATATGTGTGAGCATATGGTATTTGTTTTTCAGTTTTTGACTTACTTCACTCTGTATGACTCTAGGTCCATCCACCTCACTACAAATAACTCAATTTTGTTTCTTTTTATGGTTGAGAAATATTCCATTGTATATACGTGCCACATTTTCTTTATCCATTCATCTGTCAATGAATGGATAAAGCAACTTAGGTTGCTTCCATGTCCTGGCTATTGTAAACAGAGATGCAATGAACATTGCGGTACAAGACTCTTTTTGAATTACAGTTTTCTCAGGGTATATACCCAGTAGTAGGATTGCTGGGTTTTATGGTGGTTCTAGTTTTAGTTTTTTAAGGAACCTTGCAATAGGTTCTTGTAGCATCTTTAGGATTCTCTATGTGTAGTATCCTCTCATCAGCAAACAGTGACAGCTTTACTTCTTTGTTTCTGATCTGGATTCCTTTTATTTCTTTTTCTTCTCTGATTCCTGTGGCTAAAACTTTGAAAACTATATTGAATAATAGTGGTGAGAGTGGACAAACTTGTCTTGTTCCTGATCTTAGAGGAAATGGTTTCAGTTTTTCACCATTGAGAATGATGTTGGCTGTGGGTTTGTCATATATGGCCTTTATTATGTTGAGGTAGGTTCCCTGTATGCCTACTTTTGGAGGGTTTTTTACCATAAATTGGTGTTGAATTTTGTCAAAAGCTTTTTCTGCATATAGTGAGATGGTCATATGGTTTTATCTTTCAGTTTGTTAATGTGGTCTACCACATTAATTGATTTATGTATTTTGAAGAATCCTTCCATATGTGAGATAAATCCCACTTGATCATGGTGTATGATCCTTTTAATGTGCTGTTGGATTCTGTTTGCAAGCATTTTGCTTACGATTTTTGCAGCTATGTTCATCAGTGATATTGGCCTCTAGTTTTCTTTTGTTGTGACATCTGTCTGGTTTTGGTATCAGGGTGATGGGGGCCTCGTAGAATGAGTTTCAGAGTGTTCCTCCCTCTGTTATATTTTGGAAGAGTTTGAGAAGAATAGGTGTTAACCCCTCTCTAAATGTTTGATAGAATTCACCTGTGAAGCCATCTGGTCCTGGGCTTTTTTTGTTGGAAGATTTTAAATCATAGTTTCAATTTCCATGCTTGTGATTGTTCTGTTTATATTTTCTATTTCTTTCTGGTTCTGTCTCAGAAGGTTGTGCTTTTCTCAGAATTTGTCCATTTCTTCCAGGTTGTGCATTTTATTGGCATATAGTTGCTTGTAGTAATCTCTCATGATCCTTTGTATTTCTGCAGTGTCGATTGTTACTTCTCCTTTTTCATTTCTATTTCTATTGATTTGAGTCTTCTTCCTTTTTTTCTTGATGAGTCTGGCTAATGGTTTATCAATTTTGTTTATCTTCTGAAAGAACCAGCTTTTAGTTGTATTGATCTTTGCTATTGTTTCCTTCATTAATGTTTCATTTATTTCCGATCTGCTCTTTATGATTTCTTTCCTTCTGCTAACTTCTGGGTTTTATTGTTCTTCTTTCTCTAATTGCTTTAGGTGTAAGGTTAGGTTGTTTATTTGAGATGTTTCTTGTTTCTTGAGGGAGGACTGTATTGCTATAAACTTCCCTCTTAGAACTGCTTTTGCTGCATCCCATAGGTTTTGGGTTGTCATGTTTTTATTGTCATTTGTTTCTAGGTAGTTTTTTATTTCCTCTTTGTTTTCTTCAGTGATCTCTTGGTTATTTAGTAGTGTATTGTATAGCCTCCATGTATTTGTATTTTTTACAGATTTTTCCTGTAATTGATATCTGGTCTCATAGTGTTGTGGTCTCAAAAGATACTTCATAAAATTTCATTTTTCTTAAATTTACCAAGGCTAGATTTGTGACCCAAGATATGATCTATCCTGGAGAATTTCCCATGAGCACTTGAGAAGAAGAGTTATTCTGTTGTTTTGGGTGGAGTGTCCTATAAATATCAATTAAGTCCATCTTGTTTAATGTGTCATTTAAAGCTTGTGTTTCCTTATTTATTTTCATTTTGGATGATCTGTCCATTGGTGAAATTGGGGTGTTAAAGTCCACTACTATGATTGTGTTACTGTCGATTTCCCCTTTTATGGCTGTTAGCATTTGCCTTATATATTGAGGTGCTCCTCTGTTGCATGCATAAATATTTACAATTGTTATATCTTCTTCTTGGATTGATCCCTTGATCGTTATGTAGTGTCCTTCTTTGTCTCTTGTAATAATCTTTATTTTAAAGTCTATTTTGCCTGATATGAGACTTGCTACTCCAGCTTTGTTTTGATTTCCATTTACATGGAATATCTTTTTCCACCCCCTTACTTTCAGTCTGTATGTGTCTCTAGGTCTGAAGTGGGTCTCTTGTAGACAGCATATATGTGGGTCTTGTTTTTGTATCCATCCAGCCAGTCTATGTCTTTTGCTTGGAGCATTTAATCCATTTACATTTAACGTAGTTATCGATATGTATATTCCTATTACCATTTTCTTAATTGTTTTTGGTTTGTTACTGTAGATCTTTTCCTTCTCTTGTTTTTCCTGCCTAAGGAAGTTCTTTTAGCATTTGTTTTAAAGCTGGTTTGGTGTTGTTGAATTCTCTTAGCTTTTGGTTGTCTCTAAAGGTTTTAATTTCTCTGTTGAACCTGAATGAGATTCTTACTGGGTTGAGTAATCTTGGTTGTAGCTTGTTCTCTTTCATCACCTTAAATATGTCCTGTCACTCCCTTTTAGCTTGCAGAGTTTCTGCTGAATGATCAGCTGTTAACCTTATGGGGATTCTCTAGTATGTTATTTGTTGTTTTTCCCTTGCTGCTTTTAATATTTTTTACTTGTATTTAATTTTTGGTAGTTTGATTAATATGTCTTGGCTTGTTTCTCCTTGGATTTATTCTCTATGGGACTCTCTGCACTTCCTGGACTTGACTATTTCCTTTCCCATATTAGGGAAGTTTTCAACTATAATCTCTTCAAATGTTTTCTCAGTCCCTTTCTTTTTCTCTTTTTCTTCTGGGACCCCTATAATTCGAATGTTGGTGCGTTTAATGTTGTCCCAGAGGTCTCTGAGACTGTCCTCAATTCTTTTCATTCTTTTTTCTTTATTCTACTCTGCAGTAGTTATTTCCACTAGTTTATCTTCCAGTTTACTTATCCGTTCTTCTGCCTCAGTTATTCTGCTATTGATTCCTTCTAGAGAATTTTTAATTTCTTTTATTGTGTTGTTCATCATTGTTTGTTTGCTCTCTAGTTCTTCTAGGTCCTTATTAAGTGTTTCTTGTATTTTCTCCACTCTATTTCCAAGGTTTTGAATCATCTTTACTATCATTATTCTGAATTCTTTTTCAGGTAGACTGCCTATTTCCTCTTCATTTATTTGGCCTCGTGGGTTTTTCCTTGCTCCTTCATCTGCTATATGTTTCTCTGTCTTCTCATCTTGCTCAACGTACTGTGTATGGGGTCTCCTTTTTGCAGGCTGCAAGTTCATAGTTCCCATTGTTTTTGGTGTCTGCCCCCAGTGGTAAGGTTGATTCAGTGGGTTGTGTAGGTTTCCTGGTTGAGGGGACTAGTGCCTGTGTTCTGGTGGATTAGGCTGGATCTTGTCTTTCTGGTGGACAGGACCACATCTGGTGATGTGTGTTGGGGTGTCTATGACCTTATTATGATTTTAGGCAGCCTCTCTGCTAATTGGTGAGGTTTTGTTCCTGTGTTGCTATTTGTTTGGCATAGGGTGTCCAGCACTGTAGCTTGCTGATAGTTGAGTGGAGCTGGGTCTTAGCATTGAGATGGAAATATCTGGGATAGCATTAGCCATTTGATATTACTTGGAACTGGGAAGTGTCTGGTGGTCCAATATCCTGAAGTCAGCTCTCCCACCTCAGGGGCACAGGCCTGACATGGCTGGAGGACCAAGACCCTGCCAGCCACAAGGCTCAGAAGAAAAGAGAGAAAAAAAGAAAAAGAATGAAAGAAAGAAAGAAAAAGAAAGAAAGATGGAAAGTAATAAAATAAAATAGTTATTAAAATAAAAAATAAAATAATTATTAAAAAAAATTAAGCAGTAATAAAAAAGAAAGGAGGAAGAGAGCAACTAAACCAAAAAACAAGTCCATCAATGATAACAAGCACTAAAAACTATACTAAAAAAAAACAAAAAAAAGACGGACAGGCTGAATGCTAGGACAAATGATAAAAGCAAAGCTATACAAAATCACACAAAGAAGCATAGACATTCACTCTCACAAAAAAAGGGGAAAAAATATATCTTTTGGGAAGTCTGAAGTATTCTGCCAGTGTTCAGTAGGTGTTCTGTAGGAGTTGTTCAACATGTAGATGTATTTGTGATATATTTGTGGTGAAGACGTTGATCTCCTGCCTTACTCCTTCACCATCTTGAATGTCTCCAGACCGACGTTCACACCTGGTGCCATTACTTCCCTCCCATGAGTCATATTTTAGTAAATCTCTGGGACTAAATCCTAACGTAATTCTGGTTTAGGTAACTATTTTCAAAAATTATTCCTAGCTGGGAAATCTATACTTATTGCTAGATTTAATATCAGGTTTTGTTTTGTTTTGTTTTTGTTTACTGAATAAAAGAAACTTATTTGATAGAGTCATTCTAAGGTTTGTTTTCATACTTCTTTAATGAGTTTTGAGTACTTTGATTTAATTGCTTCAATGATTTCCATTTTGTAATTTAAAAGAGCGATGCCTGATATTATCAAGTAGTCCTTAACAGCCACTCATAATAATTAAATGTTGTATTTTCTTTCCAGTGTAGCAATTCAATTGTTTGCATATGATTAGCAACCAAGCCCAAACTTGTATACATAATGCCTACTCCTATTGATCTCTTACACATAGTTGTATGTACAACAAAAATGCAATTAATTTTAGAGAATAAATACATGTTGCATTGTTTAAAAGGTGATAACAGTAAATGGAATGTAATAGTTATGTTACTTCATTTCAGCAAGAATATAAGTTTCTGAAATCAAATTCATTTGCATAAAACTATTGAGAAAATATGTATTTTTAGAGCATAGGACAGAAGTTTGAAGGCAGAGACTCGTTTAGTCTTTTCTTCTTTTGTTTTCATTTTTTGTCTTCATTCAATAAATGTATAATGAGCTCTTGCTACGTCCTAGATGCAATGTTAGAATCAAAAGATTTAAAGGAGCTCTCAGCCTTCTGGGGAGTCTGACATATGTATCATCACGGTGCAGCATGGTAAGTGCTGTGCTGGGGAGCATGCATGTGTACCTGACCTCAACCAGAACAGTCAGAATTTACTTGCTAATAAAGAATGATGCATATGTTGAGCTTAAAAAATGAGTAAAAATATATCAAATTAAGAAGAGGAAGCAAAACATTCTAGGAGAAAGAGCCAGGTGTCAGAATGAACAGGAAATGAGTGATAGGAAGCAGCTGATTACAAACAAATTGTATGATGATGAAGGTTGAGGATCTTTATTCTCTCCAACAAAGTTATTTTTATTTTGTAGAAATTTCATTTCTCTCTCAAGTTATGTATTCAATCTTCACTCACCTGTAGTAGCATTATACATCCATATTTTTGCCACAGTGTAGAGGACAGAGTATACTTCTCCATCTTTTGACTATGGCCCTGCCCATGTGACTTGCTTTGGCCAATGTGATATAGTGGAAATATAGTAAGAAAAGGCATGCAATGTGCTTACCTTCTCTTATGCTTCTGCCATTTCCATGAGAAGAATACGGCCTGAATAGCCCTCTGGGCCAAGGAAGATGAGAGACATGTGGACACAAACCTCAGCTTGGGGTAAACCCAGCCATGCCCACCAGAGCAGCCCACATGCAGACAGCTTATGGACACTGAGTGAAACACGTGATTATTGTTGTATCTACTGAAATTCTGTGGTGTTTATAATGCAGCAATATCTACTAATACACAATTTTGAGTGCCAGTGCTGCCATGTTGGTGGTCAACATGAATTTTCTGAATGGAGGAAAGAACTTTATCTGAACTTTAAATAATATCTTTTTGAGAATTGGATTTATCTAAATTTTTATAAATTATATTAAACTCTCACATAATTCCCCTGGCACTAAAAAAACAAAGATTCTAGTGCAGAAAGCTTATACTGGGGCTCTTCAGAAATGGCCTTTCATAGTATATAACAGAATAAAACTAGCAACTAAAATCAGTTGATTGATCTGAAACTCATGAGGTGAAAAATTCTGGCATGGCCACCCAACCTGATGACAGGGGTACAAATCTGAATCCTGCCAAAACAGTGATTAATTGATGCTTTGTTTAGACAGCAAGACCACTCCCTGGAAAAAACAAGCAGAGGCAGCTTGTTGCCTATACAATACCCAACCCAACTGGCCCAAATATTATCAGACAAACAGCACAACCAATAGTAGCCAGAGACTTTGATTTCCTAATATGTGATAGAGACTCTGTATTTTCAACTCTAAAAAATTAAACAAAGAAAAACAAAACAAAAAACCAGGCAAACCAACCAACCAACCAACCAAAAAACACTTTCTAATTTCCCTTCCTGGAGATACATCCTTCAATGTACCCCTCTCAACATTGGTCCAAAATTCTTAAATTAGGCACACAGGAATTCTTAGTGCTCAGTATCATGTATGTGTTCCCTGGATAAAATTAATTTTTTTCCCTGATGTGAAAAAGTTTCCATAGTGAGACACTAAGAGGATTTAAAGTCAGTTTATAACAGGTTCCATCACATTGATTAAATAAATTTCTCTATTTTATAGATTAAAATGGGCTGAGGCTACATCATGCATTTAAAAACACCTCTAACATGTTGCCTCTTATTATAAGATGTACAGGGAGTAAGTGTACTGAAATGTAACCCAGGAGAGGAAATAAAGTTCTACAATTTGGTGAGTTTCTTCTCAATAGAATTTTATAATTGGGTTTTGTCTATGAACACTAAGCAATCAGCTTTAGAGTCAGACAGACATGGATTTAATTCCTAGCTTGGACACATTCTAGTTGTGTAGCTTTGGACTTTGTTGCCTCAGTTTTATGATGAGTAAAATGGGGATGTACCTACATCTTGGGGTTACAGTCAAAATAAATTATGATAGTTAATGTAAAATATGATAGTTAAACAATGGGCCTGGAACATCATATATATTGAATGTTAGTTTTTATTAGTATTAATATAAATTTTATGTCTAATTCACTTGTCATTTGCACTGCCATTGTGTGGTTTAAAAAATAAAGAATTTTACAAACTTTTTGGTAAAATGTTGTTGTCAATTACTCTTTAATTTATTTCCCAATTTAATCCATTCAAGATAAGTATTGTTTGGAGACTTCCCTGGTGGTCCAGTGGTTAAGACTCTGTGCTCCCAATGCTGGGGGCCTGGGTTCGATTCCTGGTCAGGGAACTAGATCCCACATGCATGGTGCAACTAAGAGTCTGCATGCCACAACTAAAGATCCCATGTGCTGCAACTAAGACCTGAACTGGCACAGCCAAATATGTAATAAATAAATAAACATACAAATAAATAAATAAATAAATGTTAAAAAAAAAGTATTGTTTGCCACTATCTTCTATAGATTACCCTGTTTTTTTCTTTTTGTGATGCTAGTTAAAATTGTCTCATCTAAAATTCAGCACTTTTAATTCAGGTGTTCCCATACTGTCTTCATCCTTATATTATTGCTACATTTATTTTATTTTATTTTATAAATTTATATTTTTTTTGGCTGCATTGGTTCTTCGTTGCTGTGCAGGGGCTATTCTTTGTTGCAGTGCGTGGGCTTCTCATTAAGGTGGCTTCTCTTGTTGCAGAGAACGGGCTCTAGGCAGGTGGGCTTCAGTAGTTGTGGCACACTGGCTCAGTAGTTGTGGCTCATGGGCTCTAGAGTGCAGGCTCAGTAACTGTGGTGCATGGGCTTAGCTGCTCTGCGGTATGTGGGATCTTCCTGGACCAAGGATTGAACCCGTGTCCCTGCATTGACAGGTGGATTCTTAACCACTGGGCCACCAGGGAAGTCCCTATTGCTACATATTTATTAAGACAAATTTCTAGCTTTTACTATTATATTATGCCACACCATAGTCTAATTCTTATGGTCCCCATGGAGGAGAGTTCTGAGTTGGGGGATTTTAGATATTAGTGAGATATTAGTGGGTGGGGTGCTAGGAAGTGAACTCAAGAAAGATTATATAAATATTTTTCGTGTCACTAAAATAAAATATTCTCAATTAACACAACATTGTAAATCAACTATACTTCAATAAAAAATAAATTAAAAAGAATTCTCATATTACATTTACGTATTTAAATTAGTGTTGTTAAACAGAGGAATTTGTTCTACTCTTGTTGATGGATGGGTAGATATTTTTAGATGCTGAAGTTGTGCTTGAGAATATGTCTACCAATATCCCAACTGCCAAGTAAACTAAGCACCCCCTTTCTCCTTCTTAAAGCGGTTAGAACCTGGAGTACATGTGGGCAATGAGCTTAACAGGGGGAATGGAAACATCAATGTGGAAATGAATATGATACTAATAGGAGTTAGTCAGGAAATGAGTGGTAGATTGTTGGTGAGCAGAGCACTGGGAAGTGCAGTTACAAAAATAAGTGGAACCAAACTGCTAAAGGTCTGAAATCAAGGCAGAAATTTTGGGCTTCCAGTGAATAGCCAATCTTTCTGACATCTTGTCCTTTAAACTGATTGAACAAAGAGATCAAAAATATAATCTAATGCCTCTTGACATGAGGGGGTGGAGTGTTTCATTTAGGACTGACAGTGGAGTGAAGGAACACACAGAAAAGCAACTTGTTGCAGGTAGGGCTGTGTCTCAGCAAAGAGGAGTCGCCTGTGCTGTGTCTGACTTTAGAAAACTGTCCTTTAGAGATATGACACCTCCAACCATAGAATCTGGCTTTTCGTGTTTTATTTTTAGCTGCCCATTTTATTTTATAATATTATCTTCTGTAAGTCATATTCTCTCTGTTTGGAGAGACATATTTGAATTCACTGTCAGATTACCAAGCTGTGTGGTCTGGGGTAAATTATCACCACCTCTCTAAATTTCTTCAGCTGTAATTTGAGGGAAGAAATAACTTGTTTCATCAAGTTATGATAGGACGTTACACATGAGATGAAGGATGAGAAACCACCTCGCATTGTCCCAGGCACAATAGGCAGTACCAACTTGACCCAGCTGCCTTAGTGCCAGGCCCTGTGCCCATGAAGTTAAAGAAATCTTCAAAATTCTGACTTTTGGAGCCGGTGTTAGTATATTCAATATGTTAATAGCTGTTCATTGTCTCAAAGACATACACTGGCAAATGACTTGTATTAAACAAGATGGCAGTTGATATAAAATTTAAATACAATCTTTCTTTTTACAGCTGTGTGTTATTATATTTCATTCCCTTAATATAAGAAAGCTGAAATCTCAGAAAGATACCAAACATATGTTGTGATGCTCTTTCCCAAATTGAATAGGGTATTTCCTTTGAGGTTTCTATCACCAGAAAGCATAGACATCTTAGGTAATTTCTTTTCCTCTGCACATGTATCTCTCTGGATACTTTCATTGTGTGTCACTTTATAATTCCATTCTGTTCTTTCCCAATTGAGTAAGTAATAGAATAAACTTTAAAAAATATTTTCCCATGGTTTCTCAGCATTCTCTGCTTCAGTGTTTATTTGCAAAAGAAGCAAAACAACTTCATTACTCTCTTTCTGTGTTGTCAACAGCTTCTAACCCATCTTTGTCAGTGGGTTAACAGTGTAGCATGGCAAAATACACTCTTCCTCCCTTTATTCAGGTCCTCTTCTAAAAATAAAGCTAGAAATTTGTATTTTATCAAACCCAGTATAGTTTTTAAATCATAAATATTTTAGGTTGACCTCCATTTAACATCAACCTAAAATGAAATATATCAAACTATAAAAATGGTTACATATAGCATGCTCTTTATAGGAGCATTTATCTTCGTTATAAATAAAAACCACCAAAGACACTGAAGACAGGAGAGTTTCAGCAATATGACCCTTTCACTTTCAGAGGAGAATGAAACATATATACTTTGAATTAAAAAGAAATTAGATTCCTTCTAAATTCTCTTTAGTTCAGTCAAATTTTAAAACCAATGAGTTCACCATTTTAAATTCTCTGTACTCTGGTTGACAACTGAGAAATAACTTTTGTAATTTAAAAAAGTTAAATTACAAACTTTAAAAAAGTTAAATTACTCTTTTTATTAATTATATTTAATGTAGTGTTTTGAAAATTAAATTTAATGTAGGTTTTAAGTTTTTGAAATTTTTTAAGCAAACCAAGGCACACCTGGACTATGATGTAGAAGTATGAACAAAAAGATAGTCTCTATCCACCCAGTTGTGCATAGAAATTCTAATCTGCACTTATCTTGGAAGGATAATCATAAAATGGTGTAAGGTTTCCACCTAAATCTAAAAAGTAGTGAGTGAGGTCCCCCCATCAAAATATAATGTATCACCATTTGGCAAAATGGAACCATGTTACAACCAAAATTCAAACAGTTAATCTGCCTTTAAAGTCATAGTTTTCTACTGCATCATGCTAATCTTCCAAACTTTTTGTAATCTGCATGTGCGATGATAGTTCCATTTAAATATGCATTTATTTCATAGAATTTCCATCAGCAGGTTGAAAGAATCTGTGCTAGGTGATCTTTATTTGACACTTATAGTGTTAGTCTTCAGACAAATAGTTCCAAATACCTTAATGTAATGATTTGAAAAATTGTTTTTTAGGTATTCAGGGACACTTTTATATATACCACTTAGTTGGAGTATACAAAATCTTACAGATTAAAATGAACCATTAGAATTTTATAAGCTGGTATCACCAGCATGTTATTATTATAATAGAAACATAAACAAATACTGTTGTGTCAGTGGCACAAAAGTCAAATAGGTTTTTATAGGAATTGCTAAGCAGACATGTACTTGTTTTCTAAAATATGTAACAGTCAAAATGTCAGTTAAATTCAAACCTAACCAGCCTGATTAATCCCAAAGCAGGCCAGCCACTGTGATTGACATCTTTCTCTAATCTGCATCCTTATTGCATCATACAGACATTTCATCTTTTCACTGGCCACACATTTTAAAGCTTAAAAGCAGTTTCTCTGGAAAGCCTTCCCTAAAAGACAACAGAAGTAGCTATTCTCTGACAGCATATGAAACTGGTCCACTGTAAAAATACACTTAGGAAAAATATTCTGAAAGCAAAGCTGCTGCAAATTTCATTTCTTGCACCTTTCAACCTCATTTGTCTGAATTTCACCACCAAATTATCTTTAATATTAACAATAAATAACATATGATCCAAAACAATAATCTTTGCTCCTCAATTATCAAAGAAAATTTTAAAACTACTCAAGCGTTTCTCCATGGCACTTCCCAAGGTGTCACTTGGTAAGTATTTGTGTTATATCTGTCAACATATTTAGATTTTATACTTATTGTGGAGGTGCTCTGCCAAATTATTGCTTTTCCATAAATTTCCGTGATTCCTTATTTCCATATCAAATAAGTTAAAACCAGGAGTGTCATAAGATAGTCCTAAAAGTTATGATTTTGTATTCTGTGAGTAATGACTTTTCCTTCAGAAATCGTCCTCTCCAGAGTACTGGTTTACTGGTATCAAGAACAGTTTGAGGCCTTATTCTCTGTTGTTTCCACACTTGTTTACAAACTTTTTCTAAGGGAACAATACAAATGCCTTCAGAAAAGCAAGTATAAATTTATTGAGTTTCTCTCACCTATAATAACTTCAGAATGTTTAAGCAAACCATGTATAATTGAATTTTCCAATTAAAAATAATATAACATGCATTTTAAATAGCTCATCTTTTTTTTAGATGAAGTTCAACATTAGGACTTTTTAAAAATTTATGTGCATGTTATTTTTTTTCAACTTATTTTCTGAATAAGTAAACAAGTACAAGTGAACTGAAATCTTCTCCAGTAAATCAGGTTTGCCATTTGGAGCCAGCCCAAGGCTTCAGACCTTTAAAAGAGTTTGGCCAGGTTTAAAAGACAGCATGATCTGTGTGAAGACAAAGTTAATTAAAGCTGAAATGACAATACTTTGCACACATTCTGCTTCCTTTAGGCTGCTTGTGTTCATTTAATTTTTGTTGATTAGCCAAATCCTAACATTATGATGCCCATTAATTTGTTGTCTGCCTGTTTATCATAACTTGAGGCTGAAGTGTACTACCAGGGGAAATGAAAGAGCTCTTATACTTTCCAAAATAGTTTGGTGTTTTAGAAATGCCAAAGTTACTACCTTGGAGCAAGTGGCTTAGTGACTTCATCTGTACTTAGAAGGAGAGCTGGCTAACTTTTGGGGTACCTGTAAATACTAGCAGACTAAACAAAATTCTTATCTATTTCTAAAAAAAAAAAAAAAAAAAAAAAAAAACCTGAAAAAAGAGAATTAGGACAGTAAGTCCATTTTAATAATATTTTTATAATATTTTAAATTATGAGCTGAAAGAAGGTAAGAATTATTATTAAAACTGCTTTTTTTGTGATGTATTTAGAAAAGTACTATATGAGAGGAATGGGCATAGCACTTTAACTTTTCTGTTTTTAAGAAGCACATAACGGATGGAGTTACACACAAAAAATGGATACAGCAGTGTGGGAATATGAGTCTTTTGGGGTAGCAATGTTAGCTGTGCTGGTTATATCATTATCGTAGTTATAAACATTGCTGACCTGCATATACAGCAGATATTTAGTTAAGAAAGTTGTGTTTTCCATTTGAACAAGAAATAGTGACTATTCTCTTATGCTTTTTCCTTTGAATTCTTTGAAAGCATTTGAATCCTTTGCTCAAACTATTTATATGCAAAATTATTGTTTTCATTAATATTTTAGAAAGTTGCTGAGGGTACTCTATTACCCACAAACTGAGTCTTCATCTTAGCCACACAACAGTCATTTATTTACAGCCACTATTATTATATCCATTTTATAGATGGATGTAAACCATCCACCACAGGCTGATTAAGTAATTTTCTTAAAGTCAAACACAGGACTACATTTTATGTTGGACTCTAAGTAGTATTAGAAAGGATATTAACCCTTGTGGGCCATATCTGCCATAGTTATAAAATGAGGCTAAGGGGTGGGGGAAGCTAAATTTCCATCTTTCTAATTTATGGAAACATGTACAACATTCAACAAATCCCAATTTGGAGTTTTGTTTAGCTGTTCAAAAGTCAGCAAATATTAATTAAATGCTTAATATATACAAAACACTGTGTTAACAATGAGGGGCAGAGATTAAGATGAAAACCCACAAAGAATCTACCTGCCAAAACTCATGACCTTGTGTAAGAGAGAGATACAAGATTCTACTTACAAGCAGAATGTAGTTCAGATAGGACATGCTCATGGCCAGCTGGAGTGCACATGAACTGCATTTACTTTTTCATCTAAAACAACAAAAAGCACACAAAATATATGAAACAACAGTTTCATGACACTGGACATTAGGGAGTGAAGGACAGTGATCTTTGAGAAATAGGGAAAAAAATAAGCTGAGTCCTGACTTGCCCTGGTTCACAGCTTCAAGAGTGTTTCCAGGCTGTGACACTGTGAGAAGGGACTCAGGGGAACTCAGAAAACTCCCTGAACTGAGAAGACAGAGGTGAAAGTCTGGAGGGACTAAGGCAGCCAGAGATTGTAGTAGTACTGGACAGGAGAGAGATGCACAGAGAATTCTAGAATCTGCAGGATATTTATTAGCATGTATGTGTGAAGAAATACCTGAGTTTGGGAAGAAGATCACCACCTAAAAGCATCAGTGATCGGGAATTCCCTGGCAGTCCAGTGGTTCGTACTCCATGCTTTCACTGCTGAGGTCCTGGGTTTGTGTTCAACCTCTGGTCAGGGAACTAAGATCCCGCATGGCGTGCAATGTGGACAAAAAGAAAAAAAAAAAGCATCAGTGGTAATAGTGCCAACATTGAAACAGGACAAGAATAGTGCCTGTTCCCAATTTGCATACTGGAAAACATCGTTTATTATTCATGGGACATTGAGTAGAGTGCATGCAAAGATCTTACTTAGTAATGTGGAATAATGAGCCCTATGCTGAGCACTTCTCTGGCCCCACCTAACAAATACTAGAAGCAAGAGGAAAGAAAAAGAAATGGTTTTAATATAGTTAAAATCCCAGAACAAAGCTCTAGAATATTTATATAAAAACAAAAATACATAATATCTAAAAATGTGAAATTCACAATGCATGGCATCCAATCAAAATACCAAGTATGCAAAGAAGTAGGAAAACATGACACATAATAAAAGAGAATAACTAATCAAAACTTACCCATAATTGACACATTAGAATTGTAAATAAGGACACTAAAACAATTGTTATAACTAAACTATAGTTGTTTAAAACGTAAGGTGGAGACATGAAATATACAAGAAAAGACATAAATCAAACTTCTAGATATGATAATTACAAAATGTAAGATGAAAAATAAACTGTATGGGATTATTAACAACAGGTGAGACATTGAAGAAAAGAGTCTTCCAATGATCAGTTACAAAGATTTGTAAAAACCATGAGCAATGTCCTGTGGAAGGTAGTTTGTTGATTTGGTGTTTTCAAACAATAGGACTTCATTCTCTCAGAGTTCTAGAGGCCAGAAGTCTGCAGGGTTTCATTTCCTCTAGAAACTCTGGGAAGGAATCTTTCCTTGCTTCTTCCAGCTTCTGGTGGACACCAGAATTCCTCAGTCTGTGACTGCATCACTCCAGTCTCTGCATCCTTGCTCACATCATATTCTGCTTTGTGTGTGTGTGTTTGTGATTTCCCTCTGTCTCTATCAAGCACTTGTGATGGTATTTAGGGTCCACTCAGGTAATGAAGGACAATCTCCTGATCTCAAAGATACTTAATTACTTCTGCAAAGTCCTCTTTCCAAATGAAGGAACATGTACAGATTCCTGGGATTAGGACATGGACATCTCTCTGGGCATTAGCAGCCTACCACACCATTTTACAACATGTTAAGTGTAGGGCTAGATCACAGACTGGAAGTCTTTTCTGCATGTCTGCTCTATCACCATCCTCCCTCTTGTCTCCATACTTTCTTCTCTTTCCATATAACCCTGGGGAAGAAAATAAAGGTCCCAACACTACACACATATAAGCAAAAAATCCACAGTTTGTTTAGCATGACCATTATTGACTGTGGGGCTGACCATGAGTTACAATTTTTTCTCTGCTTAAAGATGTTTATATCCATTTTACTGGACAGTTTTACCTGTCCAAAATATCACCCTCTTCTTTCTGAGAAATGCTCATGTAGTTTGCGGGGTGTCAAATCATTCAATTCATGATCCCTTACCCCCTCCCCCTGAAATAATGAAAGGTACAAAGAGGACCATGTGATGTATGCTGGTCACAGTTCTTCTTTGGGAGTTTGGAAGCTGAAGCTGAGAGAAAAACTTTCTTCTCTCTTTGGTTAGCCAATTAGCTAAGTAATGTGACCATAGAGCAGCTGGTGGGTATGTTCTCTGATGAGTGGAGATGCCTGAAAGACAAAGAGAGATGAGAAATTGAAAGAGTAGAAGACAAAGGAAGAGACAGAGAGAGACAGGGGGACAGAGTGAAGAAGAAGGACATGAATGGTGTGTTTATTGCATCTTTAGGGCTGCTTCCTAACAATAAATGGAATAATCTATGTAAAGTGTTTGCACAGGTCCCAGAATATGTCACTCAAAATTAGTTTACTATACTATGACATAATGTAAAATTATATATTTGTATATTTTGGGTTATATATGGTTATAATAGCAAAACCATTATAATTAATATCATTGTTTACCTTGTTCTTGATACAGACATATTATTACACAATTTATATGCAATGCTACTCAAGATAAAATCAGAAACATAAGAATTTGACCTTGGAAAGAATTATAACATTTGGCAAATTGGACTATCCCTGTGATGATTTATTGCCTCTTGGTTTTTATTTTTTCCTCTTTTGATCATAAATGAGAAGAAGAGACGCAGTTACCTTTTGGTGAACAAGGAAATATGAGAGAGGGAAATACCGAAACATTAACAGCTTAGAAAGGAGCGATAGAGCTAGAATCACAAGAGGGATTTGTCTGGGGATACTTGATTGCTTTCCAAAGAGGTGAGGTAGAGATGGTGAGCAGAATACCACTGGTGGATTAGCAAGGTGAGTGGCGTAACTGACAGTGAAGAGCAGCATAAGTTCAGAAAGACAAAGCCCACAGTGTACTGCATGCTAGAAGAGTCTTAACCAAGGAAGGTTAATGGAAATCCAAGCAGAAAGAGCCTGAACATGTAGACTGTGGCTTGTTCCCCTTGTGCTTCTCTGTATTGACTGATTGTGTATAAGCCTCACCACCATCATTCTGCTCCTTTCTTTTCTGTTAGCATTTGTCACTGGAACAAAAGTAAGTCTTTATTCATTGACCTCAGATTTAAGGATACCACAGACTTTGAAACACTGACCTTTCATCTCTTGTGAGGCTTTTTTAAGTCCCTCTTTTCTTCTTCCTATATTTAAGTTAGTCCTTGTGACAATAACGTTGTATGTTGTTGTTGTTCTTTAAAAAAAAAAAAGGATAAAATCACACATAAAATGTTTCTGGTGTCTTCTACCCTTTTCCACACAGCAATCTTGTATATTCTTAAAATAACTCTTCATGATCAATTTTTGTGAGTGTTGAAAGCCTCCTTAAGCATAAAGCCCAGAGGTCACTTGTTAGTTTATAAAAAAACAATAAGGAATAGAGCAGAACTGACAACATAAGATTCTACTTTAAAATAGCAGTTTTTAAATCATCAAAGATTCTGGCATATGGGTCCTTTGTTGATTCTTTAAAATGATAGTAAGTAGGATAAGTGCGGAGTCAAGAAGTATTTTTTATTTTACCTAATTTCATTGTTCATTACTGTTGTTTGGAGGTTTGCATATTGGAATTTTCTCAGAACTGTTAAAGCTTATTGTGACATTAATGGTTTCTTCATTGTATTTTCAAATACTCTCAAGGAAGTAGCCTACAGAAAATGCCTTTCAGGCTCCCAGTCCATCCCATTTATTGGAAAGCAACATCACTCAAAATCACAAAAGAGAAAATCAAAGGTAATTTCCACAAGGGGACAAAGATAAAGGGGGAGTGGATGGCAGATTCAAAATACATATTCCTTTTGCTCTCAAAATGACATCATTTATGAAATCTAAGTCCTTTGTTTTTTTTCTCCATCTATGGTTAAGTTATGAACTTGATACCGATCAGGGTTCTTGGCCTTCCCCAATCAACAGAAATTGACTAGAGGCCAGACAAGAAATTCAGACAAGTCTTTATTGGGGCCCCTGCTGCATCAGGGGGAGTGACAACAAACAATAAGTTCCCCTGCTTTCTTGCTCCCTGAGGGGGCGAGCTTGTCCCTTATATGGGGTGAAGGTAGGGGTGTGTTCAGGGGTCGGCCCGGAGGGGTAGCTTAGGTGGTTTTCCCACCCCTTAGGTAGTGTTGTGTGCAGAGGGCATGTGCTGTACCCTGCTTTTGCTCTCAACCCCCTGCTTTTGCTCCAGGCTCTTCAAAAGTGGCAGTTGGGTTTTTTGGTCTCTTTGTATCTTTTGTCTAGAATTTGTCCCAACTGCACATGGACACAGTTATTTTTAGTCCCATACAGTTTCTTTGTATTTTGTTGCTCGAGGAGAGGTGTGTCCAGGTGCAAGCACTGCAGCAAAGGATCCCAGGTCTCAGACTGTCTCATTCCCCCATGAGAGGCTCTACACCCATATTCTTAAGGAGTAAGGGGCTGAAGGTCTCTTCTTCTGACACTTCTTCCTGCTGGACAAGGGCCATAGACCTTAGCCTGCCCCAGAGGTGTAGAAGTACCTTGCTGACTGTCCCAAGGACCTGTAGGTACCTGGGCCACTCTCCGCTGGAATGGGCTGAATTCCTTGAGTCATCACGAGCCTTACTTCAAACTGTTGGAGCCTAGAACACACAAACTCAATAAAAAGGTTAAAAACAATGGCTAGAAAGGAGAAGAACAGCAACAGCCATTAAAGGGACTTCCCTGGCAGTCCTGTGGTTAGGATTCCTTGCTTCCACTGCAGGGAGCCCGGGTTCTATACTTGATTGGGGGACTAAGATCCCACAAGCTGTGCCGCACAGCCAAAAAAAAAAAGACTAACAACAATAGCCATTAAAGGGCCTAGAAAGGGAAGGAACCAGGTTAACTTTGCGAGGGCTTCCTTAACTGTTGACAAGACAGGGGAAGCGATGTTACTCCTGCCAAGAAGCCATTCTGCTTGGGTATATATTTTTGTTCATCTCAGGGTTAAAGTTTAATATGTTTCTCTATTTTCAGAATGAAAGGTCTGGACCTATTGGTCCCAGGTCTCCTTCTTGGACCAAAAAGTCTTATCACAAGTTTACAACAGTAGGGAAGACAATGCAGTATTAGAAAAAATATGGCATAAATCAGTATGACTGAAAAGAAAAGGGTAAAAAGAAAATGAAAACCTCCTGTCAGAAAGTTTTTAAACCTTGTGGGTTCCAAGAGAACAAACTAGAGAACCATTTTCAATTTCCCTGCCCATATTGATTAGCGAGGATTGATGATTAATTGTCTGCTGAAGTCAAGTGGCTTGTTGTTGAATTTTGTCAATGTTGGTTTCTACATGGTATGTGCATCAGGGCTACTTTCTTTGCCTCTCCATCTGCCCTGTTGTTCTCTTGGGTAATTTGAGAATTTTCCTTTTGGTGCCCATGGCAGTGAATGACTGCTACTAGTTCTGGTTTTTGAGCCGCTTCTATGAGATGTAAAATCTCAGCCCCATATTTTAAAGGGGAATTTTTGCATTTTAAGGTCCTGTTTCTTTCCAGACAGCTCCATGGGCATGTAAAACAAGGAAGGCATATTTTGAGTCTATATATATATTTATAATTTTCCTTTCCCTAATGTTAAGGCTCAAGTTAGGGCTGTTAGCTCAACCCTCTAGGCTGAAGTGTTGGGTGGCAAAGGTTTTGCTTCCATAACACTATGAACACTCACAATAGCACACCCTGCCCTCCTGACTCCATCTTTAACAAAACTACTGCCATCTCTTCCTCAGTGTTTTCTATGGCCTGGTCTGTTTGATCAGGCCTGCAGGCATAAACCAGGTCAAGGGTTTCAAGACAGGAATGTGTTAGTTCTGGGCTTTCTGTGGGCATTACTATAGCTGGGTTGAGGGTGTGGCAAGTTTTGAGGGTTACCTCTGGACAGTCAAGGGGTAAAGCCTAGTACTTAGTAAGGCAGCCTCCAGTTAACCAGTGGTGGCCTTTAATCTCCAAATCCCTTGTACTTGATGAGGGGTCTGGACTTCAGCAGCTATTTAAAGGTAAGCTTGTTAGCTTCTTCCACTAATAAAGCAGTGGCAGCTACTGCCCAGAGGCAACCAGGTCAACCTCAGGCCACGGAATCTAGTTGTTTGGGAAAATAGACTATAGGCTGAGGAACTTCTCCTAGCTTTTGTACAAGGACCCCCAGAACTGTTCCCTGTTCTTCAGCTATGTACAACACAAATGGCTTTTTTTTAAACTGGGGAGACCCAGAGCAGGAGCTCTGGTGAGGGCCTGTTTGATATTATTAAAAGCCTTTTCTTGTTTTCCAGTCCAAAGTAATTGTTCTGTATTTGGGCCTTTAGTGGCTTTGTATAGAAGCTTAGCCATTAGTCTGAATCCTGGAATCCAAATTCTGCAAAATCCTGCCATGCCTAAGAAAGTACAAAGTTTTCTTTTGTCTTTGGGGGGCTTAAGCCTAATATAGCTTGTTTTCTATCTGGCGGTAACTGTCTACTTCCAGGGTTTATAATATATCCCAGATACATAACTTGTTTTGAGATTTGTGCTTTTTTTTTTTTTTTTTTCTGGGAGACCCTGTAGCCCTGGGCCCCAAGGAAATTAAGGACTTCAATGGTATTCTGATCTGACGCCTCCATGGTGGGACTACATATTAATATGTCTACATATTGTAGAATGGCCCTTCTTTTAGGTGTATTTCCCTTAGCTCTTTTCCTAGGGCCTGGACGAACAAGTGTGGGCTGTCTTAAAACACCTGGGGGCAATACCATCCAGATATATTGTTGCATTTGGCCATAGCAGGGGTTAGTCCACTCGAAGGCAAACAGATACTGTGATGAGTGATGAACTGGGATGCAAAAGAAGGCATCCTGAGGTGAAGCACAGTAAAACATTTGGCATCTCCAGGAATCTGGACTAATATATTATAAGGACTGACCACAAGGGAATGTATAGGGACCACTGCATCATTTACTGATTTAAGGTCTTGTACCATTCGATATTTCCCATTTGGCTTAATAACCAGCAGAATAGGGGTTATTGCATGGAGACTGACAGGGCACTAAGAGGCCATGTTTTACGAATTTATCTATGAGAGGTTGCAAACTTTTTTCCTTCCAACCTTATGGGGTACTGTCTCTTGTTAGGATAAGTGACTTCTGGCTTAAGGCTAATTTTTACAGGTTAGGCATTTATAGCCTTCCCAGGGATTCCTTTGTCCCAAACTGCCGGGTTTACTGTGTGTAGAATATGGTTGGGAATAGACCATTGTTCTTCCAGCTGATTTGTCTTGATCAGAGTCAAGAAAAGGGACTTCTTGGGGCCTCCTAATTGTAATGTGGTTCCAAGGGAGCCCAGAAGGTCTCTCCCCAGTAGTGGGATAGGACACTCAGGCACAACCAAAAAGCCATGTGGGATCAAACGCTGTTCAAATTGGTAAGTGAGAGGCACAGTGAGGAAATGGCTGCGAGGCTTTCTGTTGACACCAGTCACAGTACAGCTTTTGGAGAAAAGAGGCCCAGCATGAGAGAGCAGGAAAGAGTAAGTGGCTCCCATATCAATTAAAAAAATGGTTTTCTTGCCTGCCACGTCAAGGACCATGCAGGGCTCCTTGATGAAGATAGACATCTCATGGGGGGGGCCACCAGAATACCCTAGCCACCTCAGTCATCCAACATGGCCATCTCGGAATCGGGAGCCCCCCTTCCCCTTCAGGACGGAGGGCATTCCCACTTCCAATGAGCAGTTTGTTTGCAGACTGGGCATGGGCCAGAGGGATCTTTTTGGCACTTTTGGGCCCAGTGGCCAGTTGACTTAACATTTTTTTTTTTTTTAATGAGCAATAAAACCTTTTTATTTATTGAATTAATGCTATCTGGGTTTTTTTTTAAACATCTTTATTGAAGTATAATTGCTTTACAATGGTGTGTTAGTTTCTGCTTTATAACAAAGTGAATCAGTTATACATATACATATGTTCCCATATCTCTTCCCTCTTGCATCTCCCTCCCTCCCACCCTCCCTATCCCACCCCTCTAGGTGGTCACAAAGCACCGAGCTGATCTCCCTGTGCTATGCGGCTGCTTCCCACTAGCTTTCTATTTTACATTTGGTAGTGTATATATGTCCATGACACTCTCTCACCCTATCACATCTCACCCCTCCCCCTCCCCATATCCTCAAGTCCATTCTTTAGTAGGTGTGTGTCTTTATTCCGATCTTGCCACTAGGTGCTTCATGATTTTTTTTTTTTCCTTAGATTCCATATATATGTGTTAGCATACTGTATTTGTTTTTCTCTTTCTGACTTACCTCACTCTGTGTGACAGTCTCTAGGTCCATCCACCTCACTACAAATACCTCCATTTCATTTCTTTTTATGGCTGAGTAATACCCCATTGTATATATGTGCCACATCTTCTTTATCCATTCATCCGATGATGGACACTTAGGTTGCTTCCATGTCCTGGCAATTGTAAATAGAGCTGCAATGAACATTTTGGTACATGACTCTTTCTGAATTATGGTTTTCTCAGGGTATATGCCCAGTAGTGGGATTGCTGGGTCGTATGGTAGTTCTATTTTTAGTTTTTTAAGGAACCTCCATACTGTTCTCCATAGTGGCTGTATCAATTTACATTCCCACCAACAGTGCAAGAGGGTTCCCTTTTCTCCACACCCTCTCCAGCATTTATTGTTTCTAGATTTTTTGATGATGGCCATTCTGACCGGTGTGAGATGATACCTCATTGTAGTTTTGATTTGCATTTGTCTAATGATTAATGATGTTGAGCATTCTTTCATGTGTCTGTTGGCCATCTGTATATCTTCTTTGGAGAAATGTCTATTTAGGTCTTCTGCCCATTTTTGGATTGGGTTCTTTGATTTTTGTTATTGAGCTGCATGAGCTGCTTGTAAATCTTGGAGATTAATCCTTTGTCAGTTGCTTCATTTGCAAACATTTTCTCCCATTCTGAGGGTTGTCTTTTGGTCTTGTTTATGGTTTCCTTTGCTGTGCAAAAGCTTTTAAGTTTCATTAGGTCCGATTTGTTTATTTGTGTTTTTATTTCCATTTCTCTAGGAGCTGGGTCAAAAAGGATCTTGCTGTGATTTATGTCATAGAGTGTTCTGCCTATGTTTTCCTCTAAGAGTTTGATAGTGTCTGACCTTACATTTCGGTCTTTAATCCATTTTGAGTTTATTTTTGTGTATGGTGTCAGGGAGTGTTCTAATTTCATACTTTTACATGTAGCTGTCCAATTTTCCCAGCACCACTTATTGAAGAGGCTGTCTTTTCTCCACTGTATATGCTTGCCTCCTTTATCGAAGATAAGGTGACCATATGTGCGTGGGTTTATCTCTGGGCTTTCTATCCTGTTCCATTGATCTATATTTCTGTTTTTGTGCCAGTACCAAACTGTCTTGATTACTGTAGCTTTGTAATATAGTCTGAAGTCAGGGAGCCTGATTCCTCCAGCCCCATTTTTCGTTCTCAAGATTGCTTTGGCTATTCAGGATCTTTTGTGTCTCCATACATATTGTGAAATTTTTTGTTCTAGTTCTGTGAAAAATGCCAGTGGTAGTTTGATAGGGATTGCATTGAATCTGTAGATTGCTTTGGGTAGTAGAGTCGTTTTCACAATGTTGATTCTTCCAATCCAGGAACATGGTATATCTCTCCATCTATTTGTATCATCTTTAATTTCTTTCATCAGTGTCTTATAATTTTCTGCATACAGGTCTTTTGTCTCCTTAGGTAGGTTTATTCCTAGATATTTTATTCTTTTTGTTGCAATGGTAAACGGGAGTGTTTTCTTAATTTCACTTTCAGATTTTTCATCATTAGTATGTAGGAATTCAAGAGATTTCTGTGCATTAATTTTGTATCCTGCTACTTTACCAAATTCATTGATTAGCTCTAGGAGTTTTCTGGTGGCAGTTTTAGGATTCTCTATGTATAGTATCATGTCATCTGCAAATAGTGACAGCTTTACTTCTTCTTTTCCGATTTGGATTCCTTTTATTTCTTTTTCTTCTCTGATTGCTGTGGTTAACACTTCCAAAACTATGTTGAATAATAGTGGTGAGAGTGGGCAACCTTGTCTTTTTCCTGATCTTAGTGGAAATGGTTTTAGATTTCACCATTGAGGACAATGTTGGCTGTGGGTTTGTCATATATGGCCTTTATTATGTTGAGGAAAGTTCCCTCTATGCCTACTTTCTGCAGGGCTTTTATCATAAATGGGTGTTGAATTTTGCCAAAAGCTTTCTCTGCATCTATTGAGATGATCATATGGTTTTTCTCCTTCCATTTGTTAATATGATGTATCACGTTGATTGATTTGCGTATATTGAAGAATCCTTGCATTCCTGGAATAAACCCCACTTGATCATGTTGTATGATCCTTTTAATGTGCTGTTGGATTCTGTTTGCTAGTATTTTGTTGAGGATTTTTGCATCTATGTTCATCAATGATATTGGCCTGTAGTTTTCTTTCTTTGTGACATCTTTGTCTGGTTTTGGTATCAGGGTGATGGTGGCCTTGTAGAATGAGTTGGGGAGTGTTCCTCCCTCTGCAATATTTTGGAAGACTTTGCGAAGGATAGGTGTTAGCGCTTCTCTAAATGTTTGATAGAATTCGCCTGTGAAGCCATCTGGTCCTGGGCTTTTCTTTGTTGGAAGATTTTTAATCACAGTTTCAATTTCAGTGCTTGTGATTGGTCTGTTCATATTTTCTATTTCTTCCTGGTTCAGTCTCGGCAGGTTGTGCATTTCTAAGAATCTGTCCATTTCTTCCAGGTTGTCCATTTTATTGTCATAGAGTTGTTTGTAGTAATCTCTCATGACCTTTTGTATTTCTGCAGTGTCAGTGGTTACTTCTCCTCTTTCATTTCTAATTCTATAGATTTGAGTCTTCTTACTTTTTTTCTTGATGAGTCTGGCTAATGGTTTATCAATTTTATTTATCTTCTCAAAGAACCAGCTTTTAGTTTCATGGATTTTTGTTATTGTTTCCTTCATTTCTTTTTCATTTATTTCTGATCTAATCTTTATGATTTCTTTCCTTCTGCTAGCTTTGGGGTTTTTTTGTTCTTCTTTCTCTAATTTCTTCAGGTGCAAGGTTAGGTTGTTTATTCGAGATGTTTCCTGTTTCTTGAGGTAGGCTTGTATTGCTATAAACTTCCCTCTTAGCACTGCTTTTGCTGCGTCCCATAGGTTTTGGGTCGTCATGTCTCCATTGTCATTTGTTTCTAGGTATTTTTTGATTTCCCCTTGTATTTCTTCAGTGATCACTTCGTTATTAAGTAGTGTATTGTGTAGCCTCCATGTGTTTGTATTTTTTACAGATCTTTTCCTGTAATTGATATCTAGTCTCATAGCGTTGTGGTCAGAAAAGATACTTGATACGATTTCAATTTTCTTAAATTTACCAAAGCTTGATTTGTGACCCAACATATGATCTATCCTGGAGAATAGTCCATGAGCACTTGAGAAAAATGTGTATTCTGTTGTTTTTGGGTGGAATGTCCTATAAATATCAATTAAGTCCATCTTGTTTAATGTATCATTTAAAGCTTGTGTTTCTTTATTTATTTTCATTTTGGATGATCTGTCCATTGGGGAAAGTGGGGTGTTAAAGTCCCCTACTATGATTGTGTTGCTGTCGATTTCCCCTTTTATGGCTGTTAGTATTTGCCTTATGTATTGAGGTGCTCCTATGTTGGGTGCATATATATTTACAGTTGTTATACCTTCCTCTTGGATCGATCCCTTGATCATTATATAGTGTCCTTCTTTGTCTCTTGTAATAGTCTTTATTTTAAAGTCTATTTTATCTGATATGAGAATTGCTACTCCAGCTTTCTTTTGATTTCCATTTGCATGGAATATCTTTTTCCATCCCCTCACTTTCAGTCTGTATGTGTCTCTAGGTCTGAAGTGGGTCTCTTGTAGACAGCATATATATGGGTCTTGTTTTTGTATCCATTCAGCCAGTCTGTGTCTTTTGGTGGATGCATTTAATCCATTTACATTTAAGGTAATTATCGATATGTATGTTCCTATTCCCATTTTCTTAAATATTTTGTGTTTGTTATTGTAGGTGTTTTCCTTCTCTTGTGTTTCTTGCCTAGAGAAGTTCCTTTAGCATTTGTTGTAAAGCTGGTTTGGTGGTGCTGAACTCCCTCAGCTTTTGCTTGTCTGTAAAAGTTTTAATTTCTCCATCAAATCTGAATGAGATTCTTGCTGGGTAGAGTAACCTTGGTTGTAGGTTTTTCTCCTTCATGACTTTAAGTATATCCTGCCACTCCCTTCTGGCTTGCAGAGTTTCTGCTGAAAGGTCAGCTGTTAACCTTATGGGGATTCCCTTGTGTGTTATTTGTTGTTTTTCCCTTGCTGCTTTTAATATGTTTTCTTTATATTTAATTTTTGACAGTTTGATTAATATGTGTCTTGGCGTGTTTCTCCTTGGATTTATCCTGTATGGGACTCTCTGTGCTTCCAGGACTTGATTAACTATTTCCTTTCCCATATTAGGGAAGTTTTCAACTATAATCTCTTCAAATATTTTCTCAGTCCCTTTCTTTTTCTCTTCTTTCTCTGGGATCCCTATAATTCGAATGTGGTGTGTTTAATGTTGTCCCACATGTCTCTGAGACTGTCCTCAGTTCTTTTCATTCTTTTTTCTTTATCCTGCTCTGCAGTAGTTATTTCCACCATTTTATCTTTCAGGTCAGTTATCCGTTCTTCTGCATCAGTTATTCTGCTATTGATCCCATCTAGAGTATTTTTAATTTCATTTATTGTGTTTTTCATCATTGCTTGGTTCCTCTTTAGTTCTTCTACATCATTGTTAAATGTTTCTTGCATTTTGTCTATTCTATTTCCAAGATTTTGGATCATCCTTACTATCATTATTCTGAATTCTTTTTCAGGTAGGCTACCTATTTCCTCTTCATTTGTTAGGTCTGGTGTGTTTTGACCCTGCTCCTTCATCTGCTGTGTGTTTTTCTGTCATCTCATTTTGCTTATCTTACTGTGTTTGGGGTCTCCTTTTCACTGGCTGCAGGTTCGTAGTTCCCATTATTTTTGGTATCTGTCCCCAGTGGCTAAGGTTGGTTCAGTTCGTTGTGTAGGCTTCCTGGTGGAGGGGACTAGTGCCTGTGTTCTGGTGGATGAGGCTGGGTCTTGTCTTTCTGGTGAGCACGTCCACGTCTGGTGGTGTATTTTGGGGTGTCTGTGGCCTTATTATGCTTTTAGGCAGCCTCTCTGCTAATGGATGGGGCTGTGTTCCTGTCTTGCTAGTTGTTTGGCATAGGGTGTCCAGCACTGTAGCTTGCTGGTCGTTGAGTGAAGCTGGGTCTTGATGTTGAGATGGAGATCTCTGAGAGATTTTCTCCGTTTGGTATTATGTGGAGCTGGGAGGTCTCTTGTGGACCAGTGTCCTGAAGTTGGCTCTCCCACTTCAGAGGCACAGCCCTGATGCCTGGCTGGAGCACCAAGAGACTTTCATCCACGTGGCTCAGAATAAAAGGGAGAAAAAAATAGAAAGAAAGAAAGAAAGAAAGAGGATAAAATAAAATAAAATAAAGTTATTATAATAAAAAATAAGAAAAAAATTATTAAGAGTAAATGTATTCAGAAAAAATTTTTTTTAATTTTAAAAAATAGATTTAATTTTTTATAATAAAAAATAAGAAAAAAAATTATTAAGAAAAAAATTTATTAAGAAAAAACATTTTTAATTTTTTAAAATAAAAAATATGAAAAAACTTATTAAATTTTTTTTTAATTTCTAAAAAATAGAAAATAAGGAAAAAATTATTAAGAAAACATTTATTAGGAAAAAAATTTTTTAAGTAAAAAAAAAAACAAAACCGGATGAACCTAACCCTAGGACTAATGGTGAAAGCAAAGCTATACAGACAAAATCTCACCCAGAAGCATACACATATACACTCACAAAAAAAGGAAAAGGGGAAAAATTAATATATCCTGCTCCCAAAGTCCACCTCTTGAATTTGGGGTGATTCGTTGTCTATTCAGGTATTCAACAGATGCAGGCACATCAAATTGTTCGTGGAGCTTTAATCTGCTGCTGCTGAGGCTGCTGGGAAAGATTTCCCTTTCTCTTCTTTGTTCGTACAGCTCCCGGGGTTCAGCTTTGGATTTGGACCCGCCTCTGCATGTAGCTTGCCTGAGGGCGTCTGTTCCCTGCCCAGACAGGACAGGGTTAAAGGAGCAGCTGCTTTGGGGGCTCTGGCTCACTCAGGCCTGAGGGAGGGAGGGGCACGGATGCTGGACGGGCCTGCGGCGGCAGAGGCTGGCGTGACGTTACAGCAGCCTGAGGCGCGCCGTGCGTTCTCCCGGGGAAGTTGTCCCTGGATCACGGGACACTGGCAGTAGCGAGCTGCACCGGCTCCCGGGAGAGGCGGTGTGGAGAGTGACCTGTGCTCGCACACAGGCTTCTTGGTGGCGGCAGCAGCAGCCTTAGCGTCTCATGCCCGTCTCTGTGGTCCACGCTGATAACCGTGGCTCGCGCCCACCTCTGGGGTCCGCGCTGATAGCCGCGGCTCGCGCCCGTCTCTGGAGTTCGTTTAGGCGGCGCTCTGAATCCCCTCGCCCCGCGCGCCATGAAACAAAGAGGCAAGAAAAAGTCTCTTGCCTCTTCAGCAGCTGCAGACTTTTTCCCGGACTCCCTCCCGGCTAGCACCGAATCCCGAGCCTCAGCTCCCAGCCCCCGCCCGCCCTGGCGGCTGAGCAGACAAGCCTCTCGGCCTGGTGAGTGCTGGTCAGCACCGATCCTCTGTGCGGGAATCTCTCCGCTTTGCCCTCTGCACCCCTGTGGCTGCGCTCTCCTCCGTGGCTCTGAAGCTTCCCCCCTCCACCACCTGCAGTCTCCGCCCGCGAAGGGGCTTCCTAGTATGTGGAAACCTTTCCTGCTTCACAGCTCCCTCCCACTGGTGCAGGTGCTGTCCCTATTCTTTTGTCTCTGTTATTTCTTTTTTCTTTTGCCCTACCCAAGTACGTGGGGATTTTCTTGCCTTTTGGGAGGTCTGATGTCTTCTGCCAGCGCTCAGTGGAGGTTCTGTAGGAGCAGTTCCACGTGTAGATGTATTTCTACTGTATCTCTGGGAAGGAAGGTGATCTCTGCGTCTTACTCTTCCGCCATCTTGCCGACACTCCTCCAGTTGACTTACATTTGAAGCATCCCCCCTTGCTGGCTTTACCTCCAGGCAGATGGTTAAACTTCCTTGGCCCCCTTGGGTTATCCTGAGGTTTCAAGGCATGGCTGACATCTATGGCCATGAGTTTAGCTTGGCCCTGGCCTGCTTGTTTTCATGTCAGGTTCTCTCTTTCTCCTCAGCTAGATCTCGATTATTAAATACCCCAAAGGCCACCTCTAGAAGTTGGGGCATTGGGGTTTGTGAGCCTAATTGTAACTTTTGGAGTTTCCACCTAATATCAGGGGTAGACTGGCTGATAAAATGTTTTCCCAGCAGGGATTGACCCTGGGGAGTGGATGGTTCAATATCAGTACATTTTCAAAAAGCCTGCACAAGCCATCCCTGAAAGAGGGCTGGATTTTCTTTTTCTTCTTGGGTCACTCCTTTACCCTTTGGCTTTTTGATACACTTTCTCATCCCTTCTAATACACATTGGATCATGTGCTTCCTACCTTCTGTTCCATCCCAGGAATTATAATTACAACAAGTTTCCTGATTTGGGACTGCATCTCCACCCTTAACAAAATGTTGAGATTGGCAAGCTGGCTACCATGCCCCTGGGCTGCTGCCCCAAATCTGTTTTTCCTCAGGGTTACAGCAAGTAGACAGGACTATTTGGACATCCTTCCAAGTTAAATCAAAGGCCTGAGTTAAGGCCTGAAACCCTTCAGCAAACATACTACAGTCTTCAGAAAATTGGCCCAGTCTCTTTTGCTTTGGGCTAAATCAGTTAAAGAGAAGGGCACATGTACTCTAATTGTCCCTTCACCATTTGCCACTTCCCTAAGAGGGCCTATTTTCCCTGATCCTGGGTGATAGGAAGTTCCACTATGAGTTACCCTGGAGATACTTGTGTCTCCCTCCTAGGGTAATGGAGGGTATAATGGGACATAGGGAGGTGGAGTTTGGGATTGGTCAGAGGGATCTGAAGAAGTAGGTGCCTCCAGGGAAGTAGGTGGCTCTGGAGAATCAGGTTGCTCTGGAGAAGCAGGGGAAACTTGATTTGCCCCCTCCCTGAAAATTGGGGAAGATTAGAAGGAGATCATCTAAAATGTTCGGAGTGTTTTCTGATTACCCTGGCTTTTGATTACAGGAGCCTCATAGAGTGGGGTTTTGGTAAAGGACTGTGAAGGCTTGGACATAGGGAACCTCAGTCTATTTTCCCATCTTGTGAGAGTAAAGATCCAATTTCAAGATGGTATTGTAATTTAGAGACCCATTTTCAGGCCATTTTTCTCTATCCCCCAACTTATATAAAGGCCAGGCAGTGTTAGAGTAGAGTTAAAATTTTTCCCTTTTCAGCCCTTCTATTTTTTAAAATTTCCAATTTTTAAGAATATATTCCAGAGGCGTTTCTTCTGGCTTAGAAGAGGATCCTCCTATGTTGAGTAACCTGCAACCAAGAGCACTCCTAGAAATGATGTCTGTCATCCCAGAGACATTTACTAGGAGGCCTTTGTCAGAAGGGGATTAGAGTGTCCTCCGAATTCTCATCTTACCTAATGGGATTTTGAGGGCCCTCTATTCTCCCATTGCCTAACCAGACATCTCTGGTTGACCCAGTCCCTCACACAAGGGGGCCCAGATAGGGGATGTTTGAACCAGTGCCAGTGCATTGACAGGACTCTCTTTGACGGAGATCTGGTGTCCATTAAGCTTATGTCCTATAACAATTTTTCCTATGTTGGGGTGTATTCCTTGAGATTGAGCATCTGTGAAGCCTAGGATGTGGGCTGCTTGGAAGTGGCCAGCCCAATAGGTAGTCTGTAATGAGGTATGGGCTGCCAAGGCCTAGAGTGAAGGGGGTCCTAGAGGTGCAAAAAGGAACTCCTGGAGGAATTGGAGTTGGGCACAATGGAAAATGCCACAGGGGCCCCAGGACCTGAGGGCCTAGAGGTAGGAGTATTCCCACAGGGGATTTTTTGTGCATAGAGTAAGGTGAGAGACTAGACAGCAGAAGAACCCAAAACCCTATCTCCTATTTGTTTGGTGGCTGTGATAAAAATTGGGGAGAGCCTCGTGATTCCATCTGACACAAGGAACAGTGAGTTTGGACAATGTTCCCCATGTAATTTAACATACAAAATGAACCCAATTAGTTTAGGATTCTCTTTGGGATTCTCCAAGGGCCCTTTGAAGCACCCCAAAGTTAGTTGGGGGGGTCAAAAGAACTTTAATTAGAATTTGATATTTGGGATGTCTGTCAAAAATTTCAAAAAGCTTTACAAACACCTGGTCAGATAGAATCATAGGTGGCTGTGAAACAATTATTCCTAGACTAAGGTGAAAAAAAAAAAATTTCAAAAATAAATACAGATCACTTAAAGTCACAGAAACTCATACAATCTGTTATCAAAAACAGCATTCCAGGAAAACTTTGTTCTCTTTTAAGAGAGAGAAACAAAATCCAGTCCTGTATCAGCCTACTCATAATAAAATCCATTTACCTAATTAAATTTAATCCAACCTTAGAAAGTCCTGACCACATACAAAATTCTTTTCTCAATGTTCCTCTTCCACAAACCTTTTGCAACTTTCTGTAGCCAGAAAGTTCCTTATTCTTTCCATTCAGAAATAACCAGCTTCGGAACAAACTCACCCTTTTTCCATTAACAAAATATATTTCCATTCCTCATACATTTCTTTCTGAAAACACACATCCTACTTTCCTTAAGCAACCATGAACTGTCATTTACATTAACATTCTATAAATTGGTAGAGAACATCTCAAGGTGACACCAAACAGCTTTAGTTTCTCTCTCACAAGAAGACAAAAGTAGGTAAATTTAGACCTGTTTAGCAATGAATGTTCCCAATATTTTATCTTATTTGAAATGGCCTGGATATTCAATGAATTCCTATCATTTAACTTAATTTAGTTTTAAGTTACCAAAATTTGGAGAGACTATTTAAATGGACATTTCCAAAACATAATTATTCCTATAGAGTTTACCAAAATGCTCTTATCTCAGTAACATTTACTTAAAAGTTTAATCATATAAGGTTATTTTCCATATTAACAGATTTTATAACTGAAACAATATGCACTTATTGACTTTCAGTAACCATATGTACAATAAAAGTATTATACTTAATGTTGATGACTCTAAAGACAGGTTTGCATTAATTAAACTCACAAGCTTAAGCTATCTCTAATACCAGAGATTAACTAGATATTGCATATTTCCCAGATCACATTAACCCAAAATGTATTCTGGTGAGCCTCCTTTATATTTCTGAGAATGTGTATAAGCACTCCATCTCCTTAAGCCAATTAAATACAGATCATTTACAAGTTAATTTTTCCATAAAGACAGACAGAACCAGACACTTCATAGTTTCCCACTTGAATTTAAAATGGCCCCTTTTTTTCCTTGGTCTGGGAGACTACAGATGAATCAGGTAGTTCCTGAGACCCCAGGCAGAATAGTTACACTGCAAAGGCAGAAGAGACAGATGCAAGACCCTAGAGCTCAGGCAGAAAGAAAATGCAAGCTCCTTTCTTTTCTTTTTTGTTCTTTAAAATCCCACCAAGTAAGCCAAGCCTGGAATCTCAGGGAAAGTGCGCTGCATTTGTATTTCAAGGTTTAAATGCTCCACCATGCCCACAATTTTGGCAGAAACTTCAGGTATAAGGATCCAGGGAGGGGGAAGGGGGGGAGGGACATAAAAGACTGAAAAAGAGAAAGAGACAGAAGGAAAATACAGGTGAGAATACTGGGATGATAGGACATCCAGCCAGTTCATGATATGAGGTTTAACCCTCTACCACTCTCATAAATCTCCTGTCAGGGAGAGGCTCCTGGACCAGGGTCTGCACGGTGTGAGGCACGCCTCTCCCACCTCTGTCACCTATCAAGGGGAGCCATTGCCGGCCAGAGGGAGCATGGTCTCACAAGCTGAGAGGAGTGAGGCTTTAGCTGCCAATGTCCAGTCTCTCAGAAGGAGAGGACAGAGGTAAGAGAGGACAGAGAGAGGAGAAGTGGAGAGATTTCAGGAGAGGGAAAAGACAAGGGGGAGGGGAAAGTGTTGTCTGAATGAGGGTACTGAGGTCCCCAGGGAGCAGGAAGGCAGACTTACCAAGTCCCGTGACACTGAAACAAGAGGTTCAGGTGGTCACTTGTCACCCATGGGGAAGCTGTATTTGGTGGTCCTGGAGGTACCCAGATCCTCTCCCAAGAACGGACAACTGCCCCACATTGGGTGCCATAAATCTGATACCAAACAGGGTTGTTGGCCTTCCCCAATCAATAGAAATTGGTTAGAAGTCAGACAAGAAATTCAGACAAGGCTTTATTGGGGGCCCTCCTGCAGAAGGGGGAAGCAAGAACAAACAACAGGTTCCCTTGCTTGTTCACTTGCTGGGCGGGGCAGTGAGCTTGTTCTTTATATGGGGTGAGGGTAGGGGTGTGTCCAGGGGTTGAGCTGGAGGGATTGCTTAGGTGGTTTGCCCACCCCTTAGGTGGTGTTGTGTGCAGGGGGCATGTGCAGTACCCTGCTTTTGCTCCCAACACCCTTTTTTTTCTCCTGGCTCTTCAGAAGTGGCAGTTGAGTATTTTTAGTCTTTTTGTATCTTTTTGTCCATAATTTGCCCCAACTGCACATGCATGCAGTTACTTTTAGTCCCATACAGTTTCTTTGTATTTTGTTGCTTGAGGAGAGGTTTGTCCAGGTGCAAACAAAGGGTCCCAGGTCCCAGCCTGTCTCAAACTGAAAAAAAAGACATGTAAAAAATCTGAGTATTTCATATATGCTTATTCACGAGTGCTTCAGCATCCATGTAGCCAACAGCCACATGTGGCTACTTAAATTTAAATTTAAATCAATTAAATTAAATTAAAAATTCAGTTCCTCAGTTACCCTAACCACATTTAAGTGCTCAAAAGCCACGTCTGACCAGTGACAGCACAGAACATGGAAACTTCCATCATCACAGAAAGATCTATCGGACCGCACGGCCCTAGTAAGTATGAAGCCTCCACGTAGGAAATACAATAGGAGCTATAACATTATAAGCCAACACAATATTAAATTTGGAAAGAAATGAATCACCACAGAGAAAATGAATAGTTAATAGAATAATATGGCAATTTGAATTATCTTTTGATGGAAATTTGGGGTTTTATATGGCAAACTGATATTTTTGTCCTCAATAGCTTACATTTGGTAGTTTTAATAATAGAACATGTAAAATTTTTTAATAATGCCGAATGCTGTACACCAACACATTTATAACATTTTTAGACTAAAGTTTTCAAATAAGTCTCATGTAAACTTAAACTATAGCTTGTGTGGTTGCAGTAGAGATGAAGGACCCCTCCCTGCTCATACGGCCTGCCTCCAGGGCTGCTGGTTTCGGAGGAAGCCCTGAGTCACCAGCCCCACGGGAGAGCCTGAGCTATGTGAAAACAAACAAACAAACAAATAAAGCAGGCCCTGACTAGAGTAGGAGAGAATAATTTCAAAAGAAGAATATTAAAAATCAGAACTAAACCTAATTTAGCAATGAGACCCCCTTCCTATTCAAACAATGTTAACGCCATTATTAATGACATAGTTAACTGGAATACTTACATTTTCTCCATGAAACTAAGCACTACTGACATAAAACATTCCAGAAAAATAAAATTAGTAATGCTGTCATGACTCAGTGCAGTACCAAGTTTTAAAAGACAACTCATGTTTTTCACTTGTAAGTCAAAAGGTTAAAGATGAATAAAGGGCATTGTCATATCTTAGTATTTTCTAATCATAGAAATTGCAAAGAGATCAGAAATGCCTTCCTCTCAGGACAATAAAGGAATTTTTGTTATATATGGTACCATATAACAGGGAAAAAAAACATTGTAAGAATGAAGATTACTCAACTGGTTTATATGAAATTATTATTTCATTTTGATATGCATTTGCCTGATGCATAATTTATTAGAAAATGATAATTATGTAAAACAAAATGCCAAAATTGTTTTATTCATGAATGTAAATGATGGATTCTTAAACTGACTTCTAACTGAAAAGTGTCACTAAAGATACTTTGGGAAAGAAATATTGAAAAATATTAAATAGATACATCATGCCATCATAGTCTTGCACAAACTATAAAATCCCTGTTTCAGCAACAAAAATAATATTACCAAGAAGTGTGGCAGGAGTCATTATGGGAAGTTGAATTATTGGATTCTTTTTTATTTTGTTTGTTTTGTTTTGTTTTTCTAATTTATCCCTGCCATGCACAGGTTGGATGAGATAGCTATGATGATGTTAACAACTTTTCATGCTTTGGTTTCTTGTAGTCTAAAAATAGCAATATAAAACATATATCTGCAACCTCATAGCAGATGAAGCTATAATAGAATACATTCCCCATTTATTAGAGACTTATTTATTGTTTTCCATATAAAACTTCAGAAAATTAAGTATTGCCACATTGTAAAGCTAAACTATTAGGTGTAGTGTTTCCCCATTCGCTGTGTGGACACATTCAGGCTTAGGATGGTTTTGAACAGATAATGATTTCCCACAGAGAGTAAGCAAGCTGCATCAGTAACAAAAGCTGTGGTGGGGGGGGGCGGTTATCCATTGCCACACTGTTCCACACAAGCCAGCAATCCATAATAGGAAGCTATTCTTTTAGTGGAAAAAAGAGATGGGAGATACTATTAAAATCATTCTATTTTATAAGAAACTCATCCATATATCAAGCAGAGAATGTATGATAAAAATGTAGGGAGATATTCACATAAAAATAAAACCTTTAAGAAAAGAAACATGGGAAAGTATAAAAATCCATGATCAATCAGATACGTGTCATAAACACTGATCATTTACATCCTAAGAGAATATTGACTATTAAAATATTGGCATTTCATGTATAGTTTTTATTTTAATATTTCATGATATGTTTTTTAATTTGAATTATTACCATGAAGTGCTTTTGTAGTAACAAGAAATATATATGAAGTGGACATGCTATGCATTTTATGGTTTAACTCATCCAGAAAGGAACATATGCTTATAAGAATTAACCACACTTCATAAAGAAAGTTAAATGTCAAGTTCTCATATGACCTGTTAATTATATTCAATAACATTAAAGGGCAGCATTTGCAAATTGCTTCTGTGCCTAGAATTTTAGAGTTTGGTGACAAATTTATGATCTTGACCCTCATAATTAAATTACTTAATTCTGGAATATTTTATGGTTCTTGATTGCATGTTCGGCTTTATTTTCTTTTTCTCTCAATTATATTAGAAAATTTCACATTATTTTCATTTATTTTCTTTTAATACCCACTGAATTCTCAATTTTATTAGAAAATTCCACATTATTTTCGTTTATTTTCTTTTAATACCCGCTGACCTTTTGCAGAAATAAAGCCCAAAATGAAAATAAGGACCAAATTCTAAACCTGTCACCAAGGCCTATTAAATTGAAAAGTCTTTGAAGAAACTGTGGGCACAAAGCAGAGTCAGGATGACATTTCATATTATTTAAATTTCAAAAAAGATTTTCTTCTGAAAGCCACAATAACTTATTAGCATCACAAGATATTTTTGCTTCTCTTTAGTTGACAAAAACATGTCAGTTTTATAGTTTCTAGTGTTAGCATTAGGTTAACTATAGTTCAAATACATATTTTTTGTACTTACAAAAATGACAATTTTATATGATCCAACTTAACTTTTAATATAGGTAAATCCAGTACAATAGCAGTTAGCCAAACTCTCAGTAATATAATATTTTGGAAACGTGCATTTTCCAAAATATATGGTAAGAAATGTTCTGAACTATTTTGTGTGATGATTCTCTTAGTTACATGAAATCTTCAAAAACTTTATAAATGCATAGTGATTAGAAAAACTCTGTATCTAGAGGAAATTTAATACATATTCTGTTTATTTTTCCATTTTTGGAAGAATTTTTGATTGGTATCTCTGGGGTGGTAATGTATCCCAGAGATTCTTACAGGTTAATGTTCAAAACATACACTGGCATGGGGATTTTACAACAGGCCTTTAGAGAAATATCATCTTTTTATAAATTCAAGATTGATTTTCTTTTTAAGTGGGATCTTCTTGAAGAAAACAGGATTATATTTATTACAGCTTGTGCCTTCATTTCCTAGTGAGATAAAGGCCAATTAAACATGGGAAGGGGGGCTCTCGTAACACTGGCTTCATGTAGAGCATGGTGTAGCCTAAATTCTCTTCTCAGTAGACACCCTGAACAGTGGTTGTAATTTCAACTGTCATCTTTATGTTGATCACTTCCAGAGCTATATCTCTAGCCCAGACTACCTACGCTTCAAACTTCTCTATCCAATTGCCTAAAACCATCTCTCCATGACATCAAGGTTATCTGTTGCTATCCTAACTGCCTGCCAGGGGAACACTTAATCCTCTTTGGAAGAAAATATTATCAGGCAAAACCCTTCACAAATTTCCATAGACAATATCAAGAATTCAGTAAATAAAATTATAAGGCATGAGGAAACCAAGAGGAAAAATAAAGACACAAGTGATTCAGACATTGGCGTTATCATCCAGGGGTTTTATAGTAACTATGATTAACCTAGTCAAGAAAGTAGAGGGGAAAAATGTAGCCTAGTCCCAAAAGACTTGGAATTTTTTAAGAGTCAAATGAATGTAACAAAATGCAGATAGATCTATGTATTGTCATTCCACTGCTTGAAATCTTTCCATGGCTTTCTTACCTATAGGATAAAAATAAAATCCTTACTGTGTCATAGGAAGCACTTCAGACCTGATTCCTACCTACTTCTTAAGCCCAACTGCCTACCATTTCTTAGGCATTTGTGTTTTAGTTAGATCCAACTGTTAGTGGTTCACCAAACAGTGTTTCCTTTCATGTTGCCATGCATTCACACTTGGAAATTGGAATGCTCTGACACTACCCACTTGTCCCTCTAGAAAATATATTTATCCACAAATAACCATATCAAATAAGGCCTTCCTTGAGAATTTCCACCTAAAATCCTGACAGATTTATGCATTCCTTCCAATGTGATCTCATAGCCCCTATTATATAATCTATTGAAGCACTTTCCACTTCTATTTCAATTTTTTTTATATACCTGTTGATCTCCTCTAGTAAGCCGAGAGCAGTGGTGTGCTAGAGCTGACTTGTGCTGGCTCACAAGATCCTTTGTAAAATTTCCAGGAATTTCATGAATTGGTTGTTAAACACAGCCATTATTAAAAATTAAATTTTATAAACTTAAAATTTAAAAAATTATATTAAAGAAAAAGGGTTAATATTTAAAAACTCATTATTATCTAATTGTTTCATTACACTCTATGCTTAAGGTTATGTCTGTTGCTCTGTATGGCAGAAATAATATATGGTGTGCTACTGTTTACCTCTTCCCAAATTTGTTTTTAAGGATATCATGTTGCTATCTTGAAATCAGCCATAGAAAGAGTATTTACACCACAGATATTGGCAAATGCTAAAAGCCAGGACTTGATTTTTTGTTATAGTGATTATGTAGACAAGAAAACAATGGAGAAAATGTTAATAAAGCAGATTTAACTTAAAAGTCTGTTATGTCTGTAGCCTTTATGTTGTGACCAGAACACAAAATTGAGGAAATATTCTTCTAGTGTGTAAAAACCATTGTCCAATTCAGAACAAAGTTGCTCACAAAAATGGCAAATGAGTAAAGTTCTGACATGTGTATTTGAGGTTTCCTTTTCATTTTACTTGTCAACATAAATGAAAATTTCAAGTGACATTAATGTCAGATTTATACGTGTTCATCAATACAGGGCTGTCTTTGATGAACCAAAGAGTAATCAACTATTTATCTTATCTGTGCTGTGATTTATAGTGGTGTTATTGTAACAACAGAATTATAAAAATTGATAGTGAATTTTTCAAGAAACAGCAAGTCACGCTGAAGTTATATGTGTACAGAAGTTACAATAAATTCTATATTTTATCTTTAAATTGAGTGCTATAAATTTTATTTTTAATGTAAATGAAATATAAATTTTATTTAAATATAAAATAAATGTATTTGTTTTTATTTGTAAATACTGTGCTTTATGTCACTAAAATTTATAACATTATACACACACACACACATACATACACATGCATACAATTTTTTCAAACATCACTGGTTGAGAATGTCTAAAAGACAGGAATTATGTCTTATTCTTCTTTTGTCTCTATTGCTAGGAATAATAGGTAATTCAGTGGTTAATATTTATAAAGTCTGATGAATTACTATTATTTTAAGCTTATTGTTGAGCCAATATTATTTACTTTTGAAAACCCAAAATTTGTGCAGAAATTATAGTTCAGGAAGGGATGTTTAGATCAAAATGACCTCCTTAAATTAAAAAAATTAGTAGGCATATTTGCGCCTAGAAATACATTTTCCAAAGTAGCTTTGAAAAGGGCTGGATTTGTAAAACATGTGTTTATAGTAATATGCATGTATCCTGTATGTTGCTGTGCCCAGTACTCAGATGTATAAAGTGATCTAAAATTCACAGGACAGTGCAGAGAACTTGTCCTCTTCTTTCATTATTTCTCACTCCTTCATGTCAGGTCTACATTTTATATTGTACCTTATGTAAATTGCACAGGACCTGGTGAAGATCTGGAAAATAACCAAGATTATGTTTCCTAAAGAATCCAATGAGGATCTGCTTTTATTTGGCTCAAATATAGAAAACTAAAGAATTTATAACTTCACAAATATGAAGAAATTCTAGGTAAAAGGGATAGTCTTCATGTCCCCAAAAGAAATGAATCTTATCTCCTTGAGCATTTTCTTTTTTGTGAGAGATGCCAAATCATCTGTCTTCAGCTAGAAGGAAATAGAGTTAAAACTTTTAGTTGTAGAGGGAGGTTTTTCCTTTACTGGGACATCAGATGTACCCTTTATTCTTTAGGAAATTCTACTTTGAGACTGTGATAGGATAAGTAACTTCTAAAAGAGTCTTAATTTATTAGTACAAATGTGTTAATAGGCTGGGTAATTTCTTCAAAAGAAACAATGGAGCAAAAGTGGGAAAAATTTTTAGAATTTTTGATCTTTTGTGTTTTGAGATTTTAGTTGAATACCCTTATTTAATTTGAATCTCTTGCAGATACTGACTGGTCATTTTGGAAGCATATCTATTTTAGTGATTTACCTTAGAACATCACCAGCATGATCTATATTTTTACCTGTCCTAAGAAAACTGCATAAATATTTACATCAACTGGTAGTAAACAATAATAGATTAAGTATAAGTATCCACATTTACTTTCTCTTTTACAAAAGTACAAGTATTTATGGACAACTTCACTATATGCTTTAGGAAATTATGGGTTGTCAGGAAAGATTTCTATCTATTCTGTGGATTTTCTGTGTTAATATTTTTGAAAAGTGAAAGTGTAAATGAGGAAAGAAAATATAATAGTCTTCTACAGACCAAACGGTAAAGCTATTCTTCATAAATAGAGATAATACTATTCTCTACTCATCATTTGTAATATTCCCCTTTCAGTGGTGATTGATTTGAGTCAATCCATATCTACACTGGATGAGAATAGTCTCCTTTGTACTAATTTAACAATTCAATACATATTTATTGAATGAATACTCTATGGAATACACTATGCTAAGCACCACAAGGCACCAAAAAGGGACTAACTTGCTTTTCAGGAGCATACATTTAAAAAGAGAAAATTATAGAAAAATAAATATGGTATATGTTTAGACATTCTGGGTAACAGTGAGAAGAAAACAACAGGCTATTAAATTCAGAGGGCAGAGGGTTACCTTATGCTTGGTAGAAGCAGGAATATCTTCCTGAAATCATGTAATGTAAATGGCCTTTAGAAATCAGTAGTATTTTAACAGCTAGAAATAGGAGAAAGGAAGGGAATTCAGGAGGCTGAAGGTCTCAAAGACCTGCACCTGCCACCCCATGGCTATTCTATCCCTTTGCTATAGAACACAAACACACAGCAAAAAAAAAAAAAAAAAAAAGGAAGAAGACAAAAAAAACTTGCTTGCCTCCTGTTGGAAGTTAGAGCTCTTGAGTCCTGAGTAGGACGTGGAGATGAATGAAGCTAAATTTTTACAAACTTGGCAGAGGAACAATAGCCTGCGTGTTAGAAAAGAGACACGTGTGGCAAATATCATTAATCCCCCAGTTACAGAGCCAGGTGGACGACCAGGAAAGAGAGCTGGGAACAGGTGCTGCCAGTTGCAGCACTGAGAATTCTAACTGCGATGTTAACTCTTATTCTACCCGAGAGGAGATGAGGCCTTGGGATGAGGATAGGATGCTGATACAAGGAAATCTCCTCTCCACACCCTAATAGTTATTAGAACATATGTGTGGATATTTTATAGAATGGTTGGAAGATGAATTTATAGAATTCTCCCATTAGTAAAATAAAAAATAAGAGATATCACATAGGACATAAAGATAAAATTAATGCACCAATCCAGAAGATCCAACATCTCACTAGTGAGAGTTCTAGAAAGTGAGAAGAAAAATGAAGCACTTCCCAGAAATGGAGAGTATAAGCTTCCAGATGGAGAGAGCTTATTAAGTACCCAGCACAAGCAATAAAAGGAAATGCACACACATGGGCACAGCATTGGGAAATTTCAAAACATCAGAGAAAAAATGTAAAAACATCTAGAAACGGAAAAAATAAAATGAGACAAAACAAAACTAGGTCACATACAAGTAGCAGGAATTCTCAAGACCACAGGTATGTAATGATAGAAAACATTGAATCAAAGCCCTCAAAATTTTGATTGAAAATAATTTTCAGCCTAAACTGTTATACTCAACCAATCAGTCGTGTGGAGCTAGAATTTTAAAATTTGTAAATGTTCAGCACAATATCACATATGTAGTGTTCTTTCAAAACTATTCAGTGGGAATGTAATTATGAGAATAATCAGACAAATTCAGAATGTGGGACAGTCTGCAAAAAGACTGGTACAGACTACTCAAAAAGTTAGTGTTATGAAAAGCAATAAAAGGCTGGAAGACTATGCTAGTTTCAAAAAGACTAAACAGATATAATGATTAAATGCAATTCATGAATCTTGATTGGATTCTGATTTAAAAAAAATAGGGGCTTCCCTGGTGGCTCAGTGGTTAAGAATCCGCCTGCCAATGCAGGGGACATGGGCTTGAGCCCTGGTCCAGGAAGATCCCATATGCCACAGAGCAACGAAGCCCTTCACCACAACTACTGAGCCTGTGCTCTAGAGCCCACGAGCCACAACCACTGAAGCCCGTGCACCTAGAGCCCGTGGTCCGCAACAAGAGAAGCCACTGCAGTGAGAAGTATACGCACTGCAACCAAGAGTAGCCCCCACTCACCACAACCAGAGAAAGCCAGCATGCAGCAACGAAGACCCAACAAGGCCAAAAATAAATAAATTAATTAATTTAAAAAAATAGCTATAAAAGTCCTGTTTTTGACAATAACAGAACTTTAACTATGGACTTCACAGTAAATGATATTATGAAATTATTGTGAGCTTTTTTGAGGGAGTAATAATATTGTATCTATGTAGGAGCATATCCTTATACTCAGGAGATGCAAGCTGAGCTATTTAGTGATGAAATATATTTCTGGAGCAGACTTACACACGGCTTAGAATATATATACATACACACACACACACATATATATATACATACATATATATAGTGAGATAATGTAGGTGGGACAAAATTGGCATATGTAGATGAAGAGTAGATGAATTCATTGTACTATTATTTAACTTTTCCATATAATATAAATTCTTCACCCATAAAGGTAAAATATAAAAGCTAGGTATGGAGGGAGAGTGTAGCTAAAGAGGAGAGAGAGAGAGAGAGAGAGAGAGAATGTAAATATTTCTCTCCAATATACCTCTTAATAGAGTTTACTGGAAGAGATGTTTCAGGAAGAAATGAGAACAAGCAGAAGATGGAATTTGGTAAAAGGGAATTCCACGCAAACAGTGGTGGGTGGGAGGTTTGAGAAAAACTACTCTGCCTTCAGGCTTAGGAGTTCAGCAGTCTAGACCAGTCTAGACCAACTCCGGTGGGAGTTGGTCTCTGTGAAGCACAAAAGGAAGTGAGAGATTATCTGATGTTTTGGAATATTTGGAAATATTATTGATAGATTAGGATAACTATTGTGACAATAGAAGACAAATAATTCTAATATAGAAAACCAAGAAAATAATAAAGTGAATGAGCAATTACTAACTTTAGGAGAAACAAAAAGATATGAAAATAAAACAGAATTATACTAATCTATTTTGATCATTTATGAATAATAATTATTTATTACTCAGTAACAAGGTAGACATCTACTAGTTAATGAAAAATTATGATGAAACTATATTAGGAAGACAGTTATAGGGAGACATATTGAGAGGAGTCTACAATAGAACTAAATCCTTCACAACATGAATGGCCAGTCAATAGAAAGACCACTAAAATTCATAAATCAAACAACATAAATTTAAACATATTACTTAATAACACAAAAATAAATGCTAAAATACTACTAAAATAATAGATAAAAATGCTAAATGAGAACTGGAATTTGGAGAGGGACAAGACAAGTAGCTGCTGATTTTTGGACATAAACATTTCAGTACTATTTTAAAATAATCTGTATCCAATATTTTCATATACAAAAATTAACTTTAGATTATTTTTTTAAAAAATCAATAGAAACTTAATTAGAACATTCAAAGATCAAATGGAGAAACTGTTCCATACTGCAGAGCAAAAATATGATGAAATGGAAATCATTAATGGAAAAATACAAGAAAATGAGGTTAGACAGAAAATCTCAAAATAGCATTATATAACAGGTAAACCAGATGTGGAAGTAATAAAGAAGTAATATTTTTAAAACTTCCTTAAGTTGATGAAAAATATTTGTCTTCAGATTAAATGGACTCAAAAGTCTTAGTCAAAATTAATGTGGAAACTTTCACGTCTGCACTTTTTTCTGTTTAAATTTCTGAACACAATAAGGAGAGAGATTTGCAAGCCTCCAGACTGAAATGGAGTTATAGAATTGGTAGGGTGGGATGGAAGTACATTCCAAGGAAAGTGATACAGCAGCAAAGATCCAGAGCAGAAAAGCTAAAGGTTTTCTCAGAAGGTGAGAGTAATCAAGATGGATGGCTATGATGTAGAATAAAGTTGATGACCACAAAGGGAAATAAAACTAAATCACTCGTAGAGCAATGTATAACTGGAATGTATATTTGCTACCTTGCTTGCACATTCTAGAATCACAAATCTGCTTTAACTTTGTTAGCATGAATTTAGTCAGATAATTAAACCACCACACAACATAATTTTACTCATGAGATTTAAAAGCCATAGAATGCACAACAAAGTAAAAAGTCTTTATTTCAGTTCTTTTTCCTTTTCCTTCCTCTCTTCCTTCCTTTTCCCTTTTCTTTCTTTCTTCCTTCTTTTCTTCTTTACTTTTTCCCTTTCTTTTTTTCAAACAATAATTACTACATCTTCTTTACTGAGGAATCCAGATTTTAGTTACAATCTTAATTATGATTATGATTATTATTAAGGAAGAAAAAAATCCCAGTAGGGTTGTAACAAATAGATTAGTATCACCATTAGGTTATCATAATTATTCTTATCTACTCATAGTTTTTCAAAAAAATATATTTTGAAATTTTAAAATTGTCTTCATTAGTATTGCTCAAAATTCTAAATAAATCCAGGAGTAGGTATTGCTACTTCAATGATATGCTGAGTTTAATGATTAAATATTAAAATCTGATAGATTTATTCAGTGTTGTATGGAAATTGTTAATCTAGTAAAATATGATGCAGAGTAACCACACATTAAAAACTAAATTAAGGTCACCTTATATAAAATCTCATTAATCAAAAACAGATCATAGTTACTTAAATTGATTGCTAATCCATCTTTCTACCATTTTCTGCCTCAGGGTTATGATGATGGCTATGGGGTTGAATACGATGACCAGACATATGAGACTTATGACAATAGCTATGCCACCCAAGCACAAAGGTAAGGTATACGTTGTTTAACACATCCTTCTCAGGATGATTTCTAATTCTGCTATTTTGTTTCTTGTATCTGAATATCAGTTACATTATGTGAAAGTTTCTAGCACTGGGTTTATTCATTGCCCTTCTGAATTATTCAGTTGCTTACTAGACTGTGAGAGGTAAAATATAATAATCTTGCAATTGCTAATAATGAAATAGTAGTGTGTTCTTTTAAGACTAGATGATTATCATAACCAATCAACTCATTGAACAAGCTTGTATTTAATAAAAATACTGTTATTTTTAGAGATTATTTTAGTGAATTCATAATTAAGATAACAATAAAAACAAGGCACTTGTTCAGTGTGGATTTTTTCCCCAGAAACATAATTTTCATTTTTAAAACAAAAGCTAGGGAAATGTTATTGGTGCTCTGAAAAGAAAATTCTTAAAACATATGGAATCAAGAATTCCTTTCCTTTCTTAACTGTGATTTAAAAACTTCCAACAAACAAAAGTCCAGGACCAGACTGCTTCACAGGCAAATTCTATCAAACATTTAGAGAACAGTTAACACCTATCCTTCTGAAACTATTCCAAAAAATCTCAGAGGAAGGATCACTCCCAAGCTCATTCTGGAGGCCACCATCACTCTGATACCAAAACCAGACAAAGATACCACAAAAAAAGAAAATTATAGGCCAATATCACTGATGGACATAGATGCAAAAATCCTCTACAAAATACTAGCAAAGCAAATCCAACAATACATTAAAAGAATCATACACCATGATCAAGTGGGATATATCCCAGGAATGCAAGGAATCTTCAGTATACACAAATCAATCAATGTGATACACCATATTAACAAATTAAGGAATAAAAACCATATGATCCTCTCAATAGATGCAGAAAAAGCTTTTGACAAAATTCAACATCCATTTATGATAATAACTCTCCAGAACGTGGGCATAGAAGGAACCTACCTCAACACAATAAAGGCCATATATGACAAACTTACAGCTAACATCATACTCAATGGGGAAAAGCTGAAAGCATTTCCTCCAAGATCAGGAACAAGACAAGAATGTCCACTCTCACCACTTTTATTCAACATAGTTTTGGAAGTCCTAGCCCTGGCAATCAGAGAAGAAACGGAAATAAAGGGAATCCAAACTGGAAAAGAAGTAAAACTGTCACTGTTTGCAGATGACATCATCAGATATATAGAAAACCCTAAAGACGCTACCAGTAAACTACTAGAGCTCATCAATGAATTTGGTAATGTTGCAGGATACAAAATTAATACACAGAAATCTGTTGCATTTCTATACACTAAGAATGAAAGATCAGAAAGAGAAATTAAAGAAACAATCCCACTTATCATTGAATCAAAAAGAATAAAATGCCTAGGAATAAACCTACCAAAGGAGGCAAAAGACCTGTACTCAGAAAACTATAAGAGGCTGATGAAAGAAATTGATGATGACACAAACAGATGGAAAGATATACCATGTTCTTGGATTGGAAGAATCAATATTAAAAAAAATCTTAAAATTTGTATGGAGACACAAAAGACCTCAAATAGCCAAAGCAATATTGAGAAAGAAAAATCGAGCTGGAGGAATCAGGTTGTGTGACTTCAGATTATACTACAAAGCTACAGTCATCAAAAGAGGATAGTACTGGCACAAAAACTGAAACATAGATCAATAGAACAGGATAGAAAGCCCAGAAATAAATCCATGCACCTATGGTCAATTAATCTACAACTAAGGAGGCAAGACTATGGAGAAAATGGAGAAAAGACAGTCTCTTCAGTAAATGGTGCTGGGAAAACTGGACAGCTACATATAAAAGAATGAAATTAGAACATTCTTTAACACCATACACAAAAATAAACTCAAAATGGATCAAAGACATAAATGTAAGACCAGATACTATAAAACTCTTAGAGGAAAATATAGGCAGAACACTATATGACATAAATCACAGCAATATCTTTTTCCATCTATTTCCTAGCGTAAGGGAAATAAAAACAAGAATAAACAAATGGTACCTAATGAAACTTAAAAGCTTTTACACAGCAAAAGAAACCATAAACAAAATGAAACAACAACCCACAGAATGGGAGAAAATATTTGCAAATGAAGTGAGCAACAAGGGATTAAGCTCCAAAATTTACAAACAGCTCATGCAGCTCAATATCAAAAAAACAAACAACCCAATTAAAAAATGGGCAGAAGACCTTAATAGACATTTCTCCAATGAAGACATACAAATGGCCAACAGGAAAATGAAAAGATGCTCAACATCACTAATTATTAGAGAAATGCACATCAAAACTACAATGAGGGGGTTTCCCTGGTGGCACAGTGGTTGAGAATCTGCCTGCCAATGCAGGGGACATGGGTTCAAGCCCTGGTCTGGGAAGATCCCACATGCCGTTGAGCAACTAGGCCCATGAACCACAACTACTGAGCCTGTGCATCTGGAGCCTGTGCTCCGCAACAAGAGAGGCCACAATAGTGAGAGACCCACACACTGCGATGAAGAGTGGCCCCCACTTGCCACAACTAGAGAAAACCCTCACACAGAAAAATGAGGACCCAACACAGCCAAAAATAAATAAATAAATTAATTAATTAATTAAAAAAAAAACTACAATGAGGTATCACTTCACACAGGTCAGAATGGCCATCATCAAAAAGTCTACAAACAATAAATGCTGGAGAGGGTGTGGAGAAAATGGAACCCTCCTACACTTGTGGTGGGAATGTAAATTGGTGAAGCCACTATAACATTATGGAAGTTCCTTAAGAAACTAAAAATAGAGCTACCATATGATCCAGCAACACTCCTCGGCATATATCTAGTGAAAACCATGGTTTGAAAGGATACTTGCAACCCAATATTCATGGCAGCACTGTTTACAATAGCCAAGACATGGAGTCAACCTAAATGTCCAATGACAGATGAACGGATAAAGAAGGTATGGTACATATACACAATGGAATATTACTCAGCCATTAAGAACAAAGAAATAATGTCATTTGCATCAACATGGATAGACCTGGAGATTATCATACTAAATGAAGTATGTCAGACAGAGAAAGACAAATATCATATGATATCGCTTATATGCAGAATCTAAAAAAAGTGATACAAACAAACTTATTTACAAAACAGAAACAGACTCACAGACTTAGAGAATGAACTTATGGTTACCAGGGGGGACGGGTGGGAGGGACAAATTGGGAGTTTGGGGTTGACATGTATACACTGTTATATTTAAAATGGGTAACTAACAAGGCTGTATAGCACAGGGAACTCTGCTTAATATTCTGCAATAACCTAAATGAGAAAAGAATTTGAAAAAGAATAGATATAAGTATATGTATAACTGAATCACTTTGCTGTACACCTGAAAATAACACAATGTTGTTAATCAACTCTACTCCAGTAGAAAATAAAAAAAAAAAATTTTAAAGTGAATTACAAACTCAATATATGAAATGTGGGAGGACACAAACATTCAGTCTATAAAATCATATTTCTCCAAGCCCTTCTTCCTCACTTTTGAGTTCAAACCACCTGCAATCCTTATATAGAAAAAAAATGTTTTCATAAAATATGGTATGAAGGAAATGGTGGGGGAGGATCATCAAAGATAAAAGTGAATTACAAATGAAAAAAGCAAAAAAAATTTTTCTTTCCTTTCTTGATGGATCTCAGAGATTATTGAATAAATTTATATAGACTCAGAATTTGTGATATTAATGAATTTTTACTTTTTAAAAGTTAGATTTATTGAAGTATAATTTACATATGGTAAAATTTGCCCATTTAGGATACAGTTGTATAAGTTTGGCCAATACAAACTATCATGTAACCACCACCAAAATTATGATATAGGGCTATTTAATCAGCCCCAAATGTTTCCTTATTGCCCTTTAGAGTCAACTTTTTCTCCACCCCAGGCCCTGGGAAACATGATTCACTTTTTGTCACTACAGTTTTGCCTTTTCTAGAATGTCATATAAGTAGAAGCATTGCAAAATGTAGCATTTTCAGTCTGGCTTCTTATGCATTCCATATCTATTCATGTTGATGTGTGTATTAGTATTCTGTTCCTTTTTATTATGGTGTAGCATTTCATTGTATGGAGGTACCACAGTTTCCTCATTCACCAGTTGAAGGACATTTGAGTTATTCCTATATTTTGTTATTATGAATAAAGTTGGTATATACATCTTTAGAAAAATCAATTGCCTAAGTATTTTTTCTGAAAATAAGTTACACATTTCATAGGAAAGGAATCCATGTGATAATTAGTTAAATGATTCTCCCCTATATGTGATTCTCAGAAACCAATAGGACTAATTGTCACAAAAACAAAATCATAGCATTGACCATTTACTGATCAACTTATTGCCACCCAAAGAGATTTGAATGCATTAAGTAATATTTGGAGGAGGAAACTGGCAAAGAAAGAAACACTTTAAGGTCATTATGGAGTGTAGGACATCTACACGTCATATTGCATGAGTGTGATTTTTTCATGGCCTGAGGGACAGCATAGTGAAAGGGGTGAAAGGGAATTCTATTTAGGGAAACGTAGGTAATTAGAAAAAAAAAAAAAGTCATGTGAACAGATATCTTTAAAGCTCAGCATAAATTAAGATATCATTATGGAAATGAACATTTTACTTTGAGTCTTTGGTTACTTTGTAGTAGGGTAAATAAAAAAGACATCATAAGCCAAGAGCTTCTGCTCTCTTAAGTGTTCCAGTTACATATTGGAACACAGCACAGTTACTTAGGATGCAGGAAAGTTTTGCATCACATCACAGACACTAATAGAGTACTGTATGCAAATTGGCTATGTATTTAAAACATTTGCTAATATTTTCAATCAAATTTCTATCTCATCATTATATATTAGTGCATAAAAATAGTGATAATAAAGTTTTGTAACTTGCTTCAGAAACTATTTGGCAGAAACACAATTATCACACTCTACAAGCACTGCTAGAATAGAGTCAAATCATTTCTTGATGTAGCTTTAGAGTTACATTCAATTTGTAGAGATTTGGGAATAATTTTCTGAAAGTGAGGAATTTTCTGCATCTTTATTCTGGTTAGATTTAATTGGGTTTGATCCACCCTAAGAAAAAATTGGGGATTACAATAACTTATCTTGAATATTTGAAAAGTGAATACTAGGATAATTGAACATAATTATGTATAAAATTTAATGGTGATATAGAATAATCTGGAAAACCCATTTTACCTTGATTTAATGAAGTATAATTTATATGTAAAATTATATTTTCTATGCACTCTGCTACCTTCTCTTTTCCCTTTCTTATCCATTCAATTTTCTGTAGCTAAATTCTTCCCATCCTCCTAAACCCACCTTAAAAACCAACTCTTCTGAAAGTCTTTCCTTAATCCTATATTTGTGAATAATCTGTTTCTACCCTGAATTCCAACAGCATCATATCTTTATTTCTCTATGGCACTTTCTTTTTCTGCCTTGTGTTGGGATCATTTGTGTATATGTCCCTTGTCATCCTTAACTTGCCCAGAATCCTAGTCTGATACACCCTCATGTCCCTCACAGCACATAACATTGAGGCTTTCATAGGGTATGCGCTGAACAGATGATCATTGACTGCATGAATGTCGGACCTAATGTGTACCTACATGATGGGGATAAAAAAATAAGCGCCTCATCGCTCAAAGAGAATACAATATTCAGAATTTTATGTATCATTTTTACTGACAAAATATATATTTATTTCTGAGGTATCTTAGTGCTAAAGCAGAAGGGATAAAGAAAGAAGGTCATGAAGTTAGTTACAATAATACTAGTACTCTATATTATAATAATTATAAGATGCCTATTTTGGTAAAAGCATATACTCAATACTAGGATACTGTCTGGTATGCAATAGGTTCTCAATATTTATTGAATAAATGAATAAAAAATAAATGAATGCATTAATGAATGAATGAAGTTAGCACTATTATTTCAGAAAACTCTGTGAGGAAAAATGTTTAAATATAATACTGATTTGTAATAGAAATGGATAAACACTGAGAAAATTTATTATATAATGAATTAAATATCTACTTTTAGATTACTTCTATTGATCCAACTATGACAACAGAAGATAAAAATAACAGTTTAGTTAAATAAGCACTGATTAAATGATTACTTGTGCCAGAGAGTATGCTCACCATACAGTCACAATACATATTTTTCAATTTTTAAATATATTTTAACATTTTCTCCTAATAATTTGTTGGTGGAGGAGTCATATATGCAAGCTGCATTTATATTTAAATTAAGTAAAACAACTACTATAGAGTAATCAAGTATTAGGAATTAGAAGTGAGAGAAAGTTTATTTTCTACAAGAATCAGTATGGAATTTTTTCTTTTTCAAGTGATGGTTCTTTAATTGTACTTTTTAAAGTATTATTTGGACTTATGGAGGGAAATGGAGAAAGCTTTTAAAGAAGTGAAATAAAGAGAAATATGTGAACATAAAACTTCTCCATCATTTACAAACAATGTGAGTATTATTTCGACATTGAAGTGGTCAAATCAGAAGAAATGCTGATTTAGAAACTTGAAGGTAAAACAATAGGTTTTGTGTGACTTAGCAGAACTGAGATAAAAGGAAAAAGGTTTAGATAAAAGGGCCTTTAAATGACTAGTTTGTCAACACAAGTGAATACAGAATTTGTGGAAATTATAAAGTAGGATCTGACAGGTGCCTAAATGGAATAATTATTTCATCTTTAATAGAGAGTATAAAGGAAGTTCACAAGGTAACAACCCTACAAAGGTTCACCTAGAGTTCAGAAAGTATAACAACTTTAATTAATCCCCAGTTGTCTTGTAAGGTGTTGATAGTTGTGGAAAATTTCAAATGGATCAGAAAAGGGATTTTGCTAAAAATTCCTTAGGAGGCAGCTCAACTAAATGACAGATTAACGACTGGTAAAGATGACAATGATATGAGGTGTCTCTGACCATCTTTTTCTCTTGCTCTGTGTCTATGAGGAGAAAAAGTAAAGAAATAGACTGATGAGTTTATTATGCAACTTTCAAATTGCAGGGCAGTCTTTGGCTTATGAAGAGTTACATCCTGTGATCAACACCTTTAATTGGACCAAATATTAAATTCTGTTCATGTTCTGATATCCTATTTTTTTATGTACTGCTCAAAGTCATTAACATTTTCAGAGATCAATCTTCTAAAATCACATAAATTCTCAAGCCTTTACCAACAAATTGTTTCTTTTCAATGCAAGACTCTACACCAATCCAAATCATAAACGTAGAAAAAAGTGACTTTCATGTACTTAGAGACAAATAGTAATATTGCAAATTAAAGTCAAAAGACCAATTCTGATCTTTGATTCTTACAGGATTTTAACTTGGATGTGAAATATTATGAATTTGTAATTTTCCAAAGTAAATTTCTAACTGCAGATTTGTAATAGGCAAATATCAAAAAGGAAGGTTTCACTTCCCTCAAAACATGAATCAGCTGTGTGACTCACACAACCTGGAAAATAATCCTGTCTTCTCTAGGTTAACGGAGGAATGTGCTAGGGGAGGAAAGATAAAGGTCCGTCTCATATATAAGGCAGTAGTTCCCAAAGTTTTCTAGAATGAAGACTCTCTTGGAATATCTGTAATTGTCAGGGTCTACACAGCAGGTGAAAAATGAGACTCTTAAATTAAGATAATTTGAAGAGAGTTTAATAATGGGACTCTTTTCAGAGTATAAGGAAACCACAAGGGAAAATGTAGTGCGCAGGGCTAGTATCCCTGGGGCAATGTGTTTATCACCAAAAACTAGGAATGGAAGGAAGATAGAAAGCTGTCAGAGAGGCCTTCTGATAAAGAAAGAGGCCTCTCCTTTGAAACAGAATCGTAGCGGAGGCCAGCCCACAAAGAGGAATTTCAGGAGTTAATACCCCGACCTCACTTTGTTCCCATTGGTTGAACCCATTAGGAGGCAAAGGACAAGAAACTGAGTAGATGGAGTTGCCATTAGTCATCCCAGGTACAGAGTAGGCTGGAGAGAAGGGTGGAAGTGGGAAGGCAAATGGAAAGAGGTCCTGCACAACATCCAAAATAATTATCAAACCTCAGCGACCAGTCATTGTACATATTAGTGTCAGTTGCTTGAAGATATAAAAAATGACATACATTTGCTATGGAAACAGCAGTGCTTTTAAATTAATTTGTATTTTATTAATGAGAAAACATTTATACTAAAAAAAGTTACAATATATATGAAAATATAAATATATATTTGTGAAGAGATAACTTCTTGGACACCCTGGCACAAATTAGCTCCTTGAGGGTCAGAGCCCCCACAGTGGGGACCACTGCTCTGTTGTTCAGAGGCTGCTTGGCCCTAATGATTTCATGGTAACTAGCATTAGTTTTGTGCTGGCTGCTATGCTAATTGTTTAGGATATTTATCTCATTTAATCCTTGCAATAACATTTGAGGCAGAGAAAAATTGAAGCTTAAAAATATTAAATGACTTTCTCATGTTCATTCAAGTAGTAAACATTGGCTTCAAAATCACATTTGTTAACTCCAGAGGCCTCAGACTTAAAGACTAATAAATACTGTCTGAAAAATCGAAATAGATTTATTGATTCAACAGACTTGTTATATACCTGAACAATCCAGAGGGAATATAATATAATGTAACAGGAATGTAGTGAGTTATCTGCATGCTTTTCAAAGGGCTCTGACCAAAGGATACGTCTAGGCAGGAAAAAAAAAAAAAAAGAAATTACTTAACTATTTATTTTAGGCGATAAGTTTAATGTGAGCCCTTGTATTTGATACTAAGATTCTACAAAAACACTTCTAATGAAAACTTACATATAAGGCACTGCAGTTACCCAGTAATTTAATAAAAGTTGTAATAAAACATCTTGTCCTATTCATTTAAGTGTCACAACTTGCTATAAAGTGATTCACCCTCATTTTGTAATTCAATTCTCTTATGTCTCAAGCTATAGTCAATGATGAGATTGAATTTACAGATGTTTATTGGATGTGAGATATTTTCCCACAGTTAATCTACTAGTTCAGTTTGTGGCTTTCTCACACATCCACAGACCTCTGCACAAATAGTGGATTTGGTATTGTTTGAAGATACCTTAACAGAGTGGGAATTCAGCTCTTGATACACACTATTCTTTTGTTATTCTCATTTGACATACTTGTTTTAAGTATCTAAGATAACTGTTAGTTTTAGAAAGAAACAATGGGTTTCTTCAAATTATTCATTAGGCATTCATTGTATTTGTTGATTCTTTGTTAATTTAAGGTTAATTTTGATGACATCTTAACTGCTTGCCTAAATAGTCAACTTGTATTTAAAAATATACATTAAGGGGAGACCTTCATGATGACTGAGGAGTAAGAGGTGGAGATTACTTTTCTTCCCACAAATACATCAGAAATACATCTACATGTGGAACAAATCCTACAGAACACCTACTGAATGCTGGCAGAAGACCTCAGACTTCCCAAAAAGCAAGAAACTGCCCACGTACCTGGGTAAGGCAAAAGAAAAAAGAAAATACAGAAACAAAAGAATAGGGATGGGACCTACACCTCTGGGAGGAAGCTGTGAAGGAGGAAAAATTTCCACACACTAGGAAGCCCCTTCACTGGTGGACATGGGGGGTGGTGGAGGGGGAGCCATGGAGGAGAGTGCAGCAACAGGGGCGCAGAGAGCAAAGTGGAGAGATTCCCACACAGAGGATCAGTGCTTACCAGCACTCACCAGCCTGAGAGACTTGTCTGCTCACCTGACAGGGCAGGTGGGGGCTGGGAGCTGGGGATCTGGCTTCGGAGGTCAGATCCCAGGGAGAGGACTGGGGTTGGCTGCATGAACACAGCCTGAAGGGGGCTAGTGCACCACACCTAGCCAGGAGGGAGTCCGGGAAAAAGTTTGGAACTGCCTAAGAGGCAAGAGACCATTGTTTCAGGGTGCGTGCGGAGAGGGGATTCAGAGCACTGCCTAAACTAGCTCCAGAGATGGACGGGAGCCACGGCTACCAGGACAGACATCAGAGACAGGCATGAAATGCTAAGGCTGCTGCTGCAGCCACCAAGAAGCCTGTGTGCAAGGACAGGTCACTATCCACACCCCCCCTCCTGGGAGCCTGTGTAGCCCGCCACCTTCAGGGTCCCATGATCCAGGGACAACTTCCCCGGGAGAACACACAGCACACCTCAGGCTGTTGCAATGTCACACTGGCCTGTGCCACAGCAGGCTAGCCCTGCATTCCGTGCCCCTCCCTCCCCCTGGGGCATGAGTGACCCAGAGCCCCCTAATCAGCTGCTCCTTTAAATGCGTCCTGTCTGAGTGGGAACAGACACCCTCAGGTGACCTACACGCATAGGTGGGGCCAAATCCAAAGCTGAATCACAGGAGCTGTGCGAACAAATAAGAGAAAGGGAAATTTCTCCCAGCAGCCTCAGGAGAAGTGGATTAAATCTCCACAGTCAACTTAATTAATGTACCCTGCATCTCTGGAATACCCAAATAAACAACGAATCACCCCAAAATCAAGACGGTGGGCTCTGGGAGCAATTGTAGACTTGGGGTTTGCTTTCTGCATGTAATTTGTTCTGGTTTTAAGTTTATCTTAGTTTAGTATTTAGAGTTTATTAACATTGGTAGATGTGTTTATTGATTTGGTTGCTCTCCTTTTTTTTATATATATAGATAAATACATTTTTTTCCTTTTTCTATTTTTTGTGAGGGTGTATGTGTCTGCTTCTTTGTGGGATTTTGTCTGTATAGCTTTGTTTTAGCATTTGTCCTAGGGTGCTGTCTGTCCATTTTTTTGTTTGGTTTTTTTGTTTGTTTTAGTAAATTTTTTAGCACTTTTTATCATTGGTGGATTTGTTTACTGGTTTGGTTGTTCCCTACTTTCTTTCTGTCTTTTAATTTTTTTTATTTTTAATAATTTTTAAATTTTTATTTTAATAAGTTTATTTTACTTTATTTTATTTTTTTCTTTGTTTCTTTTTTTCACCCTTTCCTTCTGAGCCATGTGGCTGACAGGGTCTTGGTGCTCCAGCCAGGTGTCAGACCTGTGCCTCTGAGGTGGGAGAGCCGAGTTCAGGACATCGGTCCACCAGAGACCTCCTAACTCCACAAAATATCAAATGGCAAAAGGTCTCCCAGAGACCTCCATCTCAATGTTAAGACCCAGCTCCACTCAACGACCAGCAAGCTATAGTGCTGGACATCCTATACCAAACAATGAGCAAGACAGGAGCACAACCACACCCATTAACAGAGAGGCTGCCTAAAATCATAATAAGGTCACAGGCACCCCAAAACACACCACTGGATGCAGTGTGGCCCACCAGAAAGACAAGATCCAGCCTCATCCACCAGAACACAGGCACCAGTCCCCTCAACAAGGAAACCTACACAACTTACTGAACCAACCATAGCCACTAGGGGCAGACACCAAAAACAACGGGAACTACTAACCTGCAGCCTGTGAAACGGAGACCCCAAACACAGTAAGTTAAGCAAAATGAGATGAGTAAGAAACACACAGCAGATGAAGGAGCAAGGTAAAAACCCATCACACTAAACAAATGAAGAATAAATAGGCAGTCTACCTGACAAAGAATTCAGAGTAATGATAGTAAAGATGATCCAAATCTTGGAAATAGAATGAAGAAAATGCAAGAAATGTTTAACAAGGACCTAGAAGAACTAAAGAGCAAACAAACAATGATGAACAGCACAATAAAAGAAATTTAAAATTCTCTAGAAGGAATCAAGAGCAGAATAACTGAGGCAGACGACCAGATAAGTGACCTGGAAGATAAAATAGTGGAAATAACTACCACAGGGCAGAATAAAGAAATAAGAAGGAAAAGAATTAACTACAGTCTCAGAGACTTCTGGGACTACATTAAACACACTAACATTTGAATTACAGGGGTCCCAGAAGAAGAGAAAAAAAGAAAGGGACTGAGAAAATATTTGAAGAGATTATAGTTAAAACTTCCCTAATATGGGTAAGGAAATAGTCAATCAAGTCCAGGAAGCACAGACAGTCCCATACAGGATAAATCCAAGGAGAAACACACCAAGACACATATTAATCAAATTATCAAAAATTAAATACAAAGAAAAATAGTAAAAGCAGCAAGGAAAAAGCAACAAATAACAAACAATGGAATCCCAATAAGCTTAACAGCTGATCTTTCAGCAGAAACTCTGCAAGCCAGAAGGGAGTGGCAGGACATATTTAAAGTGGATGAAAGAGAAAAACCTACAACCAAGATTACTCTTCCCAGCAAGAATCTCATTCAGATTTGATGGAGAAATTGAAACCTTTACAGAGAAGCAAAAGCTAAGAGAATTCAGCACCACCAAACCAGCTTTACAACAAATCCTAAAGTAACTTCTGTAGGCAGGAAACACAAGAGAAGGAAAAGACCTACAATAACAAACCCAGAACAATTAAGAAAATGGTAATAGGAACATACATATTGATAACTACCTTAACTGTAAATGGATTAAATGCTCCAAGCAAAGGACATAGACTGGTTGGATGGATACAAAAAAAGACCCATATATATTCTGTCTACAAGAGACCCACTTGAGACCTAGGGAGACATACACACTGAAAGTGAGGGGATGGAAAAAGATATTCCATGCTAAAGGAAATCAAAGAAAGCTGGAGTACTAATTCTCATATCAGACAAAATAGATTTAAAATAAAGACTATTACAAGAGACAAAGAAGGATACTACATAATGATCAAGGGATCAATCCAAGATGAAGATATCACACTTGTAAATATTTATACACCCAACATATGACCACCTCAATATATAAGGCAAATGCTAACAGTCATAAAGGGAAATTGACAGTAATACAATCATAGTAGGGGAACTTTAATACCCCACTTTCACCAATGGACAGATAATCCAAAATGAAAATAAATAAGGAAACACAAGCTTTAAATGACACATTAAGCAAGATGGACTTAATTGATATTTATAGGACATTTCATCTATAAACAACAGAATACACTTTCTTCTCAAGTGCTCATGGAACATTCTCCAGGATAGATGATCATATCTTGGGTCACAAATCAAGCCTTTGAAAATTTAAGAAAATAGAAATTGTATCAAGTATCTTTTCCAACCACAATGCTATGGGACTAGATACAATTACAGGAAAAAAATCTGTAAAAAGTACAAACACATGGATGTTAAACAATACACTACTAAATAACCAAGAGATCACTGAAGAAATAAAGAGGAAATCAAAAGATGCCTAGAAAAAAATGACAATGAAAACACAACAACACAAAACCTATGGGATGCAATAAAAGCAGTTCTAACAGGGAAGTTTATAGCAATACAATCCTACCTCAAGAAACAAGAAACATCTCAAATAGACAACCTAGCCTTACACCTAAAGCAACTAGAGAAAGAAGAACAATAAAACTCTGAAGTTAGCAAAAGGAAAGAAATCATAAAGAGCAGATCAGAAATAAATGAAACAGAAATGAAGGAAACAAATAACAAAGATCAAAAAAACTAAAAGCTGGTTCTTTGAGAAGATAAACAAAATTGATAAACCATCAGCCAGACTCATCAAGAAAAAAAGATAGAAGACTCATATCAGTAGAATTAGAAATGAAAAAGGAAAAGTAAAAACTGACACTACAGAAGTACAAAGGATCATGAGAGATTACTACAAGCAATTATACGCCAATAAAATGGACAATATGGAAGACATGGACAAATTCTTAGAAAAACACAAACTTCCAAGACTGAACCAGGAAGAAATAGAAAATATAAACAGACCAATCATAAGCACTGAAACTGAGACTGTGATTGAAAATCTTTCAACAAACAAAAGCCCAGGACCAGATAGCTTCAAAGGCAAATTCTATCATACATTTAGTGAAGATTAACACCTATCCTTCTCAAACTCTTCCAAAATATAGAAGGGAGAGGAATACTCCCAAGCTCCTTCTACGAGGCCAACATCACCCTAATATGAAAACCAGACAAAGATGCCATGAAGAAAGAAAACTACAGGTCAATATCACTGATGAACATAGACGCAAAACTCCTCAACCAAATACTAGCAAACAGAATCCAACAGCACATTAAAAGGATCATACACCATGATCAAGTGGGGTTTATCTCAGGAATACAAGGATTCTTCAATATATGGAAATCAATCAATGTGATGCACATATTAACATATTGAAGGAGAAAAACCATATGATCATGTCAATAGATGCAGAACAAGCTTTTGACACAATTCAACACCACTTATGATAAAAACCCTTCAGAAAGTAAGCATAGAGGGTACTTACCTCAACATAATAAAGGCCATGTATGACAAACCCACAGCCAACATCGTCCTCAATGGTGAAAAACTGAAACCATTTCCTCTAAGATCAGGAACAAGACAAGGTTGCCCACTCTCACCACTATTATTCAACATAGTTTTGGAAGTGTTAGCCACAGCAATCAGAGAAGAAAAAGAAATAAAAGGAATCCAAGTCGGAAAAGAAGAAGTAAAGCTGTCACTGTTTGCAGATGACATGATACTATATATAGAGAATCCTAAAGTTGCTACCAGAAAACTCCTAGAGCTAATCAATGAATTTGGTAAACTAGCAGGATACAAAATTAATGCACAGAAATCTCTTGCATTCCTATACCCTAATGATGAAAAAATCTGAAAGAGAAATTAAGGAAACTCCCATTTACCATTGCAACAAAAAGAATAAAATACCTAGGAATAAACCTACCTAAGGAGACAAAAGACCTGTACGCAGAAAAGTATAAGACACGAATGAAAGAAATTTAAGATAATACAAACAGATGGAGAGATTTACCATGTTCTTGAATTGGAAGAATCAACATTGTGAAAATGACTCTACTACCCAAAGCAATCTACAGATTTGATGCAATCCCTATCAAACTACCAATGGCATTTTTCACAGAACTAGAACAAAAAATTGCACAATTTGTATGGAAACACAAAAGACCCCTAATAGCCAAAGCAATCTTGCAAAAGAAAGACAGAGCTGGAGGAATCAGGCTCCCAGACTTCAGACTATAATATAAAGCTACAGTATTCAAGACAGTATGGTACTGGCACAAAAACAGACAGATAGATCAATGGAACAGCATAGAAAGTCCAGAGATAATCCCAGACACATATGGTCACCTCATTTTTTTTTTAAACAAGCTACTTTAAAAAAAATTATTTATTTATTTATTTATTTATTTATTTATTTATTTATTTATTTATTTATGGCTGTGTTGGGTCTTCGTTTCTGTGTGAGGGCTTTCTCTAGTTGTGGCAAGAGGGGGCCACTCTTCATTGCGGTCTGCGGGACTCTCGCTATCGTGGCCTCTCCTGCTGTGGAGCACAGGCTCCAGATGTGCAGGCTCAGTAATTGTGGCTCACGGGCCAGATTGCTCCATGGCATGTGGGATCTTCCCAGACCAGGGCTTGAACCCATGTCCCCTGCATTGGCAGGCAGATTCTCAACCACCGCGCCACCAGGGAAGCCCGGTCACCTCATTTTTGATAAAAGAGGCAAGAATATACAATGGAGAAAAGACAGCCTCTTCAATAAGTGGTGCTGGGAAAACTGGACAGCTACATGTAAAAGAATGAAATTAGAACACTCCCTAACACCATACACAAAAGTAAACTCAAAATGGATTAAAGACTTAAATGTAAAGCCAGACACTGTAAAACTCTTAGAGGAAAAATAGGCAGAACACTCCATGACGTGAATCACAGCAAGAACCTTTTGACCCACCTCCTAGAGAAATGGAAATAAAAATAAAAATAAACAAATGGGACCTAATGAAACTTAAAAGTTTTTGCACAACAAAGGAAAACATAAACAATATGAAAAGACAACCCTCAGAATGGTAAAAAATATTTGCAAATGAAGCAACTGACAAAAGATTAATCTCCTGAATGGATAAAGAAGATGTGGCACATATATACAATGCAACATTACTCAGCCATAAACAGAAACGAAATTGAATTATTTGTAGTGAGGTGGATGGACCTAGAGTCTGTCATACTGAGTGAAGTAAGTCAGAAAGAAAAAAAACAAATACCATATGCTAATACATTTTTATGGAATCTAAAAAAAAAAAGTAATAATGCTTCTGTTGAACCTAGGGGCAGGACAGGAATAAAGACGCAGATGTAGAGAATGGACTTGAGGACATGGGGAGTGGGAAGGGTAAACTGGGATGAAGTGATAAAGTGGCATGGAGATATATACACTATCCAATGTAAAATAGATAGCTAGTGGGGAGCAGCCACAGAGCCACATAGTTGCATAGAACAGGGAGATCAGCTTGGTGCTTTGTGACCACTTAAGTGGGTGGGATAGGGAGGGTGGGAGGGAGACTCAAGAGGGAGGAGATATGGGTTTATATGTATATGTATAGCTGATTCACTCTGTTAGAAACTAAGACACCATTGTAAAACAATTACACTCCAATAAAGATGTTAAAAATAAATAAGTAAAAAATAAAAATATACATTAAGGTATATTTTGTAAGACTCTAATAAGAAGAGTTAGAAAAATCATTTTCCCTGGTCATTTGAATGACAAATTTCCCAATAGAACTTAAGGGAGACTTCCCTGGTGGTTCAGTGGTTAAGACTTCACCTTCCAATGCAGGGGGTGCAGGTTCCATCCCTGATCGGGGAGCTAAGATCCCACATACCTCACAGCAAAAAACTAAAACATAAAGCAGAAGCAATATTGTAACAAATTCGATAAAGAATTTTTTTTAATACATTAAAAAAAGAACTTAAAGAAGTGTCCAGTTAGTAACTGAAACCTGCTCAATCATTTACTGAGATCAGGACATGACAGCATATCTCCTCAGTAAATTCGTTTAGATCTGTAGACACCCCTCAACAGGAAACAGGAAAGTATTAGGCAAATCACATACAATAAGAGCTTCAGAAATGAGTAGTATTAGATCACCTTAGGCTCTTGAAGGACCTGACGTGTGGCAAAAGGCCTAGTGTTAAGGTGAGTTAAAGACCCCAACATGAAATTCTGACTTCCATGGTAGATAAAGAAGTTTAGTTCCACCAAAAGAAAGAAATATATTTAACAGATAGTTAATCAACATACTTAAGGGGTCATGAATATTCATGAATATATGTAACTATCAAGGTATTACAATAAGCCTGCGGTAAACTGGAAAGTGTGTGCTCTGCCTAAAGCAACTATCTTCTGCTCAACTTTAGGATATTGTAGCCATGTAGTCCATGTACGGTAAAGGGCCTAGTAGTGTTCTTTTTTTTCCCCCAAAGAAAATCTGGAAATCTAGCTTTTCTTGTTACTATTCCTGCATAACAAACCACCTCAAAACCAAGTGGTACAAGTTAACCATCTTCATTATGCTTGAGGATTTTACGTGTCAGGAATGTTAACAAAGCACAATAAGCGTGACCTTTTCTACTTTCCTATGTCTGGGGCCTCAGCTGGGAAGTCTAAAAAGGTAAGGTTAATTCAATGGCTGGGAGCTGGAATCATCTGGAGGTTCTTCTCCTAGCAGTTGATGCTAGATGTCAGTTGATATCTTAATTGGAACTGCTGTTTGGAATACTCATGTTTAGTGCTCTCCATGTCACGTAAGCTTCCTCATAGCATGGCAGTTCAGAGCAGCATATATGAGTATCCCAAAGAACAAAATAGAAGTTACATTGCCTTTTATGACTTAGCCTCATCCTTGTTTGTTAATTGTTAGTTACAAGCAAGTCACAAGTCCAGCCAGATTCAAGAGAAGGGGTATTAGACATCACCATACAATGGTTACTGGCATGGTTCAAGGATGAAAAATTTTATTGTGGCCATTTTCAGAAAATATAGCTTGACACATCATTTTTTCCTAATTTTTACATGCTGACAATTAATGTTTTTAAATTAAACACTTTAGAGACTAGTGTTAGGTAGCCATGGCCATGTTTTCTAAATTCTGCTCTATGCTAAATAATCAAGATAGAGAAGAAGTCATATCCAGAAAATGCTTCCAAGGGCACAGTAACATGGAGTCCTTCAGAACGGCTATCTGAGAGCACTATATGGTCTGTTCACAGATGTTCTAAAATCCAGGAGTGGTCTATTTGGAGACAATTAGGGAAGACAGACATGCAAATAAATGCATAACATGTAATGAGTACTATGCTAGAAGGATGTGCCAGAGGGTTTGAGAGTACATAGGAGGCCATCTAAGTGTAGGGTTAAGAAAAAGTATCAAAAATCTTCTCAGAAGAACTGAAACCAAGCTGCCATTTAACCAGGGAAATAAATTTTATCCAGGCAAGTGTATCCTTGTGTGCAAAGACAAAGAAATGAAAATATGATTTATTAGTAAAGGATCACATGTCCTTCAGGTGAGATTATAAAATAGTTGGGAGTGGCAGGGCATTTAGCTAATATGATAGAAAGGGAACAGGAAAGCCTGGATATGGCACATAGAAATAAGAAAAGAATTGTATTTGGATAGAATTTGAGGTTGTCATCAAATCTAGAAGTTAGTCATCTTTGGAGAAAATTATGATCATCCTTTTTCCGCATCAGGCTGATTTGGTCGTTTGCGGTCAGTAGGTTCTCCATTTGTTGCTATTTTGTCCCTTTCCTGAAAAACCTTTGTGTTCTTTCATTGCTTTCTTTGGTTTCTTAGTCAATTTGCACTTAAAAAAAAACAAAAACAAAAACCTTCCAGGTCTTGATCTTTTGCACTTGCACACTAGTAATGAAAGAAGGGAGATATTTTTCTTGTAATACCATGGTCAAGATAAAAAAATGTGGATCTGTGAACTTTAAGTTATAAGGGTCGGAACACCAAAAACAAAACACTTTTGATCCTGGGAGGACTTCAGAAAAGGGAATAGAATTTATCTCAGATGCATGTGAAATAGAGTTAAAATAAGATATAGATATTATTCATTTTTCATAATTAGTATAGTATTTGCAATATCTTATTTTACTGTTTCATTAAATTAGTGTTTATTACAGACTTGCTGTTTTCTAGGTGCTGGAAGTAGAATAGTAAACAATTTGGTGCACCTAAATACAGGTTCACAATCCTATAGTTGCAATACTGTGAACTAGATGTTTCATATTCAGAATTGTTTGTATTTTAAAAAGGCAATACAGTGCATGTACTATATATTTCATATCACCCCCAGTGACTTCTAGGCCCAAAATATATTATTGTATTGAAATATGAATAACTAAACTTAGCAGGATATAAATGGCTATAAATAGCTTCTTATTTTAGGTCAGATTTTTGTTACCTAATGATTTCACACACCCAATTAAAGAAAAAAAATTCTGATGTCAAAGCTCTTGGATTTAGAATTCAAGTGTAATTGTGGACTTGTATTCTTATGTTGTATAATATTTAGTAATGTTGAATTATAGGAGATGTGGGAAAGAGGCAAGAGAGGAGTCCAGAGGGCTAGTCAAGGAACACTTGACCATTTCTAAAGATAGTAAGACTCTAATAATAATAATAATAGCCACAGTACAGAGCAGTTGCTATATGCAGATGCCTATATTAGGTACTTCATAAATATTAGTGAATGAGGTGGATAGTTTTATCTTCATGTTGTAAATAAAGAAACTAGACTCAGAATGTTTACCTTTCCCAGGACTTTATAGCTTAATAGTCAAAAGATCCAAGTTTTGAACTGATTCCTGTCCAATTCCAAAGACTGGGCCCTTATACTAATGCCATATTGTTTCCCTTTAACTCCATGTTTTTAAACATTTCAGCTTATTAGGAAACTCTTAAACTGAAGTAACATCTCCTATCCTGTAATCTCTATTTATATTCATTGATCACTAATTGGCTTTGTGAAGCTACACATAGTCAATCTAGCTTTCTTCCACATTTCAGCCTTTCTTTATGAAGATAATGTTCCTCTAATGATATCCAATCCAGGGTATAGCAGAGTGCATTCTTGACTACAGTTCTTCACACCTCCTGTGTTCACACGCTTTGCTGTGTGATTTTTCAGGCCTTCTCAAAAAAGTGGCAGAATATGTTTTCCTGATTCCTCACCATCATGTATCTCACTTTGACTAATAGAATAATGACCTTTCTAAGCCTAGACCTTAAGAGGACTGTGTGTTTCCCACTTGCCCTCTTGTTGTTGCGATAGAAGAGCTTCCCCAGGTAACTGCTGTGCCCTTAGTCTGAGCTCCAGAGTGAACACACACAGCCCAGACCTCAGGGAGGCAAAGCCCAGCCCCACACACAACTTGGAACAGAGCCCCCAACAAGCCCAGCCTAGGGGCAGCAAACCTCCAGCCAAGCCAAAACACAAGAGCTAAATAATTGCTTATTTTTGTGTAAAGCTAACATTTTGTGATTGTTTGTTAAGCAATATTATTGTACCAGTAACATGCCAGTATCCAGGGTGAATGTCCACCACAGGCATGGTTTCCTCAATTGTTCTTTGTGTATCATGATTCTCATTTCACCAAATACTCTAGTTGTTCTCTTCTGAAAACATTCTTGTTGTCCAAGTGTTCATCTTAAAGTGTGGCACAGTGATCTTGAGGTACATTTTATTAGATGAGAGTTGACTGGTACAAAGAAATGATGTTATTATATCCTGTGCTTCTTGCTTTAAAGCTCTTCAACATCGTCTGACCATGTGGCTTTCTTAAGTGGCTATGTCACATTACTGGGTTTCATTGAATTTGTTTTCAACTAAAAACCTAGGTTCTTTCTAAATGAACTGTTGTTGAGCCAGTTCTAACACCATCCTGCATCTTTGGAATTAATTTTTTTAAATAAATGCAGAAATGTACATTGATCTCTGAGACTGTTCACCTTGCTTTTAGCCTTCTGTTGTTGATTTTTAGCTACTTTTTTGAATACTAATTCTTAAAACTAGCATATTAGTTATACTTCCTAGCACACCTTGTATTTCTTTATTAAGTACTTTTCAAAAAAATTTGGAAAAACATACGGTGCCAAGGACAAAAATTCAGTAACACACTTTAAGTTGACATTGACCACTAATTAAAACTCCATGAGAACAATTGTAGACATAGCCACAAAACTACATGGCTGTATTGTCAAGTACCTTACAAATTATTCACAAAGAAATTATGTAGTATTTTAAAACTACTCATTCATTTATTCAATGCACAGTCATTAAACATTACTCTTCTGGAACTATGTATTCAGAACAAATAACATTGCTCAGACGTTGATTTATTCACAATTAATGTAGTTTTTTTTGTTTGTTTCTTTGTTTGTTTACAAAGTGTGACCCTGGATTTCTGCATCAGAAACACCTATAAGTGAAATAACAGATTTCTGGGCCCCTGCTGAGGCCAGCTGATTCAGAATATGAAGAACGGGGCTCATAATATGCTCATACTGTACATTTTTAGCACAGTATCCTTGTGATGCTTATGCACACTAGATATTGAGAACCATAGTGCTAGAGGAAGAAACAGAGAGATTTGAAAAAAAAAAAGGAGTTCTGGCACAATGAGAGTTATTCTACATGAAGATGTGAGCAAGGTCTTACAGAAGGCAATTGGAGAGGGCTGACACCTTGCCTGGGAGTTTGAGTAAAGCTTTAATAAGATGCTAACTGTTGAACTGGATCCCAGGAAGAGGATGAATACCTTCCTATGTGAAGAAGTAGAGGAATTTTCATCTAGATAGAAGGATAATCCTGGTCAGGGGCATGGAGTTCTGAAAAGATTTGTGACTTTGGGAGACACTCCACCATGTCAGATTATGGGACATGGTAATAGGGAACAGGCTGCATAGATCATTAGAACATAGATAGAAAATGGACTTGTGTGCTGTGCTAAGGAATTACCATTCACACACAGTCTAAGAATTAGAGAATAGGAAGACATGAAAATACATAATTACAATTTAATTTAAAGCATGCCACACTGATGGTGCATGGAGACAGCACCTGACTTATGTTATATGCTTAGAGTTTCTGGATTAATGTGGCCTTGCTTCCTCATGTAAAGAAAAGACTTGTAAAAGTAGAATCCTCGTTATCAATTCATATAGTCTTTCCCCAGACTCTTTTACTTATTTGAATTTCCAAGGTCTGGTGCATGAAAATAACCCTTTAATAAGTAACAAGTTGTCCTGGAACATTACACAAAGCAAGTACTATTTCGTTTGTGATTTGAGTGGAGAAGAATATAAATCACCGTTAATGCATAACCATAGTGCAGCTTACACCAATGAATTCAGTCTCAGTCAACTAGATTAAGAATTGAAATAATTAGAAATTATACTGATTTTTACAGGACTGAGATCTTACTGATATTCACGAATTATGATTCAACCAAAAAATACATGTATACAGTGAAAATTATGTCCATTTCAAGCTAGGGTTCCATAGCTTCTGTGTACTTGTACCAGAAGAATATAACAGTTCATTTATTAATATCATGTACCACTGAGCCTAATTAATTAGTCAGTTGAAGGTCTTAGTTATAGAAAATAATTGCTATGTTCTAATGATAATTCCACACAATAAAACAGAAGATTAATGTTTTTTTTACAAAATTTCTCACCCTTCATTTATGTAATAAAGGGTCAAAGTAAGCAAAAATATAAGCTGAATTAGAAAAAAATGATTAAAGAGTGTTTATAAAAAAGACCATTTGCACAAATTTATGCACAGAGATGAATCATGAAAATAAAAGAATATCTAAATGTTTTTCTCTCTCATTTGGGGCATGAGGCTGCATTCTCAAAAGATCCATTTTCTATAAAGGATCTATAAAGGATCTATAAAGATCCATTTTCTATAAAGGATCATTGCAAAGCTGATCATAATTCTACACTAGATGCCTTAGATATATCATCTATCTTAACCTACGAGCAGAACAAATACGTCACTTCCCTCATGAATAATCATCCTATGTTTTACTCTGTGAACATTAAATACCATCAATTGAAACTTAAGAGGGTATATGTGGCTATTTCATGTTTCAGCATATTTGAAGAAGATGGAATCTCTATCAGCAGTGTAACATTTATGAATATGAAAAAGAGGAGCTTTATGTCTATGCCTTCATTGATTGGACAACCACCCAGTATTAGTATTTACTGAGCACCTGCTATGTACTAGGCACTTATCATGGGGCTGTCACAGGTTCTTATTAATACTTGAGGTAAATATCGTTATTGCCATAAAGGTGAAAAAACTGGAGTTCAAAGAGATTAACTGACTTGTCCAATATGACACACTCAATAGGAACGAAAAATAGCCGCTCTCAGTTTGAAGTTCAAATATCTTATTTTTCTGTATTCTGTATCATTTTTGATAAGACATACTGACTTTCCTCCAAATGGATCAGAGAATGGATACCTTACTCTTCTATACTCTTGAAATGGTGACTTTTTCTGTCTCATGATGGGTTACCTTTGAGTGGCATACTTATAGCTTTGACTTTCTTAAAACAAACTGGTCAGAAAACAACTGCAGAGCTTTTTTGTGTTATCTATCTATGTGTTATACATCTATGTTTAATGTATTTAGTTTACTGATTAATTTTAGAAGACACAAATTTATACTATATTTATACACAAACATGGCTGCTTTATAACAGTGCTTTCTGTGTAACACTATCGGTTGAATGTAATGAATAAACAAATAAATAACACAATGGAAATTTCAAAGATACTTAAAACTATTTATGGAATCTTGATGGATTTTCAAAGATATTTTAGAAATATAGTATCTAAGACATTGATCTTTCCCAATGTTAGAAATCTGTGAAAATTAGAATGATATTAGAATGTGGAAAAGGGTATTTGCATTTTAGCTGAAACACAGACATACAAAAAGGAACATATTTCATTTAATATTTTTGAGCACACACACAAAATGATCAACATGTTTCAATTTTTGAATAAAAATATTTTGAATTTCATTGAAAAATCTTTTTTGATTATTTCTGTACTAGAAATATATGAAATAAAAGTTATGCAGAAGAGTTTAAGGGTTTGATATGGTTTATATTTATACCAAGTTTTGATAGTGAATTTGCAACAAAGAAAAGAGTCATATTTGTGAACACAAATTTCTAGTATCAGAAAGGTTAATTTGTATGTTTTAATTCTCCCGTTGTCCTCAGAATGAAGGCGAATTTCTAAGTCAAAAAATTCTTGAATGGAAAATGAAATGTATAAAATATGTACACATAATGGTGGCTAAATAATTTAAACTCTACAATTTTCATATTTAAATCTCTTACTAACTCCAATGATATTGGTACCTGTGATTTTAATTCTAAAAATATGAGATTAAGAGTTTTGAACTATATATGAATTCACTCATAATTTTCAGTTGCATGTGGTGTATGTTTTCTTTTCTATGCTTTCTTTTGCCTTATGACTGAATGTATCAAACTGTGTTTTATATACATATGTTCTAATAATTAAGAGTATTTCATTTTTTTTAAACATCTTTATTGAAGTATAATTGCTTTACAATGGTGTGTTAGTTTCTGCTTTATAACAAAGTGAATCAGTTATACATATACATATGTTCCCATATCTCTTCCCTCTTGCATCTCCCTCCCTCCCACCCTCCCCATCCCACCCCTCTAGGTGGTCACAAAGCACCGAGCTGATCTCCCTGTGCTATGTGGCTGCTTCCCACTAGCTATCTATTTTACATTTGGTAGTGTATATATGTCCATGACAAGGAGTATTTCATTTTTAAACTCTTGAAATTAGTTGGTAGCAATGCAATAAATATTATGTCTTCACTCCTATTTACTTATAGTATTACTAATGACAGTGAGTTCCAAGACCACAACTCGTTTATACAGTTTGTTATCAAAATTCAACACATTTGGTTGCTTTCAAATAATGCCTTCTCTAAATCACTATGTTACTTTACATATAAATTAAATATTTAGCTTATAATATTAGCATGAAAATGTACATCTTAACCTTTACAATATTATAACTAATACTTTAAAACAGTCATGCTACTTGATGTTAATGTGTAGATTCTAACAATCGCTGTTTTTATATTAGGAATTTCTTTATAGACATTATTTAGTTTGTGATCAGTGGAGTCCTGGGAATGGATCTGAAGTAAAAGTGAAGAATGTAGAAAGCGAGGAAGTGAGCTCAGGAGACAGCCTTAGGAAGGACCACATATAGGGGCGGGTATGAACCTCTTCCTTCCCACCTCATCTCCTAAAACTTGCCTCTGCCCTGACACACTGGCTGCCTTGTCATTCCTCAAATGCCCTAAGCACACACCTACTTCATGGTCTTTATATTTTCCTATTGTTTGAGATGCTCTTCCCCTAAATTTCTGTCTTGCTCCTTTATCTCCTTCAGGTGTTTGTTCAATGTTGATGTATCAGTAAAGCCTTTTTTGACCACTTTAACTATAATTCTACCCCCTATTCAAGTACTTGATGTTCTTCTTCCACTTTAGTCTTTTCTCCTTGGCACTTGTAATTATTTAACTTAGCCTTTATTTTACTTCTGAACTCCATGAGGGCAGCCTCTTTGTCTATTTTGTTCACTGCTGTATTCCTTAGCACTTAGAACAGCACCTGGTACATGATAGGTCCTCAGTAGATTTTTTTTGATAAATGGAGAGAAAGTAGGTTGAAAATATCCACAGTGTTGATCTATTCATACTTTCTTGCAGTGCTTATATTTATTATTCCAACATATCTAAGTAATTTGTTAATGTAACTTTCCTCTTTGTATCCCCAGGATGGTACTGGTACTCAATAAATATTTATTGAATGATTTCATGTAGTCACAATTTTCTAGGTAAATAGAAGGCAAAGTTTTTGATCCTCAGTCCCATGAGAAGTTGAAAAGAAGAATAATAAACTCAAAATCTCTATACTTTAAAACCCCAGGCTCATACTGACTAGCATGGCTTAAAGTCATCATATCTAAGGCCCCCTGACCTGTGTTCTATTCTTTTGTAGGTGAGTAGAATCTTTTATTCTGCTACCTAGAAGTTTTCTAAGTAAACACCAAATCTACTTTTCCTGATACAAACCTCTCAAAACCTTTAGGTATAGATAGATGATAGATAGATAGATAGATAGATAGATAGATAGATAGATAGATAGATAGATAGATAGATAAACTCTGATCGAAGTTATGTCAAAGAAGGACCACGGAAATTGGTAAAGGAAGTTGGAGACCTTGTTCTAAATAGAGCTGAATTCTAAGGGCTCAGTAGAATATGATAGCATTAGGTTCTCCAAATAGAAAGGGGAGTCAAGGGGTGAGTACACAGGGAATGATTGATAGTAACCAATGCAATGGATTGTTGGATGATGCCTACCTGTTAGAAGGTAGCTGTTTAAATTGGAATGAAGATAAAGCTCATCAGTTCCAAGACATCAATTCACTCATTTGGCCAACATTTCTAGAGCATTTACTATGAGTCAGGCACTGGGTTACTCCCTGTAAATACATAACATTCCAAATAGCCCTGAATATTGGAAATCATATCTTAATTGGGAAGACAGACAAGTAAATAAAAGCACATATAAAAGCACATATAAAAGTAAAATTGCAAAAATGACAGTGCTATATGTGAGAGGTAAATAGAGTTGTGAGAACACATCATAGGGTTATTTGGGATCTGAGAAGGCTTCTTAGAGGAGGAAATAATTGAGGAGGGGATGAAGAGAGCATCAAGAATTTAGTGTGCCTGGGTCAGGCTCTTGTTCTTGACCATAGCTGGGATTTTTCTGAGAATAAGGAGGACAGGTAAATGTAGAGGGGTGCTCATAGCTCATCTGATCTTCCTAATCACAGTTAGTTCAAGATCAAAATGATGTTAAGTAAATTATTTCCTTTCTTTTTGTCTGGTATTATGTAGATAAAGTTGATCATGATTATTTGAATAGATATAATGGACATGAGATCTGTCATCAGATACACCAAGTTTCAAATTCCAACTTTACCACCAAACACCTGGTTAGCTTAGGACAAGTAACTTAATCAGATAAACCTAGATTTCCTATTCTGTATTTTGCCCAATACCACCAACTCAAAAATTGTTGTGATGATTAAGTATGACAAGGTATGTAAACTCTTAGCAGTATTTGGAATGTATTAAGTGTTACAAAAGTATTAGATGTATGTTTTTATGGTTATTAGAGTCATTATTGCTTCTGGGAGGGAGAGGTAGGAGAAGAATTTCAAAGAGACAAATGATCTAATTTCTTGTTTAAGGTCCCTTTCCATTTTAAATGTTTCAGTTCTAAAAATCAGGTGATGGAAGCGGTGAGGAAGTAGAAAAGAAGATTTAAATCAATAAAGAAATATTGATAGCATTTAATGGATGCTGATCCTGTCTTTCACTGCAAATGTTATTAAAACATTAGCAAAAAAGGGAATTAAGCAAATCATGCTACTTTATAATCTATGCATTTGAGTTTGGGCCTCCAAAACGTCCAATTTAATTTATGTATTGCTCTCAAGATCCATCAAATCTTCCAAAATACTTTTTTAAACTGCTGACTGAAATTAACCTGTAATTATCCTCTTTTCTTTCCTTTTAATCTCTACAAAGTTGTAAGAAAAAAAAAAAAAACTAGGCATTTAGCAGTTCACACTGCAGATACTGAATGTGACATCTAATGAAATGAAATAAATTGTGAATTATGTTCAAATAATTTATCCTAATATCTGAATTTTCTCACACATGTTTTAATGTAACAAAAAAGCCCAAGCTCGTGGATATAAAGGAAATAGAGATGGAAAAACACAAGGGAGACAGCAATTGTGAAGAGAAATATCCATTCTACAGGCATTCATTTATCCAATAATTATTTGTTGAGTACCTACTATGTGCTTGATACTGTAGGTGGTGCTGATGATACTGCAACTAAAACAAAAGACACCACCAACAGAAGGATTTGTTTAAGGCAAAATATACTTATGTCTGTCTTTTTTCTTTTTTTTCTTAACATTTTTATTGGAGTATAATTGCTTTACAATGGTGTGTTAGTTTCTGCTTTATAACAAAGTGAATCAGTTATACATATACATATACCCGCATATCTCTTCCCTCTTCATCTCCCTCCCTCCCACCCTCCCTATCCCACCCTTCTAGCTGGTCACAAAGCACCAAGCTGATTTCCCTGTGCTATGCAACTTCTTCCCATTAGCTATCTATTTTACATTTGGTAGTGTATATATGTCCATGCCACTCTCTCACTTTGTCCTAGCTTACACTTCCCCCTCCCCGGGTGCTCAAGTCCATTCTCTAGTAGGTCTGCATCTTTATTCCCGTCTTCTCCCTAGGTTCTTCATGAACTTTTTTTTTGTTTTTAAGATTCCATATATATGTGTTAGCGTACAGTATTTGTTTTCCTCTTTCTGACTTACTTCACTCTGTATGACAGACTCTAGGTCCATCCACCTCACTACAAATAACTCAATTTCGTTTCTTTTTATGGCTGAGTAATATTGCGTTGTATATATGTGCCACATCTACTTTATCCATTCATCTGTCTATGGACACTAAAGTTGCTTCCATGTCCTGGCTATTGTAAATAGAGCTGCAATGAACATTTTGGTACATGACTCTTTTTGAATTATGGTTTTCTCAGGGTATATGCTCAGTAGTGGGATTGCTGGGTCGTATGGTAGTTCTATTTTTAGTTTTTTAAGGAACCTCCATACTGTTCTCCATAGTGGCTGTATCAATTTACATTCCCACCAACAGGGTATGAGGGTTCCCTTTTCTCCACACCCTCTCCAGCATTTATTGTTTGTAGATTTTTAAATGATGGCCATTCTGACTGGTGTGAGATGATACCGCATTGTAGTTTTGATTTGCATTTTTCTAATGATTAATGATGTTGAGCATTCTTTCATGTGTTTTTTGGCAATCTGTATATCTTCTTTGGAGAAATGTCTATTTAGGTCTTCTGCCCATTTTCGGATTGGGTTGTTTGTGTTTTTGATATTGAGCTGCATGAGCTGCTTGTAAATTTTGGAGATTAATCCTTTGTCAGTTGTTTCATTTGCAAATATTTTTCCTATCCTGAGGGTTGTCTTTTCATCTTGTTTATGGTTTCCTTTGCTGTGCAAAAGCTTTTAAGTTTCGTTAGGTCCCATTTGTTTATTTGTGTTTTTATTTCCATTTCTCTAGGAGCTGGGTCAAAAAGGATTTGCTGTGATTTATGTCATAGAGTGTTCTGCCTATGTTTTCCTCTAAGAGTTTTATAGTGTCTGGTCTTACATTTAGGTCTTTAGTACATTTTGAGTTTATTTTTGTGTATGGTATTAGGGAGTGTTCTATTTCACACTTTTACATGTACTTGTCCAGTTTTCCCAGCACCACTTATAGAAGACATTGTCTTTTCTTTATTGTATATGCTTGCCTCCTTTATCAAAGATAGGTCACCATATGTGTGTGGGTTTATCTCTCGGCTTTCTATCGTGTTCCATTGATCTATAGTTCTGTTATTGTGCCAGTACCATACTGTCTTGATTACTGTAGCTTTGTAGTATAGTTTGAAGTCTGGGAGCCTGATTCCTCCAGCTCCATTTTTCTTTCTCAAGACTGCTTTGGCTATTCGGGGTCTTTTGTGTTTCCATACAAATTGTGAAATTTTCTGTTCTAGTTCTGTGAAAAATGCCAGTGTTGTTTGATAGGGATTGCATTAAATCTGTAGATTGCTTTGGGTAGTAGAGTCATTTTCACAATGTTGATTCTTCCAACCCAAGAACATGGTATATCTTTCCATCTATTTGTATCATCTTTAATTTCTTTCATTAGTGTCTTATAATTTTCTGCATACAGGTCTTTTGTCTCCTTAGGTAGGTTTATCCCTAGGTATTTTATTCTTTTTGTTGCAATGATAAATAGGAGTGTTTTCTTAATTTCACTTTCAGATTTTTCATCATTAGTGAATAGGAATGCAAGAGACTTCTGTGCATTAATTTTGCATCCTGCTACTTTACCAAATTCATTGATTAGCTCTAGTAGTTTTCTGGGAGCATCTTTAGGATTCTCTATGTATAGTATCATGTCATCTGCAAACATTGACAGCTTCACTTCTTCTTTTCCGATTGGATTCATTTTATTTCTTTTTCTTCTCTGATTGCTGTGGCTAAAACTTCCAAAACTATGTTGAATAATAGTGGTGAGAGTGGGCAACTTTGTCTTGTTCCTGATCTTAGTGGAAATGGTTTCAGTTTTTCACCATTGAGGACGATGTTGGCTGTGGGTTTGTCATATATGGCCTTTATTGTGTTGAGGTAAGTTCCCTCTATGCCTACTTTCTGGAGGGTTTTTATCATAAATGGGTGTTGAATTTTGTTGAAAGCTTTCTCTGCATCTATTGAGAGGATCATATGGTTTTTCTCCTTCAATTTGTTAATATGGTGTATCACATTGATTGATTTGCATATATTGAAGAATACTCGCATACCTGGAATAAACCCCACTTGACCATGGTGTATGATCCTTTTAATGTGTTGTTGGATTTTGTTTCCTACTATTTTGTTGAGGATTTTTGTATGTATGTTCATCAGTGTTATTGGTCTGTAGTTTTCTTTTTTTGTGACATCTTTGTCTTGTTTTGGTATCAGGGTGATGGTGGCCTCGCAGAATGAGTTTGGGAGTGTTCCTCCCTCTGCTATATTTTGGAAGAGTTTGAGAAGGATAGGTGTTAACTTTTCTCTAAATGTTTGATAGAATTCGCCTGTGAAGCCATCTGGTCCTGGGCTTTTGTTTGTTGGAAGATTTTTAATCACAGTTTCAATTTCAGTGCTTGTGATTGGTCTGTTCATATTTTCTATTTCTTCCTGGTTCAGTCTCGGCAGGTTGTGCATTTCTAAGAATCTGTCCATTTCTTCCAGGTTGTCCATTATTGGCATATAGTTGCTTGTAGTAATCTCTCATGGTTCTTTGTATTTCTGCAGTGTCAGTTGTTACTTCTCCTTTTTCGTTTCTAATTCTATTGATTTGAGTCTTCTCCCATTTTTTCTTGATGAGTCTGGCTGATGGTTTATCAATTTTGTTTATCTTCTCAAAGAACCATCTTTTGGTTTTATTGATCTTTGCTGTCATTTCCTTCATTTCTTTTTCATTTATTTCTGATCTGATCTTTATGATTTCTTTCCTTCTGGTAACTTTGGGATTTTTTGTTCTTCTTTCTCTAGTTGATTTAGGTGTAAGTTTAGGTTGTTTATTTGAGATGTTTCTTATTTCTTAAGGTAGGATTGTATTGCTTTAAACTTCCCTCTTAGAACTGATTTTGCTGCGTGCCATAGGTTTTGGTTCATCATGTTTTCATTGTCATTTGTTTCTAGGTAGTTTTGGATTTTCCCTTTAATTTCTTCAGTGATCTCTTGGTTATTAAGTAGTGTATTGTTTAGCCTCCACGTGTTTTTATTTTTTACAGATTTTTTCCTGTAATTGATATCTAGTCTCATAGCATTGTGTTCAGAAAAGATACTTGATATGACTTAAATTTTCTTAAATTTACCAAGGCTTTATATGTGACCCAAGATATGTTCTATCCTGGAGAATGTTCCATGAGCACTTGAGAAGAAAGTGTATTCTGTTGTTTTTGGATGGAATGTCCTATAAATATCAATTAAGTCCATCTTGTTTAATGTGTCATTTACATCTTGTGTTTCCTTTTTTCTTCTCATTTTGGATGATCTGTCCATTGATGAAAGTGGGGCTTTAAAGTCCCCTTCTATGATTTTGTTACTGTCGATTTCCCCTTTTATGGCTGTTAGTATTTGCCTTATGTATTTAAGTGTTCCTATGTTGGGTGCATAAATATTTACAATTTTTATATCTTCTTCTTGTCTTGATCCCTTGATCATTATATAGTGTCCTTCTTTGTCTCTTGTAATAGTCTTTGTTTTAAAGTCTATTTTATCTGATAAGAGAATTGCTACTCCAGCTTTCTTTTGATTTCCATTTGCATGGAATATCTTGTTCTATTCCCTCACTTTCAGTCTGTATGTGTCCCTAGGTCTGAAGTAGGTCTCTTGTAGACAGCATATATACAGGTCTTGTTTTTGTATCCATTCAGCCAGTCGATGTCTTTTGGTTGGAGCGTTCAATCCATTTACATTTAAGGTAATTATCAATATGTATGTTCCTATTACCATTTTCTTAATTGTTTTGGGTTTGTTATTGTAGGTCTTTTCCTTCTCTTGTGTTTCCTGCCTAGAGAAGTTGCTTTAGCATTTGTTGTAAAGCTGGTTTGGTTATGCTGAATTCTCTTAGGTTTTCCTTGTCTGTAAAGGTTTTAATTTCTCTGTCAAATCTGAATGAGATCCTTGCTTTGTAGAGTAATCTTGGTTGTAGGTTTTTCCCTTTCATCACTTTAAATATGTCCTACCAGGCCCTTCTGGCTTGCAGAGTTTCTGCTGAAAGATCAGCTGTTAAGCTTATTGGGATTCCATTGTTTGTTATTTTTTGCTTTTTCCTTGCTGCTTTTACTATTTTTTCTTTGTATTTAATTTTTGATAGTTTGATTAATATGTGTCTTGGTGTGTTTCTCCTTGGATTTATCCTGTAAGGGACTCTTTATGCTTCCTGGACCTGATTAACTATTTCCTTTCCCATATTAGGGAAGTTTTCAACTATAATCTCTTCAAATATTTTCTCAGTCCCTTTCTTTTTCTCTTCTTCTTCTGGGACCGCTATAATTCGAATGTTGGTGCATTTAATATTGTCCCAGAGTTCTCTGAGACTGTCCTCAATTCTTTTCATTCTTTTTCTTTATTCTGCTCTGCAGTAGTTATTTCCACTATTTTATCTTCCAGCTCACTTATCTGTTCGTCTGCCTCAGTTATTCTGTTATTGATCCCTTTTAGAGAATTTTTAATTTCATTTATTGTGTTGTTAATGATTGCTTGTTTGCTCTTTAGTTCTTCTAGGTTCTTGTTAAACGTTCCTTGTATTTTCTCCACTCTATTTCCAAGATTTTTGATTATCTTTACTAACATTATTCTGAATCATTTTTCAGGTAGACTGCCTATTTCCTCTTCATTTGTTAGGTCTCATGGGTTTTTACCTGCTCTTTCATCTGCTGTGTGTTTCTCTGTCTTCTCACTTTGCTTAACTTACTGTGTTTGGGGTCTCGTTTTTGCAGGCTGCAGGTTCGTAGTTCCCATTGTTTTTCGTGTCTGCCCCTAGCGGCTAAGGTTAGTTCAGTGGGTTGTGTAGGCTTCCTGGTGGAGGAGAGTAGTGCCTGTGTTTTGGCAGATAAGGCTAGATCTTGTCTTTCTGGTGGGCAGATCCACGTCTGGTGGTGTGTTTTGGGGTGTCTGTGACCTTAAGATGATTTTAGGCAGCCTCTGTGCTCACAGGTTGGGTTGTGTTCCTGTCTTGCTAGTTGTTTGGCATGGGGTGTCCAGCGCTGTAGCTTGCTGGTCATTGAGTGGAGCTGGGTCTTGGCATTGAGATGGAGATCTCTGGGAGATTTTCTCTGTTTGATATTACCTGGAGCTGTGAGGTTTCTGGTGGACCAATGTCCTGAGCTTGGCTCTCTCACCTCAGAGGCACAGCCCTGATGCCTGGCTGGAGCACCAAAAGCCTGTCATCCACATAGCTCAGAATAAAAGGAACAAAAAAGAAAAAGAAAAAGATAAAATAAAATAAAATCGTAAAGTTATTAAAATAAAAAACAAAAAATAATTATTAAAAAATATTGTTTTCAGTAATTTAAAAAAAAAGAAAGAAAGAAAGAAGAGAACAACCAAACCACAAAACAAATCCACCAATGATAACAGGCACTGAAAACTATACTAAAATAAAAAACAAAACGGACAGACAGAACCCTAGGACAAATGGTAAAAGCAAAGCTATAGACAAAATCACACACAGAAGCATACGCATACACACTCACAAAGAGGGAAAACGGGAAAATATATATATATATTGTTGGTCCCAAAGTCTACCTCCTCAATTTGGGATGATTCATTGTCTATTCACATATTCCACAGATGCAGCATACATCAAGTTGACTGTGGAGATTTAATCCACTGTTCCTGAGGCTGCTGGGAGAGATTTCCCTTTCTCTTCTTTGTTCACACTGTTCCTGAGATTCAGCCTTGGATTTGGCGTTGCCTCTGCTTGTAGGTCGCCTGAGGGCATCTGTTCTTTGCTCAGACAGGATGAGGTTAAAGAAGCATCTGGTTTGGGGGCTCTGGCTCACTCAGGCCGGGGAGAAGGAGGGTTACGGAGTGTGGGGTGAGCCTGTGGTGGCAGAGGCTGGCATGATGTTGCACCAGCCTGAGGTGCGCTGTGTGTTCTCCCAAGGAAGTTGTCACTGGATCATGCGACCCTGGCACTGGCGGGTTCCACAGGCTCCCGGGAGAAGACGTGTGGATAGTGACCTGTGCTTGCACACAGGCTTTTTGTTGGCTGCAGCAGCAGCCTTAGCATCTCATGCCCGTCTCTGTGGTCTGCACTGATAGCTGCGGCTTGCTCCCATCTCTGGAGCTCCTTTAAGCAGCACTCTTAATCCCCTCTCCTAGCGCACCAGGAAACAAAGAGGGAAGAAAAAGTCTCTTGCCTCTTCGGCAGTTCCAGACCTTTTCCCAGACTCCCTCCTGGCTAGCCGTGGTGCACTAGCTCCCTTCAGTCTGTGTTCACGCAGCCAACCCCAGTCCTCTCGCTGGGATCTGACCTCCAAAGCCCGAGCCTCAGCTCCCAGCTCCAACTCGTCCCAGGGGGTGAGCAGACTAGCCTCTCGGGCTGGTGAGTGCTGGTCAGCACTGATCCTTTGTGTGGGAATCTCTCGGCTTTGCCCTCTGCACCCCTGTTGCTGCCCTCTGTTCAATGGCTCCGGAGCTTCCCCCCTCCTCCACCCACAGTCTCCACCCACAAAGGGGCTTCCTAGTGTGTGGAAAACTTTCCTCCTTTACAGCTCCCTCCCAATGGTGCAGGTCCAATCCTTATTATTTTGTCTCTGTTTTTTCTTTTTTCTTTTGCCCTACCCAGGTACGTGGGGAGTTTCTTGCCTTTTGGGAGGTCTGACGTCTTCTGCCAGCGTTCAGTAGATGTTCTGTAGGAGTTGTTCCGCATGTAGATGTATTTGTGGGGAGGAAGGTGATCTCCTCTGCCATCTTGAAGCTCCTCCTGTCTCCTTCTTAAATCATTCCTTGTCTTCAATGCCTTGTAAGATAAAATCCAAACTCCTGACCATGACTAATAAAGGTCCTTCAAGATGTGACCCCTGCCTTTTTCTCAAATCTGTTGTTGAGCCCTGTCTCGCTCACACTCACCCCCTCCTGCTCTGAAGGAGTAGCTGCTCAGGCCATGCTTTTTCTTGCCTCTGAGCCTTGATTGGTGCTGATGCCATACCTGTCAGTCTTCTTCATTCCATTTCACTTGAGTAGTTAATTTCTCTTTCTTTTCTAGGTTTGATGAATGAAAAAAAATTAATGAGTCACTCCTTATCTCTTGTTTAATTGATTTTCTGCTTGATTGTAATTTCCATGAGGGCTGCTTCAGTGCCACCTCTTTGATTTTTAGTGTTTTACAAAATAGACTGAATATCTATATGTAGCTGCTGTGTTTTTTAATGGTTATCGTACTGTTACATGTGTAGCCAGGAATAATGAAAATGAAAGAATATACTGAGAAGTGAGAGAGGAAAGACAATGCAGCTAGTTTCTGTGGGAAGGTAAGGTTTGTTCTAGAAAATATGGACAAATGAAAGCATAAAGTTGATCCTATTTTGGCAAGCTTCACCTTCAGTGCTGGAAATAATAGGAGATGTCCCCCGCCCTACCCCACCCCAGGGAAGATCTGGGAGCAGCTATGAGAATTAGTATGTAACATGACATTGAAGAAAACTGTGGAGTCTTGAGCTGTTTGGTGAAGGGTCTCTCATGCTTCCTTCCCACCAATGTTTGGTTAATGTCCTGAATAACACTGAAGGAGGTTGTCATTGGTGGTGAGAACTGATTCATGAACCTGTGTGATGCCCTCATTAATCTACACACTAGATTCCCAGCTTTGTAAATGGAACTTTCATGAAGATTTATGAAATTTAACAGAAGGATTTGATCATCATATAAATGGATTTTAAAAATGAATTATCAATTTGCAATTTGAAGGTGGGGGCTGGGCTGTAAATTTATCTTTACTTAACAAATACCTCTGGAAATACAGTGTAAATGCACAATATAACAAAGTTGCAGAGTAAATGTTTAAGAGAACAAACATTAAGAGAACCCACTTAAGTGCTAAGAATAGTTGGGTAGTTATGTTTCCTTCATATTAATACCTTAATTAAATCCCTTTATCCTTTCATCTGAAATATTATTTTGTAGTTTTTACTTCTCCTCAATTCAGAAAATAATCAATAAAGCTTTAATTGAAACTCACACTCATCTATTTGTCCTACTTTCATACCCCAAAATCTACAGCTTAGTCAAGAATCAGAAAAAGGTTGAAATGAAGGACACAATGCGTAAACAAAATAAACTGGGAACTATGAATGTGAGAGTTTTAATCTTACCAGGCCAAAGTCATCTCTGGTGTATTTGTAAAGTGTTCAATCATCTCTGATAATTTTTATATCCTACCAAAGTGGATAGTTAAAAAAATTAAGCAAAGTGTTGCTTTTTAACAAATTGCCTCCTCTGTTTCCCCCCCACTTTACAGGTCTAACTGGTTTGATTATATGAACACATCCTATGGAACAGAGATCTCATTTATATTACTGCCAATATCTCTTTTTGCAATAAGTGAACATCTAAAAGATTTCATTTACAAACTTGGTTAGTCTGACTGACCTGTGAATAGGTCTGTCCCAGCATCAGTGCTCTGACCACAGGAACATGAGCACCAAGCACTGGATGAGAAGCATGATGGAAATGACAGTGTCAACATGGCACAGGTGGACTCACTTGCTTCAAAAATAGCTTGATTATGGTGAAGGTATTATTTGGTTTCCTAGAAACCAAATTTCATCCTAATTTTTTCTATTGTGTTCATTTCCATTTAATTAGTTGTCTTAGTAAACTGCTAACATAACCTATTTAAGGTAAAATGCTCTTCTTCCAAAAAAGAACTGAAAATTTCCATCTCTGATTTTTTCAAATTTTACAATCAACCATTAATTAATTAATCTGGTATTTTTTTCTGCCAAAACTTTTATTTATTTTTTCCAAATGTTTATTAGTGTCTAAATCTTGATGTCAAAAAGCCAAAATGTTGTGTAGAATTTTTTACGAATAACTAGACATGGATTAATGAGTTAATGCAGCTAACATGTTCTATCCTGATTTTATATATATACACCAGTTCCTAGGAAAATTATATCCATTCTAACTACCAAAGTAATTATATTCCAAACCACCAATAATTGTCATAATCTTAATTAACACCTCCCTAATTGTAACAGTGTGTTTACAAACCTTGATTGCTATAGTTTCTAAAATATAAGATGGAATAATAATGTCCATTCAGATTAAATAAACTTGTTGTGTTTGAATTCATTTGTCCACTTTTAACTTGTATGTAACATAATTAAATAACATGATAAATTAAAACAAAAGTAATGCAATATGGCTTTCTGAAATAATGAAATGAAAGTCATAGAGCTAATACCATAGTTTACTTTTTCTAGCCAAGTCATATGTGCTTTTAAAATTGAAAAATAATATAATATAAAAATTACACATGCATAGGTCAGTTACAATATTTTTAAACTTTTAACCTGAATTTCATTCATATCAGAAAATAAGAGTGATTATTTTTGTTTTTTTATTGAATTATATTTGACTTACAATATTATATTAATTTCAATTTATATATAGCATAGTAATTCAATATTTTAATAGATTATACTCCATTTAAGTTGTTATAAAATATTGACTGTATTCCATCTTCTGAACACTACATTCTTGTAACTTATTTTACACTTATTTTACATCTGTTTGTACCTCTTAATCATCTTCACTGATGTTGCCTATACCCCTATGCTTCTCCTCTCTGGTAACCACTAGATTGTTCTCTGTATCTGTGAGTATGTTCATGTTTTGTTGTATTTGTTTGTTTTTTTAAAAAAAATTTTAAGAGTCCACATATAAGTGAAAACATAGCATTTGTCTTTGTCTGACTTATTTCACTAAGCATAATACCCTCCAGGTCCATTCATGTTGTTGCAAATGGCAAAATTTCATTCTTTTCTATGGCTGAGTAGTATTTCATTGCATAGGTATACCACATCTTCTTTATCTATTCATCTGTTAATGGACATTTAGGTTGCTTCCATATCTTGGCTATTGTACCTGTGGCTTGCTTTTCTTCTTTACTGTTCCCATTGTTGTTGATGTAAGTAGACATCACTTCTGAAGCAAACACAAAATTTTATAATGATATTTTAGCAAAATGTTCTATTATTTTGAATTCTTTTATTTAATCATTTATTCATTGGACAAATATTTACTGAATAACTGTTCATCTTCAAGGGATTGCTTTAATTGCCAACTCTATTATTTGGGATATGGGCTAAGCTTCCATTATAAAGAGATCCACAATTCAGTGGCCCAAGCAAGAGAAACATTTATCTCCTTCACACATAATAAAACAAGGCAGGTAGGTGGGCTTTGCTCCATGACACTGTTCAGGCTTCCAGGCTAGTGGAATGCCACCTGTCTTAGTTCAGGCTGCTATAACATGATACCATAGACTGGGTGGCTTATAAAGAAGAGAAATTTATTTCCTATAGTTCTGGAGGCTGGGAGTCCCAGGTCAGGTGCCAGCATGGTTGGGTTCTGGTGAAGCCTTTTTCTGGGTTGCAGACTGCTGTCTTCTTGTATCTTCACATGGTAGAAAGAGAGCAAGAGAACTCTCTGGGGGGTCCCCCTTTTTAAGAACACTAATCCATTCATTAGGGCTCCACCCTCAAGATCTAATTTAATTCCCAAATGTCTCATCTCTTAATGCCATCACAATGGGGATTGAGATTTCAACAAATAAATTTTGGAAAATACTAAGATACCATCCATTACACCATCGTTAACGTCTTCCAAAGTGGCTCCAATCATTGATGTTTGCAGCCAGTTACATGAAAGCTGAAAAGAAGTAGAGGACAGTGAATTTAATTTTATGCAAATCATGAAGAACTCTGCACATGACCACACTCAAATGTAAGGAAGACTAGGAAATGTAGTCTTGAGATTGTCAGTCTCTCTTTTTGAAAGAAGAGCCAAATGGATTTTGGAACAGCTTGAAGTCTTCTGTGGCCCAGCCGTCTCATCATCCAAATATGAGTGAATACCCGTCTTCTCATTCAAACAAACATAAAAAAATACCTACCTTCTGCCTAAGAGAGAAAATCCAAGTTCAATTCCAATTACTGCAACCAGATCAAAATCTGGAGTCTGAGAAGATTAGGTCTTCATATGGTTCTTTGAAGTCTCACAACCTATAAAATGATAGACAGAATATCTTTCTTGTTCTTGACCTTCTTTCCCATACAAAATATGCAATATAAATTAGTGTAAAAGGAACAGAATAACTACAATAGAAAGGTCCTTTGGGAAACACTCCACAGGCAATAACAATTACAAAATCCTGCTAAGCAGAGGTTAAGAGGCATCTAAGCAACAGCATTGAAATAAATTTTTTGGTGAGTGCATCTGGCAACCTTGGTTCTCTTTTCTGGGAGTTAAGCCAGATTTAGCAGAAGGTCCTTCCTTATCCCTATGGATAAATGGTCTTATCTCTGGGCATAACTGAAATGATTAAAGTAGAGCATGCCCTCATTGGGACTTCACAATTTTTGCAACATGCTTCCATACATGTCTGAGGACCCGAGGGTTGCCCCTGGATTGTATATGGTAGCAAAGTCTAATGGGAAGATGTAAGGGCATCTTTGAACAACACTCATTGTCTCTTGCTATTGGAATACAGAAACAGTTGACTTCTCTAATCCTGTTAAGCCCTAAATTTCTTAACCTTCTCTCATTTTTAAATTATAGAACTAACACATAAATTAGGCAGAGATAACTTCCCTTAGCAAAGCTCTACTCAATTTTGTTTCTTCTGGAAAAATGGCCCATTCTTATTTGATCTCATAACTTCTTTAAACCTTTTTAAAAAGCAGCAAGGATTATCAACAGTTGGGCTTTGTCCAGCTTTTTCCCATAGTGCCAAAATATATCTAGGTTTATAGCCTGCCATTCAGGTTTTCACTGGTGATGGCATAACAAGGGTCATCAGCTTTCCATCCTACAGTACTTTTTTTCCTTACACTTTCCACCCTCTCAGTGAACTAATAGCCCATATTTTGAGATTTTTAATGGCAGTTCTACACTTCTACATACTTATTTTTATTTTTGACTATATTGTTGTAACAGAGATTCAAAAATCAGTGGCTCAAAAAAGAGAAAAAGTTATTTTTTCCCTCATAACAATCCCTGAGGTAGGCAGTGATTTAGAGTAAGTCTGTTCCAATGTGATCATTTAGACACAAGTTCCTCCCGTGCTGCAGTGCAGGACTTCCTAGCATTATCTGTATTTGCATGGTAGATACTAAATCATCACTTTGAGTGCATTTTACCATCTGAGGAGGTGACTGTGAACAAGTCCAAGATGAGGAGCTTGTTCTTCATTTGGAAATGAACTCAAGGTTGATACCTTCACTTCTGTGCACATCCCGTGTTTCCTGACACAGCCACAAGGGCACAGCTAGCTGCAAGAGTGGCTGAGGAGTATATTTCACTCACTGTGTGGCCATTTGTCCACGTAAATATTTTCTTCTGGGAGAAATGAGAAGTAATATTTGGATAAGCAAAGGTATGGACTCTGGAAGAGTCCATTAAGATTGTTATCCATTATTCTTCCATTATTTTGCATTATCCATTATTTTACAAATGTCTTGTATGTTTCATTTTCCCCTTTTAGAGTTTTGAAAGTTAAAATTCCCTCTTGGTGTGTATGTATCATTTATGGTAGACAATAACTCAGCTTCTTTGTCATGGTCTCTGTCACTACTGTTCTTTTTCCCTCTCAGCTTCATCAATTGAAATCAAAATTGAAATCCATTTAGAAACATAGTAATGCTACTAGATAGTGCTTGTTGCTACTGATCTTCATACAACACACTTTGGGAAACATAATCAGGCTTACTCATGAGAAATTTACTGATTGTGAGGAAGACAGGGAACAGCTGCTCTCAGTGCCCTCATTTTCTCTTCATCCTGATACATGGGAATGCTGCTTGTTAATCACATTCTCATGATGGCCAATTCTTGATCATCCCGGAAATCAGTGAAAAAACTTTCAGGACTTTGCTATACATATGTGAGGGTTCTCAACTGAGTTGCATCATTTCTATTAAGATAAACATCCAGCCACCAGCCAATGACTTTAGACTTCTACAATCTCAAGTCTTAGAAAGATGGGGAGAAAAACTTACTACCACATTTTTCTTAGAGAATTTGTATATAATTATCCTAGGCAATGAAATCTAGGTTATCTTTTTTTATCGCAGCTACATTACACTGAAATTGAATTAGTGCATTATCAATTGCCTCCCAGAAAGATAAAAATAACCAAACTTCTGTCCATCTCTCTTTTCATCTCTAATATACAGACTTTTATTTTATTTTTTGCTTCTCCTTCCTTACTATCAATGAAATCTCAAGTATTTAATATAATGAGACCTATGGGATTGTCTTGAAGGATAATAACAACCAAATAATTTTAGGCCTTTCTTTCTTCCTTCCAGCCTAACGCTTTGTTATCTATCACCCACCCTCAGCCCTTATGAAATTTGGTATTTGATATTAAGCCATTTTCTTGCCACACTTTTATATACTTAGACGAATTAGTATATCTTGATATAATTTATAAATTTATATATACAAATTATATATGTAAATATATATGTATAAATACATAGCTTATAAATTAAGGTTCAGGCAGAGAACTTTATTTTTCTATGTTAATTAGCTTAATTTTTGTAATCATCTCACAACATATATATGTATATATAATCAAAACATAATGATGTAAAACTTACATTTAGAAAACTATTTAGTTGTCAATTATACCTCAATAAACCTAGAAAAAAATAAAAGTAAAGTAAAAGAAGAATGTATGTGAAATTTAACTAAACATCTTTTCATCTTATTTTCAGATAGTCCAGTGAACTCAATATGATCAGTTTCTGATTTGAACCATCCTTTTCTGTTTTTGCAGTTTTGTCAGGTTTTGATTCATTGTTTTAATTACTTTGTAAAAGAATTTGAACATTTTCTTTTTATTCCATTGGAGGCATCTCCTTTTTTTTTTAACATCTTTATTGGAGTATAATTGCTTTACAATGTTGTGTTAGTTTCTGCTGTACAACAAAGTGAATCAGCTAAATGTATACATATATCCCCATATCCCCTCCCTCTTGCATCTCCCTCTCACCCTCCTTATCCCACCCCTCTAGGTGGTCACAAAGCACCAAGTTGATCTCTTCATGTGATGCAGCTGCTTCCCACTAGCTATCTATTTTACATTTGGTAGTGTATATATATCAGTGCTACTCTCTCACTTCGTCCCAGCTTACCCTTTCCCTTCCGCATGTCCTCAAGTCCATTCTCTGCGTCTGAGTCTTTATTCCTGTCCTGCCCCTAGGTTCATCAAAACATTTTTTGTTTGTTTGTTTTAGATTCCATATATATGTATTAGCATATGGTATATATATGTTTTTCTCTTTTTGACTTACTTCACTCTGTATGACAGATTCTAGGTCCATCCACCTCACTACAAATAACTCAATTTCATTTCTTTTTATGGCTGAGTAATATTCCATTGTATAGATGAGTCAGAGAACTTTAAATGAATGAGCTTATTTGAGTGAAAAATACAGTGTATCACAAATATTTGTAGATCCCTAAATAAAGTTAAAATATGCATTAATTATCCAAATTCTAAGCTAAATTAATTTCCACTTTTTGTATAGTGTTAAAAATTATGACTTGGTAACATTAGGCTAAGCATCTAGCAAGATATTAAGTGAGAAGAAATAGCTTATGTATTTGAGAAGCCTAGGGACATACTGTGGAAGAGTTGGAAGGCAGTATAAATATAATTTCAGTGTTTGGAAGTGAAGATGAAATTGTATATTTCTTAAGGTAATTGCATTAAAACCCACACCAAATTGACCAGATTGTCATCTTGTGTAGCACTTTTCTTGGAAATAGGCCTTTTATAACTCTTCTCTTGAAGTATCATACTTGTGCTTTAGAGGAAATTTGATTTATGTAATGGAGGATAAAGATAAGGTACTGAGGTGGGGTGAGAAAATCATAGCACTCTTTGTCAATAACCTGTATTTTTCTTACTGAATATTCTTCTTTGAATTCTATTATTTGATGAATATTATTCTACTATTATTTATGTTCAAATATGTGATTTATGCCTAGAGATTCTTGGGATATTACCTTAGCACACATTTTGCATTCAAATTCCATATGAGTTTTTGGGTTGATTCCTCCTGAATAGAGTAACATTGATCTCTGTCTAAATCTATTGCAGTGTGCCTGAGTACTATGACTATGGTCATGGAGTAAGTGAGGATGCCTATGACAGCTACGGTAAGACCTTTACTTTACTAAAACTTTGAAATCAAAACATCCATCAGTCACTGACAACTCAGAAATTACTTCTATCTTTCTCCCCCCCAGTTTTTACAGAAGTCCAGACTACATTGATTTATGTAATTCCAGGGTGAGATTTGATGTAGAGAGCCAGTGCCAGAAAATTGGACAGATCCATTTTGATCAAAATTTCAAAAGTAATTATCACAATCATAGAAAACTTTCAACAGCAACAGTGAACATTAAGAATAGTGTCTTTCTTACATGTTTCACTGTGTCCATTGTCTGACTCATTGATATGACAGCAATGCTGTCTTTCTGCTATCACGATGATCATTAGAATAATATACAGTTAAAAGATTTTAAAACTTTGAAGGGCAGAAACTGTAACTTTTAAGTTATTTTTATAGCATGTGTAGTTCCTGAAAGTGCCAAATAATGATGGACTCATAAGAATTAATAGTCAATAAAAATGTCAGTCTATAAAATTAATTTCAAAATTACATTGTTTAATTTAAAAACCACTTAAAGTTAACAATTCAGTAAGATTTGTTGAGTGCCTATGATATATCAATATAGTACATCACTTAGAAGTGTAGTTTCTGGTTCCTGAAAATATATGTTCAGCATCATCAGTTGACTGCCTTGAAAAATAACACTCATTTAAATGTTCCCAGTCCTGGATTTTTATTAAAATAATACCAAGGCCACTCTGTTCCTCTTTATGAGGAGCAGTAAAGGAGATGATGAACATTGCCTGTGTTCAGGGCTCCACATGATGAAGGTGCAGTGCTCCATCAGGACAGGGAAGGGAAGGTCCAGACATCAGAGAAAAAGAAGTGCACCCTCCTTAGAACCAGAGGTACCAAATCAAGTCACTTCTCTGGTGACTCTCATGAGGCCAACTCAGAAGTAGGAGCATAAAAATAAGCCACCATCACAATCGCTGCTATCCATAAGCTGAGTACTTACATATATTTTCTTATTTTTTTCTTTATAATATATTGAAATTTGAAGTATTTTATCTCCATTTAATAGTAAAAATGCACATTTGTCTTTTGTGCACAAAGGTATTGTCAGTCTCCAGGAATATGATGGTGTACACGATAGATATTGTCCCTCCCTGCTTCCTGCTGTCTACTGTTGAGAAACGTATTCCTACATATAAAAATTGTGCCAGACTATAAACCATGTGATTCAGTAGAAGGTCAGAGAACATTACTCACATAACAGATATTTATTTAATGGCTAACACATGTAAGTCATTGTTCTCAATCCTGGAGATACTGCAGTGAACAATCACTTAAAGCTTACATTCTAATGAGAAGATATATTATTATTTATAAATCACTTTTTTAAATGGAATTTTTATTTGCAAAATACAGTCATTGTTTTTTACACATGGCACATAAATTTGAGGAAAAATCCCCTATGAGCTTTACTTTACAGAATTACATGCACTGAAATCAATGGCAGGGATGAGTTTGATGATATCTGACTGCATAGTTGGTAATAGGGTATGAGATTTCTTTTTTTATTTTTTTAACTAAACTCCAGAGTTTATTTAGATTTTACTACTTTTCCCATCAATATTTTCTTTCTGTCCCACGGTTCAAACCAGAGTACCACATTGCATTTAGTTGTCATATTTCTTTATTCTTTCTTGTTTTTTTAAAAAATTTTTATTGGAGTATAGTTGATTTACAATGTTTTATTAGTTTCAGGTGTACAGCAAAGTGAATCAGTTATACATATACATATATCCACTTTTTTTTTTTTAGATTCTTTTCCCATGTAAGCCATCTATTTCTCAATTATTTACATTTAAAATGTTAATGCCATGTAATTAAGGCAATAGGGAAAAATGTGTGAATACAAACTATTACTTCTCAGACCTTCTAATGGAGATGCAGGAGTCATCGTAAGGAGAGCTGGGCTCACTTCTGTCACCTATTGTGTGCTTTCCTGGGTGCTTAGCTCTTCTGCTGCTGCCAAGTCTAGAGACAAACAAGCTCTATCACTTTATAAGCTACACTTGCTCATAAGCACTAGCTTTCATTCTGGGTTAAATTAAAATGTACCAACAAGCAATTCTCTGCACACAGAAAGCAGTTGATAAATCTTTTCAATAAAGTAATGAATAAAATGTGGATAGTGGTTTGACTGTCTGGACAGAGTAAGAATTATATTAGGCAGGAATTTTTAAGTAATAACTTTTATTACCTAAAATTTCAGCCAAATTGGCCATATTCTTAATGTTGAAAGATTAGACACATTTATGCCTACAAGTAGACTTCACTTTAGGGTCTTGACTTTTTCTTTGGCCACCAGGACCTGTGGCCATTTTCTGGCATTATTGAGCAAGCATTAATTCAAGAATACACTTCACATTCAAGATGGTTTCATTTTGTAAGTGTTGATATATCAGCCCTCTATGCATTCTGATTTGGAAAGCGCTTCTTGATTTTCATGTCAGAGGGTAATTATTCAGGAAAGAATTTATTTATTTATTTTGTTGGGGTCAGGAGGTGACATTCCAGGGACAGAGGCAAATAAATCTAAACAACACGTTGCAACATTTTTTCGTGGTGCAGCTCATAGAAAACAGTGGAGTTCAGCAAGGAGGCTGCTCACAAGTCAGGGCCCCTTCCACCAGCAGCCCAAGGCCCCTTCCATTGCCCCATAATCCTCTCTGCTCACTGTGACTCATCTCTGCTACACTGGGCCACAGAATGCAGTCAGGAACTCTGAACAAAAGCGACTGTTTTAAATGATGCACATGTGAATGTAATTATATATTTTTAGAATTTTTTTTTATTTTTTTTTGCCACAGGTGTTAAGAAATATAAGTGGATACATAGGTATGATTAATCTAAAAATAAGTTATTTTTTTCTTACTCTAAAAATAATACACATACACTATAGAAAATTTAGGTTAAAAAAGGAAATTTAAATTACACTCCTATATTTACTCATTCTTTACTGTTATATATTTTACCAATTTTTAAATCTATCATGATACACATCTTATTTAAAAAGAAAACACAATATAGACTGCTTTATAAAAATTCCTATAAGATTTTTCCACCATAAAATAAAAGTTTCTTTTTTCAGTTCTTAATCCTTAGGATAATACCTTGACAAAATGCAGAATTTAATATATTTTCATATGTGCCATTATAATTAACCATAAATATGTATATTTGAAAAGGGACACTCCTTTTATATGACCAGAAAATAAAGAAACTGCTTGCATGTCAATCCATATAGTCATGAGGTTTAAATTTGGGGAGTGTCCATGTTCCCATATTCTATACAGAAAATAGAAAAAGGACTAAGTCAAATGATGAGAAATAGTAAGAGCTCAGCATCATAAAGCCTAATTAAATTAATATGCATTATATGCCCTCAGATTTTGGTATTAGGTGATTATGTAAAGGGAACTTTAAGTTCAGGATTCTTGCTCCATAGGTTGCTCAGCCTGTCACGTCCAAATGGGCAGATGATAACATTTAAATATGCATGTGGAGCAGTGATTTGAGGACCCACTCATGTCAATTATAGATTGATGTTTTTCACTAATTTTCCATACCTCACATGTTAACAAGTATCCATTTGTAGCTTATCTTTAATGAACTGTGCACAATCTTTTAAATTAATAACATTTACTCCAAAATGTAAATCTTGCATCTCTGCTTATTCACTTATATTTTGAATTACTAATTCCTCTCTGTTACATTTTGGTTGTGTCATGGATACAGATCTGTATTTTTATAAAACAAACAGCCCCAATTCTCAGTTTCCTGGCAACACCCAGACTTAGACAGTATGTGAGGAGGCTCACAATCAGCTGCCCCAGAACCTCCTCTGCTGCTCAGGCTTGAGGAAAGAGCTGTGGGAGAGGAACAGGGAATGTTCTCCAGAAGAACGGTATCCTGCATTCAAAAGACTCATGGATGGAATCTCTCATTCATGATTCCTTCAAAAATAGTTTGAAATAAACCAGTAGAAGTAAAAATCCAGTCATTCAGTGTGACACTTCAATCTGAATCTTTATACATCATGTTTCACGTGTCACCAGATTGAAATTGTATTTGTCTCTTTTGGGCCCATAATTCACGGTAAAGTAACAAATACGCTGACTTCTGTGAATATCATGTATCCCTTTGGGCTTCATTGCAATTAAATTATTCAAATTATTTTTGTACAATTTAATATTGAATATTAAACCATTTTCTTACAATGATGTAAATATAAAATTTTAAATATTAAGTATTTTAAATAAATATTAGTATGAAAATATGATACAATTATATTTACTTCATATATACAATATAATATAAAATAATTTACTTATATTATTTAATGTATTATGAATATTAAACATTTCATTGATGTTAAATTATTATTAAATTAATATTTAAGTATTAAATTTCTGATAACTTAAACTTCATTTTGGAACATGAATATTTGACTTACAGAAATCCCAAATCAGTTTTTGCAGTTTTAAAATATTTCCTACCTTATCAGAGTCATTATAATTGTTTTGGATAAGTCTGAATAGCTCATAATTCAATAAGGGTGCACAGATCAGCATGTCTTATCAATACTTCAAATAAGAAACACCCTCTAATCTGAGATTGATAGCTAAGAATGGACAGTAATATTCTCTTCTCAGAGAAGAGAGCTGTTTATTAAAATGTATTTAATGTATGAACTGAAGAGCTAATTATAGGTCTATTCTGTAGTGACATTTTAGATGACAGGTGTGTGGAATCAAGGAGGGTAATATTAATACACTGTCTTGAAATGAATGAAAGCAAAAAGAATTTTTGTACCCTATTCTAGGGCATTTGAGTGCCTCACTTCAAGTTGATTGCAGAACACAAATGCATTCATTTTGTGATGAGGAACTGGAATGATTATTATCCCCATGTGAAAATAAGCCCTGCTTTGATTAAGCTGTGAAAGCAGCAAAGGAAAATGAAGCTACCTGGCAATCATGCCACCATGTTATTCAAGAGCAAACACAGTTCATTTGCAATAATACATAGAAATAGAAATTTGAGGAAATTGATTTTACAAATGGAGATGAGTTTTCTTAATATGGGCAAGAATTTATCAGTCATTTTTAATAGTAGTGTATACAAAGTATTTATCATAGGATTAATATCAAAGTTGTTATTGAGAAATATTGAGAAAAATATCACTGTGATTTATTCAATTTAACTTTTAATATAGATTTTTAAACTTTATTTTTTAATTTTTTTTAATGTAATCTTATTTATTTATTTATCTATTTTTGGCTGTGTTGGGTCTTCATTTCTGTGAGACGGCTTTCTCTAGCTGCAGCGAGCGGGGGCCACTCTTCATCGCGGTGCGCGGGCCTCTCACTATCGCGGCCTCTCTTGTTGCGGAGCACAAGCTCCAGACGCACAGGCTCAGTAGTTGTGGCTCACGGGCCTAGTTGCTCCGCGGCATGTGAGATCTTCCCAGACCAGGGTGAGAACCCGTGTCCCTGCATTAGCAGGCAGATTCTCAACCACTGCGCCACCAGGGAAGCCCTAAACTTTATTTTTAATGAAAGAAGAACTAAAGAAATTGTGCTTCTGAAGTATTTTAATATCCAGTTGTAAACTTACCTTAAGGAGAAGCTAATTTTCTGCTCTTTACTATTTCAGAGGTTGCAATGAAATGGATATCTAATCCTGCTAGTTTTGATAATAAATTCAGATTATCTTGCTTCAGCAAGAAACAGCCAAAATGAGCAAGGCACCATCACTTCACTGCTTGCATTGCTCATTTGAAGTTAGATGTACTTAACAGTGGTTTCAATTTTATTTTGAATCATGCACTCCTGAGTTCAACAATTTTAGGTAATACTGGAATCGGCGTTTCAGTATTTTAGATCAGAGATTCTTAACCTTAATTATACATTTTCAAATCACCTGGTGAATTTCGAAGAAATACCAGTGTCCAGTTACCATCCCAATTCAGCTCTATCATAATCTTTGAAGATGAGAGCTAGGCACCAGTTAAAAGTTCCTGGGTGGTCTTCCTGGATGCTCTGGTTGAGAATAAGTTTTAGATGGATACATGGGAGCATGCTGATAAGCGGCCTACAGTCTTAATATGAAAGGTCAAAACTGTGCCAGCCATCTGCATTCTTGAAGGCAACACACAAGTTATGTACAGTGTACTTTTAGAACAGTGGAGATTTTATAAATAAACATTGTGTTATAGAACCAGGCATTTTAAATTCATTAAAAAAAAAACAACTATAAGTTTAAATAATGGAAAATAAAATATAGCCCTTTTTTGAACAAACTTAGTGCCTTTTTGAACAAGTGTGTTTAAACAGTTAAATCTCAAATTTGATTTTGTCTAAAATTCACCCAATCGAAAGTCCACAAAAAATTATAATCCACATGCATTTAACAACTCTCTTGAGCCAATAAATCAAGTCATAGGAAAGTTCTTTCATTACTTAACTTTCTGCTGAGTTAATAATACAATCATTTTAACTGAATGGGAGGCAAAAGTTGAGTGATTTATTGTCAGAATCTTGGAATGAACTGATCATGTACAAAAAATATATTCAATATGATATAGATTTGTATTTTGAATGTACAAAAATAATTTTTTTTAAGAAACACAAAGTATAGAGTACAAAATTAAAAGCTGGGAGAACATTTTCTTGCCAACGTGGAAATACACCAACTAGGAAGATATATATACAGGAACTATGCCACCTTAGTGTACCTTCATAGAATTTCCAGAGTTTAGGGAGATTTTATGTTTATTAAAAGAGGGCATGGATTAAAAAAAAATAAAGACTAAGATACATTGTTCTGAAATAAATGTGCTACACTTCATTTATCAAATATGTTATAATTTATTGAATGACTCAATGGGAACTGATATATATGAATTGCTGAAAAACTATGCCAGTTGAAAATGTAATTATAATTATTGATGACTAATAACTGATGTCTTTTTGTATTGAACAAATTACTTATACTGGTACCTTATCAAACATTTAGCTCAGTTGTAAGACGTGCCAAGAAGAAGAAAAAAAAATTAGGTCAATCTCTCTGGTGTCTGGTCATTGTCAAGGAAGATTTCAGGGGCAGCCCCCTCAGTCTCAGGGGACTGACAGACACCCAGGAGGCTTTCAGCGTTTGGAAGTTCCAGCAGGGATAGGTCCAGTCATGGGCAGAGAGCTAAGATTCAGGTTGTTGAGAAGACCAGGAAGAGCAAACAAAGAGACTAGAGTGGGTGCCCAGAGTCAGGCCAAACTTCGCCAGTTAAGGGCACAGTTCTCCACAAAAGTGTCCTTACTTTACACACAGACACAAGTTTGGGTTACCCCAGGTCACTCTTACTTCTGACGAGCTGGCTACAAATTTGGAGGTTCCCACTACCCACTTAGGTTTGATAATTTGCCAGAATAACTCATAGAACTAAGGAAAGTGATATACTTACAGTTAACTTTATTATAACAATAAGATAGAGAGCAAAACCAGCAAAGGGAGAGACACATAGGGCAAGGTCTGGAAGGATCCCAAATGTGAAGCTTTCAAAACCTTCAGGGCAGTGTTATCCTCCAGGCAACATTGATGTGTAGCAATCAAAAGTATTGCCAACCAGGGAAGTTTATGTAAATCTCAGTGCCCAGAGTTTTTTTATCATTGTTTTATTATGTAGGCATGAATGATTAGATCATCTTATCTCCAGCCTTCTATCCTCCCCAGGTGGGCTGGTATCACATGGTAAAAGCCCAAACCCTCTAATCTCATAGTTGGTCTTTCTAGCATGACCACCCCCCATCCTGAGTCATCTTGTTAGCATAAACTATCAGGTCAGGTGTGGTCAGAGGGGTCCACCATTCATAACCAAGACACTCCAATTACTCTAGGAAATTCCAGAGTTTAAAGGTTACCTTGTGGTAACCAGGGACAAAGGTGGCCAAAATTGTTTTCACACAGGTGTTGAGATGAGGGCACCAATCTGAGAAAGCAGGCAGAGGCTTGTGGGGCAAAATCAGAGGGAGCCAGAGCTGGTCAAGCAGCCAAGGTAGCATTCTGCTGAGTTTAAAGTCTGATTTGTATTTTTAACTCCCAAAACTTGTAGTTGCTCTGAGAATACAATCTGGGCTCATTTCCATTATCAAGTATAGAAATGACAGATGTTGTGAGTGGGGGTGGGGGGTGGCGTGTGTAAGGAAATCCAGAAACTACAGGTTCAGTCTCTGTCTACAAAGGTATGCCACCAAGCCCACTGTCTTCACTGAATTAAAGACGTTATTGGACTTCTTTGAGAAGAGGATCATAAAATATTATTTTATATCATCATTCTTACTCTTCCTTGCATTATTTCTCATAAAGCCCTTACATGCATTTCAAAAGAAAAGGTCTATGACCGAATTCTGCAGGTTTTGATCGATTCAGAATTTTATTCAACAATAATTGAAGTATTGTTTTTGGCGCACATCAGAGAAGCTTCTACATTGTGTCCAATTATCATTTGCCATTGTTTTTTTGGAAATCTTTCTAACTGGGTTATTTATTTCCTTTTTATTTAGATGGGATCTTTACTCCAAAGAGAGAAGAAAGTTACATACTTAATTTAAAATATTAAGAGCTTACCTTTATTTGTCTACAGCAGCAAGATATTGTACAGCAGAGTCAAGAATAAAATATAAGTTAAAATTTCAAACTACATATGCAATTTGTAAGGGATGATAAAGGGTGATAATTAGAAATGCAATAGTACACATAGAATCAAGCTATTATTAAATATGATAACATGTAAAATGTGCAGGGTAGGGCTTAAACAGACTAGACAGTTTAAAAACAAATAGCACCAGCTGATTAGCTCAAGATGGTGGGGTAGAAGGATGTGAGCTTACCCTCTTCTGACAAAAACACCAAAATCACAACTAACTGATGGACAACCATTGACAAAAAAAAATGCTGGAACCTACCAAAAAAAGACACCTTACATCCAAAGATAAATAAGAAGCCACAACAAGATGATAGGAGGGGCACAATCACGATAAGATCAAATCCCATACCCACTGCTTGGGCAACCCACAAACTAGAAAACAAATATACCACAGAAGTTATTCCACAGGAGTGAAAGTTCTGAGCCCCATATCAGTCTTCCCAGCCTGGGGGTCCAGCAACAGGAGGAGGAGTCTCCAGAGAATCTGGCTTTGAAAGCCAGTGGGGTTTGATTTCAGGACTTTCACAGGACTGGGGGAAACAGAAATTCCATTCTTGGAGGGCACACACAAAGTCTTGTGTGCACCAGGACCCAGGGGAAGAAAGCAGTGACCCCATAAGACACTGGGCCAGACCTACCAGCTAGTGTTGGAAGGTCTCCTGCAGAAGTGGGGGGGGGTGGCTGTGGCTCACTGCAGGGACAAAGACACTGGCAGCAACAGATCTGGGAAGCACTCATTGGTGTGAGCCCTCCTGGAGATCACCATTAACCTCACCAAACAGCCTGCATGCTCCAGTGCTGGATTGCCTCAGGCCAAACAACTATCAGGGAGGGAACACAGCCCCATCCATGAGCAGACAAGTGGATTAAAGTTTTACTGAGCAGGGCCCTGCCACCAGAGGGACAAGACCCAATTCTACCCACTCCCAGTCCCTCCTATCAGGAAGCTTGCACAAGCCTCTTAATAGCCTCATCCACCAAAGGGCAGACTATAGAAGCAAGAAGAAATATAATCCTGCAGCCAGCAGAATGGAAACCACAATCAGAGAAAGTTAGAAAAAATGAAATAGCAGAGGAATATGTTCCAGATGAAGGAACAAGATAAAACCCCAGAAAAACAACTAAGTGAAGAGGAGATAGGCAAACTTCCAGAAAAAGATTTCAGAATGATGATAGTGAAGATGATCCAGGATCTCAGAGAAAGAATGGAGGCAAGGATCTAGAAGATGCAAGAAATATTTAACAAAGACTAAGAAGAACTAAAGAACAGACAAACAGAGATGAACAATACAATAATTGAAATGAAAAATACACTAGAAAGAATCAATAGGAGGATAACTTAGGCAGAAGAACGGATAAGTGAATAGGAAGACAGAATGGTGGAAATCACTACCATGGAAGAGAATAAAGGAGAAGGAATGAAAAGAAATGAAGACAGTCTAAGAGACCTCTGGGACAACAATAAACACACCAATATTCACATTATAGGAGTCCCAGAAGGAAAAGAGAGAGACAAAGGTCCTGAGAAAATACTTGAAGAGATAATAGCTGAAAATGTACCTAACATGGGAAAGGAAACTGTCACTCAAGTCCAGGAAGCAGAGAGTCCCAGGAAGGGTAAACCCAAGAAGGAACAAGCCAAGACACATAGCAATCAAATTGACAAAAATTAAAGACATAGAAAAATATTAAAAGCAACAAGGGAAAAACAACAAATAACATATAAGGGAACTCCCATGAGGTTATTGGCTGATTTCTCAGCAGAAACTCTGCAGACAAGAAGGGATTGGGGTGATATATTTAAAGTGATGAAAGGGAAGAACCTACAACCAAGAATACTCTAGCCAGCAAGGCTCTAATTCAAATTTGATGGCAAAATCAAAAGCTCCACAGATCAGCAAAAGCTAAGAGAATTCAGCACCACCAGACCAGCACTGAAGCAAATGCTAAAGGAAATTCTCTAGGTGGGAAAGAGACCAGCAACTTTAAAAAACTTTGTACATATATAGACTGCCATGTCAAAACCTCATGGGAACAGCAAACCCCAAAACTACAATAGATACACACAGACAAATAAAAAGTAACCCAAACACAACAATAAAGATGGTCATCAAACCACAAGAGAGGAGAGGAAGGAAAGAAAAAAGACCTACAGAAACAAACCCAGAACAATTAAAATGGCAATAGGAACATACATATTGATAATTACCTTAAATATAAATGGATTAAATTCTTCAACCAAAAGACAAAGACTGGCTGAATGGATACAAAAATAAGACATGTGTATATGCTGTCTACAAGAGATCCAACTTCAGGCCTAGGGACACATACAGACTGAAAGTGAGGGGATGGAAAAATGTATACCATGCAAATAGAAATCTAAAGAAAGCTGGACTAGCAATACTCATATCAGACAAAATAGACTTTAAAATAAAGACTATTACAAGAGACAAAGAAGGACACTACATAATGATCAAGGATCAATGAAAGAAGAAGATATAACAATTGTAAATATCTATGCACCCAACATAAGAGCATCTCAATATATAATGCAAATACTAACAGCCATAAAAGGAGAAATTGACAATAACACAGTAATAGTGGGGGACTTTAACACCCAACTTACAACAATGGACAGATTATCCAGACAGAAAGTCAGTAAGGAAGCACAGACCTTAAATGACACATTAGACCAGATGGACTTAACTTATAGAGCATTCCATCCAAAAGCAGCAGAATACACACTCATCTCACATGCACATGGAACATTCTCCAGGATTGACCACATGCTTGGTCACAAAGCAAGCCTTGGTAAATTTAAGAAAATTTGAAATCATATCAAGCAACTTTTCTGACCACAATGCTATAAGATTAGAAATAAACTACAAGAAAAAAATGTAAAAATCACAAGCACGTGGAGGTTAAACAATATGCTACTAAACAACAATGTATCACTGAAGAAATCAAAGAGGAAATCAAAAAGTACCTGGCGACAAATGAAAATGAAAGTACAACAATCCAAAGCCTTTGGGATGCAGCAAAAGCAGTTCTAAGAGGGAAGTTTATAGCAATAAAATCTTACCTCAGGAAAGAAGAAAAATCTCAAATAAACAACCTAAACTTACACCTAAAGCAACTAGAGAAAGAAGAACAAACAAAAACTAAAGTTAGTAGAAGGAAAGAAATCATAAAGGTCAGGGCAGAAATAAATGAGGTGAAGAAAACGGTAACAAAGATCAGTGAAACTAAAAGCTGGTTCTTTGAAAAGGTAAAGAAAATTGATAAACTTTTAGCTAGACTCATCAAGAAAAAAGGGAGAGGACTCAAATCAATAAAATTAGAAATGAAATAAGAGAAGTTACTACAGACACCACAGAAATACAAAGGATTATAAGAGAATACTATGAGCAACTGTATGCCAATAAAACAGACAACCTGGAAGAAATGGACAGATTCTTGGAAAGGTACAATCTCACAAGACTGAACCAGGAAGAAAGAGAATATATGAACAGACAATTCACAAGCACTGAAATTGAAACTGTGATTTAAAAACTCCCAACAAACAAAAGTCCAGGACCAGATGGCTTCACAGGGGAATTCTATCAAATTTTTAGAGAAGAGTTAACACCCATCCTTCTGAAACTGTTCCAAAAAATTGCAGAGGAAGGAAAACTCCCAAACTCATTCTATGAGCCACCTTTACCCTGATACCAAAGCCAGACAAAGGTACCACAAAAAAAGAAAATTACGTGCCAATATCACTGATGAACATACACACAAAAATCCTCAACAAAATACTAACAGTCTGAATCCAACAATACATTAAAAGGGTCATACACCATGATAAAATGAGATTTATCTCAGTGACGCAAGAATTTTACAATAACCAGAAATCAGTGTGATACACCATATCAACAAATCAAAGAATCAAAATCATATGATCATCTTAATAGATGCAGAAAAAGCTTTTGGCAAAATTCAACACTCATGTATGATAAAAACTCTCCAGAAAGTGGACATAGAGGGGACCTACCTCAATGTAATAAAGGTCACATATGACAAACCTACAGCTAACATCATACTCAACAGTGAAAAGCTGAAAGCATTTCCTCCAAGATCAGGAACAAGACAAGGATGTCCACTCTCACCACTTTTATTCAACATAGTTTTGGAAGTCCTAGCCCTGGCAATCAGAGAAGAAAAGGAAATAAAGGGAATCCAAATTGGAAAAGAAGTAAAACTGTCACTGTGTGCAGGTGACATGATCCGATACATAGAAAATCCTAAAGATGCTACCAGTAAACTACTAGAGCTCATCAATGAATTTGGTAATGTTGCAGGATACAAAATTAATATGCAAAAATCTGTTGCATTTCTGTACAAAAGCAATAAAAGATCAGAAAGAGAAATTCAAGAAACAATTCTATTGTTTGTTTCAATAGGAAACAAAAGAATCACATCAAAAAGAATAAAATACCTAGGAATAAACTTGCCTAAGGAGACAAAAGACCTGTACTCCAAAAACTATAAGACACTGATGAAAGAAATCGAAGATGGCACAAACAGATGGAAAGATACACCATGTTTTTGGATTGGAAGAACCAGTATTGTCAAAATGACTATTCGACCCAAGGCAGTATACAGATTCAATGCAATCCATATCAAATTACCGATGACATTTTCTCACAGAACTAGAACAAAAAATCTTAAAATTTGTATGGAGACACAAAAGACCCCGAATAGCCAAAGCAATCTTGAGAAAGAAAAATGGAGCTGCATGAATCTGGTTCCCTGACTTCAGACTATACTACAAAGCTATAGTCATCAAAACAGTATGGTACTGGCACAAAAATGGAAAAGGAAAGAAAGCCCAGAAATAAACTCATGCCCTATGGTAAATTAATCTACAACAAAGGAAGCAAGACTATACAATGGAGGAAAGACAGTCTCTTCAATAAATGGTGCTGGGAGAACTGGACAGCTATATGTAAAACATGAAATTAGAACATTCTTTAACACCATACACAAAAATAAACTCAAAATGGATTAAAGACCTAAATTTGAGACCAGATACTGTAAAACTCTTAGAGGAAAATATTGGAAAAACACTCTCTGACATAAATCGCAGCAATATCTTTTTTGATCTGTCTCCCAGAGTAACGGAAATAAAAACAAAAATAAACAAATGGGACCTAAGTAAACTCAAAAGCTTTTGCACAGCAAAGGAAACCATAAACAAGACAAAAAGACAACCCACAGAATGGGAGAAAATACTTGCAAATGATGTGACCGACAAGGGATTTGTCTCCAAAATTTACAAACAGCTCATGCAGCTTAATATCATAAAAACAAACAACTCAATCAAAAACTGGCAGAAGACCTAAATAGACATTTCTCCAAAGAAGACATACAGAGGGTCTAGAGGCAAATGAAAAGATGTTCAATATCACTAATTATTAGAGAAATGCAAATCAAAACTGCAATGAGATATCACCTCACCCCAGCAGAATGGGTATCATCAAAAGATCCACAAACAACAAATGCTGGAGAGGGTGTGGAGAGAAGAGGACCCTCCTACACTGTTGGTGGGAATGTAAATTGATGCAGCCACTATGGAAAACAGTATGGAGGTTCCTTAAGCAACTAAAAATACAACTACCATATGACCCTGCAATCCCACTCCTGGACATGTATCCAGAGGAAAACATGGTCTGAAAGGATATATGCACCACAATGTTCACTGCAGCACTCTTTACAATAGCCAAGACATGGAAGCAACTGAAATATCCATCAACAGAGAAATGGATAAAGAAGATGTGGTACATATATTCAATGGAATATTACTCAGCCATTAAAAACAATGACATAATGCCATTTGCAGCAACATGGATGGACCTAGAGATTGTCACATTGAGTGAAGTAAGTCCAGCAGAGAAAGAGAAATATCGTATGATATCACTTATATGCAGAATCTAAAAAAATGATAAAAATGAATTTTTTACAAAATAGAAACAGACTCATAGACTTAGAGAGTGAACTTATGGTTACCAGAGGGATGGGTGAGGGGGAGGGATAGTTAGGGTGTTTGGGATTAATATGTACACATTGCTATATTTTAAATGGATGACCAATAAGGACGTACTGTATAGCAAAGAGAACTCTGATCAATATTATGTAGCAACCTAAATGGGAAAAGAATTTGAAAAATAATAGATATATGTATACATTTAACTGAATCACTTTGCTGTACACCTGAAACTAACACAATATTGTAAATCAACTATAGTCCAATATAAAATAAAAAGTAAAAAAATAAATTAAAAAATAAAATAAAAATAAATAGCACCACCACCAAAGAGAGGAGAGTTATACTAATCACAGCATATTTAAATTACAGTGTGAGTCTTATTTCAAATCGTGGTGGCCTCACTGGGGAATATACAAGCTTGTAAAAAACACTCACTGCATGTTAAACTACTTGGAATGCTTTCTTGGCACAGCCTTAAGTTTGTTGGGCATTTTTTTAACCCTCCTGGAGCTTACAGAATAGCAGTAATTCAAATAACTTAATCTTAGTCACAGAAGATAAAATTGCAAAACCACACTGTTATTTGGAAATTAGGTATATACATGAAGTAAGTTTGGGGGTACTAAACAAGGGTATGTATAAAAATGCAGTAAAGTTAAGAAAAATGGCCCCAGGATTTCCAAATCTAGACTGAAAAAAGAAACTGGAAGAGGATTTAATTCTCATATTATAAAAACCAGCCATGGCCACAGACACACATTCCATTGTGCTGAATTTAAGTTAATAGAGAAATATCAAGCACGAACTATTGGGCCACAAATGTATTTCAGAATTTTTTCTCAAAGTTTCTACAATGTTCCTCATTATAGATTATTCATATATTTATCAACTGTCTTTCTGAATTTACCCATTTATATTTTCAATATGTACCACATTTTAAACATTCATATTTGTTGTTTATGTTAAGCTTGGACTTTGGAGATAGATTTTATTTGTTTCATGGTCCATATAGCCAATTGGAAATACATACTTTCAACAGCCGCTTAGGGACTTCACCTAAGAATATCTTCAAGGACTAAAATGGATCTCACCATTTCTGAGGAAAATTTTGGTATTTAGCACAAGTTCCCCAGTAACCAAGAGAAGCACTTCAAAAGTCCCAAAGACCCAACCCATCTCTGGCTTGTGGGAGCACTACCAGAAATCATCATCATTCTTAAAATGAATCAAAATAGTGAGTGATCAAAAAATCTAATCAATAAGCATTTACTCATTGTTAGGGAAAATGTAACCTTTTTCTCAGTATATTAAACGAAGTGAAATCATTCATTTGCCAAAATTTAACAGGTATCTAAAGTTTGGGTCTTTTGTACTTGAAACCTTAAACTGGTTTGTTTTACTGGTACCTTCTCCTAATTGGTCCATTTCCATGCAAAAATAAGATGACCTTCCTTTAGAGAAAAAGATTTTAAAGTCTTAAATTTATCAGCAACATTACTTGTAGTTTGAAACACAAGAATTTTTTTTCAATAAGCAACATAGAATACTTGTACTTTAGATGATCACCAAAGTCATCAACTCTAATTGTCTAAAATGAAGTCAAGGTTCAGACCATGTTAGGCCTTGTGTGGAATTCCTTGTTAAAAAATTTGGACTTGATCTTGAGTATGCTACAAGAGCAACCGAACAGGCCTAATCAATTGTATTTGGACAAGTTCCTCTCTCAAGAAGGTGGAGAAGAGTAGGGAATGTATACATACACACATATGTATATACACACACACAGTAGGGAATATATATATACTCATGTATGCATATGTACAATAGAACACATATAATTATGGCATATATATACATATATACATACATATATATGTATATATGCTTAAAATCAGGGAAAAACACAAAAGATAACAAGGTAGCTGAGTACTCTGGGCAAAGAGGATAATGGCTTGCCATGGAATAGGATTAGTGGAGATAGGAAGAAATGGGTGAGTGAAACATATTAAGGAAGAAAAGAAAAAGCTTGATGATCGCTTATATCTATTGAGCAAAATTGAGAAGATGTCAAGGGTTTTTGATGTATAACTAGGTAAGTTGTATGTAATAGCATTATTCACTGAAATAGGAAACTTAGAGAATTAAGTAGCATGGAGGAAAAGATGTTTAGTTTTGAAAAAAGTTGAGTTTGAGACACTTGAGGAAATGTCTCACAGGGATTTAGATATGCATGTCAGAAGCTCAGAATGGTTTCTGACAATTAAAATGTGCCATCAGTATGTAGATGAAGAGACTTGCTGACTTGCCAAAGAGGCCTTTCAACAAGAAAGAGGCAGAACTAGAACTCAAAAGCATGCCTGGCTATAGGACTCATGGGACTTCCATTCAAACTGAAGGGATCCATCTGAGGGAGGTCTATGTTTTCTTTCTGGGTACAAAATGAAGATGTAAAATATTTAAATTTAATTAATTTATTCAATAAGTAATTACTGAGTATCTGTCATGTGTGTCTTAAAACTCCAGAGTTGGGAATGGAGTACAGTCCTTTATTATTCTCTAAATGGGTTATCTCAAGTGTTACTTGTTTCTAACAGGGAATGTCTAATTAAAAATTTGTGACAGTGATAATAGCTGTAGTTGCTTCCCAGATGCTGCCTGAATTTCCAGAGAGCATAAATGATAGAGAACTGAAATTTCACTCTTCTTAGAACATAACTCATTATGTTCATCTCTGAAAAGAAATGTTGATCATCCATATTTCTCCTTCAGTACTATTCTGTTTTACCCTTTGCATCTTAAAACAATAAACTCTGCAATTACATATAGTGACAATACAAATTGTGTGGATGAAATTGTTGAACCATTAGGTTCTAATATTCCATTAATATCTGAAAATGCTTAGAGCAGATCAGTTAACCCTGCCTTCCACTTTAAACACCTAGATTTACACCTTAGCAAATTCACTTCAAGCAGCCTACATTTTTACTAACAAAATTAAAGCTACAATCTCCTCATTTAGCTAATCAATTGTTTGTTGTTGGAATCACCAATTATTATTATTATTATTTTAAGATTTAATTTTATTTATTTTTGGCTGTGTTGGATCTTCGTTGTGGTGCTCGGGCTTCTCCTTACGGTGGCTTCTCTTGTGGAGCACAGGCTCCAGGCGCGCAGGCTCAGTAGTTGTGGTGCACAGGCTTAGTATCTCTGTGTCACGTGGGATCTTCCAGGACAAGGGATCGAACACATGTCCCCTGCATTGGTAAGCAGATTCTTATCCACTGCCCCACCAGAGAAGTCCTGGGATCACCAATTATTATATAATCAGAAGGGAGTAAAATAAATTGTCTTATTTTCTATCCAAGAAAAGAAAAGGAAAATGAGAGTGGAAATCAGGAGCTTCTTTCAGATAAAAAGGGTAGTGGAAAGATGGTGAGACAATTACAAATAAAAATTCTGGGTTTTCCCAACAACTAAACTTTCTGAGCTATAGTTTTCTCATCTTTAAAAGGAAGACAACATTAACACCCATCGTGGAAGAAAATTTTATTAGCTAATAATACACATAAAATGCCTAGCACTATGCTTGACACCTAGAAGGTGTAATGGTAGTAAGTATCTTCATTTTTTTAGTAGGATAAGTATTTTAAAATTAAAGAAAATGGACATTGTTATTTTAGTGAGTTACAACAGCAACTACAAAACATCTAACCTAACATATTCTCTTTGGGAATAAATAGCCATAAAGCAACATGTACTTAAATATTTGAAATATGCTTTTAAATAGAAAGATATCCCTCTAAGAAATGAGAAACCTAACTGAGCCCAACAAACTGAGTGGCTCAGAGCCAGTGTGAACTTTAATCAACCTGCTGTAATGCTCTTAAATGATTAAAACCAAAGACACTAGTGGATTGTAATAGTAGAGATTAATTTAGATTTCTTACAATAGTTGTGTTTTTTGCAAATTGGTTTACAGTATACAAAAAATAAATAGCAAGAGCTCTCCTTTTTTGTTGTAGTGTGATTAAAAATTTTCTTTGAGATTCTTTTTCAGATCTCAGAAATATAAACAACTAGCTATTTAGGTCTAGCAAAGTGTGAGCATAAGAGCTATGTCCTCAGTAATCTTTATGACACCCTATGTCCTTTCTGAACTATCTCTAAAGTTAGTTTATTTTGAAGGTGGCATGTTAAACCTACTTCCAGAGAGACAGCTAAGCACTAAAAGTTTACTTTCCAGATAAATAATGCCGACTTTTCATAAATTGGTGCCTTGTTCTTGTGCTTCATTTTTTTTCCCTCCAACAACCTCAATGTTTATAGTATCTCTGGGGCACTCAGAAAACACCATTTTGCAAGTTTAAAAATCATCAAGATTTTTCTTTCCCACTCTGAATACTCCCCAAAGTACCTAGTCCCATGGCAGGAATGAGAGAACATTGAGAAATAAATGCCACTTAATAGTCCTGATTCTGCTGAGAACAGAGTATTTGAGATGCAATAGTTTTATAAGTCACTAGAGTAACATTTAATGCACAAGAAGAGTTACCTGGGTAATTTACACCCTTTTATCAAAGTAAAATGTTCCTCAATGATGCTTATTAACATGTAATGGAGATTACACACTATGCATTCTGTAAAACTTGAACTGGGTAAAAAAAATCAGTCTGAGTTTAAAAAACCAGAGATGGGATAATTTTTTAAAAGAAATATTGATATATTTCAAATATATAAAACACTATAACCTAATTCTAACAATGTGTTTCTGAATGAGTCCTGTTTTACTTATTTTGCATAACTGATTTTTAAATTCCTTTTTAGTTAATAGCATCATTTATTTATATGTAGCTTACAGATATTTATGGTGTCCTTACTACTTCTTTGTCACTGTAGAAAGTCTTTCCTTTCATAGATCTTAGAATCCAGTTTAAAAAAACAGGCCAGATGATGCAAAATAATTAATACAGGAAAGTTTTTAAAGAATGTGAGTTCTCTTAAATAGGTTAAACAGTACCTGAATTCTTAGTTATGCCATATGTTTGCTCAGAAAATTACTTCTTTGAAATGATTCAGTATTAGAGTTCTATCCAAGTTCAACTGAATGATGGAAGTTAGTAGCTCCCTTCTCTACGCTTTCCTCAGCATTTTCTTCAAATATCAATTACAATTGTGCTGTAATCTATGACATTTCATGTTAGTGTTGTCCTGTGATCTCCTTAAGGCTCCTTAAACTATCTTCATATGCAGGGTTTAATACAAGGACTGGCATATAGGAGATCTTTAGTGAAGAAAAAACAAGAAAATGTTATCTAATGAATGCTTTATTTGACCCCTTTCCTTCCTATTCATATACCATATGGTACATTAAAATCTGGATTGGGAAACCCAGAAATGGAAATTCAATCAAGTCAGTTGAACTCTATTTTTCATATCTTCATTTGCTTTTTCCAGATCCACAATTCTGTAAACCATTCCAGTAATGTCCAACTTGACAGACATTTATTTTGCACCTTCTCTAAGGAATAATGTATTTATTTGCTCTGTTTACATGCATAGACTACCTAGTGCCTCTCAGATGACAATCATCCTGATATTGAGAGAATCTTACTTCCTTTATCATTTTCCAAAAGTAAAAAAGAAAGATCTCTAAACCTTATTGTTTGTAATGATTTTTTTAATGACATCCTTCATGGGAAAAGAAACACTTGGCCAGGACTCCAAAATTTGTATGAAGTCCTAAAACATTTAAATCTACTTTATCTGCTGAATAGTCGAAGCCCAAGAAGACAGATAAATTCTAAGTCCATTCCTGGGCCTTTATAACTTCACATTTTAGAGAATTCCCATCATTAAGACTTTATAATGATTTGTCTATTCCTATGTACAAGTTTCCATGATGGACTCAAGTTAGAATCCCTCTGGATTTCTAAGAATCACTTCTATCTCTGAAGTAATCCAAGAGCTTCTGGTGAGCAGAAGCTGACCACACAAGGCTCAATGGCACACTATATGATTCATGACAAAGGAAAAACATTCAAGTCAGTGCTCTCCAGTCCAGACACAAAGACCATAACTTCACTGAGAGAAGCTGGCTTGTATTGTAATGTGGTGACTAAATGTGTGTCTAAATATAAACATTATGATATTAGGAAAAATGTAGACCAAGGAAATTTGGCACAAATAGAAATAGTATTTCCCTGATCTCAATTATTATTGAGAACATGTAAGCAATGGGCCCAAGATCTGAATTAAGTGAAATTAATCCTTGACTTCCTCTGCTAATGGTAAGGAATCTTAGAAAATCTAAAACTTACTTTTCCTGGTTAGGAATTCATTTTAGCTGCCTTTCTGGTTACTACTGAAGCTGAATCCAGCCTCTGTACCCCAACATCAAATTAAATCTCAGAGACAGAGTTTTGGGTGAAGTAGAAAAGAATAGCTTTATCACTTTGCCAGGCAAAGGGGGCAACAGCTGGCTGATGCCCTCAAAACTGTGTGTACTAACTTGGAGAGGGTAATGAGAAGTTTTATAGTAATGGTTCCAAGAGGGAGTGATCAGCTTGTGGACATACTTCTGATTGGTTGGTGGTGAGGTAAGTAGGAGTCAACATCATCAACCTTCAGGTTCCAACTGGTCTGGGGTCTATGTACTTGTGGGCAGCATACCATCTTTAACCATTAACTTCTTCCACCTAGTGGGGGTTTCAGTATCTGCAAAACAGCTCAAATATATTGTTGTGTGTATTCCTTGATGGGGACCTAGGACCTTGCCCCAAAGCTGCACTATTGTTTCTCTTGACTATTTCACCCTTGTCTCTGCATCCTCTCCCTTCCCTAATTAACAACTGCTTGAATCTGCCCTTTGGAACTCAGTGAAGGCCATGAGGCTGAATGAAGCCTATTTCTTGTAGTCAAAGAAATGGGGGACACAAAAGGCTTTTGTGCACAGGAGCCCCACAGGGCCCTGCTCAGTATCACTATTATGCTGGGCTAATAGTATTTCCCATTTTCCTAGCCTTCAGCAAGGAGGAAAGAGCATAGTATTAGTTCACATACCAGTAGAGAATTATGAAAGAGCATATTTTTGTGCAATGAAAAAAGTTTTAACACTTTTTTGTAATAGGACTCCGCTATGATTGTTTCATTGAATCTAATAGTGAAATACTTTTGATACTTAGCTAACTAACCCTAGTGAGTAAGAAGTCTGAATTTATAACAAGTATATAAGATTCCTATTTATAGAACTTTTAAAATTAATGTTGAATTTCTTCAGCTCAACTGTTAGTGTTTTTAAGGTTGTCATTGGAAGCTCTTTATGCCTCCTAGTTCCCACATTTAGTGGATTATGTGATCCGCTATGCACTGCATATATTTCCAGGTGCTGGGGATACAGCAGTGAACAGTGTCACTCCCCATTTTAATGTTGGTCAACAGTTAAAAGATGTAAGGTTTTAGTCCATCAATTTGCTGCCCTGGAGTTTTAGATAAAGTCAAATAAAACCAAGTCAGTGAGTTTTCATTAAACACATTTGCTCTGTGGCAAGTCCCCAAGATTATGCCAGTTTAAAAGTTCCGACAAATCTGGGGGTAGATGTGGCAGGTATGGCTGTCACTCTGCCTGCTGTTGTTTCACTGTTTTGCAGGAACATTCAGCATCTAAGAAACAATCCAGGACTTCCATCCCCTGGGAAAACTTGAAACCTATATTATTGCAGCTCCTAAAGCCCATAGATTGCAACCCAGGGATCTTTAACACTCTAGAACAAATGAAGCAAAAAGTGGTGCATTCCCTTTGCTAAAAAAAAGTAATAAAATGGGGTAGATTTTACTTCCAGAGGATGAGGGCACTGACATATTCTTGATTATTCATAGACAAAGTGTAAAATTCATATTCTATAAGGCTGACAAGGCACTTTCTAGCTTGCAAACAAGATCCATTTTCCCTTCCAGTACATCAAAGAAACTTTTCTTTATTTCCAGTCAAGTACATACATAAAATTCTTCTCCAAAATGTCTCTGTTGAGAAAGTCTAGCAGCTTGGTGGTAAACTGCTGTCTTCAAGAGATCACATGAAAAAGACCAACATCTACAATCTCCCACCAAAAAAGACAACATGATCTAGAGCGGGTCCTGTAAAACTTTCTTGTAAAGGCCCAGTGTGTAAATACTTTAGGCTTTGCACGCAGTATGGTCTCTGTTACAATTACTCAAGTCTTCCTTTGTAGAGTGAAGGCAGCCACATACAATATGTTAATAAGTAAGCATACCTGTAGTCCAGTAAAACTTCATTTACAAAAACAGGCAGCTGGCCAAATTTGGCTCAAAGGCCTTAGTTTGCCAACCCCTGATCTAGGTAAATCTGTATTCTGACCAAAGGTAACACTTCTCATATTTATTTAGGATCTCACTTCTATTTTGTGTCCTATCATATATTGAAATAATCATAAGCATGTACCTTAAATAGTGAAAGAGATGTAATTTTTCATTTATCATCAGATATCATTTGTAATAAAGGTATCCTAATGAAGGATATCCTCAGAAACCTAATGTTCACCCCTTTAATGCTATTTTCCCCTATATTGATCCAACTTTTGTTCATTTTTCTATATTATAGATGATTATTCCTTTCCTTATAGTATAGTAAGTACAATTTAAATTTTTCTTATTGTTTTTGCTAAAAACATTCTTAGAGGCACTTGAGCTATCCAGGGGCATATGCCCTACATCAGTGGCCTCAATCTGAAGTGATTTTCCAGTTATTTCCATTACCACCATCTTGTATATCAGCTGTCAATGTCAGTGTGTCTATTTCTAGTAATCCCTTTTCTTATATCCATACTTCCTCCCTCCATAGCCCAATGCATAAAATCTGCTTTCTAATGAAGAACTGAATTCTTTCTGATTGAAAGACCCAGATAACCTAGTTTCTGGAACCACTTAAGCCACCATAAACCCCTTGGCCCTTTGAAGGAGCACTACATTTCCCTTTTGGGTACATAGACTTTAAAAAAGCTATTTTCCACAACACTCAAAAGGTTGGCTGCTTGTTTCTTGTCTGTTGGCCAGGTCCCAGAGCATTGAGGTTACTGGAAGTCAGATTAACAGATAAATGAAGAATTTTCCTAGAGTACTAATACCTCTTTATTTTTCAACTTGTTTTTCGAAAAACTGATAGAAGATTTTTCTTTACTGATTTGCTACTGAAAATTTACGCCATATCTTCTTCTCTCTCACTGACTTGGATAGTTTAGCACAGTGAACCTCAACGTTGGACCCTGAGTCATCTAGGGAAGCATTGAAAAAATACCAAACCCTAGGTCTCACCCTGTAGAGTTTTTAATCATTTGGTTTGGGAGATAGAGAATAGGCATTAGTCATTTTTGGTTTGGTTTGGTTTGGGTTCAAGATTCCCAGGTGAATCCTATGTTAATCAAGGGCTAAGAACCACTGGTTTCCTATATCCAGTTTCTTTTAGGAGTCTGTGCAAAGGATTAGGGAGGGGCGGTTTACCTTGATGCTCCTCTTTCTATTTAACACATAATAAATGGACTTTAACTTTCTCTCCTTTGAAAAATGCCCTGCAAGTTTAATTCCAAGTGGCTGTATTTCAAAATATATACTTTTTTGTATGATCTCACCATATGGAAAATGTAGTAAGTCTAGAGCCTTCAGTGTTAAGATCCTTTATTCTCTTTTCGGCTATTGCATCTTAAATAACTGTTTTTGATAACTGTGAAGCCAAGTGAATGCTACTGTCTTTCTCTTGTTCATAGCACCAGAAGAATGGGCCATGACCCGCTCCAGCCTGAAGGCACCACCACCAAGGTCAGCCCGAGGGGGATACAGGGAGCACCCCTATAGTAGATACTGAGGGTTCTCCTCGCCTGTGACCTCACCTCAAAGACAATTCATAGCCTGTGGTCTCCACATAAACAGCAACATGACAAGTAATAGTCCTTTTCTTTGTTCCTATTCTAGGGATAACTGCTCATGATTGCTCCCATATATTTCTTGTATTGCCCTGATACTGTTGGCGTGACACTGACATTAGTATTATTTTATAAAACAGACTAAAAAAAACATTGACAAGCATTGTCTATAAACCATTCAGTAGGATGATATTCTCTTGGTTGTTTTCATTGTTGTGTGTAATCTTTTTTTTTTTTTCCTTTCTTTCTTTTTAAAGAAAGAGCATGAATCTGTTAACAGATTTTGAGTCTCAATCAACTAGCAAAAACTTTGTTTAGGGTTGCTAAAAAACTGTAACATGATATTTGAACTAGCTATAATAAAGTTGTAGATAAGATGTTTTAACCTGTCTTTTAATATCTGTTAGTTAGATGAAGCTGTTCGATATTAAGTTTGTAAATTTAATTTTAAATGCTGTTTTAATGGGGTTGAAAACAAGCAGCTACTGTATGTATGTAGCTAACTGAATTTGTTTAGTGTTTTAACCTGTATTTGTTAAAAAAGAAAAACACACACACATAAAGTTCCATGTGTAAGCTTCTCTAAATAGGAAACCACAATTTGTCAAATATGTTTGCCATAATTTGTCAATAAAGCTGAAAACTTTTGTAAAAACTAAATTTGGAATTACTTGTTTTCTAGCTTTAAATGCCTGCTTTATTTCTTTTTCAAGAGATGCCTAAAATGTTTTCTATTTAAAAATTACAAAAATGAACCCAAGCCTGTTTTAAGATATTTGTGTAATACTTTAAAAGTGTATTAATAACTTATGGTTGTTAAATAATTTAAAAGTTAACAAACTAAACTGTTACATGAATCATGGTTAGTAAACACTAATGTATAACATGTTAATGGAAAAAAATGGATTTAGAATAATAAATGGATTTTAAACTATCCTCTAAGCTTTATCTTGCTAAACACAAATTCTGGTTGACTTGTTTGCATTAGCATGTCTCTCGTGAGAAAGAGTAATGGAGTATAAAGAGGTAAGATTACCACTTACCACTGTCTAAATGCCTAGTTCTTCAAACTTTGAGTTTCCCGCACATTAAATATCCCATCCAACATGTAAGCATTGCGTAGATTCACTTTATTTTCACTCAAAGGAGTGTGTGGACTTCATTTGCGTAGTTTATAACAATTTGTTTTGACAAACAAATCATCAGTGTCACTGGCCAGTTGTTGCTATTCAACCTCAAAAACTTTATTTGTAATTTTCAGTGCTAAATATCACCGCCCTTGAAGGCAGTTTAGAGGGCTGATAATTCTTTTGAGACTATCAGACTTGATGGCTGATGATTGTTAAGGAAATATGTCGCAGGACTCAAAGGATGACTAAACGTTAAACAGGTAACACTAATAGTAACTCTGTAATTTTGCCTATGCAACAGTAATGTTAAATATTCTCAGTTATTAAGTTCCTGATAGTTAAAAAAGTAAACCTACAAAAACATAACAAATAGGTCTATAGGTTATTAAAAGAACTAATTAACATTAACTAGAGGCACCAAAATTATTTTACAATATATAACCCTCAAGGTAATAAACAGAACTAAAATTAGCAATAATAGTAATGCAATTCTTGCTAACATCAAACGTGAGCTAAATTTTGATGGAAAAAAGAAAGTGAAAAACTCGATGGTAGGGATGAATGCCAAAACTGTTCATCTTTTAAATACAGTTTTTTTGTTTATGGTGGCTTTTGTCAATGTAATTGGTTTACTTTTTTGCTGCTAACCAGTTTAGGTATATTGTTGTTCAGTTTTTGCAGCTGGAGTTGCATGCTAATAGTTTTATGAAGTGTGTGTCTGTCATCTATTAAATTTGTAATATTTGCCTTTCACAAAATGCTATTGAGTTATATTTAATTTGTTTTCTATTCTTTCTTACTATTTCAGGTACCCACAAGCAAAGAGCACATAATTGAATAGCAGGTGTGATGGGCTAAGAATGAGAGAGGTAAGTTTATTTTTATCTTGACATAGATAGATAATCTTTAGCAACATGAAGCTATGTAGTAAGCTAAAACACCAAATGCCACTTGTTGAAATACTAAAAAGGTTTAGATTGTTGTCTAGAAACTGAGTTATTTGTATCTTCTTTTAAAGAAAGTGATCTAACTTGGTATTTACCTGGCAAGGCTTTCTGAGCTTATTCAGAAAGGTGAATTCATAGTTAATCTGCAGCCCTTTTCCTTGCAATGAACTACTATATTACCTATATTACTACTATATATTACCTCTTCTTAATTGTGCAGAGAAAGAGTCAAAACTTTTATTCTGCAGACATAAGAAAAGGAAATCACAATTGTTGACTGAGATGGAGGGGATGGGAAAGGGAGCCCCATAACCAACCCCTTGCCTACCCTCTGTCAGTAAGATGATATTTACTTAGTCAACTAAAATAAACTTACCATTATTTTCCCCATTTATCCCATTAGATTTATCAGTAAATTCTTTGTTTCTCATCTGCCATTCTATTTGATTCAGCAAATATTTACTAAGTACAAAGCACTATTGGAAATTGAGACTTGATTTCTATACACAAGGAGTTGAAAACTTTAGCCAATAAACCTCAGACTGAAAACAATGCAAGGGCAGTTATGAGATCCACAGGCTTGAGAATTGAAATGGTCTTGCCACGATGTTTGAAACAGAGATAAAATCCAAGTTTTCTCCTTCTAGGTTTGGTCCTCTTATCACTACACAGATATCCCTGATACAGTGTAGAGTTAAACAAATGCCATAGGAGAGAGATGAGAGAGTCTGGATATTCCTCATGACTAGAGGGAGGCCAGAGACTGAGGGAACCATGGACTGAGAGGGGCAGCCTATGCATGGAGGTGGAGGGGAGGTCTGCCTGGGGAAGAGAACAGGCTGAGTCAGGTCTTGGAGTCCAGACAGTTCAGGAAGCAGGCTCCAAGGGGAGAAAGAACTTGTAATCCAGGTATCCTGCTTACTATTCTCCTTTGATCCTTTTTAAACAATAAGCTTGATCTTGTATAGCAATGACAGAAAAATCAGTCGCAGTTTGTTACTATTTTGATATATTAATCTATATGTTTTTGTGTCCATTGTAATTATTTTATCATTGCTGTTATTGTTGCTTTATAACCTATGGGTCTCTCACCATTCAGACTCGATCTTTCAATGCATTAACTCAGGGCAGGGCTATCACAGCAGAAACACCAGTGCTGAATAAGAGAAGAGAAAATTATTGGCTATTGAGTTTAAATTAAGAGTTTTTGAAGTTCAATAACAACGATTTGTGAGAAAGGGGATTTTGAGTTTCAAAAGCTTGTATTTTGAGCAGGTTCTGAGTAGGACATAAAACAGTAGATTTAAAAGACTCCTATCCAAAAATCAATAAATAAAGACTCCTGTCCACGTGCCTCCATATATCTACAAGATAAACATTGTTCAGGCTGAGAAGAAAGCTCAAGAGGTAACAATATCTAAGATATTAGTGTAAGACATTAGTGTGGTCTTGAGTCTGAGTCTGTACACTAAATCGATTATCCAATAAGAGCCTCCCATAGGTTTAGAACACAGAGGGAATATTTGTCTAAAGTGGAGCCTGGGTAGGCCTCACTGAATTCCCCCACCTCAGTGTGTTCTAGGTGCAATCCTGTAGAAAAATGCTTCTATAGAATGTTTTCCCATGCTGGCACGAGTGGAGCAGATGTGGCAGAGAGCCACTCACAGTCACCTCTGCAGGAAGGCAGGGAAAGGAGCAGTAGCATCAGCTTGGACCAACACTGACCAGAATGCAGATGTATATGTGGAGAGGTGAGAAGATCAGCTGCTCCCTGCTACAAACACCTCCAAAATTTAAATCCAACCCAGAAAAAAAGAGAGGAGGAAAATAAATTCCTGAGTTGACAAGGGAACCCGTGACCAAAATTAATCTGAACTGGTTGAGATAATTTTTCTCCACTGGCAGTATGGGAACTTGAGATTGAAATCAAGTTGAGGTATAGAAAAATATAATTATGTATACATTGCAGTCATTTATTACATAACTTTCCCAACTCATAAAATAATCAGAAGTGAATACAGTAGGTTTCTCTAGCAACAGGGAATGAGACTTTCCCTAAGTTAGTGGCCTCTCAGCAGAAACCTTTGATAGGATGAAAACTGTTCAGTGTGGCCCCAACAGTGAACATTTGCCCAGCTGGAGGGAGCTTTCTTCTCTTGTCAGTGACACTGGTCCCATTGGATCCCTTCATGAAATCATGTCCCCTCTAACTAATTTCAAAATGCTGGCTTCCAAAGATGGCAGAAACAGGTACCATGCCAGTTCTAGAGCCAGTGTCTGTATAGTTATCCTCATGTCTGACATTCATCTGTGCAAGTTACATGGTATAAGGTTTTTAAATCACAGTTGACGTTATTCGTGTGCATACTCCAGACATTCTTTCAGATAATGCTGTAGCTCTTGGTATACTATAATGATCCTATGACAACAGGGAACTCAACAAAGGTTGCTAGTTTGGACAGTAGACATTAATGAGTAAGAAAGTCTTTATACCTGCTTATATATGTCCAAAAAAGTTTTACTACACTCCAGTATGATTAAATCAGAATCAGTTTGATGCCATTTACAAGACCAAATAGTACTTTTAAGTACTTTTAGGTCTTATTTTTAATATTTAGATGATTTTCACTTTCAGTATATTAATGGAACTAAGGCCATTTAGCTTAATAACAATTGAAGCACTAACAGTTTTTAAATAAATTTGTCACAGAATGACATGTTAAAGGTTTTCATGAATTCCTTTAAAGGAAATTGCTTTTTAAACTATATTATTAAAATATTACACTTGTTTCTTTAGTTTTTCACTTAAAAGTATATAGGCTTGTACTTTGAAACCACAAATGTCCCTTAAAAATGTAACCATTTAATTATATAGCATTTTCTTTATCTCTTTGTCTCTTGGCTAATATAATATAGAAGTTTGTCTACTTTTGGGGGTTTTAAAGGGAATAGAAAAGAGTGATCAGTAATCTGTCAAGTTGGTTGAATATCAAGTATTTTTTCAATATCAAAAAACTGTTAACTGAAAACTTCATCTGTTTGCCACTCTTGCAGATTCCATTGAAAGGTTTAATTTTTACTGCAAAAAATTATGAAGTGAATAATTGCAAATATCCAATTGAATGGTAATTTACAAAACTGATTACATTATTTGTGTTCTGTATGAGGCCAAAGAATAATAACAACAATAATAATAATGAAGCCATCAGTTTTCTGAGCATACATACCAGGCAAGGTACTAGAATTTTCACATAAAGACATACATGAAACCCCTGTAATCCTTACAACAAGCTTTCAAAGGAAGCACAGTTAACCCTGTTTTACAGAAGAAGAAGTTGAAGTTCAGAGGCTTAGCTAATGTCACACTACTAGTATATAGGAAAACCAATGTTTAAAACAAAATTTTATAACCCATACATTTTCCAAAATGCTATCATGATTTCCAACTTTTAATGAATTTGACTCATAGCACAGGGAGATCAGCTCGGTGCTTTGCAACAACCTAGAGGGGTGGGATAGGGAGGGTGGGAGGGAGGCTCAAGAGGGAGGGGATATGGGGATATATGAATGCATGTGGCTGATTCACTTTGTTGTACAACAGAAATTAACATAGCACTGTGAAGCAATTATACTCCAATAAAGATGTATTAAAAAAAAAAAGTGAATCTAAAATCTCAGGTAGCCGTAACATAATTTCTGTTCTGTAGCAACTTGATGAATCCTAACTAAAAAAAAAAAAAAGATAAAATATTTTAGCTTGAAGTTCATCTACTTTGATCTTTCCTCAAATTTGTCATTCTGTCAAAAGTTCCATCATAGAAAATAGAGGTGAATGCTACAGTCTTTTGTAGAACAAATGGATTCATTTATAATCTAAGTTATATTTTAACATTAAAAAAACCCTCACGTGGTTAAATAAGCATAAAAGAAATTTCATGCTTTTATTCTTCAGTCTGTAAATCAGAACTCTGCTTTAAAGTATGAGAGAGTCAATTCAAATCAGAAACATCTTTGTATAAACCATGCAGTCATGTGTTAAGAACACAGAGTGAAGCTATCACTCAATGTTAAATATTTTAAAACAAAGCATTTCCTGTTGTCAATATAATGTGTGGCGTTTGCCTGGACATTCTAGTTTTCTATTAAAATATCTGAGTTAACAGTAAGATAGTTGTTCTTGTTGACTGGCAGGCACGGGTCTTCAATATCCATCATGAAGATTAATTTTCTAGTCTCTTTACTTAGAATTGATTAATTGGTACTCAAAAGATTATTTACAGTGGGTAATAAGGTCACTCTGCTTGATATGCTGTTTTATATCTCAGTCTCTTACACTTTACTGTGAGAGAAATTGAGAAAATAGGAGAGGAAGTTGTCTGAGTCATACACCACTGGATGCCTTAACAACAGCTAGCTTCTCGGCCTTTACCAAAAACAAGTACAGAACGAGCCATCTTAAAAATTGGTAACAAACTGCTAAACACTTATTTTGTTCAAGTTTCTGTTTCACCATATTTTATACTTCACAGTGGGATATAGAGAATGATCTATTTCCAAGAGAAATTTGGAGACTCTTGGATCCTCCTCTTAGAACCTCTCTGGAAGCAAATGTCACCACTACACACAGGTTTCCTGTCACCTTGATGCCTCTCAGGATGACTTCCACCAGCAGGAAAATGTTCCCTCCCTCCTGTCTCAGTCTCTGTCTGCCCTCACAAAGGGGCACCGCATTTCCTGTATTCTGACCTTACAGCCTGCCTTTTTTGACATCAGGACATTTTTCAACCTTTTCTGATATCATCTCACCCCTTCCTTCTCAAAGTCTCTGTCATTTTCCCAACGGTACATGGGATGTGAGAAGACAAAGAGAAAAACAATTAATTGATGACTCTAAGGAAGGGAGTGCTGTCCAATCTATACAACAGGGCCCCCACATTAAAAAATGTTGTGTTAATTATTAAACCAATGCATGCTCATTGTAAACCATAAAGTATGAAAAGAAAACAAAATCACATTTAATTAAAACAGAAAAATAATAACATTTATGTATAACCTACTGGTCACAAAATCTTGATTTCTTAGCTGTAATGTATAAGGCGATGCAATAGGTAAGAAAATGTCTTAAATTAGTCTAAGTTCTCTATTCCAAAATATAAACCTTAAAATAATAAATAAATAATCCTCTTAATGGAATTCACAAAGATCAGTTCATAGTGTCTATGACTGGAAGGAAGCCAGTTTTAAATGTCCTTAAGCAGGGAAGATTATATTTACATGTTGCATAAAGATAATCTTCATAATGGAATTAATGCTGAATTTTTAAACTGTTTCTTTCCACTTTCTTCTTGGAGGTTTAAGAATATAAATGTATTTATTGGCCAATACTTATTTAGAACAAATATTAGGTATGTTGCCTTCTTTTAAGGCAATAGTTTTTAAAATAAGTAATCCATCAGGTAAACTTCTATGAAACCCTTTAATTACTGATAACCTCAAACAAAGTACAAATTGGTTTAACTTCTTAAAAACCTTTCTTCATTTCTTGTGAGTAAATCATTCAGGTACAAATAATGGTTGTCTTACAATATGGCAGAATTGCCAGTGAATTGGTAATTTGGGGGAAGGGGTTCTTTTTTTTTTTAATTTTTTTTATAGACTTTTACTTTTTTTTTAAGTATTTGTTTATTTATTTATTTATGGCTGTGTTGGGTCTTCGTTTCTGTGCGAGGGCTTTCTCTAGTTGCGGCAAGCGGGGGCCACTCTTCATCGCGGTGCGCGGGCCTCTCACTATCGCTGCCCCTCTTGTTGCGGAGCACAGGCTACAGACGCGCAGGCTCAGTAATTGTGGCTCACGGGCCCAGCTGCTCCGCGGCACGTGGGATCCTCCCAGACCAGGGCTCGAACCCGTGTCCCCCGCATTGGCAGGCAGACTCCCAACCACTGCGCCACCAGGGAAGCCCAGAAGGGGTTCTTTTTTTTTAAATACTGTCTCCTTTTTTAAGTTACAAAATTAATCCATATTCAGGGTTAAAAAATTATACTGTATAATGTAAATATGTAATGTAAAAATCAAAATTCTATAATCCTACTCTTCAGAGATAACTCTGTTAATACGTTGGTTTGTATTCCTTCTGATTTTTTTCATCTTCTTTCCCTTCTCTCCGTCCTCCATTCCTCAACTGCTTGTTACTTATCTATTCATTTGCAGTGAGATTCTGCTTTATCCAGAAGTGCCATTTTAATTTTCAGAGGTGAGATGAATTTTGTTCTTTTGTGAAAAAGTGGCCCATTTCCATAAGGTTGATTTGTGTGGAGAATTAAAGTTGTATTGTTACACTATGAAATGTTAACCCACAGCACATGCTCTAGAGTGTAAGCAAACTTACTTTCACTTTTTGAGTTTCAGTTTTCTTGTAGGTAAAATGGGTAAAATAATAATAATAATAATAGTACATAGTCATAGAACTGTGAGGCATGTAAAGAAAAATCATACGTATATCTTCCCCAAATTTAGTTAATATTCTTTCTCAAGGTATTTTTCCTTGACTAAAAATTTTAACTTTAAAGTATCTTCATGGTATGTATCAAATGTGTAAATAGAAGCTAGTTTAATCCATAAATACATTCATATTACTGAAATCAATTTGCAGCTTAGACATTTTAAAAATATTCTTTACTGAAACCAGATAATGTAGGCTTTAGAACACAGTTTTAAAAATGCTCATCATTATAGTCATAAGGAAGCATGTATTGGGTATCTTCATAACATGTATTACATGTTTATACACAAGAATCTTATAATAATGTTGCACATATATTGCTCACATTGAAATACAGCTAAAAACAAAAGACTAGCCATGTTTGTATAACTATTTCAATAGTAAGAATAATGTGAATAAAGAGGTATTTGCAAAAGTGGAATGGATACATAATACACGTCAAACACTGTATCTTTAGGATTTACTTCATATATTTTCTCAACAGCCCTATGACATAAGTTCTAGGGCATTCTCATTTTCTGAATGAGGACACTGAGCCTGAGAGGCAAAGTAACCCACCCAAGGTCACACTGGCCAGTGGCTTGGACTCTAAACCCAGAGACTTCATCCTCAACTCCTACACTCTACTGTCCCTTCTGACTTTGATCACATTTTATGTGGTAAACTAAATTTTAGAGGAAACCAAAATGCAAATATGTAGTTCATTCATCAAACTAGTAAAAAGGAATTAGAATAAACCCTTTTACTATGAATACTGCCAAGATCAGTATTAAATTTGAAGTCTGATGATAAATTTCTGAATACCTCTATATGCATAAGCCAAAATATTCAGAATATCTATTTTTCCTGAATAATCTAGAAAATGTGTCTTGCATAATAACCTTGACTATAGGTTGTGCCTGACTATATTTATCTGCACATCTTACCATTGATTAAATGGAAGTTATGTGTATCTAAGTATAGAATGTAGCCTTCATGGAGGTTGACATAAAACTTCAATGAAAAATGAAAACAAACTGGAAAAATATATGTCTAGAAAAATAGTCATGGTCACTTACTTGTTTACTAACAGCATGCTCTATTGTATTGATTTGTCTCAATCTGTGTGACTGCAAAAATAAAATGTAGTTTTCCTTTACTATGTCTTGTCCTATATAGAGGATATATACCATTTAAATGTATAATGTATTTATATTTTATTAAACTTAATAATAGGTTACCAAAATGAAAGTGAACATGAGAATAAGGAAAAAATAGATTTAGAAAGAAATGTAGCTGAAAGGCTGAGAAAGACCCATTAGAAGTGCTATGACAAAACAGGTAGCAACATGAAAAACAAAAGATAACTCACCCCTTATAACCTTAAAGAATGGAGTGTCTTGACATCTGAAAATTCTCATAAGTCACAATCATGTGCAATTTATCACATAAGGCAATAACTTTAGAAATTAAAAACATGCTTTGCTTCTACAGCAAATACAGAATACTTAGCTATTGCATGTGTCTGAAATGTCTGTTGTCTGTCTCAGAACAGTCACTCTTGTGGACCATTGCATTTTCCCTTCACTTCCACCAGCAGAGTTTCTTTTTTTACCACTTCAAGAAAATTTCTACATGTCCAATGTTGAGTAAAGAACAAAAATTTGTACCAGTTTGTGCTTTTAGAAAATTACAAATTACATACATGGAGCTTTAGAATTGTTCAGAGATATTGAAAAAATAGGACTACTAAATCTATAATTCAAGGGTATGACAAAATAGTTTTATCACATTGCTCTCAAACATATTGATGTTTGAGAGATACTGTCTTTCAACCTATATTTTAAGAAATCTGTAGTTTGGTATACCATACTATGAGTAAAACAATAGACCCTGTTGGAAGCATGTTTTCTCAATAAGAATTGTTTGTTTCTTGTGCTGAGATTATTAGGGAGATATCTAAAATAGGGCATCATAAACGTTAATTACTAATAAGTAAAACTTGGTCATGAGTTGATTTGATTGCTCAGAAGTAGGAGAAGACCATTAATTAATTCTTTCAGGATTTAAGTCCAAGGTGTTTTTGTATTTTTAGTAATATCCAAATGACTTACCAAATCCACATAGTTTTCCATTTCTAAATCTACCAGTTAATTATATCCTTCAAGGAAACACTTTTACCTGAAAATGAGACTAGAAATGAGAGCCTGTGACTAAATGAAATAGGTTCAAAAGAAAGTGGCCTTATGACAATTTACGGCTAAAACATATTCAGTGAATGCCAAATAGTCCACTGAGCTAAGTGCATTGCTAGCTGCCACATAAAGAAAAACTGGTTTGAAGATGTTCAAGAAATGTTTTGGGAAAGAACAGTCAGGCTTTACCTCTCTTGTAGCAAAAATTGGAGCCCTCGTAGGAAAAGGCTTAACTTTTTAATCTTTGGATCAATCTAGTATATTGATCCAAATAGATGGGAGGCATTTAGCAAATACAACTAAATGAATAAATATCAATTTGCCTCCATATTTTTCTAATCATATTTCTTATGTACTATTTATGATATATGGAAATTATATTGATTTATTTGTAAAATGCTAATATTGTGTATGACATTATATGTACATACATACATATGCATATCTATCTACCTTTATATGCATTGCTACTTTAAAAAATTTAAGATAATATTGATTTAATTATCACAACAGCTCTATGAAGAAAACAGGCCAAATTTTCCTATTCTTATTTTAAATATAAGGTAATAAAACTTCGACGGGTTAAGAGGTTTGTGCAAAACCACACGACTTGATCTGAAATATTAACCTCTCCAAAATAACTAACCATCTCATTTTTGTAAGTGGTTGTGTCCAGTGGTGGAAGAGAGATCGGGTTGTATGAGAGAGGACACTGCTCATGTGAAGTAATTATTAAGCATCTTTTAATAAAACACATTCTAACTTAACCAAAATTTTTGAGATTTACTTTTACATATATATAAATATTTACTCAGAACTTTAATAATTAACAGTTAGATGCCTTCTCCTAAAAACATGCCATAATATTAAATAATTTAAAAAACAGCATATTGGTGTGTGATGCATATGAAATTACTCAAAATCAATATCCTAATGGATAAAAAAGTGTACAGTAAATTGGTAATATTGAAATGAAGTAATGATTTTTCTGATTTTAGTTGGGAGAGGATAGATTGAAATTAAGAAAAATCAATAGAAGCATTCTAATTTTTATTTATAATACATCAAGATTGTGACTCTAGTTCCTTAGCATCTCTGATTCTAAGAACTTGAATACAAAAAAATGGGTAATTATTCCACCACTAGAGAAGAATTAGCATATTATCATCCATCCATCTTAATTTTTTTTAAAAATGGACTTTATGAATATTGGATAATTGAGATTTTTAAATGCCATGCGAGTTTCAAAATCTAATTTTGGCTTGGTTTGCAAAGACCAAAAGAGTCACTGAAATTTCCTAATTTGACACCAAGCACCTTGTTTTGAGGAAAAGATTCCAGACGATCTGAATCTAAATTAAACAGATCAGCAGATGATCTTTCTTTTTTTTTAAACAACTTTATTGGAGTATAATTGCTTTACAATGATGTGTTCGTTTCTGCTTTATAACAAAGTGAATCAGCTATACGTATACATATATCCCCATATCTCCTCCCTCTTGCATCTCCCTCCCACCCTCCCTATGCCACCCCTCTAGGTGGTCACAAAGCACTGAGCTGACCTCCCTGTGCTATGCGGCTGCTTCCCACTAGCTATCTATTTTACATTTGGTAGTGTATATATGTCCATGCCACTCTCACTTTGTCCCAGCTTACCATTCCCACTTCCCGTGTCCTCAAGTCCATTCTCTACGTATGCATCTTTATTCTTGTCTTGCTCTTATGTTCTTCAGAAACTTTTTTTTTTTGTCTCCATTTATATGTGTTAGCATACGGTATTTGCTTTTCTCTTTCTGACTTACTTCACTCTGTATGACAGTCTATAGGTCCATCCACCTCACTACAAATAATTCAATTTCGTTTCTTTTTATGGCTGAGTAATATTCCATTGTATATATGTGCCACATCTTCTTTATCCGTTTTTCTGTCAATGAACACTTAGGTTGCTTACATCTCCTGGCTATTGTAAATGGAGCTGCAATGAACATTGTGGTACATGACTCTTTCTGAATTATGTTGCTCAGGATATATGCCCAGTAGTGGGATTGCTAGGTCGTATGGTAGTTCTATTTTTAGTTTTTTAAGGAATCTCCATACTGTTTTCCAGAGTGGCTGTATCAATTTACATTCCCACCAACAGTGCAAGAGGGTTCCCTTTTCTCCACACCCTCTCCAGAATTTATTGTTTGTAGAATTTTTGATGCTGGACATTCTGACCAATGTGAGGTGATACTTCATTGTAGTTTTCATTTGCATTTCTCTAATGATTAGTGACATTGAGCATCCTTACATGTGTTTGTAGGCAATCTGTGTATCTTCTTTGGAGAAATGTCTATTTAGGTCTTCTGCTCATTTTTGGATTGGGTTGTTTGTGTTTTTGATATTGAGCTGCATGAGCTGCTTGTAGACTTTGGAGATTAATCCTTTGTCAGTTGCTTCATTTGCAAATATTTTCTCCCATTCTGAGGGTTGTCTTTTTGTCTGGTTAATGGTTTCCTTTGCTGTGCAAAAGCTTTTAAGTTTCATTAGGTCCCATTTATTTATTTTTGTTTTTATTTCCATTCCTCTAGGAGGTGGATCAAAAAGGACCTTGCTGTGATTGATGTCACAGAGTGTTCTGCCTGTGTTTTCCTCTAAGAGTTTGATAGTGTCTGGCCTTACATTTAGGTCTTTAATCCATTTTGAGTTTATTTTTGTGTATGGTGTTAGGGAGTGTTCTAATTTCATTCCTTTACATGTAGCTATCCAGTTATCCCAGCACCACTTATTGAAGACACTGTCTTTTCTCCATTGTATATTCTTGCCTCCTTTATCAAAAATAAGGTGACTATATGTGTGTGGGTTTATCTCTCGGCTTTCTATCCTGTTCCATTGATCTATCTGTCTGTTTTTGTGCCAGTACCATACTGTCTTGATTACTGTAGTTGTGTAGTATAGTCTGATGTCTGGGAGCCTGATTCCTCCAGATCCATTTTTCTTTCTGAAGATTGTTTTGGTATTCATGGTCTTTTGTGTTTCCATACAAATTGTAAAATTTTTTGTTCGAGTTCTGTGAAAAATGTCATTGGTAGTTTCATAGGGATGGCATTGAATCTGTAGATTGCTTTGGGTAGTATAGTCATTTTCACAATGTTGATTCTTCCAATCTAAGAACATGGTAATTCTCTCCATCTGTTTGTATCATCTTAAATTTCTTTCATCAGTGTCTTATAGTTTTCTGCATACAGGTCTTTTGTGTCCTTATGTAGGTTTATTCCTAGGTATTTTATTCTCTTGGTTGCAATGGTAAATGGGAGTGTTTGCTTAATTTCTCTTTCAGATTTTTCATCATTAGGGTATAGGAATGCAGGATATTTCTGTGCATTAATTTTGTATCCTGCTACTTTACAAATTCATTTATTAGCTCTAGTAGTTTTCTGGTATCATTTTTAGGATTCTCTATGTATAGTATCCTGTCATCTGCAAACAGTGACAGCTTTACTTCTTCTTTTCTGATTTGAATGTCTTTTATTTATTTTTCTTCTCTGATTGCTGTGACTAGAACTTCCAAAACTATGTTGACTAATAGTTATGAGAGTGGACAACCTTTTCTAGTTCTTGATCTTAGAGTAAATAGTTTCAGTATTTCACTATTGAGAACGATGTTGGCTGTGGGTTTGTCATATATGGCCTTTATTATGTTGATGTAAGTTCCATCTATGCCTACTTTCTGGAGGGTTTTTATCATAAATTTGTGTTGAATTTTGTCGAAAGCTTATTCTGCGTCTATTGAGATGATCATATGGTTTCTCTCCTTCAATTTGTTAATATGGTTTATCCCATTGTTTTGCATATATTGAAGAATCCTTGCATTCCTGAGATAAACCCCACTTGATCATGGTGTATGATCCTTTTAATGTGCTGTTGGATTATGTTTGCTTGTACTTTGCTGAGGATTTTTGCATTTATGTTCATTAGTGATATTGGGCTGTAGTCTCTTTCTTTGTGACATCTTTGTCTGGTTTTGGTATCAGGGTGATGGTGGCCTTGTAGTATGAGTTTGGGTGTGTTCCTCCCTCTGCTATATTTTGGAAGAGTTTGAGAAGGATAGGTGTTAGCTCTTCTCTAAATGTTTGATAGTATTCGCCTGTGAAGCCATCTGGTCCTGGGCTTTTGTATGTTAGAAGATTTTTAATCACAGTATCAACTTCAGTGCTTGTGATTGGTCTGTTCATATTTTCTATTTCTTCCTGGTTCAGTCTCGGAAGGTTGTGCTTTTCTAAGAATTTGTCCATTTCTCCAGGTTGTCCATTTTACTGGCATATGGTTGCTTGTAGTAATCTCTCATGATCCTTTGTATTTGTGCAGTGTCAGTTGTTACTTCTCTTTTTCATTTCTGATTCTACTGATTTGAGTCTTCTCCCTTTTTTTCTTGATGAGTCTGACTAATGGTTTATCAATTTTGTTTATCTTCTCAAAGAACCAGCTTTTAGCTTTATTGATCTTTGCTACTGTTTTCTTCATTCTTTTTCATTTATTTCTGATCTGAACTTTATGATGTCTTTCCTTCTGATAATTTTGGGTTTTTTGTTCTTCTTTCTCTAATTGCTTTAGGTGTAAGGTTAGGTTGTTTATTTGAGATGCTTCTTGTTTCTTGAGGTAGGATTATATTGCTGTAACCTCCCTCTTAGAACTGTTTTGCTACATCCATAGGTTTTGGGTCGTCATGTTTTCATTGTCATTTGTTTCTAGGTATTTTTTGATTTCCTCAGTGATCACTTGGTTATTTAGTAGCATATTGTTTAGCCTCCATGTGTTTGTATTTTTTACAGATTTTTCCTGTAATTGATATCTAGTCTCATAGCGTTGTGGTCAGAAAAGATACTTGATACGATTTCAATTGTCTTAAATTTACCAAGGCTTGATTTGTGACCCAAGATATGATCTATCCTGGAGAATGTTACATGAGCACTTGAGAAGAAAGTGTATTCTGCTGTTTTTGGATGGAGTGTCCTATTAATATCAATTAAGGCCATCTAGTTTACTGTATCATTTAAAGCTTGTGTTTCCTTATTTATTTTCATTTTAGGTGATCTGTCCACTGGTGAAAGTGGGGTGTTAAAGTCCCCTACTATGATTGTGTTACTGTCGATTTCCCCTTCTATGGCTGTTAGCATTTGCCATATGTATTTAGGTGCTCCTAAGTTGGGTGCATAAATATTTCCAATTGTTATATCTTCTTCTTGGATTGATCCCTTGATCATTATGTAGTGTCCTTCTTTGTCTCTGGTAATAGTCTTTATTTTAAAGTCTATTTTTTCGATATGAGAACTGCTACTCCAGCTTTCTTTTGATTTCCATTTGCATGGTATATCTTTTTCCATCCTCTCACTTTCAGTCTGTATGTGTCTCTAGGTCTGAAGTGGGTCTGTTGTAGACAGTATATATACGGGTCTTGTTTTTGTATCCATTCAGCCAGTCTATCTCTTTTGGTTGGAGCATTTAATACATTTACATTTAAGGTAATTATTGATATGTATGTTCCTATTTTCATTTTCTTAATTGTTGTGGGTTTGTTATTATAGGTCTTTTCTTTGTCTTGTGCTTCCTGCCTAGAGAAGTTCCTTTAACATGTGTTGTAAAGTTGGTTTGGTTGTGCTGAATTCTCTTAGCTTTTGCTTATCTCTAAAGGTTTTAAATTCTATGTTGAGTCTGAATGAGATCCTTGCTGGGTACAGTAATCTTGGTTCTAGGTTTTTCCCTTTCTTCACTTTAAATATGTCCTGCCACTCACTTCTGGCTTGCAGAGTTTCTGCTGAAAGATCAGCTGTTCACCTTATTTGGATTCCCTTGTATGTTATTTGCTGTTTTTCCCTTCCTGCTTTTAGTATTTTTTCTTTGTATTTAATTTTTGATAGTTTAATTAATATGTGTCTTGGCATGTTTCTCCTTGGATTTATCCTGTATGGGACTCTCTGCACTTCCTGGACTTGATTGACTATTTCCTTTCCCATATTAGGGAAGTTTTCAAGTATAATCTCTTCAAGTATTTTCTCAGTCTATTTCTTTTTCTTTTCTTCTGGGACCCCTATAATTCGAATGTTGGTACATTTCATGTTGTCCCAGGGATCTCTGAGACTGTCCTCAATTCTTTTCATTCTTTTTTCTTCTGCTCTGTGGTAGTTATTTCCACTGTTTTCTCTTACAGGTCACTTATCCATTCTTCTGACTCAGTTATTCTGCTATTGATTCCTTCTAAAGAATTTTAAATTTCATTTATTGTGTTGTTCATCATTGTTTGTTTGCCCTTTAGTTCTTCTAGGTCTTTGTTAAACGTTTCTTGTGTTTTCTCCATTCTATTTCCAAGAGTTTTGATCATCCTTACTATTATTACTCTGAATTCTTTTTCAGGTAGACTGCCTATTTCTTCTTCATTTGTTTTGTCTGGTGGGTGTTTACTTTGCTTCTTCATCTGCTGTGTGTTTCTCTGCATTCTCGTTTTGTTTAACTTACTGTGTTTGGGGTCTCCTTTTTGCAGGCTGCAGGTTTGTATTTCCCATTGTTTTTGGTATCTGCCCCCAGTGGCTAAGGTTGGTTCATTGGCTTGTGTAGTCTTCCTGTTTGAGGGGACTGGTGCCTGTGTTCTGGTGGATGAGGCTGGATCTTGTCTTTCTGGTGGGCAGGAAAGTGTCCTGTGGTGTGCTTTGGTGTGTCTGTGACCTTATTATGATTTTAGGCAGTCTCTCTGTTGATGGGTGGGGTTGTGTTCCTGTCTTTCTAGTTGTTTGGCAAAGGGTGTGCAGCACTGTAGCTTGGTGGTCATTGAGTGGACCTGGGTCTTAGCACTGAGATGGAGATCTCTGGGAGAGCTTTTGCTGTTTGATATTATGTAGATCCTGGAGGTCTCTGGTGGACCAATGTCCTGAGCTCGGCTCTCCCACCTCAGAGACACAGGCTTGACACCCAGCCAGAGCACAAAAACCCTGTCAGCCACATGGCTCCAAAGAAAAGGGAGGAAGAAAAGAAAGAAAGAAAGAAAGAAAGAAAGAAAGAAAGAAAGAAAGAAAGAAAGAAAGAAAGATAGATAGATTAAAATAAAATAAAGTTATTAAAATAAAAAGTAAAAAAATTATTAAAAATAAAAAAATTAAAAAGTAATAAATGAAAAGAAAGAAGGAAAGAAGAGAGCAACCAAACCTAAAAAAAATCCACTAATGATAACAAGTGCTAAAAACTATACTAAAAAAAAAAAAAAAAGGACAGACAGAACCTTAGGACAAATGGTAAAAGCAAAGCTATACAGAGAAAAGCACACAAAGAAGCATACATATACACACTCACAAAAAGAGAAAAAGGAAAAATATATATATATATCTATATATTAAAAAAAGGAAGAGAGAACCCAAATCAATAAACAAATCTACCAATGATAATAAACTCTAAATACTAAACTAAGATAAAGATAAAACCAGAAACAAATTGGAGGCAGAAAACAAACCCCAAGTCTACAGTTGCTCCCAAAGTCAACCGCCTCGATTTTGGGATGATTCATTGTCTGTACAGTATTTCAGAGAGGCAGGGTACATCAAGTTGATTGTGGAGATTTAATCCACTGCTCCTGAGCCTGCTGGGAGAAATTTCCCTTTTTCTTCTTTGTTCAAACAGCTCCTGGGGTTCAGCTTTGGATTTGGCACCACCTGTATGTGTAGGTCACCTGAGGGTGCAGGCTCTTCACTCAGACAAGTTTAAGTTAAAGTAGCAGGTGGTTAGGGGTCTTTGGCTCACTCAGGCTGGTGGAGAGCAACGGGTACGGAATGCAGGGCAAGCCTACAGTGGCAGAGGCCAGCATGACGTTGGAACAGCCTGAGGTACACCATGTGTTCTCCTGGGGAAGTTGTCCCTGGATCATGGGACCCTGGCAGCGGGGCGCTGCACAGACTCCTGGGAGGGGAGGTGTAGATAGTGACCTGTACTTGCACACAGGCTTCTTGGTGGCTGCAGCAACAGCCTTAGCGTTTTGTGCCTGTCTATGGTGTCCGCACTGATGGCTGCGGCTTGCACCCATCTCTGGAGCTCATTTATGGGGTGCTCTGAATCGCCTCTCCTCGCACACCCTGAAGCAATGGTTTCTTGCCACTTAGGCAGGTCCAGACTTTTCCTAGACACACTCCCAGCCAGCTGTGGTGCACTAGCCCCCTCCAGGCTGTGTTCACGCAGCCAACCCCAGTCCTCACCCTGGGATATTTCCTTGGAAGCCTGAGCCTCAGCTCCCAGCTCCCACCCGCCCCGGAGGGTGAGCAGACAAGCCTCTCAGGCTGGTGAGTGCTGGTTGGCACCCATCCTCTGTGTGGGAATCTCTCTGCTTTGCCCTCTGCACCCCTGTTGCTGCACTCTCCTCCGAGGCTCTGAAGCTTCCCCCACCACCACCCCCCATGTCTGCAAGTGAAGGGGCTTCCTAGTGTGTGGAAATTTTTCCTCCTTCACAGTTCCCTCCCTGAGGTGCATGTCCTGTCCCTACTCTTTTGTCTTTGTTTTTCCTTTTTTCTTTTGCCCTACCCAGGTAAGTGGGGAGTTTCTTGCCTTTGGGGAAGTGTGAGGTCTTCTGCCCGCTTTCAGTAGGTGTTCTGTAGGAGTTGTTCCACTGGTAGATGTATTTCTGATGTATTTGTGGGGAGGAAGGTGACCTCTACGTCTTACTCCTCCACCATCTTGAAGGTCTCCCTCAGCAGTTGATCTTGATTTAATTTAATAAACAATTTCATTTAACTGTGCAAAGAGTTGGGATTCTTCCATAGAATGTAGTCATCTAGAAGGATTCTGCTATTTCGTCCAATTTATCTCTGTCCACCTTTATTATTAAAATGTATTGAATGGACCCAGAAATATCTCTTTGTCACAGACCCACTGTTGAAGCAATGCATGGCCAGTCAACACAGATTTTATTGTTTATCAATTAATCTGCTGCATTACACTATATAGAAAATATTCTAACTCCTTTAAGGCATGGCCAGTCAATACAGATTTTACTGTTTTTCAATTAATCTGCTGCATTACACTGTATAGAAAATATTCTAACTACTTTTCCAATAAAATACCAGCATATTTGAGAGTCTTAGGCTTACTCTGTTTCAGGTCAAACCTCATTTTTGAATTTGATATGAGTTACTGAAATCTTGTTTCTGTGGTCAGATAGCTGGCCTGTGTTATACACTTCCTGTAGTGGTGTGCTCAGACATCGCAGATTTCTGGTGCACTGCTGAGATCAGGAAATGCACCTTTTTATTAAGCATAAGTGACTAATTAAAATATTAGTGCACATTATATAAATGAGATATGGCACCAAAGTTGCAAACAGTGAAATGAATACATATGTTTGTGATGAGATGATCCTTGCTGCCTCCCTCCCCCAATGTAAAAGAAAGAAGGGTCTAGAAATGCAGAATAAATGAGTGATGACTTTAATTATGTCTGCATTGCCCACACCAAAAAAAGTAAAATTACGCTATGCTGCAGCTTTTCTAAGACAAGTATTTATTTATACAGATAGATTATTTGATAATGATATTTAGTAGATATCAATTGGGCATTATTTCCTTCTCTTCTTTGGCTGAATTTGATTTTAGCTTGTTAAAATATACTATAAATGCTTCATTTTATTTATTTTCTAATTAGACTTCATTATTGCTACAGTAGAAATATACCTTATCACTCAAAGTAACCATGATTGTTAGCATTAATATATCACTGCTGTATTTAGTCAATTTTATAGAAATTTTATAGAAATGACACATACCTCAATTCTTAAATGATTTGTATTTATAACTAATATTTTTATTCTTAGTAAGACCACAGACAACACAAAAATTTAATTAATTTATCAGATTATTTGTTCCTAAATATAGTAGTTGTTTTATTTATTTTTAATTGCCTTCAATGTACAAATGAAACCCAGCAGGACCCTATGGGGCTCCTGGGCACAAAAGCCTTTCTGTGTCCCCCATTTCTTTGATTACAGGAAATAGGCTTCATTCAGCTTCCATGACCTTCCCTGAGTACTAACAGGCAGGTTTAAACACTTGCTAATGAGGAAGGGAAGGGGATGCAGAGACAAGGGAGGAGCAGCTGAAAAACAATAGTGCAGCCTTGGGGCAGGGTCCTGGTTCCCCCTCAAGAGATACACATAACAATATCTGAGCTCTTTTGCACATCTAAAGCCCCCACCAAATGGAAGGTGTTAACTACTTGATGAAGCACTCTTCATTCCAGAGGTCACAGTTTGCCCATCATCACCTGACACCAGATGATCTCTGGATTGAAGTAATGTGGGTCTTACATGCAACCTGATCCTCATCAGCAACCCCGCCCCTTGACTATAAAACCCCTCACAATCCCCCCTGGGTTGGGACACAGTTTTGAGGGCATTAGCCTGCTGTGGCCCCCTTTACCTGGCAAAGGAATAAAGCTATTCTTTACTACATCACCCAAAACTCTGTCTCTGAGATTTTATTCAGTGTAGGGGTACAGAGGTTGGATTTGGCTTCAAATTTTGGCACCCAACATGGGGCTGACTTAGGGATGGCTCCAGAAGGGTCCCCTGGCTTGACTGGATGCCCCAAGGTTTTCTCCACACCAGTCCCTTTTGAAGGAGTGGAGAGTAGGAGAATTCCTTTAGAGGGCAGATCACCTGGGACCCTTGCCTGGAAAGGCTAATTCCTGGTCATACCCGATCCTGGTAGTCAGAACTCTGAGGCGGGAGTGAGCAGCAGAAGAGGGAACATCCTTGCAGCTGCCAAGGCCACCTTTGGCTTGAGGACATGCCCTTCTTCCTCCTGTCTCAGCCAGCCTGAAATTCCTACTCTGAGGAATTATTTTGGGGAAGGAGAAAGATAGTGTCTGATGTTGCAACACTGCTACCAGAACCTGGGTAAATCCTCTGGCATATAGTCTGAGACCCCTTGGACCTTGTCCCTCTGAGAAACTTTTGGTTCCATCTGGGGAAAATTCAGTTCCTGTCTGGGGATTTTCTGTTTTGGAAATCCCACCTATCCTATAAGGCACCACTTGGATTAAGGTCACTGGCTTAGTGGGACTTGGAATTGACCACTCTGAGCTTTGTGCTGTCTGTGTGATTTGGGTGTAAGGCTTCCACCTGCTGGTGAGGGTTCTGGTTTGTTCTCAGTCCACATGGGAGTGTTTTTCAATCAGATATGTGAAGTGCTTCTTCAGTTCCATCTGATATCCCCTTAAGGAACATTCTGACAGACTGGTACACCTATAGCTATGAACCTATGAATAAGGAACACTGTGTGACCACAGAATTCTTTAGACTCTGGAGAAAATAGGTTGAGATGAAATAATGATTTATGGATTTATGTATGTCTTAGTATGTACCTTTGCTTTGGATAATATTGCTGAGGTTAATTTGTAAATGAACTCTATTTAATTGACTTAAAAGTGGTTACAAATTTAATATAGTTATTTAGGAAACTTGCTGAAATGAGTTTCAAGCCCACATGATCTGGGAAATATTCAGTACTGAATTGATATCTGCTATTAAAAGGTGTCTTGTTAGTTGATTTAATTAATATATATTGTACCTAGGTTTACTGAAGTTCAATAAGTTTATGTTACTCCTGTTGCAGAGTTTGTCAGCAGAAAGAAAAACTAATAATTAACTTGATATGATGAAATTCTTATTGGTAAATTACATGCAAATGAGATAAGTACTTTTGGGTGAACTCTTTAGGAATAACTATTTTAGGAATGTCTACTTAAGAATAATCTACCCAGATATTTGGTAACTTAAAATTTAGAGTTGTTAAATTAAGTTAAATGATGGAAGTTTATTAAATACGTAGGTCATTTCCAAATAAAATAAGATACTGAAACATTAATTACTGAACATTGGCTTCCCTTTGCAGAGAAATTAAGGGTATTTAGGGCTATTGATGAATATGTTCGGTGCCACCCTAAGATGTTCTTTATGAGAAAGAACATATTTTTTAGAAATTATTGGTATTTATGTTCACCAATCTACAGAGTGTTGATACAGAAGACAGTTCATGGTTTCTTAAGGAAAGTAGGATGCATATTTTCAGTAAAAGAAGGTATGAGGAATGGAACTGTATTGCATTTAGGAAAAAGAAAGTGAGTCTGTCTTGGAGTTGGTTGTTTTAGGGTGGAAAAATGGGGGACAGGCTACTATGGATGCAGAATGTGATGGAAGATTTGTGGGAAGTGGACCCTGAGAAAAGAGTTCTGTGTACGGTTGAGACTGGCTAAGTTTAGAATAAATTTAATTGAGTAAATGAATTTTAAAAGTAATCTGGTGCAAAACTTGTATTTGGCTTTTATCAGTTAAGAAGACAAGTTTTCTTACAATGTTGAGCAGTCCCTGATAACAGATGTTAAGTTTCTTTGCCTTTAAGTGACTTGTATTTGTTTTTGAAATCCTTTCATGGATTCTAACAGTTCTTTTGACCTCCAGCTAACTTTGAGTTGCTTTAGAAGTCCCCTGAGGCACCTCAAAGAGAAATATTTAATTAGCATGTTAAATTACATGGAATTCCTAAAAGTCTAGCATGTTCTGATAAGATGTTATCAGTCATAATCGTAGTTATTTTAAAATGTATGTCACAGCAATAACTAAGTTTCTTTTGTCAATTACATTGTGATCAAATGTTTAACTGTGACCTTTGAAGTCTTTCTGTGATTTATAGGCAATTATAGTTGCACTCTGATAAATCTCAGATTATACTGGGGAACTGAGTAAGAAATTAAAGCATCCTAAGGGAAAACCTGATGGCTTCATTAAAAGTTAACAAAAGATTTGGTTACTGAGTGAACTGGTGAATATGGTTATAATGTTTATGGGTTTTGTCTGGAATGTTACTGGTTTTGATCTGTGTTCTCCAGATATAGGGAAGCCCTTCCCCTCAAGTTGGTTATGATTTATAGCAATTTGGCAAACTACACCTGTGGGTAAGATTAAAGCATTTTTCTTTTCTCTCTACCTGGGCTCTCCAGAAATTGGGGGCTCTTGGGTTTCAAGAAGCCTTATCAGTTGAATGGGAAAGACTGTCTCCTGGCATGTGCAGGAATCTCGATATTTGGGGGACCTCTAGAAAAAATCCACCAAGGCAGAGCCTGATGGCAGGTCTTTGGCATGGCTTTCATGGCCTTGAGAGGCCTATTGGGAATTCAGTCTGAGACTCCTCAGGAATTCCACCACAGCCAATGTGGAAGAGCCTATATGGGCAATTAACCAGAGTTATTTTGCAAACAAATTAGGTTTGATTAGCTGTAATTGGTGGAGATGAGGGTAATTTTAGAGAGAACAATATTATGTTTCAGTGGATGTTAAATTCTAATTCTGTTTATTGAGGTCTGTATTCGCTAAGACTTACTTCCCAGATAGTTCCTTGCTGTTATGTTATATTGTTGTAAAGTTTAATTGAATTATTGAAAGGACACTCTAAAATTGTATCTGAAACTTAACTCAGCAATCTATCTATGGATGAAGGTCAGATGCTCCATGATCTGCAACCAGGAGATTAACACTTGTCTATGATCATTTAAATTTAAAGGCTCCCTTATGTTGGGGACAGTTAAACCATACTAGGGATAACCAGCCTAATAACAGTAGGAAAGCAAGCTGGGTGCCTTATGGACAATGCCAATACATAATTTCCCTTAAAGATAAGGACTGGTATAGAACAGACTAAGTCAGATGACCTGGAATATACTGGGCTGCACCTAATGTAAGTTCTTGACATAAATTCTTTCTTATGACCTTACTAGCACTGCTAGTTATATTATTTTTTATATTGCCTGTTTCACAAAATTGCTGTTTTTTGCATTACCAAATGTGTGCTGAGCCCCTGATAAAATGATGATATATAGTTCCATATGAGATCAGTGACTGTAATAGTGTAACTCTAAATATGGAAAGAAGCAACAAGAGGGAATATTTTCCTGGACCATAAGAGACTAGTAAAACAAGTGGTCTGGAGACATTTGGCTACTGTTAAAAAGGCCTAGTCCAGTAATAGCACATTGAGTGACCTATCAACAAAATCTTTGTCAGACCTGGGAATGAGCATTCCTAGCACCATGGGACAAAATGGCCGTGAAATGCCTCCCACACCATGGTCAAATTTATGACCCTGAAGGGGTCCTGCTAACTGAAAATTAGCACTTGCCATCTACCTCTGCAAGGATTAAGTCAGTGGTCACTGCAGCCACTGACCAACACCCCCTGAAAGGAGTTCAGGGTGGAGATCAGGAAGGAGGCACTCTGTGCTTTGGGAAAAACTGGAACAACAGGCCTTCAGGTAGTTAGAAACTTTCAGGAAAAGATTTTATGAGCCCAAATTCTTGCATCTTCTCATACCCAGAAAAGCACTGAAATCATTAACATTGACATCTGCTTTGGCCATTCAGGAGAGAAATGCAGTTAAAACTCAAAAATGGAGTTAACTGTGGTTCAGACATCCAAGGTAAAACTAAGTGGCCATTGTGGGTTTTCAGACACATTCCTGTATTGCTGAGAACTCGAATTTTCTGAGCTGTGTCAGGCCAGGGAAGAGCACCAGCCATTCTCAAAGCAGTGTCTGCTGGCGATGGCAGCTGCAACCTTACATTTTCAAGGTCTCCTCTAAGCTATTAAATTTTTAGACAATAAAATTGCTTTAGATCAGATATTAACAAAAAGAGGAGATGTGTAGTGGCCAATAGCTCCTGTTATACATGTTGATACCACATCAGAAGTTAAAAACTTCTCAGGTAAAATTAAACAACTGGCTACCTGGCTGCAAGTCTACCTTGAAATGCCAGGTCCAGACTAGGTTTCAGGCTTATTCTCTTGAATTACTAAGGGAATGAGACCTATTTTGTCTCTTAAAGTTCCAGTTGTCATTCCTCCAACCACTTCTAACTGGATCTGCTGCATCAAAATTGGTGGACCAAGAGATTAAGACCTTAATCATATAAGACTCAGATCCAGGACTTGGAATTAAAATATTTCTAATTCAGTATCCATTCCCCCCAAATTTAGCCAGGATTATGTCCCATTTCAGCAGGAAATAACCAGAGCAAGCACTACCCGATTCCCTGAAAGATGTGAGCAGGTTAAAAAAAAAATGGGGGGAAATTTAAACTATGTCCACTGAAACCAAGTTCCTCTGTTGAGTTTATGATTAATGTCTCTATCCAAAATGATTATTCCTTTTCTTGCCCAACAGTTTTTCTCCTTAAGATTGAGGAGTATCAGAGAAAAGAGGGTATTGAAACAGAGCAGGAACCTGTGAAGCTCCTGGGCACAAAAGCCTTTCTGTGTCCCCTTCCCTGAGTTCCAAAGGGCAGGTTCAAACAGTTGCTAAGTAGGGAAGAGAGGGGATGTGGAGAAAAGGGAGGAGCAGTCAAGAAACAATAGTGCAGTCTTGGGGACAGGGTCCTGGTTCCCCCCTCAAGGGATATACATAACAGTATGTTTGAGCTCTTCTGCAGAATTAAAACCCCCACCAAATGGAAGATGTTAAGTATTTGATGAAGCACTCTTCATTCCAGAGAAGGTCATAGTTTGCCCATCACCACCTGATGCCAGATATCTCTGGATTGAAGGAATGTGGGCCCTTCATGCATCCTGTTCCTTATCAGCAACCCCGCCCCTTGACTATAAAATTCCTCACAAACCCCCCTGGGTTGGGACACAGTTTTGAGGGCATTAGTCTGCTGTGGTCCCCTTTACCTGATAAAGCAATAAATCTATTCTTGTCTACTTCACCCAAAACTCTGTCTCTGATATTTAATTCAGTGTCGGGTACAGAGGCCAGATTTGGCTTCACAAATAGACAAGAAGAATTTAAGAGCAGAACTTTAGGACAAGCACAGTCTGTTAATTTTTCAATGACTATGTATTATGATGAAATTAAATTTCAAAATCAAATTACTGGAGTACAAAATAAGCTATGAATCATCTTTAAGATTTTTAAAAATAACAAAATAAAGTCTTGCTTATATTGTATAAAATATCAGTTTTACAATATCTTTAATTCTGGGTATACTTGTTCCTTCAAAAGATATTCAGATCTCATCAGAACTTAAGTAACTAGATGAGTCTTATTTCAGACTTTAATTGAATTTGCGTACATTTTTTATTTTCCATATTGTATACTTACCCAGCCTCCAATTTTATTAATTGAGCAATTCAGAATGTTTATTTTATTTTCTGCTTTAAAACAATGAAGTTTAGAAATACGTATCATCTGTTGAACTGATAAGCCATCCAAAATAGGACTTTTGCCAAAATTACCCAACAAGCTGTCAACTCTCTTCTCCACTTAGCATTTGTGGAGAACGTAAGCATTATTTATAAGTGATGTAATTCCTCTCACATTTCAAAATATACCCTTATAATGGAGTTAACAGAAAATATGTATAACACAAAACACTTAAGTATCATGTAATAGTTCTGACTGCACTTAACACCAATGATTTATGTCTTATATTAACATACTAACACCCAAGACTTTTTCCTACTGCTCTATTTCCAAAAATATTTTCCTCTACTCGAATTTTTGACATATGAAAATCAGCTATAAAATAACTGGGAAAAATACCATATGGATTTTTAATTGGAAGTAAAATTTGGGATTTATTATTTCATTCCTAATCATTTATCTACCTAAAGCCCATCCAACACATTCAAATTTTTACATCACATGTTACTTCTGTCACATGCTCAGTAGCTTCAAAATTAAACTAGACATGAATTAGAATATTAGTATCTAACAATATGTAGAATTAGAAAAATGTATCCAGTTAAGTTGCAATAAATGTGGTTACATTATCAAGTACTGATACATTTTTAAATGATAATGAAAGTAAATCGATTGCTCTGCTAAAATGTTTCTTAATGTGCTTTTACACCATAGAGCCACCTTTATTTATTACCAATAATAATCAAGTTCAAACCAATTCAATTACATACATTTCAGTGAAGGAGTGTTTAAGAATCACAAGCTAAAAAATCAAAGATTCATCACCTTACAATCGAAAACAGTGAGCTTTAAACTTCAACCAACCAGGTGGCAAGTTTGTCGTGTCTCACTTGTTCTTAATGGGAAGTTGTCAAGAACAGTTGACATTTTTTAAACTTACTATCTCATTTATCCCTACTTATGAACCTCATGTTGATATGTTAAACTGTAGGACAGGAAGAAGAGGACAGCCACAGCTCTATTAAAATATATACATCAGCATTTGCAAATATCATGCATGGAATAAAAGGACCCTTAATTTCCAATAGGAAATGTGCAATGTCTCTCATTTCCTCAATTCTTTTTTTTTTTTTTTTTTTTGAATCTTTCTTTTTCTTGTGTCTAGCGGTACCCAACTAATTTGGGACAATAAGGCACACTACTAATTAATTGCCCTTGTGTCAGAGACATCAGGGCTCTTATATTAGAATGAAAAATGGTGAAGGAATATAATACTGCTATATTCAAATAACTACAAAGGCCAGAAGTCATTTTTTTCTCAAAAATTCAAAAATGACAATCCTTCAGTGAAAATATATTTTCAGTAATTTTACAAAACTTCTACCAAAGGAAGGGTGTTGAATTAGTACATTCAATCAAATAGTGTTTTCTGCTAAGTCTTATATGATAGGTGTGAAGTTAAAAGTTAAGAAAGCAATTGAAATACAAAAGCTGAGCCTTTCTAGTATAAAAAAGTTTCACCTTTTGACTTGGTTTGACTGGGTCATTTCTATTCTAACCCTATTTTGATCTTCAATTTGAAGGCAGCAAGGCTCAAGCTACATGGATCATTTCCTTCCAAACATTTGACTTGTCATTCTTATAGGAGAATAGAAGATTTTTGAATATCTATGTATGTTCTATATTCCCTAGTTGATAGTTTGAGCTACTCTAGAACCTGGAAATTTTTAATAATAATTGAGGTTCCATTAAACCTAGTTTTCAAATAGCTTCTTAGAGTTTATCCATCAAATAATTCAGGGTGTAAAAGTAGCACATAAAATTAATTCAACAACCACTAATCAGTAAGATTGTTTGGTTTTGGCTGATAGAGGACCCTGTGGTCGAAAACAATTAGGCCTTATGATGAATATGCCATCAACTGTGCTCCTACCAGACTGAGCCCAGATGCACACTTCACAGAATAGCAGACAGCTGTGCTCAGAAGCCTGCCTGGGGTATAGGAAGTCATATTTTGACTGTCGTGGCTTAGCTGCTTATTAATATTGTAGTGTGCCTCATGCCTTATGCTAATGGCAGTGACTGATGTTTGTCATTATCTTCATCAATCTCATAAAATACTTCCTCAGGAGAGACCAATCATAGCTAGAATACTACTTAAACTGGTTTTCTAAGCCAGAATATAGAAAGCACTTAGTACAAGAAGTTGGATGAATAATTTATTTTCTTTTGAGTATGTTTGACAACTGCTACTCTTGTCAAATTTGCCATGAACCTAATTGATATTCCATATGGGAATAGATGCCTGTATGTGTGATTGCATGATGCTTTAAAGTTGTTCTGCTCATCTGGGAATATAGGTGAAGATGTGTGATAGAAAAACCAAAAGCTGGAATAAATCTGACACTAACTGTTTGGAGGTTCAATGTTTTTGACAGTGGAGGTGAGTCCCCTTATCACTTTGTGATTTCAGGTATGTTCTCTGTTTACAAGACAGGTACTGAACACTTCATTGTGGACCCAAAAAGAAATGCTTAAATGGATGAAGCATCTCTTTATATCTGATAGAAGATAAATGGGACATTAAATTAATGTCAAACAAGTGAGAAACGTTTAGTTTTATTCTACACTGTAGCAACATGGCAGTAATGTATTGATTCTTATATGCACATGATTTCATATGCCTTAATCACAAGAACTTGAGGTTATGAATTTCTGTATTAAAGTAAAAACAAAAAAAATAATAAGAATATATTTTTGATAGAATGTGATGAATATTCACACTATTTCTGATAATAAGGGGTGGTAGGAGACAAAATTTTCCTGAAGAGAGGAAATTTCATCCACCATACCTGATAGATATTCATGGAGCCTTTGTCTAAAAAGTTATTACAGTCATCCTTCCCAATATGCCATTTTTGTATTAGAGGGAAAGCTTAGTTTTATTGGAGAGAGGGTCAATATATAGTGTGCTTCCGAATATATGTTTGTAGAATTAAATGGGTTGGAATGGAGCAGAGTGGAAAAGAACATGATAGATGAGGACCATGCATATTTGTTCCCTCCTAAAAGCCTAATTTGTTCTAAAAATTAATAAGGAAAAATAAATAGATGGTTGGATGAGTGGTCAGTGATACAGATGATTCAAAATAGAAGTTTCTGTTTCCTCTTTATACATATTTTTATTAAAAAAAAGAACTTATTTAGAAAGTATAAATTATAGTAAGTTTGTTTAGTGAGGCAGGAAATTGTAAAGAAGATTTCAGAAATTTTCATTGAAAGTACTTAATTTTTTAAAAATTAAAGTGTATCTCCCAAGACCTGACCTTTAAAGATATCCTAGGAAAGACTAAGCTATAAAAAGGAAAGGCTAAGTTATAAATACTATAGAACTATCCCCCCTCCTTCCATTATGTCTCAGAGGAGTTTGGAAGGAGGTAGCACCATATTTTGTGCCCATCTTGAATCTGACCCAGACATAACATCTTTCTAAAGAGTCTCATGTAAATTTTCCTGCATAATATAACACTCTTTTAGAAGTTTGTTTTGAGCTAGAAAATATATTGTAGATAAGGTGACCATGCATCCTGTCCCAGTGTAATTATTAATAACACCACCTTTCAATCTCAGAGGTATCCCAGTAGAGATGACAAATTATGGTAACTTTATCTATAAATAATAATGAAATGTTAATAAAATAACCTTTATTGGAAGCTTGCTATTTGTCAGACTGAAATGCTTTCATGTGTAATGAATTCTTTGAAATAACCCAGTAAAAGAGGTTTTCACAGTTGAGGAAACAATGAGATAAAGCATGGATAGAGTTAAATAACATGGCTTCTTCCCATAGCAGGACACCAGACGAAGGTCTGATTCTATAACAACATATGCCAGAAGATGATATACTATCTTCTTATTTGCTGGTTGATATGATTAATTTGGTTTTACTTAATACATTCAAAGATTACCAATACCTCTAATTTGTTATACTTCCTAGCTGTTATAAACATACTTTATAACTACTGTTCATTTTAAGAGGCAGAAAAAGAGTACCAAACTGAACTAAAAGTCAGCTGGATTGTAGTTCAGTATACTACTATTACTAAGTTAGTGATAATAATAATGGTTTGTTATGTAACTAGTTTATGCCAGGCACTGTACATGGGGTTTTCCCTGTGTTCTCTCACTGACCCTTAAAACAGCTCTGTGAGGCAGAACATCTGTACCCCATGAATGTGTATGAATTGCTTTAGCCCAAAATTGGTTTGGAGATTTAAAATGAAGTCTGGGGGATTAAATAATTTCAGCAGGCCTCTCCAACTCTAACTAGATTAGATTCTCTGGGAGTAACTGATTATCAGTATATAAGGCATAAAATTTGGATGCTGAGGAATATTCTTGGGAGCAGAGACACCTTATATTTATATTAGCTATCATGTATTGAGCGCTTACTAGGGGAATGCATTTTACAAACTTTTATTTTTTCTTTTGTTTTTCTCCTCACCATAAGCCAAATAAGAGAATCTGAATTTGAACCAATGTAAATTTAACTCCACTATGCTAGAGAAAGTATCCTTCTCTGACTCTCTAGTATTTGCCCTAATTTAGGAACCTTTCTGAAAATCAATATTAAATGTAAATGAATAAATAGTGTTTGCTCATGATATAATTTGTTCCACCACTGCATAAATAGCATGCATAGAAAAACAGATGTGATAGTATCATATAGAGGTTGTTGAAAGGAAATTCTTGGCTACTTTTTCAAAGTAGTGTGGAAATTCTCACTAGTGCAGAGTAAGTTCTGTGTGCTGCAGAGAAGAAAGCAAATATGAGTCTGTGCTTGTACCCAAACAATGGTCACAGTTCAGTGGGGATGTAAGAATATAAATGCACAAATATAGATTAGGTACTATTATAAAATGTCAAATAGTAGAGTGTAATTTGAACAGTGCTTTTTAACTGAGAATATGTTATGTGTGGTGTGTTTTTAAAATATAGATGCCAGGACCATACATGTATTGACCAAATAAGTTTCTAAGGTTGGAGCCTGGAAATGTATAATTTTAAACTCCACAGGTGATTCCAAAATGCACTATGAATAACAACCACTGGATTAACATTAATATGTTAATTATGCAGATTAAAAAAGAAGAGGTTCATTTGGGCTGGGTTTTAAAAGATGGCTTCATAGAAGAGATGAGATTTGAATGAAAGATGAGATATGACAGAAGGTAGGTGAAACAGATGTTTTTCTTTTACTTTTTAGCTCAAAATAAAAAAGTGCCTTTAAGGATTTTTTCTACATTTCAGATTCCTAATTGGATTGATCTAGAATAGATAATAAAACTTATAACAGTAAATACCTGGAAATGTTCAATTATCTTGTAATATATCCATGATATGGTTACATGAAACTCAGGTAAAAGTCTTGCTTAAAAGCTCATAAATTTCTACAGATTAGCATTAATATCTTAATTTCAAAAATTTTATCACAATTAGTAAATGCATTTTAGACTACAAGTTGCCTTTTGGTGTTTTATTCAAATTTGGTTTCTTAGATCTTTAACAAAGGGATTGGTATCTAGAAGATGAATAACATATATTTGTTGAATGAATTAAATATTTGGATTTACTCGGTTTATTCATTCCACCTTGTTTGTGGGGCAGATTTCAACAGCCTCCATTTGAAAGATCAAGAATTTTACCTATAAAGGTTTTGCTTTCTTTGTTTCTTTCTTGATCCAGAACCAATGAGCTGGCAAAGACTTTCAACAACCATTAGCTTTTAGGCTTTTTCTTTCCCAATGAAAAGACCGAAGAGAAAGAAGAAAAGTGGAAAAGGCAAAAGAGTTCCAAGCATCCTAACACCAGGGGAGTTCTCCGTCCATGTGTATGCCTACACCAGCTGGCAAAACCCTCTCCTCAGACCAGTCTCTCCAGAGGGAGGAGCAAGCAAAGTCACCAACCTGTCAATGGGAAGGAGCAAGGCCTCCCCACTTTGCCCAATTTTGTCATTGTTTTGGTTTGGATTGTTAATAGAATTGTAAAGGCATGACAGCCAGAAAGGTCACTAAGAATATCTTGCTGCATTACATCTCCTTGGTGCCGTTGTTGTTATAGAAAAAAATGTCAGAAGATATTCATATTTCCTCAGTGTAATTTTATAAGTGATTTTGGAAACAATTTCATAGGGGGAAAAATAAGAAGAAGAAGAAAGAATGGACAGAAAACAAAACACAGATGGGAAAAGAGTATGGTAAGCTGTTGACAGAAGACTTTGATTCTATTATTCATATACATGTTTTGGAGAATAAAGGGGAAGAAAATGGAAGGCATCATACAGTGTTTAGTTATGGACATGTATTTGTAAAATATGTTTAGTGTGAGACAGCTTTAATAATAAGGATAGACACTCATGCTGGTATTAGAGAAAGCAGGAATAGCATCCAGAAGAGGGAGCTTGGGCAGAAGCAGCTGTCACAATACAGGATGCCTGTGAGCTCAGCCTTGGTGACATTCAGGAGAAGTCCAGGTTGTCCCATTGACTGATTATGGTTCAGTTGACATGGCTCTAAGCTGGAGGTGCTTAAACAAATGGCCACTTTTCCCTAAAGAACTATTGAATGAACTCTTGATGTGACTACATTCTATCAATATAACAAACACGTGGAATTCTTAGTTGGACCAAAACTCAAGACTTCCAAATTACTAACTGGACTCTTAGTAACTATACTGGCTGCAAAATGAACTCAGGAACTATGATTTTGAAAATGTCTGGTACCTGGCTCAAGTCATATAGCTACTGGCCATCATACTGTTGCACTTTTTTGGCCCCTCCAGCTGCCTCATGATCACCTCATCCCAGACAAGCCTGATTGTCATCAGTGAAAAACACACCAAAAATAAATATGATTACGTAATTATTTATAAGGATTGAAACTGAATATATCTTAAACTGTTTAATTCACATTTAGTTGCACAAAACAGCTGAAAGTAAAATGAATTTATGTTTAATAATATTTCAAGGGTGGCTCATCACATTCATGGCCTACATGTCATCTTGAGTACACCAGTAATTTTCATTAGACAGGGGTGTGCTGGAGCCACAGGTCCATGACATCCAAATACATGCATTTTTCCTCAACCAGACCTTCAGTCACCTCACTTTGGTAGCTTGAAGTGGACCCTGGTGGGAATTTTATACCACAGAAATTGGCAAATGGGATGTCTTGGTCCCTTTGGGCTGTTACAACAAAATAGCAGAGACTAGGTGGCTTATCAACAACAGAAATTTATTTCTCACAGTTCTGGAGGCTGGACATCTGAGATCAGGTGCCAGTATGGTCAGGTGCTGGCCCTCTTCCAGGTTGCAAACTTCTTGTATCCTCATGTGGTGGAAGGGGCTAAGGAGCCCTGTGGGACCTCTAATCCCATTCAAGAAGGTACAACCATCATGACCAAATTACCTCCCACAGGCCCCACCTTCTAACACCATCAGATTGTGCATTAGAATTCCAATAAGTAAACTTAGCAGGGGTGGGACACAAATATTCAGACCATAGCATTCTGCAAATCAGGGCTTTCTATTTTTCTTTTGTAGAGAGCCACTGAGACAGTTAACCAGCAAACCACTGAGTTACATGCACATTTTAGAAGAGACCTAATATAAACACACGTTTTTGTAATTAAGAATATTGCTTGCTGGGTAAATATTTAAAGACACTGCCTAAAAGAGATGGTATTTTGTTAGACTGCCAAGGCTCACATTGCTATTAGCCGTCAATTAACCTCCTTGTGTCTTAGTCTTCCTACCCTTAAAATGAGAACATTATAATACCTACTTCATAGAATTGTTCTGCTGATTAAATGAGTTAATATATGTGATGCACTTTAGAAAGTGCCCAGCACAGAGAAGGTGCTCAATAAGTATTTTCTATTAGTATTAACAGGAGATGAGACTATATGATTGTTTACAGTCCTCGCATAAAAGGCTGTCTAAATTGTGTTATTTTCTTTGTTGAGCTTTTATATCTTTTAGAAGCCCATACCCACCTTCTAAATATTTCGTGAGGATCAGTTAAATGAAAGCACATCAAATCACTTTGAAATGCATAAAGCACTATGCAATGAAAGGTGGAATAATTATGTAAAAGGCATCATCTTGAATTTTGTTTATACTGCATCTTTGAAATGAGCATCAGATTTTTCTCTAGGCTGTTACTGCTCCTAGAGAAACAAACACAAATGGTGCCCAAACCTCCTACTGAATAGTTTTAGGCAACGGCATTTATCAAAATACCGCAGGTCACTAAATGTACAAAGACTCAAATCAAATCAAATCACATCTTAGTGTCAAGCCAGCATGGTAATTTAGGCAAATAAGCCTTTGTTTGGTAATTCAAGGATCTTCTGATTTGTAGAATGCACTAGCACAACAAACAGAAAATCTTACATGTAGGCTAAGTTTTGCAAAATAGAATATTAAAATGCAATTTCTTTTAGAGAAAAAAATTAGTTTGTCTTTTCTGATGATTGTTTCCAGCCAAATTAAAACTAATTTTGGGGTGTACATGCAGATGTTCCCATTTTATGTTGACCTTCTAGCCAAGCACTGCAGAAAAAGAGAAGAAACGTGTTTTAAATATATTTTCTTACACTCAAAACTTCTAAGAAACCCAGTCTTTGGAGTGCAGGCTTCCTTTCTTCAGCCACATAGTCCTGTGATCTCTCTTCATTGAGTCTTGGGTGGGTTTGCACTTGGATCCCCTGGTTCAATGATGGGGAGGGAGATCTGATCCCTGAGGCTTCCTCTCCCCCAAAGCTGGCTCTGCTGATGGGGGCTGGGGGTTGGGACGATGGTGCAAGACTAAAGGCTGGGGGGAAGGGGGAGCCAGGCTGTTTCTCCCAACAGCCAGCTTGCCTCCTGTGCCTTCTCAGGCAGCAGCTATGTCTCTTCCATGCTCTACTTCCCACTGCTGGAGCCTGCCACGGTTGCAGCTCTCATCAGGTAACCCAAGGCTCCTGTTTTGCGGTAGCACCTCCTGGTCCTTGTGTCCCTGCAGCTTGGGGTTGGTTATGGCCTGCCCCTGTTGCTAATTTCTGGGTTGCCTCACTTTTCTCTGGTTGGCTTCATCTATCCCTTTCAGCACATTTTGTGCTTTAATCAGTTCCCTGCATGAGAAGCCAACATTTAAGTATTCCAGGTGAATCCTGTTCACCTTGGCTGGACCCTGATTGGCCCAAGATCTAACACAGGCCACCTGCTCAACTGAATTCTAAGGTATGTGACACTGTTGAAAGTGCAGTCCCTCTGTACCCATCACAAAGGTCTCAAAGGCCCTTCTGGAGCATGAAATCCTGCAATCACTGTTCCCTTTGTAGCTCTTCCCCTTTAGTTAAATGACCGCTCTACTTCGAGCCTGCTCTGGGCCAGATCTCTGAGATGGAGGCAGAGAAAAAGTAATTTTCTTTGTTTCTGCTAACATCAGAGTCACAAGACCCTCAGCCATTACACTTGTTAGCCTAGCCTGCCCCTTCTTCAGGCCACACCCCTCAAATTCTCTTACTGGTGGCGGTTCTCTCAGATATTAGTACCCCTCCTAGAAAGTCACAAAGGATGACAGAGTCTCCAGATAGTTTCCATGTATGTGATGATAGGACTAGAATATGGATCTGTGAGTTGTTACCATTCTAAAATTATATCCCTTCTGCTTTCTTTTCAAGGAAGTAAATTTGGGTCACAAAACAACTCCATAACTTAAATTGGTCTTAGGGAGTTCAAATTAGCTCTATAAATATACGCTTAATCCAAAAGTATCAAGCTAGGGTTATATGCCCATGCATTTGTTTAACTTATTTTGGACTCTGAAACATACTTTAATGCTGAATTTCTAAAAATAATATTTTATAAAGATTTTTTGCATGTTTCCCTACACTCCATCTTAATGCATTGCCTGTGCTGCTCCCCCTTCCTGAAATGATCTTCTTTTTCCTTCTATTTTCTTTTGTTTTTCTATGAATTCTCAATCAAATAACCATCTTTCCAGGAGTGTTCTCTGAACTTTCCTACTCACTTGACCCCTGTTCATGCCCCAAAAGGATCTGTGTGAAATATATTTAATGTCTCTATCTCCAGTTAGACTTTAAGCTCTATAATGAAAGGACTATGTTTCATCTTTGTAGACCTAGTGCTCTGTAACTTCCTTGGTACTTAGGAATTATTCAAAATATATTTAACCATTTTTGAACAACACCCTAAAGGTTCCAAGGCTTCTCATGCTGGACAAAAAATTAATATTTGGATCTTGGAATGGAAGGTTTGCTTTGTTTTTTATACTAGGAATATTTTACTAACACGAAACAGCCAGGGGTTATTTCACAAAATGCCTAGTGTTTGTGCCCCACATATGGAAGTACTTACACTTTTGTTGAACAACTTTGATAGCTAGGGAAATGATTTGAATTCTCCAAGAAGAGAATGCTAAGAATATTATGGATATATATAAATTGGAAAAGGAGATTGAGGAATTGTCTAAAACTGAGACAAAGCACCAAATGCAGTTACACATGTATGAGAACACTTAATAAAGATGCAAGTTTGTAGGAGGTTGGTACTGTTTCTTCCCATGAAGTCCAACATAGCACTTTAACAAATTTAGAACAAAACTTCTCAACTCTTTCTCTTGTTTATGTTCTCCTTCACTAGAAGTTGCATCCTCTTTCTGTGTCTGTCTTCCTAAATTTAAGCCCTTATTTTCAGTGTCCATCTAAGTATATTCCCATTGCCTCCATTGTCAGTTAAGTAAATACCATGTCTCTAATTTCCTTTGAAAAGGAGCTCAACTGTGCTCTGTTTATTCAATTTATAGCGGTTCTCTTTGCACATTTTGGTCCATTGACTCTGGTGTCTTTTCTCAGGCAGCTGTGTATTCTACCCAATTAGACTCAGAGCTTGGCAGAGGGAGGTACTTTTTCTTTTCCATCTCCTCACAGCATGTTCACAATGTAGGCTTGTGGACTAAATGTCTTCCTGATTTCATCAATATCTGTGCTAATATTTTTAGCTCCTCATTGAATAAAAACACTGGTGTGCTCACTGTGTGGCTGGACTCATGGGCATTTAGTCACCCACATAGGACACAGCTCTGAATGGCTCCTTCATTCCATACCAGAATCTGTGGGCTGGGCACACAAAGACCTCAAGATCCTTTGCCACTTTTCTTTAGACCAGGAACCAGGAATGTTCCTAAGCTACTTCTCCCACCATTCATAGTTTGTTCTCTGTCGCTGAACTTGTTCATTTCCTTCATGGTACTTGTGATAATTAGTACAATAGGAAGTATGTGTAGAATAAGCACACGAGGTAAATAAAGTTAAATTTACATAAATTTGGAAAATATATAGTAGATATAAAATATATGCATATATATGTATAAGTAATATATACAAAAACACCCATGTTTTTGAGTGTACATACATGTGTGTTTTGTATTTTCATTTTTTCTTACCCCCACAGATTTTCTTCTCCATGACTTGCTTCACCGCTTAACACCCAAATGTAACACAAAACCTGACATATCTCGTAGGTACTCATAAATATTTGTTGAATAAATAATATGTGAATGTTCATTTCCAAATGAAGATATGAAAGCAAATAATTATTTCCAATCTTAGTCACATCAGATCTTAAGTTTACTGACCACAAAGTGAAAAGAGGAGAGAACTAAGTCAATATTCTTGTCTCTACTCCAAAATTTCATAGGTTTATAATGTCTCCTATGAGAAAGAGGCTCTCAGATTTCTCAGTTTGTTTTTATCTACAGAGGAAAAAAGAGGAAAGCAAGAAATTTTCTGCTGTCCATTGTTTTTGTTTTTGTTTTTTTAAAAGATTGATTGATTGATTGATTGATTGCTATGTTGGGTCTTCGTTTCTGTGCTAGGGCTTTCTCTAGTTGCGGCAAGTGGGGGCCACTCTTCATCACGGTGCGCGGGCCTGTCACTATCGCGGCCTCTCTTGTTGCGGAGCACAGGCTCCAGACGCTCAGGCTCAGTAGTTGTGGCTCACGGGCCTAGTTGCTCCGCGGCATGTGGGATCTTCCCAGACCAGGGCTCGAACCCATGTCCCCTGCATTAGCAGGCAGATTCTCAACCACTGCGCCACCAGGGAAGCCCTGCTGTCCATTGTTGATGCTACTCACTAATAAAAACTACTGATATTTTAACAAAAAGCTAATGATTTCCAAATAATGTAGCAATAAATGAATTGGATGCTTTACTATTTACTTTTATTTATTCTCTATGAGCAGAAACATATTATCTTTAGAATACATTTATAGCATGTGCACGTCTTTCTCTTAAATAAAAATTCTGATGTCTACAAAGAAAGAGTGGGACATAACTATAGAAGTAGCTGCAGAATGCAGGAATTGACAAGGACTGTGAGCCGGACTGCCTGGTTTCAAGCCCTGGCTCTACTGTTTTCTAGCATTGAGATCACAGGAGAGTTAGGTCATCTTGCTTTGTTTCTATTTCTTCATTTGTAAAAAGGAGATGATAATAGTACCTAACTCATTGAACTTATTAGGATTAAATTAGTTAGAACATGTAAAGTCCTTAGCATAATGCCTCACACATAAAAAAACACTCATAAATGTTAACTAATCATATTCTTATTCTTTGTATTATTATTTTTGCCACCATATCCAAATTAAGACAGTTTTGCTTCTAATGTAGAATGGATAAATTCTCATTAAGACTGAGCAAGGGAAAAATAGAGAATGTACATGTAAATAACATTAAGTATGAAAGGGGAATATAGTCATAGGTGCATTAGAAAAAACAAAAGGCATAGTAGAAAGTCAAGATTCTAGGATTTTGTTATGTCCTCTTAATAAAGTTTTTCTTTAATTCTTACCCCAATAGATGTTTCCTTCCTATACCTTTTAAATACCTAATGATGAAGATCATGCTTATTCCATCTTCTTTGCTCTAAAAGAGCCATAAAGACACCAAGACACTGCTGCCCTCTGAGCTCTCTGACTGAGAGAGACTGCCTGCAGCGCTGCTGGGTGACACCACCCACACACAGAAGCACCTCTCCAGCACCCTGTCTCCTGGGATTTCCCTTGACTCCATTTCCTCTGAGTAGCAGCCCTGAGCCTTCTTCTCTGGACAGACTCCTGCTGTGAAGGACTTCCTCACCTGTGAAACTGTCAGAGCAGCTCCCAGTAAAGTTTATGTGTGCTAATGCCACCTTGTCCTATCTCTCTTGTCATATCTATCATCTCCTTGCAAAATCACCTGCAACCCCCTAGAGAAGCTCAAAGGGAAGACCTGCCTTCAGAAGTCTACCTGGAAATAATTAGCATAGACATGGCATTAAGGCCATGAGACTCAATGATACTATTACAAGAGGAGTATATAGAAATAAGGCAGGAGGGCCCAGAACTAAATCTGAAGTTACAAAATATGAGATCTGGTAAAGGGGAGGAAACATACAAATGTAACCACTTGGTCAATTCCTTCTTGTATTCTGTCACTCAGGCTGTAGCAGAAACTAGTTGAGACACTGCCATTATGTTAGCCCTTATTCAGCCCTTATTCTTTCCGCCCATTCAACTGGTCTCCTACAGATGTTTTCTCCCCCTTTCTTTCTTGCTTGATTGCACTCTGAAAATGATTGCCCTCTAGCTAGCTAAGCACACTCCTTAACACTCCTGTCCTTTGTGAGCATTCTTCATTCCAGAAAGAAGGTCTTGGAACAATAACCTCAGGGACCACCAGAACCTGTTCTGGAACCACCTGACGCCAGCCCTGGCGATCTCAATGTCTCCAGGAGGAAAGAAGAATGCAAGACTACATCAGCCCTGATCCTTATCTACAGCCCTATTTTCCACCCTGAAACTACAAGACCCCTTCCTATTTCCCAGGAAGGGGGCACAGTCTTGAGGGTGTTAGCTTGCCATGGCCCCATTTGCCTGGCAAAGCAATAAAGCTACTCTTTTCTACTCCTCCAAAGCCCTGTCTCTGCGTTTCTGTTGGGCAGCGGTTAACAGAGGCTGGGCTTTCAGCAACAAGGCCAGAAACTGGTTCCTCTAGGACAAAATCCTGCCTCCTCCCTTGCTAAGCCACGCTGCGCTAGAATGACTGACTTCTTTCTGCTCCTGTGGTTTTTCTATATTATTGCTATACCACACGTTATTGAATGTATCTGGTTATTATTCGTCTGTCTCCACAGGGGGCTGTCCTTGAAGGCAGAACATGTGTTCATCTCTAAATTCCATGGATCTACCACAGCACCTGACATAGAGCAATAAATATGTTCTAAATAATGACTGAACAAAGGAACAAATCACATAATCTGACTGTATTAGAGTGAAAAGGGTGATGCTCGTGTTGTGGTGACAGAGGACTTCCCGTGCCTGGCGTCTTTCATTTCATGATGATGATATTGCTGTCTGTTCCTGTTTCTCCATCTGAAGTTAATTGAACTCTTACCCTAAGTAAAGACATAGGGCTCATATGTATTGTATCATAGGACCCATATGTAGACATAAAGGAGTAATGTGAAAACATTTCAAGTAATTAGAAATGCAGGTAGTTCCATTAAAAACTCAAGATGGCACAATATTTTGGGCCAGTTTAAAGTATATCCTATAATACCATTATATTAATTTGGTTTTACTTCTTTAGAGAAACTTAAAGAAATACTGACATTTTAGGTCACGTTGTATAAGATCTGAATCTGAGTCACCTCTGAGACAATTTTCCATTCTCATTAAATTCTCTTTTTGTGATTTCAGTGCTTTAGCTTTTCATTCATTTAAGGGCACAAGGCTGGTTCAAGAATGTATGGAGTTGTTAGATCATTGCTTCCATATATTTTTTTACTAAGATACATATTCATCATTCACAATTTGGCCTTTGGAAAGAAAGACTAACTAGTATTAGAAATGTCTGTGACCTCTACATCACAGAACTTAATAACCAAGGTAGAATAAGCATTCATAAATACTTCATAGAAAAAATAAATAGACTGTATAAAAGATCACAGAGGCCAATCAAGTAATATAAAATTACATCCACAAAAGTCCTCTAGATGTGGTGGTGCAACATCCTCTACTTCTTTAACTACGAAACAAAATTCATGAAAGCTTTTCAGTATAAAAGAGGAACAGCAGCAATTTTTGGACATTGATTATGAGAAGCACCCTGACTTCAAAATTTTAAATTGAATAAGTATGTCTTAGAACGGTTTTTCATTGAAGCACTATTTACAATAGCCAGGATATGGAAGCAACCTAAGTGTCCATTGACAGATGAATGGATAAAGAAGATGTGGCACATATATACAATGGAACATTACTCAGCCATAAATAGAAAAGAAATTGAGTTATTTGTAGTGAGGTGGATGGACCTAGAGTCTGTCATACAGAGTGAAGTAAATCAGAAAGAGAAAAACAAATACTGAATGCTAACACATATATATGGAATCTAAAAAAAAAAAATGGTTCTGATGAATCTAGGGGCAGGACAGGAATAAAGACACAGACATAGAAGATGGAATTGAGGACACGATGAGGGGGAAGGGTAAGCTGGGATGAAGTGAGAGAGTAGCATTGACATATATACACTACCAAATGTAAAATAGATAGCTAGTGGGAAGTAGCTGCATAGCACAGGGAGATGAGCTCAGTGATTTGTGGCCACATAGAGGGGTGGGATAGGGAGGGTGGGAGGGAGGCACAAGAGGGAAGGGATACGGGGATATATGTATACATATAGCTGATTCACTTTGTTATACAGCAGAAACTAACACAACATTGTAAAGCAATTATACTCCAATAAAGATGTTAAAAAAAAAACCCAAAAAAACCCTTGTGAGTCACAACTGACTACTGAACTGAATTCATTTCTATGGAAGGAAGCAATGGTTAAAAATGTTTCAGAATTCTGTATTTATGTTATGTAATTATCTATGATTATATATAACTGTAAGTAATTACATATTAACTTACATAAATATTATGTTTTATTTACTTATTGATATCTGTTTGTGAAAATACTGACTGAGGTTTATCCCTCCTTTGATAAAAAAAAGGAAAATTATAGACCTAAGTAGGAAAATCCCCACAAGTAAAATTAAAGACTTAAGTAGGAAAATCCCCACACACTAATTATTATTGTTGCTATCAGTAAACACATTTCATAATGATTTTCCATTTACAGAATACTTTTGCAATCATTTCTCAGCATTCTTATTTTATCCTTAGATCCAAAACTATACAGGTTATAAAGGCAATAGAGGTTGCACATTTTAATACTCATTTTCTACTTGTTCTTTCCTGATAAAAAATTTAAAAAGAGTCCAAATACCTAATAAGTCTTTCGGTTGCATAGGTAAATGAAGTGTGTTTTTCTGGAAAGTGAAGGTGGAATTATGGTTGCCAAGGAACCTCGGGGACTTTTCTGAATGTATGTGAATGTCAGATTACAAAGGCCACAACGTTATAAATTCAAGAAACCAGAATAATTATCTTCTTAATAATGGGCAAATCAATAATATGTTTTGCATTATTTCTCTGTAATTTTTCAAATACTATAGTTTTTGCATACCCAGAATAATGCCCACATAAATTTCTTGTTTTCTTGAGTAATAAATGACCTTCCAGAGGTGAGAAGAAGTTCATGTATTTTTTTTAACCCACAGAAAGGAGAAAAAGGATAGTTGTCCTCTGAGGCACAGACACTGTGCACTTCTGGCCCTGAAGACACCTGCCTTCTCCTCTAAATAAAAACTGTTTCAAGGCACTTGATGCTCTGGGAGCTTATTCAGTGTGCATTGTAGGAAATAATACCTCTATTTACAGCTCTCTGTGCTCATTTACGTAGCATTCCTGTAACTGGAAACTACCGAAAGGAAAGATTGTGACTGTATGGAATTACTGTTTCCTAGCTGGTCTACAGGAATCACCCAATATCATTGCCATTATTGAGTGACTGAACATGGTGCTAAGCACTTTGCAGGGACTGACTCATTCAGTCCTCTCAAAACCTTTTCAATAGGTCAGGTATTATGATATAGGTACTATGCTATCTCTATTTTACCAATAAGGAGACTGAGGCTCAGAGAGATCAAATAACTTTCCATAATCTTACAACTTGTAAATATTAAGCTGAATAAAAACACAGGAAATTGTTCAAGGCACAAAAACATGTATGTTTATTGGAAGGAATATCACAATCTTCAGCTTAAGTAGCTCAGTTCTGCTTACATGGGATATTGGGGGTGTTATCAAAGGTTATATAAGAAAATATGGGTGATGCATTATCAAATGACTTGGAAACAAAAAGTTAGACATTTTTTCCTGACAAGTATTTCTGAACCTTTGATACACTCCATCAGTCTCCAGGAGGGGATGTAGTTTTCCCAACACATTTGATCACAGCTCTCCCTTCTGCCACCCTCTGCATGTAATAGCATCTTAAGGGGAGAGCATTCCAGGAAATGCTTTGGAAAACTTTAACTTTGGAATATCCTAAGGTTATTCATCCACCTATGCCAAAGCTCCATTGCCTACTCAAGTACCACATTTCCTTCATGAAAACATTCCTGTTTCCCTTATGCCAAGAAGAAATTTCCTTTTTCAAACCATTTTTTAAATTTCTGATGTAAAATAGTCAGTTGCTATTTATGATATAACTGTAACCGGGGAAATATGAACTTTTAAAAATATTATATATTTTTCAAATATATATATACACATATATACATATGTACATATGTATACATATCAGAATACACACACACACACCAGAATTTACACATTCAAATGAAATCTCTTTTAAGTGGCCACCAATGAGGAGCCATGCATCACCCAAATAATTTTTTAAATTTCTTTTTGGAGTTGGATTTAAAGTTAAAGTTTAAAGAACTATAGTTTACATAGCTATGATTTTTTTCTTGTGATGAGAACGTTTAAGATCTACTCTCTTAGCAAATTTCAAATATGCAACACAGTATTATTAATTATAGTTACCATGCTGTGATCATTTTGCAATATATACAAATATTGAATACTAAGTTGTCTACCTGATTCTAATATGTCATATGTCAATTATATCTCAAATAAAATAAGTAAATAAGAAATACGTTTTAAGAATCCTCATGATGCTCTCATCCTTTTAGGGTTGAAGAATTTCTGGAATGTATCAAAACACTTTGAAGCAAGTTGAAATTGAGACTATCAAGTAATAAAATTGATTTTCTTAAGAGACTTAGAAACTGGTTCTGAGAACAGTTGCGAAAGTGGATTAGAACATATGTATTAGAATATGATGGAGTTAAATATGCATGTAGGCTCATGACTTGCCTACTTTGGGGAAGTAAATACAACTTGTTACATTAAATGAGGGTTATATATTTAATGCCTTCAAGCAAATTAAATATGCAAAATCCTTGGGTATAAGAAAAACAGATAATAATGAAAATAAGAAAGTGAGTGTCCCACCTTGTAGGTAAAAATAAAAAAATAAAAACATTCACTGCAAAAACAAAAAACAAAAAGCCAGAGAAGCTTCTGATATTGAAGGAGGGAATGGGGAAGGGGAGTATCATCTGTTTGAGTCTGTTTTTCGTCTCTTGAGGTGTCCTTGGGTTATGTATTCTAAACCTTAGGGTTTCCCAGAAACATTTAATAATAGAAAGGTGATGAGGTTTAACTGCACGTAGACCTGAATTTGAACCAGAAAAATCATGTACAAAGAAGTTACCAAATCTGTTTAAGTCTCACTTTCCTCGTCTAGAAAGTTATTGAATTGAGACAATGTGACAATGTAAAGAAATGCACTAGCCTAATGCCTAATTAAATGCTGATAATTTATTTAATAACTAGAATTTAAAAACCATAATGTTTTGGAGATTGGTTCAAGACGATGGAGTAGAAGGATGAGCGCTCACTCCCTATTGCGAGAGCACTGGAATCACAACTAAGTGATGAACAATCATCAACAGGAAGACACTGGAAATCATCAAGAAAGATACCCCATATCCAAAGACAAAGGAGAAGCCACAAAGAGATGGTAGGAGGGGCGCAATCACAATAAAATCAAATCCCATGACCGCTGGGTGGGTGACTCACAAACTGGAGAACAATTATACCACAGAAGTCCACTCACTGGAGTGAACATTCTGAGCCCCACGTCAGGCTTCCCAACCTGGGGGTCTGGCAACAGGAGGAGGAATTCCCAGAGACAGACTTTGAAGCCTAGAGGGATGTGATTGCAGGACTTTGACTGGATGGGGGAAACAGAGACTCCACTCTTGGAGGGCACACACAAAGTACTGTGCACATAAAGACCAAGGGGGAAGGAACAGTGAACACATAGGAGACTGAACCAGACCTACCTGCTAGTGTTGGAGGGTCTCCTGCAGAAGAAGGGGGTGGCTGTGGGTCACCACAGGGACAAGTACACCGGCAGCAGAAGTTCTGGGAAGTATTTCTTGGTGTGAGCCCTCCCAGAGCCCGCCATTAGCTTCATCAAAAAGGCTGCAGGCACCAGTGCTGGGTCACCTCAGGCCAAACAAACAACAGGGAGGGAACTCAGCCCCACCCATCAGCAGACAAGCAGATTAATGTTTTACTGAGCTCTGCCCACCAGAGCAACACCAAGCTCTACCTACCACCAGTTCCTCCCATGAGGAAGCTTGCACAAGCCTCTTAGATAGCCACATCCACCAGAGGGCAAACAGCAGGAGCAAGAAGAACTACAGGCCTGCAGCCTGTGGAACAAAAACCACAGTCACAGAAAGACAGACAAGATGAAAAGGCAGAGGGCTATGTACCAGATGAAGGAACAAGATAAAACCCCAGAAAAACAAATAAATGAAGTGGAGATAGGAAACTTCCAGAAAAAAAACTCAGAATAATGATAGTGAAGATGATCCAGGACCTCAGAAGAAGAATGGAGGCAACAATTAAGAAGATGCAAGAAATGTTTAACAAAGACCTAGAAGAATTAAAGAACAAACACCTAGAAGAATTAAAGAACAAACAAACAGAGATGAACAATACAATAAATGAAATGAAAAATACACTAGAAGGAATCAATAGCAGAATAACTGAGGCAAAAAACAGATTAGCAACCTGGAAGACAGAATGGTGGAATTCACTGCTGCAGAAGAGAATAAAGAATAAAGAATGAAAAGAAAGGAAGACAGCCTAAGAGACCTCTGGGACAACATTAAGCACACCAACATTCTCATTATAGCGGTCCCAGAAGGAGAAGAGAGAGAGAAAGGACCCGAGAAAATATTTGAAGAGATTATAGTCGAAAACTTCCTTAACATGGGAAAGGAAATAGCCACCCAAGTCCAGGAAGTGCAGAGAGTCCCAGGCAGGAAAAAACCAAGGAGAAACACACAGAGACACATAGTAATCAAATTGACAAAAATTAAAGACAAAGAAAAATTATTAAAAGCAACAAGGGAAAAACAACAAATAACATACAAGGGAACTCCCATAAGGTTAACAGCTGATTTCTCAGCAGAAACTCTACAAGCCAGAAGGGAGTGGCATGATATATTTAAACCAATGAAAGGGAAGAACCTACAACCAAGATTACTCTACCTGGCAAGGATCTCATTCAGATTTGACAGAGAAATCAAAAGCTTTACAGACCAGCAAGAGCTAAGAGAATTCAGCACCACAAAACCAGCTCTACAACAAATGTTAAAGAAACTTCTTTAAGTAGGAAACACAAGTGAAGAAAAGGACCTACAAAAACAAACACAAAACAATTAAGAAAATGGTCATAGGAACATACGTATCGATAATTACCTTAAATGTGAATGGATTAAAAGCTCCAACCAAAAGACACGGGCTCGCTGAATGGATACAAAAACAAGACCCATATATATGCTGTCTACAAGAGACCCACTTCAGACCTAAGGACACATACAGACTGAAAGTGAGGGGACAGGAAAAGATATTCCATGCAAATGGAAATCAAAAGAAAGCTGGAGCAACAATACTCATATCAGATAAAATAGACTTTAAAATAAAGAATGTTACAAGATACAAGGAAGCACGCTGCATAATGATCAAGGTTTCATTCCAAGAAGAAGATGTAACAATTATAAATATATATGCACCCAACATAGGAGCACCTCAATACATAAGGCAACTGCTAACAGCTATAAAATAGGAAATGGACAGTAACACAGTAATAATGGGGGACTTTAACACCTCACTTACACCAATAGGCAGATCATCCAGACAGAAAATTAATATGGAAACACAAGCTTTAAATGACACAATAGACCAGATAGATTTAATTGATATTTATAGGACATTCCATCCAAAAACAGCAGATTACCCTTGCTTCTCAATTGCACATGGAACATTCACCAGGATACATGATATCTTGGGTCACAAATCAAGCCTTGGTAAATTTAAGAAATTAGAAACCATATCAAGCATCTTTGCCAACCACAACAGTATGAGATTAGAAATAAACTACAGGGAAAAAATGTAAAAAACACAAACACATGGAGGCTAAACAATACGTTATTAAATAATGAAGAGATCACTGAAGAAATCAAAGAGGAAATCAAAACATACCTTGAGACAAATGACAAGGAAAACACAACGATCCAAAACCTATGAGTTGCAGCAAAAGCAGTTCTAAGAGGGAAGTTTATAGGAATACAATGTTACCTCAAGAAACAAGAAAAATCTCAAATAAACAATCTAAACTTACACTTAAAGGAACTAGAGAAAGAAGAACAAACAATACCCAATGTTAGTAGAAGGAAAGAAATCATAACGATCAGATCAGAAATAAATGAAATAGAGACAAAGAAAACAATAGCAAAGATCAGTAAAATGAAAAGATGGTTCTTTGAGAAGATAAACAAAATTGATAAGCCATTAGCCAGACTCATCAAGAAAAAGAGGGAGAGGACTCAAATAAATAAAATTAGAAATGAAAAAGGAGAAGTTATAACAGACACCGCAGAAATACAAAGCATCCTAAGAGACTACTACAAGCCACTCTATGCCAATAAAATGGACATCCTGGAAGAAATGGACAAATTCTTAGAAAGGTATAACCTTCCAAGGCTGAACCAGGAAGAAAAAGAAAATATGAACAGACCAATCACAGTAATGAAATTGAAACTGTGATTTAAAATCGTCCAACAAACAAAAGTCCAGGACCAGATGGCTTCACAGGTGAATTCTATCAAACATTTAGAGAAGAGCTAACACCCATCCTTCTCAAACTCTTCCAAAATATTGCAGTGGAAGGAACATTCCCAAACTCATTCTATGAGGCCACCATCACCCTCATACTAAAACCAGACAAAGATACTACAAAAAAGAAAATTACAGACCAATATCACTAATGAATATAGATGCAAAAATCCTGAACAAAATACTAGTGAACATAATCCAACAACACATTAAAAGGATCATACACCACGATCAAGTGGGATTTATCCCAGAGATGCAGGGATTCTTTATCATATGCAAATCAATCAATGTGATACACCATATTAGGAAACTGAGGAATAAAAACCATATGATTATCTCAATAAATGCAGAAAAAGCTTTTGACAAAATTCAACACCCATTTATGCTAAAAACTCTCCAGAAAGTGCACATAGAGGGAACCTACCTCAACATAATAAAGGTCATATATGAGAAACCCACAGCAAACATCATTCTCAATGGTGAAAAACTGAAAGCATTTCCTCTAAGATCAGGAAAAAGACAAGGATGTCCACTCTCACCACTTTTATTCAATGTAGTTTTGGAAGTCCTTGCCATGGCAATCAGAGAAGAAAAAGAAATAAAAGGAATACAAATTGGAAAAGAAAAAGTAAAACTCTCACTGTTTGCAGATGACATGATACTATACATAGAAAATCCTAAACATGCCACCAGAAAGCTACTAGAATGAATCAATGAATTTGGTAAAGTTGCAGAATACAAAATTAATGCACAGAAATCTCTTGCATTCCTATACACTAGCAACAAAATATCAGAAAGAGAAATTAAGGAAACACTCCTATTCCCCACTGCAACAAAAAGAATAAAATACCTAGGAATAAACCTACCTAAGGAGGTAAATGACCTGTACTCAGAAAACTATAAGACACTGATGAAAGATATCCAAGATGACACAAATAGTTGGAGAGATATACCATGTTCTTGGATTGGAAGAATCAATATTGTGAAAATGACTATTCTATCCAAAGCAATCTACAGATTCAAAGCAATCCCTATCAAACTACCAATGGCATTTTTTACAGAACTAGAACAAAAAATCTTAAAATTTGTATGGAAACACAAAAGATCCCAAATAACAAAAGCAATATTGAGGGAAAAAAATGGAGCTGGAGGAATCAGACTCCCTGACTTCAGACTATACTACAAAGCTACAGTAATCAAGACAATATGGTACTGGCACAAAAATAGAAATATAAATCAATGGAACAGGATAGAAGGCCAGAGATAAACTCATGCACCTATGGTCAACTAATCTATGACAAACTAGGCAAGGATATACAATGGAAAAAAGAAAGTCTCTTCATTAAGTGGTGCTGTGAAAACCTGACAGCTACATGTAAAAGAATGAAATTAGAACACTCCCTAACACTATACACAAAAATAAACTAAAGATGGATTAAAGACCTAAATGTAAGATTGGACACTATAAAACTCATAGAGGAAAACATAGGAAGAACAGTCTTTGACTTAAATTACAGCAAGACCTTTTTTGACTCACTTCCTGGAGTAATGGAAATTAAAAAATAATAAACAAATGGGACCTAATGAAACTTAAAAAAGCTTTTGCACAGCAAAGGAAACTATAAACAAGATGAAAAGACAATCCTCAGAATGGGAGAAAATGTTTGCAAATGAATCAACAGGTAAAAGATTAATATCCAAAATATATCAATAGCTCATGCAGCAACAACCCAACCAAAGAATGGGCAGAAGTCTTAAGTAGGCATTTCTCCAAAGAAGACATACAGATGGCCAAGAGGCACATGAAAAACTGCTCAACATCACTAATTATTAGAGAAATGCAAATCAAAACTACAGTGAGGTATCACCTCACACTGGATTAGAATGGGCATCATCAGAAAATAGACAACAGCAAATGCTGGAGAGGATGTGGGGAAAAGGGAACCCTCTTACACTGTTGGTGAGAAAATAAACTGTTATAGCCACTGTGGTTAGCAGTATGGAGGTTCCTTAAAAAACTAAAAATAGAATTACCATATGATCCAACAATCCCACTACTGGACACATACACAGAGAAAACCATAATTCAAAAAGACACATGCACCCCAATGTTCATTGCAGCACTATTTACAATAGCCAGGTCATGGAATCAACCTAGATGCCCATCGACAGATGAATGGATAAAGAAGATGTGGTACATATATACAATGGAATATCACTCAGCCATAAAAAGGAATGAAATTGGGTCATTTGTAGAGATCTGGATGGACCTAGAGACTGTCATACAGAGTGAAGTAAGTCAGAAAGAGAAAAACAAGTATCGTATATTAATGCATATATGTGGAATCTAGAAAAATGGCACAGATGAATGGGTTTGCAGGGCACAAATAGAGACACAGATGTAGAGAACAAAAGTATGGACACCAAGGGGAGAAAGTGGGGGGGAGGGGTGGTGGTGGGATGAATTTGGAATTTGGGATTGACAAATATACACTAATATGTATAAATAGATAACTAATAAGAACTTGCTGTATAAAAATAAATAAATAAATAAAAATTTTAAAAAAAGATGTTCCTAATAAAAATGAGAAAAAAAAATTTTAAATAAAAAATGTAATGTTTTAAATTTGTGAAAGCACTGTTTTGCTTGATCTCTAATTGTCTCTGCATAGAGCTTTAGTATGATTTCTACCAACACTTTAACCAACGTATACTAAACATATCCTAAGTACAGAGATTAGGGAGCCAAAGATTAGGGATGCAAAGATGAAATAGATAAGTTGTGTTCTCAAAAGCTATGGTTGATTGGATAAATGGAGCTCATACCATGTTGCAAAATCGGTGAGAGGAAACATCTCAAGAAAGATACACATGAAGCACTGCCAAACCTTACAGAGAAAGAGGTTGATTCTAACAAGGACCAGGAAAGACTTTATGCTAAGGGATGATGAAAGAGGAATTGGAGGGGTTTCAAGTAGAAATGTATGTAAAGAGATGCTTGAAAATAATAGGAACATTAATAAGTTAAAAGAATGGAGATCCAAAAGTATAGAGTGTTTTCAGGAAAGTGAAATTAGATCCATTGGTTTATACTTTCAAGGGCTTAAAAGAAGTCACAATTAGAATGTAAACTCCAGACAGACTGTGAGGCCTGAAATGCTGAGTGAATAAGAATGGACTTTATTTGATAGGAAGTAGTGAGCCACTGAAAACTTGAACATGGGAGTGGTATGATAAGTGTCATATTTTAGGAAACCTAATCTGGAAACACCTTTATTGGAGAAAGAAAAAAATAGAAGAAAAAGAGCAATAGGAAAGCTGTTGAAGTAACCCACAGGGAAATGAAAGTGCACCTTTGACAATGGAAGGCGGGGTGATTGAAAGCTGGGATGGGAGAGGACTTCTTTGGAGGTTGTGTCACTTTAACACGCACAAGAATATAACTTAGATTTTATGCTTTTGGGGGTGGTTTTGGGCATGCTAATGGAGGTAACCAAGGTCAGAAGTTTTGAATCATCACATGAAGGAGTTGTAAAGAGAAGCCTGTTTAAGAAAATGGCAACAGAGATGGAAAAACAAGAAAAAGTATGAGAGAAAGATGACAATGACAAAGTCTAGTATTAAAATCACCAATCCATCTGTTTTCTGTCTATGACTGCCACCTTTCTTTGGTATTTATGACTTGGTCATGCCCACAATTTCTATATCTACTTACCTAATACCTGGTATGTCTATTAAAGGAAAGTTTTCTTCACTTATTTCTCTTCCATGACATTGAGAATGAGTGGATCCAGTTCAGTTGGCAAAGAAAACAAAAAGTATTCTTTGCCTTTTACAGATTTATTGGCCATTCTCAGGATAAGAGAGTAAGATATTTTGGGTCAGTGGCTGGCTATTATGCTGACTCTAACTTCCTTCAAGCTAGACAGTTATGAATAATAAAAAATGGGTTCTTAGAGAAGTCGAAAAAGCCAGACTCACTAAGCACCCAATAGTCTTCTGTGCAATACAAGGGGGTAGGACATTGTACAACTAAAGTGATATTTTACATGTTGAATTGTTTCTAAGTGTTGAGTTAAACACTGTAAAATGAAAATTTATTTAAGTGAATAGAGTCTCTTGTAGTTAATATATTAAATCACTGAAAGATTACTTTCCTACTGTAAGAATGACTGAAAGGTTATTTCCGTATAGCACTTTATATGTCTTCAAACTTATTATTTAAAAAAAAAAAAAAAGACTTCCACTGAATATCTCTTTATATAATATGTATAATGAACACTATGTATCCATCACTCTACTTCAATCATGATCAGTGTTTTTCCAAATTTTGCCAACATTTTAAATTATCTCATACTTTTTATTAGAGTATTTAAAATCAAATATCAAACATGCCATTTGTAAATAATTCAGTATGCATTTCTAACTGATAGCAATTTTTGACATAATGAGCATACTTTTGTCATACTCTAGATCCTTAATATCATCTATTACCCATTCCATATACACATTTCTCCAATTATGTCAAAGATATTCCTCTACAGTAAGTTTGTTCAAATCAGTATCCAGTACCCAAACAAGGTCCACACATCACTTTTGGTTATCATGTCTTTAACAGTCCTCGTTTCATTTTCTTGACACTTATTTATTGGAAAAACAAATTTCATATTTTATAACCAGGTGGCCACAATATTTTCTGCTTCTAAAGCAAAACCACAGTTCATTCAACATTTGTTCAACTACTGTATAATGAACAATTACTATGTACAGGACAGTGTGCTGGTGCTGAGTGTGATTCAAAGATGTCAGTAAATCATGGTCTCTACTGCTAAAACTGCAATCTGGAGGAAAAAGAAAAATAATAATACACAACAACATTGCAAAAGAAGTTAATTAAGTGGTATAAAATGCTATAGTTTTAAAGGCAGAGGTATGGTTTGGAAGATGAAGGGAGTGTTTTTAGAGAAGTTGGCATGTGAGATGGATGGTTTGCAGTGACAAGTGATTCAAGAGGCAGTTGAGTTGGGAAAGGGGTAAAGAAAGAGAGTACATTATATAATAGAAAAACTTGGAAAAAAATAACATAAACCTTAGAGGTGAGGAAAGTAAGAGATATGTTCAAGGGATTATAAGTGAAATAACTCAATTGAAGAAGCACATTTGTGAGACAGATTCAGGTAAGTAGGGACAGCTTTGGAAGGATTTTGAATGGTAGACTGAGTAGCTTGAACACTGTCCTCAGAGCAGGGAGCCACTAACTAACTCCATTCATTTTTTCACATATAGGAGACTGTTGAACATGACGTAAACATAGATATTCTACTAGTAAGCAAAATGCATCAGCTCACTTCATAAGAAAACTTAACTGTTTATATATTTCAACAACAATCATTTTCAAATATTTATAGTAAGTTGGCAAGATAATCTAATGTTTCATTTTGCCCAAAAATTAGATGCTCCACTTAGAGGAACATAAACAAATTGGAGCTTATTTAACCAACACACAGTACTCAGCAACTGAGAGACCTTCATAACCCAAGAATAATTGTTTGTAGCATAGTATAAAACAATAACCACAACTCAACAAATCTACCATAGGAGAGATAGAAGATGACTCTATTAAAGATATATATATATATATATATATATATATATATGCATGTACATGTGTGTATATCCATGTTTTTCATCTACTATGAAAATACACTTCGTAATATGTCTGTTTTGTTGCCTATCAACAATAAATGTATATTGATACATACATTTTCTGTCTACCAGCACAATGCTAATTGATTTTCATCATTAAAAATCCTCACATGAGAGCTGAATTACCAAACCCTTCCAAGAAAGTATACATCAAACTTAATGCAGTTTGATTGGTAAGTATTTTCTTCTTGCATACTTATTATTTAATAAATGGTGATCCAGGTATTCCATAGCATAGATATTTTTAAATACTTTTGAGTGCCCACATATACCAGACCTTGTACTAAACCTTTGAGGGAATATGATTTTGCATAAAATGTGGTCTTGGTATTGCAGAGTCTTATATTCTAGTACAGATAATTAAATATATACATATATAAGTAAAATAATAGGCAGGATTAGAATAGAGGTGTCAAAGTGGATTAAGTTAGCGTTTTCCAACAACAGCACTATTGACATTTTGTACCAGATAATTCTTAATGGTAAGGAGTCATCCTGTTATTGCGGGATGTTTAGCAGCATCCCTGACCTCTACTCACTAAGTGCCAATAGCACCACCCCAGTTGTGACAACCAAAAATATCTCCACATATTGCCAAATGTTCCTTGAGGACTCAGTGAAAAATCACCTGCAATTTTGAACCAATGTATTAGATGGACAGTCCCATGTGCATTTTGCTAGTGAAAATAACTTCTAGTTGGAGAAACCAAAGTAAGTCCACAGAGGGGCAGGCAGCTAATATGAGTAAGTGCAGAAGAGGAGAGTACTTCAGGGATAGAGAAGACAATGAGAAAGGGGCTAACCTGGAGATGGAAAGCCAAGAATATAAGTATAAATTATGTTCAAGGGTCACATAGCATGTGGTGATCAGGAGATGGTTAGTAGAGAAAAAAACTGATAAAGTAAAAAGCAATCAAATTATAGAGGTCCTTGAATATAAAATAAAGAGAATGTTTTTCATTTCATAGAGATGCCATTTAAACATGTAGGTGAAATGAAAAAAGTATCAGTTTGGAAATGTTAATATGACAGTTCTGAGAAGAATGACTTGGGCAAATGAGATAGTCTATTTTTGGTCTGGTTCTAGGTTAAGGACATAATTTGGCAGAAATTGGAGAAAATATTTGTGAGATATGTTTTTCCCAACATGGGATGAAAGAGGAAAATCAAGAAAAGAAGTAAACTCTATAACTTGTTTCTGTGTTTGTTCTCATAAATTTCTGTTGAAATTGTTTTCTCATAGTAGAGTGGACACTTCATAATAGAGCTGATTGGCAGATGTGCCCCCATTCTCTGGAATCCTTGAACTGGAAAGTTGTAACTGATATTGCAGAGTTGTGAAGACAAAGATGATATTCTCAAAATAACTACAGTGACATATAAACTATGAATCAAGGAATTTAAATAATTTTGCTGAAGAAAAGTAATCAACTTAAATTCCAAGGTCTGGCACAGAGAAAGTGTTCACTACTTATCTGCTGAATGACTTTTATCCACATTGAGGTTCTCACCACACAAGTAGACTTCAAATGTCTTTTCACCTTTCCTATAACTTTTGAGAGTTTTGATCTAATGTTATCTCCATTTGGAACATATAATGTTAGGACAGAACATAATTCAATTTCATGTGATATACAAATGTAATACTAAAACCCCTGAAAACACCATCTAAAGGGTTAAAATATGTACTCTTGAACTACACTGTTCATTTGCTCTGAAAAGATTTACTATCTCTTTGAACATTAAAATCTTGCATGCACAGATGACATGGTATTAAAAATAGGGAGAAAAGGAAGTAACGTCAGAGAGATCTGTTCACACCCACATCTTCTTCCATTCTTGCCCAAAGTCACCCCTGACCTGGATCCAAGAAAGGGGCATTTTCTGAAGTCACAGAGACCTTCTATTCTTTGTTTGCCAACAGGCTAGTATATTTGTCTCAGAAATACTTAAACTTACATTTCTAAGATAACTACATTTGGTAGGCAATTAAAATGTATTTTTTGAAAAATACAGATGCAGTGAAGTAAAAAGAGATTAACTGGTTCTGAATAAATGAGAACCTTGGGAAATTGATGGAGAAAATATAATCTCAGGCATACAAGAATTTTGATTTCGTTAAATGATCAAACTCTAGTTTTTTATAAAAGGGAATTAAATATGGTGGAAATTAAAAAGAGGGTTTTTTCTTTCAGCAATTAGATATAAAATGGATAATAATCAAAAGAAACTTGAATAAGTGAGACAAGTTAAGAGACTGCTACCATAATCCAGATCTTCATTTATCAAAAGGTAAGCTAGGACGAAGTGAGAGTGGCATGGACATATATACACTACCAAAGGTAAGCTGGGACAAAGTGAGAGAGTGTTTTATCATCTGTTAGGTGATAAAAATGAGTTTTATATAAGTTCTTTTTGGAAAGATATTTAAACATAATCAGTGACCATATTCATCTATGTTAAACACTTGATTACTTTAAAAGTATCTCAATCTATACATTAATATATACTCTTTAAAGACTTGACCATGGGCTCCAATTTTTTTTTCCTCATTTTTGCATTTGGCAACATTTGTTGATACATTATGTGTTAAGTGCAGTGCAAGGGACTGGGCACATGGGGGTGTATAAGAGAGAGTTCCCCATTTTCCAGGAGTTGACAGTCTAGGAGAATACATAAGCCAGAATAGGGGTTTTGTATTGTAATGTTGTCTATTCTTTTCCCAGTATATTTAAAATCCTGATAAAAATCTTAGAAGTTTCCTATGAAAAGTGCAAGGTGAACATGAGGCTTTTATAAACTGTTCAATATCCTAACAGCATCTAAAGTGCCTGAAGCATCTGCACTAATTACTAGTTTCCTTTACATAAATTCATAAAATATTTCCCATATTTTGACATTCCTATGAAATCTTTTAAAACCCACCACATTTTATTTAGGGAGTATTTTTCTCAATCAAAGTTATTGTTTTTTTTCTGTTTCTTTCCCACTTTTCCCCTAAATAAGTAAGTTTAGAAGCAGTTCTGTTCTTTGGCTGGTAAATATGATTTATCTGCTTTTGGAAGAAATAAAAAGAAACACCGAAGAACCTGGGGTGCATTTTCTGCTTCAGTAAATTGGAATTGGTCACACTTTGTCCAATGCTGAATATATTAAACTTTTGTGAAGTTCTGTTTTTCTGAAATACTAGATTTCTGCACTGGATATCAAAGGGTAATTTATTTTGTTCTAAGTAAGCTGCTTAGTTCTTTTTTTTTTTTTTTTTACACCAAATCATGATTAGTTCAAAAAAAGGTAACTCAGATATAAATTAGAATGTCTAAAGAAGAAGAATATTGCTTTTTACTTATATTTGTGCAATTGCACGTTGCCCTTCATATATGGAGATGATTATTGTAAGGTATCTGATTTGTTCACTTTCTTGTGGCAACGATGAATTTGGAATGTTCGATCCCTTAGAAAAATGGCCCTGTCAGAAAAATGGTCCCTCTACCAACAGGGAGAACAAAATTTCACATCCTCATAAACTAAGGTAAAAAATTGGTATAGTCAAGAATATGCCATTCAGAATCAATTGCCTAAAAGTTTTCAATTTGATCTGAACATTTACATTTGACTTTAAACTATTTTTCAGAATTGTTTATGCTATAATATTATTTGTTAGTGTAAACTAATGTCATTCCATTAACTTTCCCAACTAAAAATATAAAATATGATATATACACATTCTAATTCAAGAAATAGTTTGTTGCAGTAGAGCAGCTAGCACAAAGTCTGGAATATCATAAGTACTCATTAAGTATTTTCTTCCTCCTTTCCTCCATATTTATCATGATAGATTATTTTGACTTGGCTTAATTTGCATACTAGGACTATCCTTAGTGCCACATAACACACTTTTCTTCTAAAGGTCATTTGGTATTAAAATAATGTCTACCAGTTACTAGGTATATTAAAATTTATTTTAACTGACAAATTTCTATTGGCCATACTCACATTATTTGGTGCCAGGTTTTAAGAAACATAGTTATTCCTATTTTCTTTTAGAAAATTATTTTCATAATGCTCAAACAAACAAACAAACAAAAACTGCAGCGGCACTGTTAAAGGAGTAAATGGGCATGTAAGTTGACACATACCTGCATCTAGGAACCAATTTTTGTCTTCTTCTCTATTTAGATCTATTTCCATGTTTCTTTCAAATTCTGTGTTTACCACTCAAGAGAGTTTCATAGACTTTGAACCAGTTAGCAGTTGGGTGTTCCTGTTGATTGATTTATGGCTTTCTTCTCTCCTCTAGTTTCAATCAAATGACCATTCATGAGGAAAAACATTTGAGACAATCTCAGAATCCAGATTCACATTCTGACAATGTGTGTTTTCCCCATAACCACCATCCTAGATTCAGGCCATATCCTCACACATAAGTTGTTGACAAAACAAGTTACCAGCTTACCTCCCTACCTCCACTCCCCTTTCACTTAATTACCCTATTGGCAGAAAGCCTTAAAAGAATTTCTGCCATATTTTTGCTCCCAGCTTTAAAACTTAAATGATCTTCTATTTCTATCAAATCAGATTTCCCCAGTTTGACATTCAAGGCCTAATACTAACTCATCTTTGAATACTATTGATATAATTACTTGTTACAACTCAACTGATAGCCCTCTACACAAAGAAGGTCACAAGCATATATATTCGATAATTAAACTTGGCTCAGCCACTCCTTTTTAAAAAATACTTTTGACTCTTCTCCCTTGTCCCTGATGTGGGTTGGTTAGGTACACCTCCCCTTCCAGAGTACCTCCAGCAAATTCATCAGAGAAAGGAGCATACTGTACTGTCATTTTTTGCTTATTTGTCCATATCCCCAATTAAGATATAAGTTTCTTGTGGGCAGAAACATGTTCTATTCACCTTTATAGCTCAAATGTCTACCAGAGTATTGACATGTAGGAAATGCTCAAAAATGACTGTTGAATGAAAGGCATTTACTGAATTAGGTATTTACTGAATTATTGTGCTTCTGATGCCAAAAATGCTGCCTTGCCCTCCTTCTCTTTCTTTGTCTTTTGTCCCACCTCAAATTTAACTTCAGATATTCTTCAAAGAAAGGAAGAGATGTGACTTGGGGATCCCAACATGAATCAAAATAATTTGTTTCTAAAACAATACTGCCTCTCCTTAAAGAGTCTAAAAAGCCACAGAATCAAAAGAGATAAATAGGCAGTATATGCAGAATCCTGACATAAGACTTCATCACTCAGCTCAGCCCTAGAAACATGCACCAAATTCCAAAATGTCATTCTTTGGGACAGTTTTATTCCCCATATATAGAGCTCCAGCTCTTCCCTCTTGGTGATATGATGAAATCTGTTTCCTGCTCACCACTCTTACCACTGTCTCCCGGACACTTTGTTCTCTCACCTGATGCCCAAGGACCCCCTAAGACAGAAAACACACTGCATTGGAATCTATTCTACACTTCCTCACTTTAGATGTCATTTCCGAATTTACTCTGACCCGTAAGCATACACAGCACTGTTGCCACAATTCAACCCTTTATTGCATGTGAGAAATTTCCCAAAAAGCCTTTCTCAATCACGTACTTCTGGTTTGATTCCAGGTATTTTCCTCTAAAGACAATCATGTTTACCATGGAAGACATTGGAACCTTCAGTAGTTGGAGCTGGGGACCTTCACCAGAAAGCAGTCATTCACCTTTGTTTTGGCTCTGTCTTTTACTGCTAAAATTAACTTTTGTCCACGTATGATCTTTATTTACCAGACAGTATCATACATCTGTAAAATTTGAAAATAAACACGTTTTTAAAATATGTACATGTCTATGTTTCTTTCTACTAGTCTGATTTCTTACCAGCTCAATATAATGCTTAACACTAATTCAAGGGGCAAGATTAAGAAAGTAAAAATAACTGAAAGTTTCAGTCACCATCTCATTTTATAGACCATTATATCACTACATAGTTTTGCTATCCCTTTGAGTTGATGGAAGTTAATTTTTAAAAATCCTGCTGAGTGATTTTTAATGTGTATTGACCCATAGACCTGTACATGAAAGTACTATTTGAGAGAAATCATTAACCCAGGTTTAGAAATATGGAACCACTACAAGACTATATTTGACAAAGCAAGATCTGTAAAAATGTATTTCTATTGACTGTGAGTAAAAATAATATGGAATCTTATATAAAAATTTGAAATTTATTAGATAATACTTTTCAGAGAAGTAAGTTTTCACTATTCCTTTATCTTTATTTTCAAGCATATTCATCTTTATTCACAAGTTTTATGTGCTGTACTTTAAAATTCAGCTTTATAACAACCAAGTTTTGCAGTATTGTCTCAGAACATACAAACCTCTTTAAAATAAATGTAGACCTAATGTCTCAGAACCCATTTGCCCAAAAGGCTTAGAAAGCTGCCTGCAGTCACTTCTAGGATTTGATGTTTCTTAAGGTTTTTTTTTTCCTCACAAAATTGCTATTTCTTCCCAAAGCCATTTTCTTCTCTGTTAAATGAATGCTGAATTGTGTATAATTTTTCATTACTGAGATAGGAATCTTGTTTTTCTTCTCTTTGCCACAAAATAAGAAACTTAAAGAATGCCAATATTTAGTTTTCAATTATATATGGGCACAGGGTAAGATAAGAAGATATGCCAAATTAAGGATTGTAAACTGCCTAAAATGTTCTATTGCTTAAATAATGTTTGAGACATGGTTCCTTCCCTGTTTAGAAACAGTGAGGGCTGCCCTGTTATGCTTGCAAGCGCACTTTTGGCTTAGTTGCACAGTGGGAAATGTGAGCCTTTGTTGACTTTGGAGATTCAGGTGCGAAAATTTGGATTCAAACAAATAAGTGAAAAATCACACATACCCTGTTGAAGAATGTGTCTTCTGCTTTTTTAGGATGGAATGTCCTGAGATATCTATTAAATCTAACTGGTCTATTATGTCGTTTAAGACCAGTGTTGCCTTATTGATTTTCTATCTGGATGATCTGTCAATTGATGTAAGTGGGGTGTCAAAGTCCCCTACTATTTTTGTGTTATGGACAATATCTCCCTTTATGGCTGTTAATATTTGCTTTGTGTATTTAGGTGCTCCTGTATTGGGTGCATATTTGTTAACGAGTAAAAAGTCCCTCATTTCTCTTTTACTATGGACTTCCTTTTAAAGTCTTCTTTGTCTGTTATGAGTATTGCTACTCCAGCTTTCTTTTCATTTCCATTTGCATGGAATATCTTTTTTCATCCCCTCACTTTCAGTCTATGCGTATCTTTTGCTCTGAAGTGAGTCTCTAGTATGCAACACCTAGATGGGTCTTGTTTTTTATTCTCTCAGCCACCATATATCTTTTTGATGGGATAATTTAGTCCACTGATATTTAAAGTGATTATTGATAGTTATGTACTTATTGCCATTTAAAAATTTGTTTTCTGGTTGTTTTTCATAATTCTTCTCCATTCTTTTTTTCTTCTTTTACTCTCTTCCCTTGTGGTTTTCAATAAGTTTTGCCATTTTAATTATGACATGTCTTGCTGTGGGTCTCTTTTGGTTCATTTTGTTTGGGACTCTGCGCTTTTTGTACCTTGATATCTGTTTCCTTTTTCAGGTGTAGGAGTTTTTCAGGCATAATTTCATCAAATACATTTTTGATTCCCTTCTCTCTCCCTTCTCCTTCTGGGACCCCTATAATGTGAATGTTAGTATGCTTGATGTTGTCCTAAAGGTTCCTGAAAGTGTTCTTATTTTTTAATTGTTCTTTTTGCTTTCCTGATTGGGTAATTTCCATTATTCTATATTCCAGATCAGTTATACATTCTTCTGTATCACCTAGTCTACTGTTATTTACTTCTAGTGTATTTCTTTTTTTTTTTTAATTTTCTTTCTTTCTTTCTTTCTTTCTCACACCATGCAGCATGAGGGATCTTAGTTCCTTGACCAGGGATCGAACCTGTGTCCCTTGCAGTGGAAGGGCAGAGTCTTAACCACTGGACCACCAGGGAGTCCCCTTCTAGTGTATTTTCAATTTCAGTTATTGTATTCTTCAGCTCTGACTGGTTCTTTTTGTATTTTCTAATTTCTTGTTAAAATCTCACTGTATTTATATATTCTTTCTCCAGATTCAGTTAGCATTCTTACTACTAATGTTTTGAACTCTTTATCTGGTAAATTATTTATCTGTTTTATTAGTTGTTTTTTCAGGGTTTTTCATTGTTGTTGTTTTTGTTCTTTTGTTTGAAGGAAATCCTCTGTTTTCTCATTTTATGTTACTCTATGAAATTAGGTGAAGCAGTTACCTCTCCCATCCATGAAGGCATGTCCTTGTATGGGAGCATCCCTATGTCATTTTCATGTCTCAGCGGCTTTGCTGGGAGAGCTGGATCTGAAGCACACACAGTCTGCATCTTTCCCTGGTTGTGCTAGCAGCCACTGCCTTGGTGGAAGGTAGCGCTGGAGGTGGAAGGGCTAGAGCCACAGTCAGGTAGAAGCTGGGGCTTCTCCTGTGTTCAATGCCTGTCACCGTCCTATTGAGGGTGAGGGTGGGGGTGGGGCAAAGGGCTAGAACATATGCCTTGAGGGAGTTGAGTTTCTCCTAAGCATGATGGCAGTCTCCACCTTGGTTTGGTATGTGAACAGGGCCTTAGAGCTTGGTACTGCACTTCTGTGCTATTTTCACTTTTTCCCTGGTGTGTTCATCTTGGTTAGAGGCTGGGTCTGGGACAGAGGGTTTGGTGCCACACCACCACTGAGCTGGCACCATTCTCTCCCAAATGTGCACAGGGACCTGCCCTCTGGTAATGGTAATCTCCACCCTGGAGCTACCTTCAGTCCCTCTGGAGGGTGTGCAGGGATGCATGAGCTGGCAATACTTGCCACTGCCCTTTGTCAAGGGCAGGGCCTGGGTCTAAGCCAGTCCTGTTTTATCCAAGTGTACACACTCTCATTGGTAACAGCAGCCTCTGCCTTGGTGGGGAGCAGTACAGGAGCTAGAGGACCTGGATCAGGGTCCCTATGCACGCTGGGGGCCATGCGGGGGCAGCCCTGGCAAGCCAGCCAGAGCCCAAGGCCGTTTTCAATCTGCTGCTTCTGCACTGTGACTGAGAGTAAGCAAGTGTACGCATGTGTTCTTCAAGAGGGCGTCTGGTTTCTTACAGTTCTCCAGTAAGCCCCACTGGTGTTCAAACCAGTTAAGGGTGCTCACCCTCCCAGTGTCAGGTCCCAAGGCTGGGGTGCCTAAGTTGTGACTCAAACATCTCATTCCCCAGGAAGAATCGCTACGCCTGTGATATTCAATAGTGGTGTGGGCCCTGACCAGTTCTAAGAGGGAGGTTTATTGCAATACAATCCTACCTCAGGAAACAAGAAATATCTCAAATAAACAACCTAACCTTACACCTAAAGCAATTAGAGAAAGAAGAACAAAAAAACTCCAGAGTTAGCAGAAGGAAAGAAATCATAAAGATCAGATCAGAAATAAATAAAAAAGAAATGAAAGAAACTATAGCAAAGATCAATCAAACTAAAAGCTTGTTCTTTGAGAAGATAAACAAAATTGATAAACCATTAGCCAGACTCATCAAGAAAAAAAGTAAGAAGACTCAAATCTATAGAATTAGAAATGAAAAAGGAGAAATAACAACTGACACTGCAGAAATACAAAGGATCATGAGAGATTACTACAAGCAACTCTATGCCAATAAAATGGACAACCTGGAGAAATGGACACATTCTTGGAAAAGCACACCCTTCTGAGACTTAACCAGGAGGAAATAGAAAATATAAACAGACCAAACACAAGCACTGAAATTGAGACTGTGATTACAAATCTTCCAATAAACAAAATCCCAGGCCCAGATGGCTTCACAGGTGAATTCTATCAAACATTTAGAGAAGAGCTAACACCTATCCTTCTCAAACTCTTCCAGAATATAGCAGAGGAAGGAGCACTCCCAAACTCATTCCATGAGGCCATCATCATCACCCTCATACCAAAAGCAGACAAAGATGTCACAAAGAAAGAAAACTAGAGGCCAATATCACTGATGAACACAGACACAAAAATCCTCAACAAAATACTAGCAAACAGAATCCAACAGCACATTAAAAGGACCATAAACCATGATCAAATGGGGTTTTTCCCAGGAATGCAAGGATTCTTCAATATATGCAAATCAGTCAATGTGGTAGACCATATTAACAAACTGAAGGAGAAAAACCATATGATCATCTCAATAGATGCAGAAAAAGCTTTCAAGAAAATTCAACACCCATTTATGAAAAAAACCCTCCAGAAACTAGGCAGAGAGGGAACTTACCTCAACAAAATAAAGGCCACATATGACAAACTCACAGTCAACATCATTCTCAATGGTGAAAAACTGAAACCATTTCCCCACTATTTCTTCTAAGATCAGGAACAAGACAAGGTTTTCCACTCTCACCACTATTATTTAACACAGTTTTGGAAGTTTTAGCCACAACAATCAGAGATGAAAAAGAAATAAAATAATCCAAATCGGAAAAGAAGAAGTAAAGCTGTCACTGTTTGCAGATGACATGATACTATACATAGAGAATACTAAAGATCCTACCAGAAAACTACTAGAGCTAATCAATGAATTTGGTAAAGTAGCAGGATACACAATTAATGCACAAAAATCTCTTGCATTCCTATACACTAATGATGAAAAATCTGAAAGAGAAATTAAGGAAACACTTCCATTTACCATTGCAACAAAAACAATAAAATGCCTAGGAATAAACCTACCTAAGGAGATAAAAGACCTGTATGCAGAAAACTACAAGACACTGATGAAAGAATTTTAAGATGATACAAACAGATGGAGAGATTTACCGCGTTCTTGGATTGGAAGAATCAACATTGTGAAAATGACTATACTACTCAAAGCAATCTACAGATTCAATGCAATCCCTATCAAACTACCAATGGCATTTTTCACAGAACTAGAACAAAAAATTGCACAATTTGTATGGAAACACAAAAGACCCCGAAGAGCCAAAGCAATCTTGAGAAAGAAAAATGGAGCTGGAGGAATCAGGTTCCCAGTCTTATACTACAAAGCTAGTCCCCTAGCTTTGTAATCAAGATAGTATGGTACTGGCACAAAAACAGAAATATAGATCAATAGAACAGGATAGAAAGTCCAGAGATAATCCCACACTCATATGGTCACCTTATTTTTGATAAAGGAGGCAAGAGTATACAATGGAGAAAAGACAGCCTCTTCAATACATGGTGCTGGGAAAACTGGACAGCTACATGAAAAAGAATGAAATTAGAACACTCCCTGACACCATACACAAAAATAAACTCAAAATGGATTAAAGACCTAAATGTAAGGCCAGACTCTGTAAAAGTCTTAGAGGAAAACTTAGGTAGAACACTGTATGACATAAATCAAAGCAAGATCTTTTTGACCCACCTCCTAGATAAATGGAATTAAAAACAAAGATAAACAAATGGGACCTACTGAAACTTAAAAGCTTTTGCACAGCAAAGGAAACTGTAAACAAGATGAAAAGACAACCCTCAGAATGGGAAAAAATATTTGCAAGTGAAGCAACTGACAAAATATTTATAATATTTACAAGCAGCTCATGCAGCTGAATATCAAAAAAACAGGACTTCCCTGGTGGCGCAGTGGTTGAGAATCTGCCTGCTAATGCAGGGGACACGGGTTCGAGCCCTGGTCTGGGAAGATCCCACATGCCACGGAGCAACTAGGCCCATGAGCCAAAACTACTGAGCCTGCGCGTCTGGAGCCTGTGCTCCACAACAAGAGAGGCCGCGATGGTGAGAGGCCCACCCACGCACCGCGATGAAGAGCGGCCCCCGCTTGCAGCAACTAGAGAAAGCTCTCATACAGAAACGAAGACCCAACACAGCCAAAAATAAATAAATAAACTAATTAATTAAAATGAATAATGTTTTAAAAAAAACAAAAAACAAACAGCCAATCCAAATGTGCGCAGAAGACCTAAATAGACATTTCTCCAAAGAAGATATACAGATTGCCAACAAACACATGAAAGATTGCTCAACACCACTAATCATTAGAGAAATGCAAATCAAAACTACCATGAGGTAGGGCTTCCCAGGTGGCGCAGTGGTTGAGGATCTGCCTGCCAATGCGGGGGACATGGGTTCGAGCCCTGGTCTGGGAGGATCCCACATGCCGCGGAGCGGCTAGGCCCGTGGGCCACAACTACTGAGCCTGCGCATTTGGAGCCTGTGCTCCGCAGCCGGAGAGGCCGCGATAGTGAGGGGCCCGCGCACCGCGATGAGGAGTGGCCCCCACTTGCCGCAACTGGAGAAAGCCCTCGCACAGCAACGAAGACCCAACACAGCAAAAATAAATTAATTAATTAATTAATTAATTAAAAAAAAACTAGTGCTCCTTTTAAAAAAAAAAAAAAAAACTACCATGAGGTATCACCTCACACTATTCAGAATGGCCATCATCAAAAAATCTACAAACAATAAATGCTGGAGAGGGTGTGGAGAAAAGGGAACCCTCTTGCACTGTTGGTGGGAATGTAAATTGATACAGCCCCTATGGAGAGCAGTATGGAGGTTCCTTAAAAAACTAAAAACAGACTTACCATATGACCCAGCAATCCCACTACTGGGCATATATCCTGAGAAAACCATATTTCAAAAAGAGTCATGTACCACAATGTTCACTGCAGCTCTATTTACAATAGCCAGGACATGGGAGCAACCTAAGTGTCCATCGACAGATGAATGGATAAAGAAGATGTGGGATATATATAGAATGGAATATTACTCAGCCATAAAAAGAAATGAAACTGAGTTATTTTTAGTGAGGTGGATGGACCTAGAGTCTGTCATACAGAGTGAAGCAAGTCAGAAAGAGAAAAACAAATACCATATGCTAACACATATATATGGAATGTAAAAAAAAAAAAGACAAGTTTAGGGGCAGGACAGAAATAAAGACGCAGACGTAGAGAATCAACTTGAGGACACGGGGAGGGGGAAGGGTAAGCTGGGCCGAAGTGAGAGAGTGGCATGGACTTATGTATACTACCAAATGTAAAATAGTTAGCTAGTGGGAAGCAGCTGCGTAGCACATGGAGATTAGCTCGGTGCTTTTGACCACCTAGAGGGGAGTGATAGAGAGGATGGGAGGGAGACATGAGAGGGAGGAGATATGGGGATATATGTATATGTATATCTGATTCGCTTCATTATAAAGCAGAAACTAACACACCACTGTAAGGCAATTATATCCCAATAAAGATGTTTAAAAAAACAAAAGACTTGTAAAAAAATGTTTTTAGAATATAATTGCTAACTGCATTCTGCACAGGTTTTTTTTTCTTTTTAAGTGAATGCAAGTAACACACTCTAAGATATGTGTAAGTGAAGTGTTTAACCCATTTGTTAATATATATATATATTATATATATATAATATATATATATCTTACAAGCAGGTTGCAAACTGCATAACACACAGACTTCTTTCTGTGAATGCAGGCATTACTCATTCTATGGTGGGTGTACTGAAGTGTGAACTGGACTTCTATGAAAATGTTTCTTACAAGGTAGTTGTAAAATGATTCAACATTGGGTTCTATTAGTAAATCTAAGAGATAACCATTCCTTGATGCCTGTAATGAAATGTTTATCAGACTTGTAAAAAAATGTTTCTTATAATCTATTTGTAAACTGCATACAGCACTTGTATTCTTTTAGTGAATCCAAGTCATACCGATACTTATTTTTTGATACATGTTTTTGAAATTTTAACATGACTTGTAAGCTAATGTTTTTTAGAAACTCATTGCTAATTGTATTCTATACAATGGTACTTCTGTGAATGCAGGTGATACAATACCCATTCTGTGATGCGCCAGAGTAATTTAACTAGTCTTGTAGGAAAATGTTTCTCACAAGCTAGTTGCAAACAGCACTCTGCACAATGTCCTTTCAGAGAATCCAAGAAATACCCATTTTTGATGCATGTAATGAAGTGATTAAGGAGATTTCTAATAAAATATTTTAAAAGGTAGTTGCAAACTGTTGCACACATATTCTTTCAATCTATTAAAGTGACATCCATTGTGCAATGCATGTAGTGACATGTTTAACAAGTCCTCTTATAAGATGTTTTTAGAAGCTGATTGGTAGCTGAGTTTTACACAGTGTTCTCTCTATGGATGCAAGTTATACCCATTTTGTGATGTATGAATTGAAGTGTTTGACAAGACTTCTAATAAAATGTTTTTACAAGCTAGTTGTAAATTATGTTCTGCACAAAGTTCAATCATTGAATCCAAGCTATACCCATTCTGTGATCCCTCTAATTAAGGGTTTGAAAAAACTTTTAATAAAATGTTTCTTACAATGTACTTGCAAACTGCATTCTACGCTGTGTTTTTAAATGAATCTAGGTAATGCCCATTCTGTGATTGTGTAGTACAGTAACAAGACATGTGGGAAAATGTTTCTAACAACGTAGTTGCAAAATGCATCCTGCACAGCATTTTTACAGTGAGTTTAAGTGATGCCCATTCTCAAATATATGTAATATTTAACAAGACTGGTTGGATTATGTTTCTTACCAGGAAGTTGCAAATTTCATTCTTCACAAGGTACTTTTAGTGAATCCAAACAGTACTCAATCTATAAACTATGTAATGAAGAATTTTACGAGACTTTTAATAACTTTTTTAGAAGCTAGTTGTTAACTGTATTTTACACAGTCTTCTCTCTGCAAGTAATACCCATTCTCTGATGCATGTAGTGATGTATTTGCCAAGACTTTTAATAAAATGTTTTTTTACAAGGTAGTTGAAAACTGCATTCTGCACAGGCTTTATTCAATGAAACCAAGTGATATTTATTCTGTGACGTGTGCAGGGAAGTGTTTAACATACTTTGTAACAAAATGTTTCTTACAAGCGAGTTTCCTCCTGCATTCTCCCCAATATATTTTCAGTGAATCCAACCAATACCCATTCTGTGACTCATGTGTTCATTAGGACTCTTTATAAAATGTTTCTTACAGGCTAGTTGCAAACTGCATTATATAGATAATTCTTAATGTGAAACCAATATATTTCCCATTCAGTGATGCATGTAGTGAAGTGATTAAGAAGATTTCTAATAAAATGGTTTTAGTTTCTGGTGGCTAAATGAATTTTATAAATATTTTGCCTATTAATGCAAGTAATGCCCTTTCTGTGATGCAAGTAATAAAGTCTTTTTAAAAGGCTTCTAATAAAATGTTTTAGAAGCTAGTTGTTAACTGCATTTTACACAGTGAAGGCAAGTGATACTTCTTTTTTGATGCGTATAGTAAAGTGCTGGACAAGACTTCTAATAAAATGTTTCTTACAAGCTAATTGCAAAGTGTGTTTTACATAAAATTCTATCATTGAATGTAAGCAATATTCATTCTGTGACTCCTGTAGTTAAGTGTTTAAAAAACTTTTATAAAATGTTTAATTATCTGAATTTTACACTGTGTTAAGTGAATCCAAGTCATATCCATTCTGTGACACATGTAGTGAAGTAACAACACTTACAAAAAATGTTTCTCAAAATCTACCTGCAAACTACATTCAGCACTATGTCCTTTCAGGGAATGCAAATGGTACCCATTTGTGATACATGTAGTGAAGTGTTTCAAAAGTCTTCTAATTAAGTTCTTCCTGCAAATTATTTGGAAACTGCATTATAAAGTGCTTTCTTAAAATGAAAGCAAGTGTTACTGATTGTGTAATGCAGGTAATTAAATGTTTAAAAGACTTCAAATAAAATGTTTTAACACAATTGCTGTGTTTTATACAGTGTTCTATCTGTGAATGCAAGTAATAACTCTTCTGTGATTCATGTAGTGAAGTGCATGACCAGACTTCTAATAAACTGTTTCTTAGAAGCTAGGTATAAACTGCATTCCGTGCAGAGTTCTTTTATTGAATCCAAGTGATGCTCATTCTATGATGCCTGCAGTTAAAGGTTTAACAAAACATAATAAAATATTTTTACAGTCTATATACAAACTGCATTCTACACTGTGTTCTTTTTTAACTTTTTATTTTATATTGGAGTATAGTTGATTAACAGTGTTGTATTAGTTTCAGAGGTACAGCAAGTGATTTAGTTATACATATACATGTACCTATTCTTTTTCAAATTCTTTTCCCATTTAGGTTGTTACAAAATATTGAGCAGACTCCCCTGTGCTATACAGTAGGTCCTTGTTGGTTATCCATTTTTATAAATATAGCATTGTGTACATGTCAATCCCAAACTCCCTAAATATCCCTTCCCTCCACTCTTCCCCACTGGTAACCATAAGGTCATTCTCTAAGTCTGTGAGTCTATTTCTGTTCTGTAAATAAGTTCATTTGGATCATTCTTTTTTAGATTTTGCATGTAAGCAATATCACACGATACTTGTCTTTCTCTGTCTGACCTACTTCACTCAGTATGGCAACCTCTAGGTCCATCCATGTTGCTGCAAATGGCATTATTTCATTGTTTTTAATGGCTGAGTAATATTCCATTGTATATATGTATCACATCTTCTTTATCCATTTCTCTGTCAATGGACATTTAAGTTGCTTCCATGTGTTGGCTATTGCAAAGAGTGCTGCAATGAACATTGGGGTGCATGTATACTTTTGAACCATGTTTTTCTCTGGATATATGTCCAGGAGTGGGATTCCTGGATCATATGGTAGCTCTATTTTTGGTTTCTTAGAGAACATTTGCACTGTTCTCCACAGTGGCTGTAGCAGTTTACATTCTCACCAAAAGCATAAGAGGTTTCCCCTCTCTCTATACTCTCTCCAGCATTTATTGTTTGTGGATCTTTTGATTATAGCCATTTGACTGGTGTGGGGTGATATCTCATTGCAGTTTTGATTTGCATTTCTCTAATAATTAGTGATGTTGAACATCATTTCATATGACTCTTGGCCATCTGTATGTCTTCTTTGGAGAAATGTCTATTTAGCTCTTCTGCCCAGTTTTTGTTTGGGTTGTTTGTTTTGATGATATTAAGCTTCATGAGCTGTTTGTAAATTTTGGAGACTGATCCCTTGTTGGTCACATCATTTGCAAATATTTTCTCCCATTCTGTGGGCTGTCTTTCCATTTTGTTGATGGTTTCTTTTGCTGTGCAAAAGCTTTTGAGTTTAATTAGGTCCCACTTGTTTAGTTTTGTTTTTATTTCTATTATTCTGGGCAACAGATCAAAAAGATACTGCAGGGATTTATGTCAGAGAGTGTTCTGCTTATGTTTTCCTCGAAGAGATTTATAGTGTCCAGTCTCACATTTAGGTCTTTAATCCATTTTGAGTTTATTTTTGTGTATGGTATTAAAGAATGTTCTAATTTCATTTTTTACATGAAGCTGTCCAGTATTCCTAGCATCATTTATTGAAGAGACTGTCTTTCCTCCATTGTACAATCTTGCCTCCTTTGTCATAGATTAATTGACCATAGCTGTGTGGGTTTATTTCTGGGCTTCTATCCTGTTCCATTGATTTACTTTTCTATTTTTGTGCCAGTACCATACAATTTTGATGACTATAGCTTTGTAGTATAGTCTGAAGTAAGGGAGCCAGATTCATCCAGTTCCGTTTTTCTTTCTCAAGATTGCTTTGGCTATTCGGGGTCTTTTGTGTCTCCATACAAATTTTTAGATTTTTTTTACACTGTGTTCTTAAATGAGTGCTCAATAACCATTCTATGATGTGCATAAAGTAAAGAGACTTGAAAGAAAATATTTCTTACAAGATAGTTATTCTGCACAGGGTTTTTACAGTGAATCCAAAGGATACTCGTACTGAAATATATGTAGTATATAACAAGTCTTTTAGGAAAACCTTTCTTACAGGTATTACACAGTAGCCATTCAGTGAAGGGTATAGTCAACTCTTTAGAAAGACTTGCAGTAAAATGTATTTTAGAAACCTGTCAAAATACATTCTGCACTGTGTTAAGTGATTCCAAGTCATACCAATTCTGTGATATTTGTAATGAAGTGTTAAGCAGGACTTGTAAACAAAGGTTTATTAGAAGAGAATTGCTGTTTTCTACACAGTGTTATTTCTGTGAATACCAGTGATATCAGTTCTGTGATGCATGCAATGAAGTGTTTAACAGGACTTCTAATAAAATGTTTCTTACAAGATAGTCAAAAACTGTGTTCTATGCAGGGTCTTTCAGTGAATGCAACTGATGATCATTCTGTGTTGTGCACAGTGATGTTTTACCAAGTCATCTAATTAAATGTTTTCTACAATTTATTGGCAAAGTACAATAAACACTGTGTTCTTAAAGTGAAACCAAATGTTACCCATTGTGTGATGTGGGTAATAAAGTGTTTAATAAAGCTAGAAGAAAGGTTAAAAGAAAAAATGGAGTCAAATCATCTATATCCAAAATAGGCAGTTAAGGTACACACAAAACAAAAAGATGTAAAATATGATGTCAAAAACAGTAAACATTGTAGGGGGTGTAAAAATGCAAGATTGTTGAAAGGTATTTGAGTTTAAGAGATCAGCAAATTAAAATAACCAAATATACATTATATATACATATTATATATAGGTGTGTGTATATATATATATATATATATTTATTGCTGTATATAAAACTCACAGTGGCCACAAATCAAAATCTATTATAGATAAACAAAAAAAAAAGTAAAAAAGAAAAAAAGAGAGAGAAAGGAATCAAAACATAATAGTAAACATACTCATCAAATCACAAGGGAATAGAGCAAAAGAAGAAGAAAGAAAGAAAAAAGAACAACAAAAACAACCCTCAAACCATTAACAAAATGGCCATGAGAACATATTTATCAATAATTACTTTAAATGTAAATGGACTAAATGCTCCAATCAAAAGACATAGAATAATTGAATGGATTACAAAAAAAAGTCTATATACTGCCTACAAGAGACTCACTTCAGATCTAAAGACACACACAGACTAAAAATGAGGGGATGTAAAAGATATTCCATATGAAACTTTACAGACTTTAAAATAAAGACTATAACAAGATATCAAAAAGTAATTACATAATGATAAAGGGACTAATCAAAGAGGAAGATATAACAATTGTAAATATGTATGCACCCAATATAGGAACACCTAAATACATAAAGCAAATATTAATAGACATAAAAGGAGAAATTGACAGTAACACAATAACAATAGGGGACTTTAATATACAATATACAATTGGGAAAAGACAGCCTCTTCAATAAATGGTGTTGTGAAAACTGGACAGTTACATGCAAAGATCAAACAGAACTACTCTCTCACAACAGGCACAAAAATAAATTCAAAATGGATTAGAGACTTAAAAGTAAGAACTGAAACCATAAACATCTAGAAGAAAACATAGGCAGCTGGTTGCCAGAAGGGCAGGGGGTAGGGGGAGGAAAGAAATAGGGGGGAAAAAAGACTTCTAACAAAATGTTTTAGAAGTTAGTTGCTAAATGTGTTTTACAGTGTTCTGCCCTTTAATGCAAATGATACCAATTCCGTAATGAGTGCAGTGAAGTAAGAAGTCTTGTAAGTAACAAAATATTTATTACTAGTTGCAAAGTGTTTTCTACACAGGGTTCTTTCAGTGAATCCAAACAGTACTGATTCTGAGATACATGTTGTGTTTAACAAGACTTGTAAAAATGTATTTCTTAAGCTAGTTGCAATCATAATTCTGCACCATGTCCTTTTGTTAATCCAAGGGATACCCATTCTGTGATGGGTATATTAAAGATTTAGCAGAATTTCTAATATAATATTTCTTACAAGCTAGTTCAAACTGCATTCTGCACAGGGTGCTTCAATTCAATCTAAGGGATATTTATTCTGTGATGCATGTTAAGAAGTGTTTACCAGAACTTCTTATAAAATGTTTCTTACAATCTACTTACAAACTGCATTCTACACTGGGTTTTTTAAGTGAATCTAAGTCATTCCCATTCTATGATATGTGTAGCAAAATGTTTAACAAGTTTGTAAATAAATATTTCTTACAAGTGTTGGGAGAAATTTTCTTCTACACTCTAGGTTCTTCTTCCTGGCGTAAGAATAAAATTGACATGAGACAGGTAAGCAGGAGAAAATCAAACAAATTTAATAACATGGGAGAGACCCAGGAAAGCTCAGCAATAGTTTGGTAAAAAAATGTTTGCTGGGCCATATGAAGATAATGAGACTTTTAACAAACAGACTTTACTACGTTCCTCCCTGTTCACAAACCTTGTTCATACTATAGTTATTTGTGGTGATAGTTCTCTTCTTGGAAAAAATCCTCTATCTACAAACTGGTCACAGTTTCTTCCTGAATCTTTTGGACTTTGACTGTTTTCAGCTTGAAATAATCCACATGCCAAGGAAATATTTTGGGGTGGCAAATTTTGTTCCCCTACACAAGTTAGTTGCAAGCTGCATTCTGCACATTGTACTTTTAGTGAATCCAAGTGTTCCCATTCCTTGAGACATGCAGTGAAGTTAAAAAAAAAAACTTCTTAATAAAATGTTTTTACAAGCTGGTTGCTTCCTGTGTTCTATACGCTGTTGTTTTAGCCAATGCTCGGGATATCCATTTTGTGAAGTGTGCTGCGAAGTGTTTAACAAAACCTTTAAGCAAATGTTTTTTTAGAAGCTAATTGTTAACCTTGATCTATGCAGTGTTCTTTCTATCAGTGAAACTGAAACTATTTTGATATGTGAGTAGTGAAGGGTTTAACAAGACTTCTAATGAAATATTCCCTATAAGCTAGTTGCAAAACGTGTTCTGCACAGTCTTTCAGTGAATCTAAGGGTAACCCATTCAGTGATTCCTGTAGTGAAGTGCTTAATAGGACTTGTAATAAAATGTTACTTAAATCTTCTTGCAGATAGTATTCTATACTGTGTACTTTAAGTGAATCCAAGCAACATCCATTCTGCTAATTGGTAGTAAAATGATTAGCAGAACTTGTAATAAAATATTTCTTACAACGTGCACTTTAAATGAATCCAAGTGGTAATCTTTCTGTGTAAGTAAAGTGATTAATGGCACTTGTAATAAAAAGTTTCTTACAGTGGACTTACAAACTGCATTCTACACTGTTCTTCATGTAAATCTATTTAATACTCATTCTGTGTAAGTAAGCTGTCAAAAAACAAACAACAAAACAAAACAAAAAAAACCAAAAAACTTCTAACAAAATGTTTTTAAAAGCTATTGCAAACGGGGTTCTGAACAGGGTACTTTCAGTGAATCCAAGCAATAATCCCTCTGTGAAGCATGTGGTGAAGTTTAACAACACTCCTGATAAAGTGTTCCTCACAATCTAGTACTTGCAAATTCCATTCTACACTGTGTTATTTAAGTGAATAATAGTGATACCCATTCTGTGATGTGTATACAGTGAAGAGTTTAAGACCACTTCTAATGAAATGTTTTCAAGCTAGTTACTAAGTGCATTTTTTACATTTTTTTTTCAGTGAATACATGTAATACCTATCTGTGAAGCATGTAATAGAAGGTTTAACAAGACATTTAAGAAAAGGTTTTAAAAGCTGATTCCTAAAGATTTTCAACAGTTTTCTTTTTGTGAATGCCAGTGATTTTCATTCTGTAATGCATGTACTGAAGTGTTTAATATCACTTGCAATATAATTTTCTGTACTAGTTGAAAACTGCATTCTACTCTGTTCTTAAGGTGAAATCAAATGAAACCCATTGCGTGATGCTTGTAGTGTAGTGTTTAAAAGGTCTCTAATCAAATTTTTTTGAAGCTAGTTATTAAATGCTTTCTACACAGTGTTCTTTCAGTGAATGCAAATGATACGTACTCTGCGAAGTGTGTAGTTAACACTTTTACAGGACATATATAAAATAGTTTCCTACAGACTAATTGCAAACTCTGTTGTCAACTGGCTTCTTTCAGTGAATCCAAGTGATACATATTCTGAGATGCTTGAAGTATCTAACAAGACCTTTAAGAAATTGTTTCTTACATAACACTTTCAAACTGCATTCAGCATAATGTCTTTTCAGTGACTCCAAGTGCGTGCCTTTCTGTGATGTGTAGTAAAGTTTTAATAAGACTGCAAATATTTCATAAGCCAAATTCTGTGTTCTACACAGTGTTCTTTCTAAGAATGCAAGTGATACCCATTCTATGGTGAGTGTATTGTAGAAAAAGAAGAAATTTTCCTCTGTCCTTCTAGGTTCTTCCGGCTCGTCTTAGAATTTAATTGACATGAGACAGATTAACAGTAGAAAATGAAACCAAAGTTTAATAACCTGTATATATGGGAGAGACCCAGGAAAACTAGGTAAATTTCCAAAATGGCTGAAACCCTAACCTTAGATATCATCTTCAGCTGAAGACAAAAGAAGATGTTAGTTGTAGTGGTTTAATATCACAAAGGGGAGGAAGGCAATTGACGAGAGCTGGAAAAGAAAATATTTGGCAAACAATTTTTTTTTGCTGGGTCATGAAGAGACAATGGAACGCAGAAGAATTTTAATACAGACTTTGCTAGGTTCCTCCCTGTCTATATATCTAATTCAACTATTGTTAATTATGGTGATACGTCCCTTCCTGGAAAATGTCCTATATCTAAATTCTTTAGGCAGATGGGGGATGGTAAAAATGTCTTTGATTTGATGGCCCTGATTATTTTCAGCTCAAAATGATCCACATGCTAAAAAGATATTTAGGGGTGGCAAATTTTGCTCCCCTAGTATAGTGAAGTGTTTAACAAAACTTTGAATAGAGAGTTTCTTAAAAGGTGTTTGCAAACTGCATTCTGCACAATATCCTTGCAATGAGTCCAAGAGATACCCATTTTGTGTGAAGTGTACCTATTGCATTTAGTAAAGTTTTTTTAAAACCTCTAATATAAAGTTTTTACAAATAAATTCCTCACTGTGTTCTACATATAATCTCTCTGTGAATGCAATTGATACCCATTCTGTGATGTGTTTATGGAAGTGTTTAATAAGCTTGTAAGCAGATGATTTTTAGAAGCTGATTGCTGAGTTCTACACGTGTTCTTTCTGACTGCAACTGTAACCATTCTGTGATTGGAGTAGCAAAATTACAATACTTGTAAGAAACTGTTTCTTAGAATCTACAAGCAAATGGAATAGTACACTGTGTTCTTTAAGTGAATGCAAGTGCTATTCATTGTTATGTGTAAAATGAAGTGTTTCACAGGACCACTAATAAAATGATTTTAGAAGCTAGTTGCTAGCTGCATTTTACAGTGTTTTATCTGTGAATGCAAGTGTTATATATACATACTGTGATGCATGTAGTGAAGTGTTGGAAAACTTCTATAAAAAGTCTTTTACAAGGTAGTTGCAAACTGCCTCCTGCAGTCAATCCAATTGATGTCCATTTTGAGATGTGTGTAGTAAAGTGTTTAACAAGATTTGTAACAAAATGTATCTTACAAGTTGGTTGCTAAATGAATTCTGCACAATGTCCTTTCAGTGAATCCAAGAGATACCCATTCTGTGAGGCATGTAATTAAGAGTTTAACAAACTTTTGAATAAATTTTCCTTACAATATAGGTGCAAAGTGAATTTTATACTGATTCCTATTCTTAGGGATAGGAATCAGAATAAGAATCACTGATGCTTATTCTGTGTTACTTGTAATGAGATATTTAAGAAGACCTAGAGTAAAATGTTTCTTAATATACTTAACTGAATACTAAATTTTGTGTCTTCAAATGAATGCAAGCGATACACACTCTGTTATGTGTGTAGTGAAAAAACATATATGATATAAAATGTCTTACATTCTAGTTGCACACTGCATTCTACTCTGTGTTTTTAAGTGAATCCAAGTCATAGACATTATGTGATGCATGTAGTGAAATGTTAAAAAGATTTGAAATAAAATATTTCTAAAAATCTGTTCTTTAAGTGAATTTAAACCATAATAATTCTGTGATACGTGTAAGTGAAGTATTTAACAAGACTTGCAAGCAAATGTTTTTAGAAGCTGATTGCTAACTACATTTTGCACAGACCTCTCTGGGAATGCAAGTGATACACATTGTGTGATGTGAATAGTGAAGTTTTTCTCAAGAGTGTAAGAAAATATTTCTTACATGCTAGTTGCAAACTGCATTCAATACAGTCTTCTTTCAATGAATGCAGCCTTTATCTATTCTGCAACACATGTAGTTAACTGTTAACAGGACTTCTATTTAAATGTTTCTTACAAAGTAGTTGCAAACTGTATTGAGTGAACCCAAGGGTAACCATTCTGTGATGATGGTAGTAAAATGTTTATCAAGACGTAATAAATAAGATGTTTCTTTTAATCTATCTTTAAACAGGATGCTACACTGTGTTCTATAAGTGAATCTAAATCATACCCATTCTGTGATATGTGTAAGTGAAGTGCTTAACAAGATGTGAAAAAGGTATTTTAAAGGCAAATTGCTGATGGCATTGTACGCAGTGCTCTTTCTGTGAATGCATCAATACCCATCTGTGATGGGACTAGTAAAGTGTTAACAAAACTTGAAGTAAAATGGTTCTTATAGTCTACTTGCAAACTGCATACTACACTGTGGTCTACAAGTGAAAACATGCAATACCTATTCTGAAATACATGGAACCAAAGTGTCTAGCAAGACTTGTAATCAAATAATTTTTAATAGCTAATTTCTAACTGCATCTTATACTGTGTTTTTTCTGTAAATGCAGGGAATACCCATCCTGTGATGTACCTAGTAATATTTAAAAAAAATAAACTGTTATGCACCTAGAGAAGTGTTTAACCATACTAGTAAGCAAATGTTATTCAGAACCTAACTGCTAACTGTATTCTATACAGTGTTTTTTCTGTGACTACAGGCAATACCCAGTCTGTGATGGTCCAGGTCATGTTAACAAAACTTGAAGTAAAATATTTCTTACAATCCACTTGTAAGTGTCATACTATACTGTGTTGTATAAGTGAATCCAAGCCATACCCAGTTTTATTTTACATGGAAGTAAAGTGTTTAACAAGAATTTTAAGCAAAATTATTTTGCAAGCTAATGGCTAACGCTGTAGGAGAGCAAAACTTTCCATCTCACTCACTTGTAATACCTATAGATTTGGGTTAATTCCTTTTTTCTTGAGTTCTCCAAAATATCCTGAGTTTTATTGCGTTTACCAAGAAGCGACCTTTACAAATCACCTGGCAAGGCTGCTGGGAACGCTGTAAACAAATACCAGCCTATGTTTCCAAGGGGTTTTTTGGCTCCATAACATCAACCCTAGTTCCTTAACCTGACTCTGCATGTTCCTCTCAAATATGACATTCAAGTCAAGACCACAGTAACATAATCAATGTTTCCAATTGTGTCCTGTTACAAGGAAAACAGGTTCTTAGTGAACTTATGTAAATATATTGCCATGAAAATAAGAATACTCACTAAAATTTCCAAAGGCTGGAGGGATCAGGCAGGGGGAAAAAGATAAGTGTTTCAATTATGCTTACAAAGGTATAATTTACCAAATTGCTGTAAATGATAGCTTAAGAGTAAAGTATTTTAAAAATATATTTTAATATTTAGAAAACAAAGGTTAAATTGCCAGTATCTCATACAAAATGTCATAAAAATTATAATCATATTTATCAGTTCCTTCCATCCCATGTAATTAGTTTGTTGAACCTGATCTTTTGTTAGAAGTCTTATGAAGTCTGCAGGTTTTCCATTAGAGTTCTGTCATTTCTTACCCATTTCAGTGGTATAATCTGAAAGTTATCAGAATTCTGTACTTGTCAAAATGTCCTTTCTATGAATCGTCTTGAAGACGAAGCATTTTTGCAAAAGCATCAGAGTAAAACAATAACTGTCCATAAATGAAAAAAGACTTAAAATGGCATGGTTAAGGATCTAATTACAGTGCAATTAATAAATAAATTTGGTTATTTCTGTGATTTACAAGTTTTTAAGATTATAACTAGAATTATGACTGATAACATTATGTCAGGACATATCCACATTGTAAGAATTTCATATAATTTCCAGAACACTTATAGTAATACTATTTACCCATGCAATGTAACCTAAGGTTTATCATTACTCATTTGACAATGCATACTGTATAATTTAAAATACCAAATAGCCTAATTAGCTTGATATCTCTCTTTGAGATAACTTGAACTTATTTGATTTTTGGTAAAAGTAGGTAGAATAAAAGTTTTATATTTAATGCTGATAACTCTAAAGACATGTTTATTTTAATTTAATCAATAAATTTATTTATTTTATCTTTTTATTATTATTATTATTATTGGCTGCATTGGGTCTTCATTGCTGTGTGCAGGTTTTTTCTAGTTGTGGCGAGTGGGGGCTACTCTTCATTGTGGTGTGCAGGCTTCTCATTGCAGTGGCTTCCCTTGTTGCAGAGCATGGGCCCTAGAATACGCAGGCCTCAAGAGTTGTGGCACATGGGCTCAATAGTTGTGGCTCGCAGGCTCTAGAGCATAGACTCAGTAGTTGTGGCACAGGGGCTTAGTTGCTCTGCAGCATGTGGGATCTTCCCAGCCCAGAGATCAAACCCGCATCCCCTGCATTGGCAGGCAGATTCTTAACCACTGTGCCACTAGGGAAGTCCCTAACCAATAAATTTAAATTTACTTTTATTTACTGAATATTAATCCTACATCACATGAACTTGAGAAATATTTGAGTTAGTTTCTATTATGTTTCAAAATATTTAATTCATAAGCATGTACTCTTAAACCAATTAAACAGAGCTCTTTTACAAATTAATTTTGGTAATATTATCCAGAGGTAGAAAAATATGATATCTATAATGTACATACATACATACAGATAAACATAACCTGAGATCTCACAGCTTTCATTTTAAAACTTGTCATGAACCAGGTATTGCAATAGAGAACTCACTAGCTTATAAGTAACAGTTGGAATAAGTTACGTTTACCAACTGAGATGGCTAAGGAATTTTACTATTTGTGGAAAACACTTTTAAGATTTGTATTTGTCCCTGATAAACCCTTAAGGAATCTTTGAATTGTATTTTGGGTGAAGGAGACTTTCCAGCAGTTGTTCTTTTAAAAATACCTCTTTCTGTCCTTTTTTTCCACTTGGTTTCATGTTCCACCTGTCTCAGTCTTAGGCCATCGTGGGCTCTGTTTACATTTCTGATTTTGCAGAGATTTGGAAGACAAAGACAGTTGCTTTCAATTCTCCAAAGAACTGGGCTGCCAACTAAATAATATCAAAAGATTGATCTGCCCAACTACACTTTCTTTAATTTGTTTCTTTATGTCAGGGAGATTTCCAACTAGATTTCTGTGTTCTAGAACTTCACGGGTTCAATGTATCATGCCTTCAAAAAATTTGCACGTGGCATTCAACAAAGGCCCTCTTTCTTTTTTTTTTTTTTAACATCTTTATTGGAATATAATTGCTTTACAATGGTGTGTTAGTCTGCTTTATAACAAAGTGAATCAGTTATACATATACATATATCCCCATATCTCTTCCCTCTTGCATCTCCCTCCCTCCCACCCTCCCTATCCCACCCCTCTAGGTGGTCACAAAGCACGGAGCTGATCTCCCTATGCTATGTGGTTGCTTCCCACTAGCTATCTATTTTACATTTGGTAGTGTATATATGTACATGCCACTCTCTCACTTTGTCCCAGCTTACCATTCCCCCTCCCCATATCCTCAAGTCCATTCTCTAGTAGGTCTGCATCTTTATTCCCATCTTGCCCCTAGGTTCTTCATGAACATTTTTTTTGTTTGTTTTTTAGAGTCCATATATATGTGTTAGCATACGGTATTTGTTTTTCTCTTTCTGACTTAATTCACTCTGTATGACAGACTCTAGGTCCATCCACCTCACTAAAAATAACTCAATTTCGTTTCCTTTCATGGCTGAGTAATATTCCATTGTATATATGTGCCACATCTCCTTTATCCATTCTTCTGTTGATGGACACTTAGGTTGCTTCCATGTCTTGGTGAGAATGTAAACTGATACAGCCACTATGGAGAACAGTATGGAGGTTCCTTAAAAAAGTAAAAATAGAACTACCATATGACCCAGCAATCCCACTACTGGGAATATACCCTGAGAAAACCATAATTCAAAAAGAGTCATGTACCACAATGTTCATTGCAGCTCTATTTACAATAGCCAGGACATGGAGACCCTCTTTCTGAGCACACACAGTAACTCTACACCAATTCAACTTAAGGACAAAAACTTTCCACTCTTGTCCATATTAGCCCCCAACTTTTACATTTGCCTGGGTTCAGGCAACCCTATTTGCTTCCTTTAGCATGTTCAATTAATGGTGCCTGAAGGTAGAATTTACATACTCTGTCTTACAATACATGCAGGGGAAATATTCCCCAATGTAAAACAATGTCCATTTCCACAATACAATCAGGAAAAAGAGATGCAATCATTTATAAAGCCCATTCAAATACATCAAGTTTCTTATAAATTTTCACTTAAATTCTATTAACTCTTTTACCTCTTAACGATCACGTCCATTAAGGCCACATCAACAAGTTTTAGTCTTACAAGGAGTTCCAGAATCTTATTCTTTTAATCTCCTGGCCATTTTACCCAGTCCTGTGTAAAAGGCTTTGGGTCCCAGGTGAGGTGTCAAGCCAAGGGACCCAGATCTCTGTCAATCCTTAACTTGATTAATTTGCCTACATGTTTCAACTGTGTAATTGCTGGTCAGATTTCCCAATGTAATTTTTCCTTTTGACTTTAAAATTTTTTTCTAAACTGGGGTAAACAGAGCAGACTTATCTGGGACCTTTTAACGTTAGAGGGACAAATGATGGCTCACCCCATCGTAGGTATGGCTGTATTAAAACTATTGTTTTAACCTTATAAATGTCTGTTTTATTTATCTCATTTCTTAACTATCTGAATATTTCCATCCTTTTGGGATAAGTTCTGTGATTCTTCCCTTTTCGATTCCTCTTTATTTTGCCACTTTTAATATTTGCTTTATTTACCTTTTTTTAAAATAACCCTTTGGAACTTCCACTTTTGGGGAAGAATCTCTTGACTTTCCACTCTTTCTTCCTATTTTCTTGTTAATTAACCTAATGGTTTTATTAGCACCCATAGACCCATTGAGGGGAAACTGAGACCACAAATTCAATAAACTTTCCCAAACTTCTTTTTTTTTTTTTAATTTACAGGCAAGGTAAGCTGTTACCTTGTTTAAGGTAAGCTGTTATATTTCTCTGTATCTACCTTTTAATTTGATCTTTCCATCAGTACTAGTAAAACAGCTGTTTATGATGAGTGCTTTCTAAAATTGTTACCAATTTAGAACTTTTTTCAATTCAAAGGACCCATTGTCTGGCCATTGACCAGTAGGATATTAATAGTGACTCAAACCAGTAAACCTACTTATGGAAAGACCCAGAGGTAAGTTTCCAGGCTTAGTACCATGGACCCAAGAGGCATCCCTGGTGAGGGCACAGATGATATAGCCCCCATGATCCAAAGGCTCATTTCCAAAAATAGTGTAAGAAAGTAAAGACTTTGTTGCATAACTAATAAAGCAAGAAAAGTTGAGACAATGAAGATCCCTTAGGACTGAGACCCCTTATAACATATTTCCTTAAGAGTTGGCATGGCCAGAAAAATTGACTGCTCTGAATTCCAGTCTATTTGACTGGCTGTAAAATTTACATTAGTATGTGTACCTTCTGGATGGCAGAGACTAGAGAGACTGGTTAACAAGTCAGGCTCTCAAGATATAGAACAAGACAAAAGGAAAAACAATCAGACCAATGGTTTCCCTCCTTATGACAATGGACACAAAAGACAGAGACAAAGAAAAACAGTGAGCATCTCTGGGAGAAAAAAGATCAACAAACCAAGAGTCTCCAAGTTCAAGGAGCTAGTACCACAAATATTTTCTCCTGGTGATATAATTTTAGAAAAGAAAAAAATATGTCTTACCACTTTCATTTTTGACAAACCTTGCAGGCAGAGGTTCTGGAGACTGACTGACATGGTAAGAATTATCACTTCCTGGGACTTCCCTGGTAGTCCTGTGGTTAAGACTCTGTGCTTCCACTGCAGGGGGCACAGGCTCGATCCCTGGTCGGGGAACTAATATCCCCCTCAAACATAGTGCATCCAAAAAAAAAAAAGAAGAATTATCACCTCCTGAAGGCTTTTATAAGGTGTCCCAGGATCTCTTAACTGCAGCAGCTTTGGTGCAAGTAGTGTCTAGCTAGTAATGATGGGTCCCACCAGAGTAACTATAAAGGATATTCTTCTGGCTGGTCTAAGAATTAAATTGACATGAGACATTGACAGGAGAAAAATCACACAAAAGTTTAATAACATGTATACATGGGAGAGAGAGATCCATGAAAACTGAGAATAACTCACCAAAATGGCTGAAAAAATGTATCTTAAATACCATTTTCAGCTAAAGAAAAAAGAAGATGTTGGGGGTCAGTGTCTAGGACCTCAAAGAGGAAGGAAGGCAACTAATATGGAAGCGAAAAGCAAATGTTTGATAAATAAATGTTTGCTGGGCCAAACAGAGACAATGGGACACAGTGGACTCTAATCTATAGGCCCTGTTGAGTTTCCTCCACTATACCTAATCCATATTCTTTGCAGATATCTCTGGTGATATCTCTATTCCAGGAACATGTTCTCTATGTAAATTCTTTTGGCAATTGGGGGAAAGTCAGTTTCTTTTTTAGTTTTTTAGGCCTTGATAGTTTCAGCTCAAAATAATCCACATGCAAAGAGACATTTGGGGGAGGCAAGTTTCACTCTCCTCCACGGCATCCCATACAGTGTTCTTTCTGTGAATGCAAGCAATACCCATCTGTGATACTCCTGGAGAAGCATTTAACATGATTTGTAAGCAAATGTGCTTTAGAATCTAATTGCTAACTGAGTTCTATGTAGTGTTCCTTCTGTGAATGCAGGTGGTAAACATTTTGTGATGTGCCTAATGTAGTGTTAAGAAAACTGTAAGAAAGACTTTCTTACATTCTTCCTGTAAACTGCATACCACACTGTATTTTTAAGTGATCTCAAGTCATATCCATTTTGTGATGCATGCAATTCTAGTGGTTAACAGACTTGCAAGCCAAAGAACTTTGAGGGCAAACTTCCATTGTCCCACTTGAGTCATTTATCTTTGGACCATCGTTTTGATAATGGTCTTTTAGGGGGATGCAACGTGGGACAACTAGAAGTTATTTTGACCAAGGGTGAAAGACACTTTAGTGGGTTTGTCTGTAAACTTATTTTTATTTTAAATGGTTACTGTGTAGTAATAGCCTCTTCACAGTAGAAAAGAATTTCAGACAGAGACTTGGTAAAACATGGGTATTCAGGTTAAAAGGGAAGAGGGAAGCAGTAGCGGTCAAGTCAGACCTATCACTTTATCATTTTTTCTTTAACTTTTTACTAGCTTTTTGCAGTAACTCTTTTAATGAAGCTATTTTGGATTCTTGAAGGTTATGTCAATAATGTTAACAATAAAAACATTGACTGACCACTTTCTATGAGACAGCTATGCCATGTACTAAATTAGATCATTTAATCTGTGAACTATATTATTTTATCAGAAATTAAATGTATCTCAATACTGAATTGTTATTGAATGCAAGTCTGTGTGTCCAATGCCCAGGGAGGTTAAACAACACCAAAGTGTTGAGTTTGGAGCAGAGAAGGTTTATTGCTGGGCCATGCAAGGAGAGAGGTGGCTTATGCCTTAAAAAGCCTGAATTCCTTGAAGGCTTTCAGCAAAGCCCTTTCAAAGGCAAGTTGAAGGAGGGGTGTAGTTAGTTGTTTCAAACTTATTAGTGTAAAATTCTTTGTTCTTGCAGTTGTCTATGTGGATCAGGTCATGGTCAGGTCATGACATTCCTGTGTAAACCTCCAACAAGACAAATGATGTTCTCTGTTCAGGTCAGGTCACGTTCAGGTCATGATGTTCCTGTATATTTCAAGCTATAGGCAACATTCTTTTACAAAAGGTACAGAGCCAGCATGGCTAAGCACAGGCAACAGAGCACAAAGGTTAAAGTAAGGTTAAAGTAAAAGGAACAGATCTAATATGGAGTCAGATTTCTTCCCTATTACAATGCCTCTTTTTCTTTTATACTCCCCAATCTTGAGGAGAACAGGTGTTGGACAAAAAGGGGAATAATGTTTCGGATAGAGAGGTTAATCATAAACTTGGCAGAGGAACTTGGTTTTAGAGGGACTCAGTTTCAACTTCCAATCCTGTTTCATCCTTCCCCAACTCTTTCAGGGAATGGGGTAACAACTGCTCTGGCTACTTCCTGTTGAAGTGAGGGTGTAGTCCTACCTCAATTTGGTGAGTGGACACCAAGTGGGAAATATTTCCAAGTTCCAAATCCTGGTTCTGAGTTTTGTATAATAAAGATTTCATCCCCTGAGGAATTCAGGAGAATAAGCCTGAAAACCAGTCTGGACCTTGCACTTTGAGGGAGACTTGTTGCCAGGTAGCTAGTTGTCTACTTTAATCTAAGTAGGTTTTAACTTATGATTTGATATTAACATATGGATAACAGGAGCTATTGGACACAACACATCTTTTTCTGCTGACATCTAATCTAAAACAACTTTATTGTTTAAAATTTTAATTGTTACAAGAGGAGACCTTGAGGTCATAAGGTCGCAGCTGCCATCTGCCAGCAGACATTGCTTTGAGAATGGCTGGTGGCATCCAAAGTATGACACAGCTCAGAAAACTCAAGTTCTCAGAAATACAGGAATGTATCTGAAATCACATCCACAATGACCACCTAGTTTTACCTTGGATGTCTGAACCACAGCTATTCCATTTTTGACTTTCAAATGTAATACCCTCTTCAGTGCCCAAGGCAGATGGAAAATGCATGTTCAAACAGTCATAAAAAAGCCACTCTGGTCAGTAAAATTCAAGTTAAACCATGTATCAGCCAGAACGACTTCACCATACCTCAAAATATATGCAGATTTTTCCATCATTTTCCCTTTTGATTAAAAATCCTTTAACAGATCAAAACATTCCCTTCAATGCCAGGGTATTTTAGCTGGTTTCCCTGGGTCTAGATCTTGTCCCTTGGTGCTAGACCTCCCTTATATTTGCCTAGATATTCACATTGGGGAAAACTGATCAGATAGTGTCAAGAGGCTCAGAGGTATGTTAATGGGGAAACAGTTTGTAAGTCATACATTTTACCACTTATACCTAATTGTCACACAAGCATTGTACATGTGCTTTTAGCAATAGACTTAAAGAAGGCAGTGATACATCATGAGTAGTTACACTCTGTGACAACTCCGCTTACACTCTGTGACAACTCCACTAGATAATTTTCCTTTCCTACTGAATATCAGGGTAAAAATGTGGCTAACACAATAATTTTCATAAATACAGACTTCCAGAAACTGGAGAACTAGAATTCAATGTCTATTAAAACATAATCTTTTTTCTCTAAAACATTACCTTCATCTCCACAAACACGGCACATCAAGACTAATTTGTTTGTAAAATAAATCTGGTCAATTGACTACATAGGCTTCTCCAAACTGGCTGTGGTGGAACTTCTCAGACGTCTCAGACCGAATTCCCAGAAGGCCTCTCAAGGCCAGGAAATCCATGCCAAAAGCCTTCCATCAGATTCTGCCACAGTGGAATTCTCAGTTCCCCAAATATTGAGATGCCAGGAGACAGTCTTCCCCATTCACCTGATAAGGCTGCTCAGAACCCAAGAGTCTCCAGTTTCTGGAGGGACCAGGCAGAGAGAAGAGAAAAATATTTCAAGTTTACTCACAGAGGTATAATTTATCAAATTGCTGTAAGTCATGTGTAACTTGAGGAGAAGAGCTTCCCTATAGCTCGAAAACACAGATCAAAACCAGTAATATTCCAGACAAAAACCATAAACATTATAACCATATTCACCACTTCACTCAGTAACCAACCCTTTTGTTAACCTTTTAGGAAGCCATCAGGTTTCCATTAGGATGTTTACTTACCCAGTTTAGTGATATAATCTGAAATTTATCAGAGACATGCACTTGTCAAAAAGTCCTTCCTATGAATCTTCTTGAAGATGAAGCACTTGCAAAGCATCAGCTTAACCGTCTATTAAAGACTCAAAAAGGTAAGGTTAAAGAACTGATTACAATGTGTTGACAAAGAGGCTTGATCAAGTTGCTGTGATATACAACATTTTAAGATGACAACCAGATTTATGACTGATACCATTATACTAGGACAAATCAACATTTCATAAATTTTATATAATTTCTAGAATACCTATAGTAGTGACATTTATCTATACCATATAATTTGAAGAAGCTTATCACTCATTTGACAATGCTTTCTGTGTGATTCAACATACCAAATAATACTAGTTAAGTATTACTCTCTGAGATGCCTCAGGGGCCCTCTAAAGCATCCCAAAGACACCCAGGGGTCAAAAGAACTTTAATTAAAATTCGACATTTGGGAAATGTGTCAAGAACTTTCAAAAACTTGGTAAAATAGGATCATAAGTCACTGTAAGATACTTATTTCTTAACCAATGTGAGAAGAGATCTCAAAAGGAAATACAGATCACTTAAAGGCAAGGAAGTTCACATAATCTGTTATCAAAAGCAGAATTTTAAGTAAACTTGTTCTCATAGCAGAGAGGGACAAAATCAAGTCTTGTATAAGCCTATTTTTAATAACAAAATCCATTTACCTAATTAAGTTTAATCTAATCTCACCCCGACCATGTATAAAACTCCTTTTTTTAAAAAAATTCAAAACATATGTCCTACTTTCCTGCTGTATACTGAAATATTTCCTTTATTATTTTAGTAGCCTTAATTACATATTTAGATTACAATCCTCAACTCTTAAAAGCCTTAATTTCTAGTGAAAAACAGAGTAAGCAATTATAAACTGTCTATTAACATTCTTTATATTGGCAAATAAATACCAATAATGATTTCTAAAAACATGTGCTTTTTAAAGAAAACATCACAGTGTGGTACCGAACATAGCCCCAGACACTTTTAGCTTCTTTGAAAAAGAAAGTCAATGTTCAGTACTTAATATTTCAGTATCCTACTATACCAAGAAATGATTTAGATATTAAAAAGAACCAACATCTTCCAACCCACCCTAGCACAACTCTAAAAATTCAAGTTACCAAATATCTGGAAAGAACACTCTTAAGTGTAAGTAGTTTCACTACAAGTGCATAGCAATGCAGTGAACATTAGACAGAAACAACTGTACTTTAAAGGTAGATTTGACACTGGGATATTCTAGCTTTGAAAATAAAATCTATGAATTGACCGGTCTATCCACGTTTAAACACTTGATCACAAAGCATTTTTCTCTAGATGTTTCTTACAAGGCACAGGAAACACAGTTGATACATTGTGTGCTTCCAGGGGGAGGAAGTCATACTCAGTGAATCAGGCACATAAGGAACACTAGTACAGTGTTTTACCACTGAATTTTCTCAGGCTCCAATGAATGGTTAAAACATCTAGCTTTAAAAGAGGGAAAAACTGTACCATTATTTCAGGCTAGAGGTAAAGTCTTTAGATATATAGAAGTTTGGAACAAGCTCCTAGAAAGATGGAGTAGGCACAAGTTTTAATAGTACATGTAGTTCCATTTAGAGACTATCAAATGCAGTGAAAGTAAGACTGGCAACAATTGTGTTTGAAAGGCATCTTTGAGGATGTGAAAATCTAAGCTTTAAAAATGGGCATGTTGGCCTTGTCTTTTCTGTCTGCTTGTAAAGAAATGACACACAGCATCTGTAATTCAACGTTCCTTACTAGGTATAAGAAAGACATTGATTACACAAGGTTTTTGAGACAAAAAAAAAAAAAAAGAATGTACTCAATAAGTCATGCCACCGATGAATAGTATAACTGGTTTAGCACTGGATTTTCTAAAGACATGTTGAATCAGCAAAGTGCCTAGCTTTATAACAGAAAACCAGAACCTTTTTATCATGGTAGAGGTAAAGTTTTGTTTCCCCATTAGATACTTCAACTTTGGTAGAAGCTCCAGACCAAAATAGTAAGGGCACAGATTTTTCTGTGAAAGTAAGTTTTGCTCATTGTCTGCTGCATGCAGTTAAGGTAAGAAAGTCAACAACTGTGTCTATAAGGCAGGTTGAAATGGGAAATATATAGCTTTAAAAAGACTGTAGTATATAGCTTTTCATCTCTCTGTGACTCAAAGACTTTGGGTACTCCATGGTCTATGACTGAAGGAACTGATACTCAGTTAGTCATGCTAGTGGTGAACTGTATAACGGTGTTTTGGCACTGAATTTCCTCAGGCTCCAGTGACTCAGCAAAAGGGCTACCTCATTGAACACAGACAAAAACTTCACCACTGGTTCAGGCTAGAGGTAAAGTCTGGTTTCCCATTAGAAGGATGGTCTTTTGGTACAAGTTACTGGAAAGACATAATATGGCATAATATATTCTCACTAAAATTAGTTTCACTCCCAGAGTATAGTAATGCAGGGAACATAAGAAAGGAACAACCTTGTTTAAAGGCAGCTTTGCTGCTGGAAAACTCTAGTATTAAAATAGAATCTATGAATTTGCTTTTCTGTATGCATGTAAAGACTTCATTCCACAGAACCTTCCTCTAGATGTTCTTACAAGTCGTAGGAAACACATATGCTACAATGTGAAGCATTGTGAAGAAAAAGAAAGTTATAAGCAGTGACTCAGACACACAGGGAACTCTAGTGCAGTGTTGTACCACTGAATTTTCTCAGGCTCCAATGAATGGTTAAAATGCCTGCTTTGGGTAGAGAGACCTTCAAGATGGTGGAGAAGTAAGACATGGAGATCACCTTCCTCCACACAAATACATCAGAAATACATCTACCTGTGGAACAACTTCTACAAAACACCTACTGAACTCTGGGAGAAGACCTCAGCCTTCCCAAAAAGAAAGAAACTCCCCACATACCTGGGTAGGGCAAAAGAAAAAAGAAAAAACAGAGACAAAAGAATAGGGATGGGACCTGCACTTCAGGGAGGGAGCTGTGAAGGAGGAAAAGTTTCCACACACGAGGAAGCCCCTTCACTGGCAGAGACTGGAGGCGGGGGGTAAGCTTCAGAGCCATGGAGGAGAGCACAGCAACAGGGGTGCAGAGGGCAAAGCAGAGAGATTCCTGCACAGAGGATTGGTGCCGACTGGCACTCACCAGCCTGAGAGGCTTGTCTGCTCATGCACTGGGGTGGGTGGGGGCTAGGAGCTGAGGCTCCAGCTTTGGAGTCAGATCCCAGGGAGAGGACCGGGGTTGACTGTGTGAACACAGACTGAAGGGGGCTAATGCACTACAACTAGCCGGGAGGGATTCCGGGAAAATCTCTGGACCTGCCTAAGAGGAAAGAGACCATTGTTTCAGGGTGTGTGAGGAGAGGGGAATCAGAGAACCACCTAAATGAGCTCCAGAGATGGGCGTGAGCCCCAGGTATTAGCACCACATCAGAGACGGGCATGAAATGCTAAGGTTGCAGCTGCAGGCACCAAGAAGCCTGTGTACAAGCACAGGCCACTATCCACACCTCCCATCCTGGGAGCCTGTGAAGCCCCCCAATGCCAGGGTCCCATGATCCAGGGACAACTTCCCTGGGAGAAAACACGGCACACCTCAGGCTGTTGCAACTTCATGGTGGCCTCTGCTGCCACAGGCTTGCCCAGCATTCCATACCGCTCCTGCTCCTCTGGCCTGAGTGAGCCAGAGCCCCCTAATCAGCTGCTCCTTTAACCCCATACTGTCTGGGCAGGAACAGACACCCTCAGGCGACCTACACACAGAGGCAGGGCCAAATCCAAAGCTGAACCCCAGGAGCTGTGCGAACAAAGAGGAGAAAGGGAAATTTCTCCCAGCAGCCTTAGGAGAAGTGGATTAAATCTCCACAATCAACTTGATGTACCCTACATCTGTGGAATACCTGAATAGAAAATGAATCATCCCAAAATTGAGGTGGTGGACTTTGGGAGCAACTGTACACTTGCGGGTTGCTGTATGCAACTGACTGGTTTCTGGTTTTAGGTTTATATTAATTTAGTATTTAGAGTTTATTATCATTGGTAGATTTATATATTGATTTGGTTGCTCTCTTCTCTTTTTTTTTTTAAATATATAGACTTTTTTTGGTTTTTCTCTTTTTGTGAGTGTGTATGTGTATGCTTCTTTTGTGATTTTTGTCTGTATACCTTTGCTTTTACCATTTGTTCTAGGGTTCTGTCTGTCTGTATATTTTCCTTTTTTTTTTTAGTATAGTTTTTAGCACTTGCAATCATTGGTGGATTTGCTTTTTCGATTCATTGCTCTCTTCTTTCTTTCATTCTTTTTTCTTTCTTTTTTATTACTTTAAATTTTTTAAAAATAATTTAAAAAATATTTTTAATAACTTTATTTTATTTCATTTTATTATTTTTTTCTTTCTTTCTTTCTTTGTTTTTTTCTCCATTTTCTTCTGAGCAGTGTGGGTGACAGGGTCTTGGTGCTGCGGTCGGGTGTCAGGCCTGTGCCTCACAGGTGGGAGAGCCGAGTTCAGGACATTGGTCCACCAGAAACCTCCCAGCTCCACATAATATCAAACGGTGAAAAATCTCCCAGAGATCTCCATCTCAATGCTAAGACCCAGCTCCACTCAATGACCAGCAAGCTACAGTGATGGACACCCTAAGCCAAACAACTGGCAAGACAGGAACAAAACCCCACCCATTAGTAGAGAGACTGCCTAAAATCATAAGGTGACAGAAACCCAAAAACATATCACAAGACACAGTACTGTCCACCAGAAAGACAAGATCTAGCCTCATCCACCAGAACACAGGCAACAGTCCCCTCCACCAGGAAGCCTACACAACCCACTGAACCAACATTAGCCACTGGGGGCAGACAGCAAAAACAACGGGAACTATGACCATGCAGCCTGTAAAAAGGTGACACCAAACACAGTAAGTTAAGCAAAACGAAAATACAGAGAAACACAGAGCAGATAAAGGAGCAAGGTAAACACACAGCAGATGAAGGAGCAAGGTAAACACCCACCAGACAAAACAAATGAAGAGGAAATAGGCAGTCTACCTGAAAAAGAATTCAGAGTAATGATAGTAAAGATGATCCAAAATCTTGGAAATAAAATGGAGAAAATACAAGAAATGTTTAACAAGGACTGAGAAGAACTAAAGAGCAAACAAACAATGATGAACAACACAATAAATGAAATTAAAAATTCTCCAGAAGGAATCAAGAGCAGAATAACTGAGGCAGAAGAACGGATGAGTGACCTGGAAGATAAAATAGTGGAAATAACTACCACAGAGCAGAATAAAGAAAAAAGAATGAAAAGAATTGAGGACAGTCTCAGAGACCTCTGAGACAACAAGAAACACAACAACATTCAAATTATAGGGGTCCCAGAAGAAGAAGAGAAAAGGGACTGAGAAAATATTTGAAGAGATTATAGTTGAAAACCTCCCTAATACAGGAAAAGAAATAGTCAGTAAAGTCCAGGAATCACAGAGAGTCTCATACAGGATAAATCCAAGGAGAAACACACCAAGACACATATAAATAAAACTACCAAAAATTAAATACAAAGAAAAAAATATTAAAAACAGCAAGGGAGAAACAACAAATAACACACAAGGGAATCCCCATAAGGTTAACAGCTAATCTTTCAGCAGAAACTCTGCAAGCCAGAAAGGAGTGGCAGGACATATTTAAAGTGATGAAAGGGAAAAATCTACAACCAAGATTACTCTACCCAGCAAGGATCTCATTGAGATTCAATGGACAAAACAAAACCTTTACAGACAAGCAAAAGCTAACAGAATTCAGCACCACCAGACCAGCTTTACAACAAATGCTAAAAGAACTTCTCTGGGTGGGAAACACAAGAGAAGGAAAAGACCTACAATAACAAACCCAAAACAATTAAGAAAATGGTAATAGGAACATACATATCGATAATTACCTTAAAAGTAAATGGAATAAATGCTCCCACCAAAAGATATAGACTGGCTGAATGGATACAAAAACAAGACCCAGACTGGCTGAATGGACACAAAAACAAGACCTGCATATATGCTGTTTGCAAGAGACCCACTTCAGACCTAGGGACACATACAGATGGAAATTGAGGGGATGGAAAAAGGTATTCCATGCAAATGGAAATCAGAAGAAAGCTGGAGTAGCAATTCTAATATCAGACAAAATAGACTTCAAAATAAAGACCATTACAAGAGACAAAGAAGGACAGTACATAATGATCAGGGGATCAATCCAAGAAGAAGATACAACAGTTATAAAAATTTATGCACCCAACATAGGAACAGCTCAATACATAAGGCAAATGCTAACAGCCATAAAAGGGGAAATCGACAGTAATACTATCATAGTAGGGGACTTTAACAATCCATTTTCACCACTGGACAGATCATCCAAAATGAAAATAAATAAGGAAACACAAGCTTTAAATGATACATTAAACAAGATGGACTTAATTGATATTTATAGGACATGCCATCCAAAAACAACAGAACACACTTTCTTCTCAAGTGTTCATGGAACATTCTCCAGGATAGATCATATCTTGGGTCACAAAGCAAGCCTTGGTAAATTTAAGAAATTTGAAATCGTATCAAGCATCTTTCCCACCACAATGTTATGAGATTAGATATCAATTACAGGAAAAAAATCTGTAGAAAATACCAACACATGGAGGCTAAACAATACAATACTAATAACCAAGAGATCACTGAAGGAATCAAAGAGGAAATCAAAAAATACCTGGAAACAAATGACAATGAAAACACAATGACCCAAAACCTATGGGATGCAGCAAAAGAAGTTCTAAGAGGGAAGTTTATAGCAATATAATGTTACTTCAAGAAACAAGAAACATCTCAAATAAACAACCTAACCTTTCACCTAAAGCAGTTAGGAAAGAAGAACAAAAAACCCCCAAAGTTAGCAGAAGGAAAGAAATCATAAAGATCAGATCAGACATAAATGAAAAAGAAATGAAGGAAACAATAGCAAAGATCAATAAACCTAAAAGCTGGTTGTTTGAGAAGATAAACAAAATTGATAAACCATTAGCCAGACTCATCAAGAAAAAAAGGGAGACGACTCAAATCAGTAGAATTGGAAATGAAAAAAAGAGAAGTAACAACTGACACTGCAGAAATACAACGGATCATGAGAGATTACTACAAGCTACTATACGCCAATAAAATGGACAACCTGGAAGAAATGGACACATTCTTAGAAAAGCACAACTTTCTGAGACTGTACCAGGAAGAAATAGAAAATACAAACAGACCAATCACAAGCACTGAAACTGAGACTGTGATTAAAAATCTTCCAACACACAAAATCCCAGGCCCAGATGGCTTCACAGCCCAATTCTATCAAATATTTAGAGAAAAGCTAACACCTATACTTCTCAAACTCTTCCAAAATATAGCAGAGTGAGAAACACTCCCAAACTCATTCCACGAGGCCACCATCACCCTGATACCAAAACAAGACAAAGATGTTACAAAGAAAGAAAATAACAGGCCAATATCACTGATGAACATAGATGCAAAACTCCTCAACAAAATACTAGCAAACAGAATCCAACAGCACATTAAAAGGATCATACACCATGATCAAGTGGAGTTTATCCCAGGAATGCCAGGATTCTTCAATATACGCAAATCAATCAATGTCATAAACCATGTTAACAATTTGAAGGAGAAAAACGTATGATCATCTCAATAGATGAAGAAAAAGCTTTTGACAAAATTCAACACCCATTTATGACAAAAACCCTCCAGAAAGTAGGCATAGAGGAAACCTACCTCAACATAATAAAGGCCATATATGGCAAACCCACAGCCAACATCATTCTCAATGGTGAAAATCTGAAACCGTTTCCTCACCATTTCCTCTAAGATCTGGAAGAAGACAAGGTTGCCCACTCTCACCACTATTATTCAACATAATTTTGGAAGCTTTTCCACAGCAGTCAGAGAAGAAAAAGAAATAGAAAGAATCCAAATTGGAAAAGAAGAAGTAAAACTGTCACTGTTTGCAAATGACATGATACTATATAGAGAGAATCCTACCAGATGCTACCAGAAAACTACTAGAGCTAATCAATGGATTTGGTAAAGTAGCAGGGTACACAATTAATGCACAGAAATCTCTTGCATTCCTATACACTAATGATAAACAATCTGAAAGAGAAATTAAAAAACAGTCCCATTTACCATTGCAACAAAAAGAATAAAATATCTAGGAATAAACCTACCTAAGGAGACAAAAGACCTGTATGCAGAAAACTATAAGACACTGATGAAAGAAATTAAAGATGATACAAACAGATGTAGAAATATACCATGTTCTTGGATTGGAAGAATCAACATTGTGAAAATGACTATACTACCCAAAGCTATTTACAGATCCAGTGCAGTCCCTATCAAACTACCAATCGCAGTTTTCACAGAACTAGAACAAAATATTTCACAATTTGTATGGAAACACAAAAGACCCCGAATAGCCAAAGCAACCTTGAGAAAGAAAAACAGATCTGGGAGAATCAGGGTCCCTGAGTTCAGACTATACTACAAAGTTACAGTAATCAAGGCAGTATGGTATTGGCACAAAAACAGAAACATAGATCATTGCAACAGGATATAAAGCCCAGAGATAAACCCACACTGATATGCTCACCTTATTTTTGATAAAGGAGGCAAGAATGTACAATGGCAAAAAGACAGCCTCTTCAATAAGTTGTGCTGGGAAAACTGGACAGCTACATGTAAAAGAATGAAATGAGAACACTCCCTAACACCATACACAAATATAAACTCAAAATGGATTAAAGACCTAAATGTAAGGCCAGACACTGTAAAACTCTTAGAAGAAAACATAGGCAGAACACTCCATGAAATAAATCACAGCAAGATCCTTTTTGACACACCTCCGTGAGAAATGGAAATAAAAACAAAAATAAACAATGGAACCTAATGGAACCTAAAAGCTTTTGCACAGCAAAGGAAACCATAAACAAGACAAAAAGACAACCCTCAGAATAGGAGAAAATATTTGCAATGAAGTAACTGACAAAGGATTAATCTCCAAAATATATAAGTAAATCATGCAGCTCAATATCAAAAAAACACACAACCCAATCCAAAAATGGGGAGAAGACTGAAATAGGCATTTCTCCAAAGAAGATATACAGATTGCCAACAAACACATGAAAGGATGCTCAATGTCCCTAATCATTAGAGAAATGCAAATCAAAACTACAATGTGGTATCTCCTCACACCAGTAAGAATGGCCATCATCAAATAATCTACAAACAGTAAATGCTTGAAAGGGTGTGGAGAAAAGGGAACCCTCTTGCACTGTTGGTAGGAATGTAAATTGATACAGCCACTATGGAGAACAGTATGGAGGTTCCTTAAAAAAGTAAAAATAGAACTACCATATGACCCAGCAATCCCACTACTGGGAATATACCCTGAGAACACCATAATTCAAAAAGAGTCATGTACCACAATGTTCATTGCAACTCTATTTACTTTACAATAGCCAGGACGTGGAAGTAACCTAAGTGTCCATCGACAGATGAATGGAGAAAGAAGATGTGGCACATATATACAACAGAATATTACTCAGCCAGAAAAAGAAACAAACCTGAGTTATTTTTAGTGAGGTGGGTGGACCTAGAGTCTGTCATACAGAGTGAATAAGTCAGAAAGAGAAAAAGAAATACCATCTGCTAACACATATATATGGAATTAAAAAAAAAATTCTGAAGAACCTAGGGGCCAGGCAGGAATAAAGATGCAGATGTAGAGAATGGACCTGAGGACACGAGGAGGGGGAAGTGTAAGCTGAGATGAAGTGAGAGAGTGGCATGGACATATATACACTGCCAAATGTAAAATAGATAGCTAGTGGGAAACAGCTGCATAGCACAGGGTGATCAGCTTGGTGCTTTGTGACCACCTAGCAGGGTAGGATAGGGAGGGTGGGAGGGAGGTGCAAGAGGGAGGGGTATGGTGATATATGTATAAGTATAGCTGAGTCACTTTGTTATACAGTAGAAACTAACACACCATTGTAAAGCAACTATACTCAAAATAAGGTGTTAAAAAAAAGAAAAAGAATAAAAAAGATGAAATGTTGAACATATTTCTTCTGTTACTGGCAATAACAAAAGTTTGCTTACTGTCACCGCTACTATTCAGTGGTATACTGGAGGTATTAAGTAATGCAGATTAAATTCTATGTCCATATCTACATCTGTATATAAAGATAAATTATAAGATTAAAGCCCAGAAATGATACTAATATTACATATAGATGACTGTGTATAGGAAATCCAATAAGAATTCATATTAATTATTAGAATCAAAAGTTATTTGCTTATCAAAGTGGTTTGATTAAAGCTCAATATATCGAAATGAATTTCATTTCTGTATACAAGCAAGAAACAGAAAGAGAATTTTTTTGGTCACACTCCTGGGTATATATTCAGAGAAAATCATAATTCAAAAAGATACATGTAACCCCTATTTTCATTGCAGCACTATTTACAATAGCCTGGACAAGGAAGCAACCTAAATGTGCATTGATGAAGAAATGGATAAAGATGTGATTGTGTATATCAATACAGTGGAATACTACTCAGACATAAAAAAACAAAAAACAAAATGATGCCACTTGCAGTGACACGGATAGACCTAGAGATTGTCATACTGAGTAAAATTAGATAAAGACAAATATCATATGATATTGCTTATATGTGGAACCTAAAAATAAATGGTACAGATGAACCTATTTACAAAACAGAAATAACGTCACAGATGTAGAAAACAAACTTATGCTTACCAAGGGTGAATGGTGGGGGGAGGGATAAATTGGGAGACTGGGATAGACATATACGCACTATATAAAATATATATAATATATATATAAAAATATATAAAATATATATAAAATAGATAACTAATAAGACCTTACTGTATTGCACAGGGAACTCTACCCAATAATCTGTAACGACCTATATGGGAATAGAACCTAAAAAAAAGTGGATATTTATATATATATGTATAGTTGATTCACTTTGCTGTACAGCAGAAACTAACAAAACATTGTAAATCAACTATACTCCAATAAAAATTTATTTTAAAAATGTATTTTCAGAAGTGTCAAAAATACCAAATATCAAGGGGAAAGTCTAACAAATGCAATACTTTTATATAGAAAACATTAAAATGTAGCTAAGAGAAATTAAATAATACTTGAATAAATGAATAAACATACCAAGTTCATGCGTTAGTATTTTTAATATTGTAATATGTCAATTCTCTACAAACTGATGTGTAGATTCAAGTAATCCTAACCATAATTCCAATTATTTAGTGGAATTTTTCTAGTGGATTCTATCATGTTTATGGATATTTGGAGGGTGAAGAATATTCAAGACACACTTGGAAAAGAATAAGATAGCAAGACTTCATCCAGGTTACCAAGCCTTATGATAAAACTACAATAATCAAAATATTATGGTCTTCATTGCAAGGATGAACCAATATATCAGTGAAATAGAACATAATATGAAAATTCAGTGTATCTGAATACTTTGTGATAAAGATGGTATTTCACAGGCATGAAGGAATAGCAGTCTTGTTAATAAACAGTATTAGGATATTTGGGTTTGCATAAAGGAAAAAAATGGATCTAACTCCTATCTCACACTGTTGACAAGAACTTAATTCCACTATTCTGAAACTATAGGTGGAAAACAAATCAAAATTTTTTCTTAGAAATTAATGTCCCTCATATGAGCTCATTGACACACTCCACATTTACCTCTTTGCCTACTTGCCTACCATCCCCAAGGTGCTCTCCCATGCAGTGACCAATCACTTAACAGCCAAATCAAAGATTCCTTTCTGTCCATTTCTTACTTAATCTTCTCCCCTTCACTATTCTCTGAGCACCCTGAGAACAGAAACCACGTCTTCGTCATTGTCAGGTATCCATTTCCCAGCAGAGAGCAGGAACATAAAAAGGGCTCAGTTTTGTCTTTTTACTGAGCTGGTCTGAAATCCTCAGTTTCCATGACAGCATTTCCCTCATCTTAGCTCCTTATTATTGTACTACGTGAGTTTATCATAATTTTCTTCTCCTTAAAAGTCAGGGTCTTCACATGACCTTTGCTTCATATTCTTATTCTCCACTCACTCTGCATTATTTCAACGGAGGTCAGAAACTCAGTTATTACCTATATTGCTTGTAATGCCACACATCATTTTCTCTTTTGCAGACATCCATGGACTTCTGATCATTTTACCATGTTTAAAACTAAACTCACCATAACCACACCACTCCTAAAACTTCCTCCACTTCTAGTATTCCCAGACTCTGTGATATCACTCTCTACTTGGTTACTCAAGTCAGAACCAGGGGGCATACCTTTTCAATAGGTCTCTTGATTTCGTCTACATTATTTCCTTCCTGGAATACTGCAGCTGGTTTTCCTGTTTCTGGTCATGCTCTGTTCTTACCCATTACTGTCACCACTTCTAAGGTGCTTATTTCTCAATGTGAGATTAATTGGCTCACTGCTCTGTGTCAATTTCTCCCGTTGCTTACAGAATCAGTTGTGACCTTCTCAGCAACTCATACCTAATCTTCTTCATAATCTCAAACTGCTTGTTCGTCTAGCATAGTTCCTTGTCAGTTCTACAAGTTCATTCTGTGATATAGCCTCACTAAACTCTATGCACTTCCCTCATGCAATACTTTAATTTTCCTCTTCTCTTTACCCATATGCCTTGCTACTCTTGACTCACCCTCCGACTCAAGATGGCTGTCATCATGTCCTCTGTGAATGGATCCCATGAGGAAGTTAGAAGCTCCCTTCTTTGCTGCATATTATGTTACAGATGTCCCTTCATCATAGCAATTGCTGCATTGTTTTATAACAATTTATATGTCAACATCACCTTATTACCTGTGACCTTTCAAGGAAAGCAAGTTTATCTTCTATGTCTTCGTTTGAGAAGTAGTATGATGTAGTTGAGGACCTTTTGAGGGAAACATGATAATTTAGTTACCTGTTCTGCAAGTAGATTTGAATATTTGTATTAGATACTTAATTTATCTAAGCATATGGTAAAGTTTTCAAGTAAAAAATGGGATAAAACAAGATGGAATATATTCATACAGTGTCTGACACAGAGAAGGCTCTCAAAAAATGATAGCTGTATCACTACTAGTATTGTCACTATTGTTATTTTTAATTCCCCAGTGCCTGTCTCAATCTGGTAGCTATTAGATATTAAGCTTAGAGTTTGACGATTTATACATAAAATTAAAGTGACTGCATTGTTGCCATTGATTTACCTAATAAACATTGGAATCCAAACAACTTCTAAAATGATTCTTTCCCAATAGCAGGCATTCATTAAATCTTTATTGAGTAGATTTTTCTGTGGTCTTTGCCTTTGGAAAGAAAGCAGATTTTATTTCTTCAGGTACTGCCATTCACAATTTTTTAGACAGTAATTAATTTATAGGGTTTACATTTGGATTCAATTAAAGATTCTATTTAACAGATTTTCAAGAAGAAGTTAAAGTTTAGGCTTTTGAAGATAAGCTTGGTTTAATACACTCAATTCTCATGACCAGCTTTTTTCCCCCCAGCACTTGTTATTTGTAGACTTTAAAAAAAATTATTTTATGTTGGAGTATAGCCAATTAACAATGTTGTGATTGTTTCAGGTGCACAGCAAAGGAACTCAGCCATACATATACATGTATCCATGACCACACTTTTAACCTCTTGAGAAACCATGTTAAAATATTATATACTGTGCACAGGCTAAGATTACAGCTCTCCTGTTTAATACTTGATTGTGTACGAATTATAAAACATTGAGGATAGATTAAAGAATATATGTGGCATGTTTGTAGATTTAGTTTTTTTAAGGTTTAAAAGAAATCCCGGTGTGGTAGGACTGGTTTTTGCCTTATTTAAATATAATAAAGTAAATACAATGTTGTCTAAGCTATTGAAGACAGATATTTAGCATTATCTCTGTGGTTTTATGGCATTCATCATTATGCTTGGTGGCCAATATGGCAATGATACTTGCTGTAGCTACTTTGGGTTCTAATGATGACCTCATTATGAATGTTAGTAAATGCATATTACAAATCATTAGATATTCTGTAAAATATCACTAAACACATTAAAAATGTCCACTTCTACATCATGAAGTTTCCAAGTAAAACCAGCTAAACAATGCAGAAAGACCTCTACTTACTTTAAAAAAAAAAAAAACACACGAAAATTTTCAATTTAGGCAAAAATTGAGACCAACAGTTACAATCCCCATAATTTTTAAAAACTGATATACTTTAATTTTTAGAGAAGTTTTAAGTTTACAGAAATTAAGAAGATAATACAGAGAGTCACCATATACCTCCTTTCTCCTATGTTCATTTTCTACTGTTATTAAGGTCTTGCATTACCATGGTGCATTTGTTACCATAGATGAACTAATGTTAATACATTGCTGCTAATTAGACTGCATAGTTTACATTAGGTTTCACTCTGTTGTACAGAAAATTCTATGTTTTTGACAAATATATAATTACAGGGATCCACCATCACAGCATCATGAAGAATTGTTCACCGTGCTAAAAATTACCTCATCTACCTATTCATTCCTCTCTCTCCTGACAGAGTAATCTTTTTAATATCTCTATAGTTTTATCTTTTCCAGAATGTCATATAGCTGGGATTATATAGTACGCAGGCTTTACAGACTGGATTCTTTCACTAAGCAATATGCTTTTTAGGTTCCTGAATGTCTTTTGTGTCTTGATAGTTTATTTCTTTTTAGTGCCTATTAATATTCCATGTTATGGAGGTACTATAATTTATTTATCCTTTCACACTGAAGAACATCTTAGTTACTTCTAATTTTTGCCAATTCTGAGTAAAGCTACTATGAACATTTATGTGAGGGTTTTTGTGTGGGCATGTTTTCAGTTCATTTGAGTAAACACTTAGGAGCATGATTACTGAATCATGTGGTAAGAGTGTATTTAGTTTAGTTTAGTTTAGTTTTTTTTTTTTTGACTACCAAATACTGTCTTTCAAAGTGGCTGTAACATTTTGCATTCCCACCATCAGTGAATGAGTGTTCCTGTAGCTTCACTTCCTCACCAGTTGTCAATGTTTGTAGATGTTCTTTATCAAATTGAGAAAGTCAACCTCTATTACTAGTTTGCTAACATTTTGTATAATAGATGGATGTTGCATTTTGTCAAATGCTTTTTCTTCATCAATAGATATAATCATATGATCATATGATTTTTCTTCTTTATCTTGTTCACATGATGGATTACAGTAATTGATGTTTGAATATTGAATCAACTTTGCATACTAGAAATAAATCCCACTTGGCCATAATGTATAATTCTTTTATTCACAGTTGGATTTGATTCACTAATATTTTTTGAATATTTTTGCATATGTTTATGAGATATTGGTCTGTAATTTTATTTTTTTATAAAATTGTTGCCTGCTTTAGGTATTAGGGTAGTGCTGGCCTCATAAAATGAATTGGAAAGTGTCATTCACCACTGCTGGAAAGGCAACACATCTATAATTCTATGGAGTGAAAGCAACAGGAGTCCCATATTTAGTAAATTTTCTGGATTCTGTCCTAGGTGCTTCCTCTCTTAGCTTATTTGAATCCATATCCTTTCCTTGTAATGAACTACATAATAAAATTATAACCATGATTTTTAACAGCTTTCCGTGATTTTTGTGAGTTCCTCCAGTGAATTATAAAACCTGAGGGTGATTTAGGGAATCCACTGAACTTGCACTTGGTGTCAGAAGTGAGGGCAACCTTAGAGACTGTTCTTTCTAACTTTGCAGTGGGCCTAAACTCTACAAAACCTTTTCTTTTGCATGTAAAACAGTGTTTCATTTTGTCTTTTTTTTTTTAATAGTTTTAATAAAATATATATATTTAAGGTGTACAGCATGTTGATTTTATATGTATAGTGACATGATTAGTACAGTCAAACTAAATATCATATCTTCTTCTCACATAGTTAAAATTTATTGTGTGTATGTGTGATGAGAGAACCTGAAATCTACTCTCATAGCAAATTTCCAGTATTCAACTCAGTATTATTAACCACAGTCATCATGCTGTGCATTAGATCTCTTGACATTCATCTTGCATAGTTGTTACTTTGTACCCTTTGACCAACATCTCCCTATTTCCTCCACCTCCCCTCCCATGATAACCACTGTTCTACTCTCTGCTTCTATGTATTTGACTTTTTAAAATTCCACATATAAGTGGGAACATATCATTTTTCCTTTCTGTCTGGCTTATTTCACTTAACATAATATTCATTTTTTCCTCTTTTAGCTTAAACAACAAACATTTACTTCTCAAAATTCTTGTCAATTTTCATTATAGATGATACAAAAGACTTAAAAGCAACTCCAGAACCTTTATGTAAGTTTCCTCTATTTCTCAACTCAGTTCATTTTTTTCTTTATTAAATGAAAGATTCTTTAAATTCTATAGTGCTTTACAATTTTCAAAATTTCACACATATAATTTCATATAATCCCACAATAACCCTTTTTCCCTCTACCCCTATATTGTCCCTCCCCCTTCCTTCTCCCCACTGGTAACCACTAGTTTGTTCTCTGTATCTGTGAGTCTGCTTCTTTTTTGCTTTATTCACTAGTTTGTTGTATTTTTTTTTTAATTCTACATGTAAGTGATATCGTACAGTATTTGTCTTTCTCTTTCTGCAATTTCACTTACCATGATGCCCTTCAACTCCATCCATGTTCTTGAAAATGGCAAAATTCCATTCTTTTTTATGGCTGAGTTATACATATATATATATGTGTATACACACACACACACACACACACACACACACACACATATATATATATATGTATGTATGCTACACTTTCTTTATCCATACATTTTTTGATGGACATTTAGGTTGCTTCCATGTCTTGACTATGGTAAATACTGCTGCTATGAACATTGGGACTTACATATTTGTTTGAATTAGTGTTTTTATTTAGAGTATATACCCAGGACTGGAATTGCTGGGTGTTATGGTAGTTCAATTTTTAGTTTTTTGATTAACCTCCATACTGTTTTCCACAGTGACTGCACCAATTTACATTTCCATGAAAAGTGTAAAAGGGTTCCCTTTTCTCTACATCTCATCAGTGTTTGTTTTTTGTGTTCTTTATGATGATAGCTGTTCTGACAGGTGTGAGATGATATAGAGACTGCCATGAGCAACTACATGCTGGTAAAATGGACAACCTAGAAGAAATGGAAAAATTCCTAGAGAGGCACAATATCCCAAGACTGAACCAGGAAGAAATAGAAAATATGGACAGAACAATTAAATTGATTCAGCAATTTAAAAACTGGCAACAAACAAAAGTTCAGGACCAGATGGCTTCATAGGTGAATTCTACCAAACATTTAGAGAGGAGATGACACCTATCCTTCTAAAAGTATTCCAAAACTTGCAGAGGAAGGAACACACTTCCAGACTCATTCTATGTGGCCAGCATCACCTTGATACCAAAAACGAGACAAAGATATCACAAAAGAGAAAATTATAGGCCAGTATCATGATGAATATAGATGCAAAAATTCTCAGCAAAATTTTAGCAAATTGAATCCAACAATAAACCAAAAGATCATACACTATGATCAAGTGGGTTTTATCCTAGGGAAGCAAGAATTTTTCAATATTTTCAAATGAAGCAGTGTAATACAGCACATTAAATAAATTGAAGAATAAAAACCATATGATCATATCAGTAGATGAAAAAAAAAGCTTTTGACAAAATTCAACTTTCATTTATGATAAAAACTCTCCAAAAGGGGTCATAGAGGGAACATACCTCAACATAATAAAAGCCATATATGAAAAACACACAGCTCACATTATACTCAATGGTGAAAAGCTGAAAGTATTTTCTCTAAGATCAGGAACGAGACAAGGATGGTCCTCTCACCACTTTTATTCAACATAGTTTTGGAAATCCTAGCTACAGCAATCAGAGAAGAAAAATAAATAAAAGGAATCCAAATTTGAAAGGAAGAATTAAAACCTGTCACTGTTTGCAGATGACATGATACTATGCATAGAAAATCCTAAAAACACTACCAGAAATCTACTGGAGTTCATCAAAGAATTTGGTAAAGTTGCAGGATACTGACTTAATACACAGAAATCTCTTGCATTTCTGTACACTGACAATGAACTATCAGAAAGAGAAATTAAGGAAACAATCCCATTTACCATCACATCAAAAAGAATAAAATATCTAGGAATAAACCTACCTAAAGAGGTAAGAGACCTGTACTAGGAAAATTAATAGACTCTGATGAAAGAAATTGTAGGTGACAAAAACAGATGGAAGGATATTTTGTATTCTTGGATTGGAAGAATCAATATTGTTAAAATGACCATACTACCCAAGGCCATCTACAGATTTGATGCAATCCCTATCAAAACACCAAGGGTATTTTTCACAGAACTAGAACATTACTTTAAAATTTGTATGGAAACACAAAAGACCCTGAATAGCCCAAACAATCTTGAGAAAGAAAGACAGAGCTGGAGGTATCTTGTTTCCTGACTTCAAACTATACTACAATGCCACAGTAATCTAAACAGTGTGGTATCAGCACAAAAACAGACACACACATCATTGGAACAGAATAGAGAGCCCAGAAATAAACCCACACACTTATGGTGAATTAATCTATGACAAAGGAGACAAGAATATACAATGGAGAAAAGGCAGTCTCTTCAATAAGTGGTGCTGGGGAAAATAGACAACTACTTGTAAAAGATTGAATTAGTACAGTCTATAGCACCATACACAAAAATAAACTCAAAATGGAGCAAAGACCTAAATGTAACACTGGCTACTATAAAACTCCTAGAGGAAAACATAGGCAGACAGTCTTTGACATAAATCACACGATATTTTTTGGAGGGTCCATCCCCTAAATTAAAGGAAACAGAGCAAATATAAATAAATGGGACCTAATTAAATGTAAAAGCTTTAGCACAGCAAAGGAAACCATTGGCAAAACAAAAAGACAACTTACTGAACTAGAGAAGATATTTGCAAATGACATGACTAATGAGGGGTTAATATCCAACATATATAAACAGCTCATATGTTATACATTGATTTGACTGAAGGATCTGCAGAAATTAATGCATGAATTTTAAAAACAAACTCAGTGTCAGAGAGCTTTCATTGTACTGTACTTCCATATTTATTCCAATTATTCTGTACAGCAACAGCATCATATAGGTAATTACTAGTTACTAATAATTAATAATAATCAGATGGGCAATTATTTGTTACCTGTTAAAGGTAGAAAGCCATTATTTGGGGGAAAGGGAAGGGTCATACAAACACCACATGAGCAAAACTTGGATCCATCCGTTAGACCTTGGACATTTTCAGAATAAGCAGGTCCAGTTGAGGTATGCTTTCTATTTTCTATTTGTCTAGAGTCTCTGGCAAATTGTCTGAAATTTGAGCCCATGAGTGGGAGGTCGGAAGGGCAGAAAAGATGCTGCTACTGGCCACCAGCTCATGAGAAGACCCAGCTCAAGAGAGGCTAAAATGTGATGGTTAGAGCAATTATCACTTAGAACAAGAAGGAACCAAAAGTGGGTAACAGCTATTTCCAGAAAGGTCATGTTCCCAAGATTATGGAATAAATGCTTGTCTCCATCAGGATTCAGATCTCTTAACAATAGCCCTAACAGATTTGCCATGTGGAACATGTGTCTTCACTTCTCTGCGTCTCAGTTTTCTCATCTGTAAAATGAGATACTTGGATCAGATTATCATTCAGATCTTTGCGACAAAAACACTAAGTGGGTCTATGACAAATTATAGTATCTACTCTGAGCACATTACGTTTTGAGACTTGAATGGACACATAAGCCATAAAGTGAGTTCTTCACATTGCTTTAATTAACCACATTTAATTATCACTGGAATTGTTTAATATCCTGGTTTTCACAATTTTTTTCTACAAACATAAAATATCTTAGACTGGAGAAAGGAGTACAGTGAGGGGTGTTACCACTTTCCGTGGTTAGTAGAAGATCTGGGGAAGGAATAACACAATATTTACAAAATAATGGACCTCTTTGACTTAGCCAACCTCTAGTCAGCTGAATTTCTGGTCATCAGGAAAGGGGAAGATCAGGGCAGATTTGGAACAGCAAGGACAAACAAAATGGTAAAACGGGAAAGAAAATAAAGGAAAGACAGGGGAAAAAAGAAGAGAAGATATTCAAATCTTAGCACTAAGTTTCTTAACATCTAATAATATCAGTGCACCCTCGGGATAGGTATGGATGCCCCCCACATTTATACATGGAAGAACTAAACTGCTGAGAGATTTGTAACTTGCCCAGGGTCACTCAGCAAGAAAACAGGTGAAGCAGAACATGAACCCAGACTGTCTGACTAAACCTCACTCATCCAACTGTGTTCTTGTCACAGTTTTGTAAATTTGGGTTGTGTCAGTTGCAATACACATTATTTGTTATGCATTGTTTTATGCTGTAATTCTTTGAAAGCTTTTACAATTGAAATAATAAAAAACTTGATGTTTTAAAACATACTATATAAAGTTATTTTCATGGAGGTTTTCCAAGTTCCTCTGTAAAGTAGATTTCCCTAATAACTATAGTGGGAAAAGTTGTTGTAAATTTCCATAATACTCTATATTTGGAAAACAAAGTTTATTGTTTTTTTCTGGATATTTGTGGATAATTTTTTTTTCTTTGGGATGGGGTAGGGAAACAATCTCTTACATTCATTTCCATTTTTTTACTTTGTAATACTCTCCATTATCTATGGAAAGTCACACGTCCCTCATTTCCAATCCATCTTCAGTGCCATGGTTGTTGTGTGCCTCATGTCTGCCCTGCATTTGTCTGCTCATAGGATGGATTCAGGAATAGGTATGTGATCCAATCATGGTCAGTCAACTGCACAGGCTTGCTCTGAAAGTACTGTAAAAGAAGCATGTTTTCACATCTACTAGAATGAGAGTATATGAGCTCAGGACTGTTGAGAGCCACCACTTGAAATCTGAGAATAAATGAGATGGGAGGCAGAGGCAAGAAATGGGAAAACAAAAACAAAGAACCTTGAACCCTGAAGAAATCATTTGAGAACATAGATCAAGGAATGGTTGAAGCTATATATTTTCCTTTTTGCCATTTTTCATCGTGATTAAAAGAGAAAAAAATTGGTCCAATTTAATTTGATGGTCTAGATTAATAAAGGTTTTGGTAAAGCAGGTTTAGTGTGAAGATATTTATAAAATTTGCTAGAACAAAATACTGAAGCAGAAATCTCATGGGTTGTTTCATAACATAACTTGGTTTCTCTGGTAAGTTCCATATAAGAAAAAAAAAGTCAGGCACAAATTATTTGAATTATTTTGCCATTGATATATCTTGAGCTGTACAACAAAATACCAATACATTTACTATTCAGATTAAGTTTTTCTCAACACTAACTTTTCTTTTGTGAGAATATCTTTCTTCCCTGAAAAATGAAAACCTTCCCTGGGTCTCCTCAGATCCAAGAGCCAATCCTAGTTGCTGTCTCCCCAAGGAAAGAAAATGAGAAGCATACTCAGTGCCTGAGGATCACATGCTCTTAGTTGTACGATTGTCCACATTGCTGCTGGCAGTTTCAGGAGCTAGAGTGACTCTAAGTATCTGGGCAATTTCTAGCATGGCAAGAGTTTCTCTAGATGCAGGATAAAGAACAAAGCTCTTCTTCTTCAACGTGATGCTTAAATATTATCACTGTATGTCAATTCAGGCATGGTCTAAGAAGGTCAAAATGTTTTAGAAGCACAATACGGTTGTGTGAAGTTACACGATTACAAGATTTACAGCATTATAAGAATTACAAGATTGGGTGTCCCCAAGAGCACTTTTAGGTTCAATGATTTGTTAGGACTCACAGACCTCAGTGAAAGCTGTTATACTTAAGTACATGTTATTATAGTAGAAGAATCCAGATTAATGTCATCAAAAGGAAGACAGATATGGGGCAGAGACCAGGAGCATTCCAAATACAGAGCTTCTAGTTGTTCTCTTCCCAGCTGAGTTGCTAACAACATAAACTTTCCCAGTATTGATGTGTGGCAACACACACAGAATATTGCCAACCAAAAAGTCCAAATGGACCTTGCTGTTTAGAGTTGGAACTTCATCAGAAATACATGGTCAAACATCAACCATATGGCTGAACTTTTATTTCTATCCCCACTGAAGGTGGAGCAGATACCTCATGATCCAAGGCCCTCTACCATAAATCACATCATTAGACTACCTGGCATGGCCAAAGGCCCCCAGATAAAAAAAGACATTCTTATCAGACAGGACAGAGATTACCTCCCAGGTGGCAAAAGCAAAGACCATACCTCTCTTTGGGTAAGGCTAAATTCTTTACCAGACATATTGGCTTAATGCACACACACACAACATTCTTGAGGTGTGCCCAACATGTCAAGATGATTGGACGACAGTGGATTTAGCCATGAACCACATACTCTGTTCACAGATAATCCTTCCTTAAGATCATAGAGAGAGAGCCTTTCTTAAGTCCAAGAGTTCAGTTCAGGTTTCTCTCATTGATCACTGACAAACCTGGAATTCTTAGCCAACATGTGGGTATGAAGGAACATGTGGGTAGCGGAAGGCTCAGAGGGTCTGGGCAGTCAAAATAATACTCACCCTGCCCAATCCACATAGTTCCCACTAGGCCATTACACATAGTCATAACAGTCAGACATAGATATTTACCAAGGCAATAGATTTCAGAGCTAGTTCAAGTTTTCCTGATAACATTCAGAGCAGGATATATTTTCTTTTTTCTTTATTATACTGGAATATAGTTGATTTACAATGTTTTGTTAGTTTTGGGTGTACAGCAAAGTGACTTAGCTATACATATACATATATCTATTATTTTTCAAATTCTTTTCCCATTTAGGTTATTACAGAATATTAAGTAGAGTTCCCTGTGTTATACAGTAGGTACTTTTTGGTTATCTATTTTAAATATAGTAGTGTGTATATGTCAATCCCAAACTCCCAGTTTATCCCTCCCCCTCCCCACCTTTCTCCTTTGGTAACCATAAATTTGTTTTCTAAGTCTGTGACTGTGTTTCTGTTTTATAAATCAGTTCATTTGTACCATTTTTTTAAGATTCCACGTATAAGTGATATCATATGATATTTATCTTTCTCTGTCTGACTTATCTTACTTAATATGAAAATTTCCAGGTCCATTGATGTTGCTGCAAATAGAATTATTTCATTCTTTTTAGCGACTGAGTAATATTCCATTGTATATATGTACCACACCTTCTTTATCCATTCATCTTTTGATGGACATTTAGGTTGCTTCCATGTCTTGGCTTTTGTAAATAGTGCTGCAATGAACATTGGGATGCATGTATCCTTTTGAACCATGGTTTTCTCTGAATATATGCCCAAGAAGTGGGGTTGCTGAATCATATTGTAGCCATATTTGTAGCTTTTTAAGGACCCTCCATACTGTTCTCCATAGTGGCTGTACCAATTAACATTCTGACCAACAGTGTAGGAGGTTTCCCTTTTATCCACAACCTCTCCAGCATTTATTGTTTGTAGACTTTTTTTTTAGATGATTACATTATTTTTTTAATTGAAGTTAATAAAATAAATAGCTAATTTACAATGTTGTATTAGTTTCTGATGTACAGCAAAGTGATTCAGAATACAGTACATGTATTCTTTTTCCATATACTTTTCCATTACAGTTTATTACAAGATATTGAATATAGTTCCCTGTGCTATACAGAAGGACTTTGTTGTTACCTATTTTGTGTATAGTAGTTTATATCTGCTAATTCCAAACTCCTAATTTATCCCTCCCCGCCTTTCCCCTTTGGCAACCATAAATTTGTTTTCTATGTCTGTGGGTCTGTTTCTATTTTGTAAATAAGTGCATTTGTATCATATTTTAGATTCCACATGTGATATATGATATTTGACTTTCTCTTTCTGACTTACTTCACTTGGTATGATAATCTCTAGATCCGGGACTTCCCTGGTGGTCCAGGGGTTAAGACTTTGCCTTCCAATGCAGGAGGTGTGGGTGAAATCCCTGGTTGGGGAGTTAAGATTCCACATGCCTCATGGCCAAAAAACCAAAACATAAAACAGAAGCAATATTGTAACAAATTCAATAAAGAATTTGAAAATAGTCCACATCAAAAAAAAAAAATCTTAAAAAAACAATCTCTAGGTCCATTCATGTTGCTGTAAATGACATCTTCCATTATTTTTCTCTTTTTTTAATTTTTGAATTTTATTTCATTTATATTTTAAACAGCAGGTTCTTATTAGTCATCAATTATATACGCATCAGTGTATAAATGTCAACCCCAAACGCCCAATTCATCACACCACCACCACCCCCCCACACAGCTTTCCCCCCTTGGTGTCCATACATTTGTTCTGTACATCTGTGTCTCAATTTCTGCCCTGCAAACTGGTTCATCTGTACCATTTTTCTAGGTTCCACATATATGTGTTAATATACCATATTTGTTTTTCTCTTTCTGACTTACTTCACTCTGTATGACAGTCTCTAGATCCATCCACGTCTCAACAAATGACCCAATTTTGTTCCTTTTTATGGCTGAGTAATATTCCATTGTATATATGTACCACATCTTCTTTATCCTTTCGTCTGTCAATGGGCATTTAGGTTGCTGCCATGACCTGGTTATTGTAAATCGTGCTAAAATGAACATTGGGGTGCATGTGTCTTTTTGAATTATTGTTTTCTCTGGGTATACGCCCAGCAGTGGGATTGCTGGATCATATGGTAATTCTATTTTTAGTTTTTAAAGGAACCTCCATACTGTTCTCTATAGTGGTTGTATCAACTTACATTCCCACCAACAGTGCAAGAGGGTTCCCTTTTCTCCACACCCTCTCCAGCATTTGTTGTGTGTAGATTTTCTGATGATTCCCATCTAACTGGTGTGAGGTGATACCTCATTGTAGTTTTGATTTGCATTTCTCTAATAATTAGTGATGTTGAGCAGCTTTTCATGTGCTTCACAGCCATCTGTATGTCTTCTTTGGAGAAATGTCTATTTAAGTCTTCTGCCCATTTTGGATTGGGTTGTTTTTTTTTTTAATATTGAGCTGCATGAGCTGTTTATATATTTTGGAAATTAATCCTTTGTCCGTTGATTAATTTGCAAATATTTTCTCCTATTCTGAGGATTGTCTTTTCATCTTGTTTATGGTTTCCTTTGCTTTGCAAAAGCTTTGAAGTTTCATTAGGTCCCATTTGTTTATTTTTGTTTTTATTTCCATTACTCTAAGAGGTGGATCAAAAAACATCTTGCTGTGATTTATGTCAAAGAGTGTTCTTCCTATGTTTTCCTCTAAGAGTTTTATAGTGTCTGGTCTTACATTTAGGTCTCTAATCCATTTTGAGTTTATTTTTGTGTATGGTGTTAGGGAGTGTTCTCATTTCATTCTTTTACATGTAGCTGTCAGGTTTTCACAGCACCACTCATTGAAGAGACTGTCTTTTCTCCATGGTATATCTTTGCCTCCTTTGTCATAGATTAGTTGACCATAGGTGTGTGGGTTTATCTCTGGGTTTCTATCTTGTTCCATTGATCTATGTTTCTGTTTTTGGGCCAGTACCATATTGTCTTGATGACTGTAGCTTTATAGTATAGTCTGAAGTCAGGGAGTCTGATTCCTCCAGCTCTGTTTTTTTCCCTCAAGACTGCTTTGGCTATTCAGGGTCTTTTGTGTCTCCATACAAATTTTAAGATTTTTTGTTCTAGTTCCATAAAAAATGCCATTGGCAATTTGATAAGGATTGCATTGAATCTGTAGATTGCTTTGGGTAGTATAGTCATTTTCACAATATTTGTTCTTCCAATCCAAGAACATGGTATATCTCTCCATCTGTTGGTATCATCTTTAATTTCTTTCATCAGTGTCTTATAGTTTTCTGAATACAGTTCTTTTGTCTCCCTTGGTAGGTTTATCCCTAGGCATTTTATTGTTTTTGTTGCAATGTTAAATGGGAGTGTTTCCTTAATTTCTCTTTCAGATTTCTCATCATTAAGGTATAGGAATGCAAGAGATTTCTGTGCATTAATTGTGTATCCTGTAACTTTACCAAATTCATTGAGTAGCTCTAGTAGTTTTCTGGTGGCTTCTTTGGAATTCTCTATGTATAGTATCATGTTATCTGCAAACAGTGACAGTGTTAGTTCTTCTTTTCCAATTTGTATTCCTTTTATTTATTTTTCTTCTCTGATTGCCATGGCCAGGACTTCCAAAACTATGTTGAATAATAGAGGTGAGAGTAGACATCCTTGTGTTGTTCCTGATCTTAGAGGAAATGCTTTCTCTTTTTCACCATTGAGAATGATGCTTGCTGTGGGTTTGTCATATATGGCCTTTATTATGTTGGGGTAGGTTTCCCCTGTGCCCACTTTCTGGAAAGTTTTTATTATAAATAGGTGTTGAATTTTGTCAAAAGCTTCTTCTGCATCTATTGAGATGATCATATGGTTTTTATTTTTCAATTTGTTATTATGGTGTATCACATTGATTCATTTGCATATATTGAAGAATACTTGCATCCCTGGGATAAATCCCACTTGATCATGGTATACAATCTTTGTAATGTGTTGTTGGATTCTGTTTGCTAGTATTTTGTTGAGGATTTTTGCATCTATATTCATGATTGATATTGGTCTGTAATTTTCTTTTTTTGTAGTATCTTCCTCTGGTTTTGGTATCAGGGTGATGGTGGCCTCATAGAATGAGTTTGGGAGTGTTCCTTCCTCTGCAATTTTTTGGAAGAATTTGAGAAGGATTGGTGTTAGCTCTTCTCTAAATGTTTGATAGAATTCACCTGTGAAGGCATCTGGTCCTGGACTTTTGTTTGTTGGAAGCTTTTTAATCACAGTGTCAATTTCATTAATTGTGATTGGTCTGTTCAAATTTTCTATTTCTTACTGGTTCAGTCTTGGAGGGTTATACCTTTCTAAGAATTTGTCCATTTCTTCCAGGTTATCCATTTTATTGGCATAGAGTTTCTTGTAGTAATCTCTTAGGATGCTATGTACTTCTGCAGTGTCTGTTGTAACTTCCCCTTTTTCATTTCTAATTTTATTGATTTGAGTCCTCTCCCTCTTTTTCTTGATGAATCTGGCTAATGGTTTATCAATTTTGTTTATTTTCTCAAAGAACCAGCTTTTAGTTTTACTGATCTTTGCCATTGTTTTCTTTGTTTCTATTTCATTTCTTTCTGCTCTGATCTTTATGATTTCTTTCCTTCTGCTAACTCTGTGTTTTGTTTGTTCTTCTTTCTCTAGTTCCTTTAGGTGTAAGGTTAGATTGTTTATTTGAGATTTTTCTTGTTTCTTGAGGTAGGCTTGTATAGCTATAAACTTCCCTCTCAGAACTGCTTTTGGTGCATCCCATAGGTTTTGGATCATCGTGTTTTCATTGTCATTTGTGTCTAGGTATTTTTTGATTTCCTCTTTGACTTCTTCAGTGATCTCTTGGTTATTTAAAAATGTATTGTTTAGCCTCCATGTATTTGTGTGTTTTACGTTTTTTTCCCTGTAATTCATTTCTAATCTCATAACATTGTGGTCAGAATAGATGCTTGATATGATTTCAATTTTCTTGAATTTACTGAGGCTTGATTTGTGACCCTAGATGTGATCTATCTTGGAGAATGTTCCGTGTGCACTTGAGAAGTAAGTGTAAAAAGATGCTTGATATGACTTCAATTTTCTTAAATTTACCAAGACTCATTCTGTGGCCCAGCATGTGATCAATCCTGGAGAATGTTCCATGTGCACTTGAAAAGAATGTGTGTTCTGCTGCTTTTGGTTGCTCTATAAATATCAATTAAGTCCACCTGGTCTAATGTGTCATTTAAGGCCTGTGTTTACTTATTGATTTTCTGTCTGGATGATCTGTCCATTGATGAAAGTGGGGTGTTAAATTCCCCCAATATTATTGTGTTACTGTTGATTTCTCCTTTTATGGCCTTATATATTGAGGTGCCCCTATGTTGAGTGCATATATATTTACAATTGTTATATCTTCTTCTTGGATTGATCCCTTGATCATTATGTAGTGTCCTTCTTTGTCTCTTGTAATAGTCTTTATTTTAAAGTCCTTTTTTTCTGATATGAGTATTGCTACTCCAGCTTTCTTTTGATTTCCATTTGCATGGAATACCTTTTTCCATCCCCTCACTTTCATTTGTATGTGCCCATATATCAGAAGTAGGTCTCTTATAGACAGCATATATATGGGTCTTGTTTTTGTGTCCATTCAGCCAGTGTATGTCTTTTGGTGGGAGCATTTAATCCATTTACATTTTTTTTCCATTCAAGCAACAGGAAACATATTTTATTTACAACATTACTAATAAATCCTTCCTACTGCATTTTAAGATCCCTCTCTTCAAGTAGATAGTATGAAATCTCATAAAGGGGGTGTATATATGGCATCACCAAACATGGCTGTCTAGGAGACACACCTCAGCCAGACACCTGGGGAAAAGTGCAGCCTAAATGAAGCTGGAGGATTCTCACCACAATATGACCTGCCATGGTTTTTCTGTCTCCCATGTCCTTTTAAATTTCTTTATTTAGTTAAAGAAATATGATGTTGCCTAACAAGCACAGAGCAAATACCCCCATGAATATATTAGTTTCTTTCTCCTTTTCTCTTAACCTTTCCTTTCTTCTTCCTTCCCTCTGATGCTTCTCATCCTTCTCAATTTTTTGCTTCTTTTCTAACTCTTCTTTTTTTTTAACATCTTTATTAGAGTATAATTGCTTTACAGTGCTGTGTTAGTTTCTGCTTTATAACAAAGTGAATCAGTTATACATATACATATATCCCCATATCTCCTCCCTCTTGCGTCTCCCTCCCACCGTCCCTATCCCACCCCTCTAGGTGGTCACAAGGTACCGAGCTGACCTCCCTGTGCTATGTGGCTGCTTCCCACTAGCTATCTATTTTACATTTGGCAGTGTAAATATGTCCGTGCCACTCTCTCACTTCGTCCCAGCTTACCCTTCCCCCTTCCCATGTCCTCAAGTCCATTCTCTACAGCTGTGTCTTTATTCCTGTCCTGCCCCTAGGTTCTTCATAACCTTTTTTTCTTTTTTCAGATTCCATATATATGTGTTAGCATATGGTGTTTGTTTTTCTCTTTCTGACTTACATCACTCTGTATGACAGACTCTAAGTCCAACCACTTCATTACAAATAACTCAATTTCATTTCTTTTTATAATCCATTTACATTTAAGGTAATTATCAATTTGCACGTTCTTATTGCGATTTTGTTAATTGTTTTGGATTTGTTTTTGTAATGCAGAATGCATTTTCTATGAAGAGTCAGCTCTTTATTACATTTTACACTATCCCAGGTAGCATTAACCTCTGCATCTTGTACTATTTTATTCTTCATCACAAACAGTGCTTTTTATTTTAGAGTAACATTAACATTTAGTATGTGCATTAAAATGCACCTACCTCACTTTTCACCCCATGTTATATGTGGAAATAATGCACCTGACAACCATTCTAGGATATTAATAACAAATCAAAATATTATCCCTGTTTGCCACCTGAGGCATGCTATTTACCATAAAATAGGTGTTGAACATTTTACAGACCACACTTCTCCACTGCCAGGGAAGGATTGGCCCCACCACAAATCACTCTGATTCTATGTTAGAAGCATTGAACCCAGAGCATCAAGCTTTACTAACAGGCAACCTTGATCAAAATAAATTGTGAAAACTGAAAGCTCTAAAATGAGGACAGTGAAAGCCACCTCCTGCCTATGTGTATTTTTTAAGCTACCAGACTAACCAACATTTCTGGTTCCATATTTTGGAAGCAAATTGAGAATGTGGCCATGGAATCCAGGCATTCACCAGCCATCAGTGCATTCCTACTGTCATAGAGCCCTTGTTCCTGAGGAACAGCAGAGCACTGACAAGTGTGAGGAGAATGAAAGGAGACTGAGCTGAACTGGGCACAGATATGAGAAATTAAGAAAAGATAATAGACTTCAGAAGGAAATCTGAGAAGAGAACTGGCCATCAGTCTCAATCCAGCAGCTGCAGTAGCTCCACAGAAGGGGCAGAATGCCAAGACCAGGCAAAGATGTGAAACCTTCAGGTACAGAAACACATCTCACCACAGAGATTTCTCTCTGAGTGTCCAATGTGTTGTCAAGACTCTGGTGAACAGGACTGTGGTTTGTGCCAACCTGAAAAATTCGAGTTCAAGGTGGCAGTGGTCACACAATGAAGAGAAAGGGGCTGTTTGTATTCTCATATAAATGCTGGGCTTGAAGAAGCTCTTTGGTATGTGTTTGTTGAGTGAATGACTGAGAAAATGAGGGGGCTCACAGGTTCTGGTGATGGCTGGACAAAACAATTATGTATCCCTGTGGTGTCTGCCAAAAAAAAAAGATCCTAACAAGAGGAGAGGCCTTTAGACTGGCTGATGGGTTGGGGTTGGGGTCTATGAGGGCAGATAGTAGCTTTGTTTTTAATTTGGGGGTTTTTGTTTGTTTTTATTAAAACTGTCAATTCTGAGAGAATCTGTGAGAGAAGTGGAATGCATATTCCAGATGAGACAGTAGGAATGCACTCAGGACAGAAGATGTGGGCACATGAGCAGAAGAAACCAGGTGGAAACTGGTGCAGAGTAGGAAAGAGATGGAGGGTGAGGAAAGGCCAATGCTGGGCATCACTGGAGCAAATAGAAATGGAGAAGATGTCTTTGTGAACAGCAAAACACCAGCTGAGAATTGTATTTGACTCACAGCCCAGAAGGGGTTAATTTCAGGCCCTAAGAGGGAAGAAATCTTGCCAGTAATACAGATTGGTCAGTGTAGGTCAGAAATTGAAAGTTGGATAATTACCAGAATCAAGAGTGGTTCTAAACTCCTTATTCACAGGTGGTTAGGTTAGAGATTAATATGAATAAGGATTCTCTTGGTTTCCTTACGGAGTGTTGGTGGGTTTTGATGTTTTATATAAGCATTAGCACTATTCCAAACTTTCTCAAAAACTTATTTTTTGAGTACCTCTGGACTTAGTAGTAGGAAATTTTGGAGGCTATTTCTTCAGAAGTGAAAATCAGACATTATTCAAACTTGCCCCCTATAATGTAGAGTCATGACAAAGATTCTCTCCTTGATCAAACTCTAACCAAACCTTTATGAGCCCAGTTCTCTACTACACCTCAACCTTGGTCTATAAAACTTGAACACCAACAGGGTTTCTAACAGCTGAAGACTGCATCCCTAAGAAAACCCTAGCTGCCCCTTAAATTACCTACCTCACAAAACTCAAGTCTGCCAAAAGAGTTTGCAGTTTGTTCCAGTCAATGCCTGAGGGTAGGGCCCCTGTCTTCCAGCCTCTGTGGGGTAGTAGGAGCGTAACTTTAGTAAGCCTGTTGACTGAAATAAAATATGCAACCCAAAAGTTGAGAATTATGTTTTACTTGGAAGACAAACTGAGGACTTAGGCCCAGAAGACAGCCTCTCAGATAGCTCTGAGGGACTCCTCCCAAAAGGGAAAGGAGGAGCCGGGATATATAGGAGGTTTTGCAGCAAAAAACAGATAGAACATCAAAATATTACTGTTAATTAAAGAAAAACAGACATCTGAAGCTAATGAATTTAGTGCTTTTCTATGTATGGGAAGATGAAAGAGTTTGATCTCATTGAAACCGTTTCTTTGATATGCACCCTAACTACCTAGGGCCAGTATCCTGCTTTTCTTCATCCTGAATCCCCTCAGGATGCACTGTCAAGGGCAGCTGCAGTGACTTATGACTTGATGGCTGCAAAATCCTTTGTTTACTAATACGGCAGGCAACATTTTTCATCCAGAAGCCCCAGTTAATAAACCCAGATGGTGTCACATGGACTAATTCCTCTTCCCATTTTTTGTAATATTTCTGTTCTCTGACTCTACTGAGCCCCCACTCACCCCTCTCTATTCCCTTATTCTCCCTTTAAAAGGCCAAAGTGAAGTTGAGTTCATTTCATGCTGGACACCTTTCCCCATTGCAATAGTTATTACTGTTTAAAATCTGTCCTAACCACTTTAATGAGTGTCTGACTTTATAAGTCTTTGACACTCATAAGAGGAGCAAAGGGAAAAATATAATTTTACAAACATATATTAAATTTAGAATATAGTGTTTTAATTTTTACTATACTAGAACATATTTGAATGCAAATGTTACAATTAAGAAATATGGACCACAGCTACAAAAGAAAGAAATTAATATACAAAAGACAAAAATCCATTGAGACAAAAATTACCTAAGTAAATTTTAAAGAATTAAAATGTCATTACTTAGGATTGACTTTTCAAGGGAGGTGGTGGACTAGGAAGAAAGACTTTGAGGATGGATGCTGGAGTCAACCATCTTTCTTTCACTGATAATAAAATGTGATTAAAATGAAAGCTGAGTGAGTTAACAATTTGGCAGTTGAATTAGTTTAATTCTCATTTTATCTAACAAGATGTAGATGAACTGTAACTACAAGAGATTTTTACAGAATAAAAAAAAAAAAAAAACTTCCCTCAAATACCTAATTTTACTTGTGGACTGTGCTAAACACATACAAATTAAAAAAAAAAAAATCCAAACCAAAGCAAAACACATTGGAATAATTTAAATCCTGTAATAAAGTATAACAACTTTAAAATAATAGGGAAACAACTCTTAAATAGCAGGGAAAAAATGACTCTTTTAAAAATAGTTCATTAGCAAGTGTAACAAAGAAGATACAATTAGGAACTAAAGAATTTGAAATTGCTATTTACAAAGAAAACTGAGAAAATGCTTGGAAATACGGAAACACATATTAAGCAATTGATCTGAATGACAAATATCCTAGGATAGTAAATAAACCAGTCAAGAAAATTAACTTGCAATGATTTCTCAAAACTCTTATAACTGGCCTCTTACCTTCCAAGATGGCCCACAATCTGTCTGTGGAGTGTATTTCTCCCAAGGCCTCTTGCCTTCTGAGGTGACTCACACTCCATCTGTGGAGTGTGTTTCTCTCTAAATAAACCCACTTCTTACCAAAAAACAGAAACCAAACCAAAAAACAAAAACTCTTATAACTGACTGAATCCTGACAACATAATTTCCATCATCAGAAAAAGGTGAAGAAGAATAAACTCAGAAATTACCATGTGTTGATTTCTTCACTAATAATATTAATCTTTAATGAAATCAATAAGCATAGAAATCCAGTGCATAACAAAAAATCATGACATAAGATCTGTAATGATCACTAGTATATTTAAAATTTTAAAAAGCATACATAAAATAATCTTCATTATTTTTATGTCAACATTTCTGAAACAAAATTAGAGGAAAAGAAAATTAAATATACATTGGCTGTTGAACATTTTAAAAAATAATTTTGGAATGTGAGAACTCAAAACTTCTCTGCCAAACTATTTTTAGTTAACTTGTTTAGTTCAGTTATATAAATAGAAACTTGTCCTTGGCAAGGGAAGACTAAGTATCATCACACCAAAAAACTCTCTAATGAAGGGTCTTAATAGTTGACCAGGAGGTTAATTTCCATTTGTTTATACCCTAAACTAATGATGTCAATACGAAACTTTATGATATTGAGTCATGTTTCAATAGTGAGAGTAATTTAAAGAGTGAAACTTTTATTGCAATAGGAATTTGTGGTCAGCATTGGCATGTGTAGAGAAAGAGTGCATCTAAAACTTCAAAGCCAGGGGAAAGTAACTTACAAAGGGAAAATTGGAGACAAGTGTTTGAGAGGAAATAAAATCGTTAATGAAGATATATGGGTGCATAAAAGTAAATAATCAGTGGAAGGAAGTTCCCAAGCTAGTCAATTATTCACTAGAATCATCCTAGTCAGTTACTCACTAGAATCATGCACAGGGAGTGTTGAGAACCATCTCCTCCTATACTCTGCATTTACTGGTAAAGGTAATGGCTATGCCAAACTTCATACATGCAGGGCTGAGCCTTTAGGGAGTCAGAGTATGACAGATTTGGGGGAACTAGCTTCATACTGTTGAAAACCACCAGTAGTCTATGTAACACACTTGGGCAGTAAATTAGAAATGATGTGGAAAGTTACAATCAGTGCCACCTTGTATATTGCAACTTTTGAGACTGTTGTTGAGTCTTGAACCCAAGACTCATAGCTGTTTTTTTCTCACATTCAAAGAGTTGAAGGTAGAAGATTTTTTTCTTTGCCAAAAAAAAATTTTGAAATGTATTGCTGCCAACTTATCCTCTAATCTCAGGCTAACCTTTTAATTTCATTGAGTGTCTGCTTTCAGACTTAAATCATTTTATTACACTTGTAACTTTCACATTTGAAAACATTGAACATTTTCAATGGGAACATTTTGAAAAAATTTATTTTAGCATTTTATGTGTATGAGATTCTCTCTTATCACTTATTTCTGTTCTATAATAAATGTATTGTAAGCAAAAGAAAAACCCCAAATTGCAAACTAATATAGAAATAGAAAAAAATCTGAACATTTTATAGAAAAATTATTTAGTTATGCTCAGTATCACAGGGATTACATAAGTAAAATTATAAAGCTGAATTACTAATGGAACATCCTCAAAGTCCTACAGAATTTTGTTGGTATTTATCTATACCTCATCAATCTGGAAAAAACTACAATGAAATTTCCTAAACTTGAACTAAATGTAGGTGAAAATATTTTAAGTTAGGTTTCCAACTCTTCTGAACTCCACCAAATATGGAAAAAAATATTGAGATATTCCCCATCACATTTGAACTAATCCAGGTGTGCACACTGTTTAGGAACAAGTGCAACAGTTAATAGTGTGCCTCTGAAAATCACTCTTTCATCTTTACAGCTTCTCTCATCCTAGCCAATGATGAAAGCAGTGTCTGTATTAATTGAATGAGATAATGTATTACTGCACTCAGCAAATCACCTAACACATAGGCATGTTCGATATGTTTGTTACTGTTATTTAACACGAGATCACCAAATTAACAGTTTTTTTCTGTAAATAATACATTTAAAATCGACTTAAAATCAAATTATAATCAATTATTTGCATACCTGTATTAAACAACCATAAGATATATGACCCAAGTTATTATGTGTAGAGAGATTAGTCAAGCTATAAACACTGAATGAATATTTGCTACCAGCAGTGATCTGTACTGAGTATTGGAAACTTCAGATAGGATGTCTCACTGCACTTGAGTGGCTCCCAATGGATCTGAGAAAGTAGAAATATACATGACTAATGAAAAGAACAAAAAGCTATAGGAAACAGAATAAATTTACTTGGCAGGGGATAATGGAGGGGGCACCTCAGAGAGGTTGGAGCAAGTCTGAATGATGAACAGAACTTTTCCAGAAAGAGACCAGGGGAACGACTTTCTGGACAGAGAAGTATGAGTAAGCAGAAGTGAGCATGTGAAAGGTCATGGCACACCCAGGGGAGGGTGTATGTGGTCCAAAGTTCCTGCAGCACATATAAGGTGTGTGCTACAGAATGGCAGGACATAAAATTGTGAAGATAAGTTGAGACAGATTTGAAGTACAGCAATGCCAGGGCAAAATATAAACTGCATCCTGTAGGCACAGGGATGTCACTGAAAATGTTTAGGGAGAGTTGAGTCATGACAGATATATGTTGTAGTAAATCACTCTGGAAGATGTATGGAACCATCAGGGGAAGATATATATATGTATATATAGCTTAAGTGTAGAAATTGTAGGTTAGACATGCTGATATCAAATAAGAAAAGATTTTGTTCAATTTAGGACAAAATGAAAGATAAAAATATAGCAAAATAGCAGAATTTGAAGAAGCAACTTTATTTAGTTAATTGAACTATGAATTAAATGGAAAATGTAATTAAATGGAAAAGGAGGGGGCAAATTATTCATCAAACATTTCATATGCAAGTCTTGTTGAAACAATTAGGTGTCATTCTAATTTTTCCTAGTATATTGTATATATTTGTATATTGAAGTAGTAACATCTTCTAAGTGACATTATGACCCATATTATATGGATAAATATTTGATTTTCAAGAAATATTTTCATTTTAGATCATTAAAATGCATTTCACTTGTAGTTACCCAATCTTAGAAAGCCTTTTAAAAGAGAACAGCTTCTAGCTCACTGTTACAGAGGCGTTTGAACTTTCACATATCTCACCTTTACTGGTAGCAGCACTGAGATTAGGCAGATAAGGACTCAGATAACGTTATCTTAATTCCATTAGAAACCATAGACAGAATTCAACAACATTGAGAAGTGATGCTGGAAATAAAAATTTATGTTGGAAATATAGAGGGAATTAAAGAGTGATCCTGTCTTCAAGGAATTTGTAGTGTAGAGGCATTATACTATAATTAGGTACCTACAATAATATCCAAAAGAGGTTTTTATGGGAACCCAGAGGAACACCCTATTCAACCTGGGGTGCCCAGGATGCTCTTTAGAGGATGCGATAACTGAGCTGAGCTTTGAGAAAAGCAGAAAAGAGGTGAGTATACAGTGGTGGGAATGAATGTAAACTGAGTCTGGCACAACAAATCGAGTGACAGATTACTGCAAGGGAAAGGTGATAAATTTTAACTATGACAATTGTAGCAGGGATAACGATAAAGGAGGAAACTGAAGACATACTTAGAAGACAAAAATTACCAAGATGTAAAATCTGTAATTATATATGGTCTCAGTTGTTGACCAGACTTATGGTGATCATTTTGCAATATATACAAATTACATCATTCTGTTGTACACCTGAAACTAATAAAATGTTGCATGTTAATTGTAACTCAATTTAAACATAAAAAAAAGAGATTAGAGCACAGATGCACACATGTAGGACCATTAGAAGATACAGAGAGCAAACAGCCATCTGCAAGTCAAGGAGAGAGATCTCAGAAGAAACTAACTCTGCTGAGACCTTGATTGTGGGTTTCTAGCCTCCAGAATTGTGAGGTTATTTCTGTTGTTTAAAAAAATTACTGAGAGAAATATTACTCAGCCATAAAAAGAAACGAAATTGAGTTATTTGTAGTGAGGTGGATGGAGTTAGAGTCTGTCATACAGAGTGAAGTAAGTCAGGAAAAGAAAAACAAATGCAGTATGCTAAACATATACATGGACTCTAAGGAAAAAAAAAAGTCATGAAGAACCTAGTGGCAAGACGAGAATAAAGACACAGACCTACTAGAGAATGGACTTGAGGATGTGGGGAGGGTGAAGGGTAAGATGTGACAAAGTAAGAGAGTGGCATGGACATATATACACTACCAAACCTAAAATAGATAGCTAGTGGGAAGCAACCGCATAGCACAGGGAGATCAGCTCTGTGCTTTGTGACCACCTAGAGGGGTGGGATAGGGAGGGTGGGAGGGAGGGAGATGCAAGAGGGAAGAGATATGGGAACATATGTATATGTATAACTGATTCACTTTGTTAAAAAGCAGAAACTAACACACCATTGTAAAGCAATTATACTCCAATAAAGATGTTAAAAAAAAATTACTGAGACATGGAGACTAGTCAGCTGTGTGGGATAGAAGAAAGAGAACTGTGCTATTTTGAAGCCTACAGTACAGTCTATACTATTTTGAAGTTTACAGTAATGTGAAAAACAAAGACACACACTATAAACATCAGAGAAAGTTTTAAAACAATCTCTTCAGAAAAACATTAGTCTTTATTCAGTAGGAAACCAATGATGGATTGACTTTAGATATTGCCCAAGAGAGAAAAAAACACATTTTGTAATTGAAAGCCTGAAGTGGAATTAAAGGTAAGCAGTTTTTCCTAATCAGGTAGCTTAAGCCATGTATTAAATTAGTCTTGGGATGGCAAGCCTTTTAATTCAATTATTTTTAGATTCCTTCCATACTACAGTGGACTGCGAATTGATAGAATGGTAGGCAGTATGTAAATATGAATAAATTAGAATATTATCAGATAAATTAGCCTGGCAGATTGGTTCATTTTACATATATATATGTAAAATTAGCCATATATATAGGGCTAAGTTTGGCGCAATATTGTCTCCAAGTTATCCTGTTAAATTGTGTTTAATAATTTTCTTGAGCTACGTGGTCCTATCTCAGTCAAGTAACCCTAACAACAACCAGTCATCATAGTTTTACTGCTGCCTCCAGCATCATCAGGGGCTAGCATGGTTGATACAATAAGCAAATTATGAAATCATCACGGCAATAACTACATTCAGGAAGTACGATTTAACAGTGGGGTGATCTCTCTAAAAATGGGCGAGGGAAAGATGGGATCCAAACTAAGATATCCCTTTTAGAAAAAAATGTAACCTCAATATATTATGCAATTAAACATCAATAACAGCTGGACAATGGAGCAGAATCTAGGAATCTATTACAATCTAAATACTCTTCAGGACTAAAGCCTGAGAGCCCCTAAAATATCTGTAGCATAATTAACATGATGTGTCCTTCTGGTCAAGATTCATGCCATCACTCATCCTCTGTATTTACTATGCATGACCCATTTTTTTGAATAGGTGCCTTGATTGAAAAAGTGACTCATCTCTCAGGGAGATAAAATGGAAATTTATTCATTTATTCATGCAACAAATATTTGTTTGATTAAATTAAATGAACATATATTGAGGTTTCCTTTGTTATCTTCGAGGAGCTGACAGTTTGTTGGGGAAGGCAGGCTTATAGAGAAACAAAGTCATGATAATATATTAAGTGCAGAGCTCTATATATGCATAAGGTTCTGTGTGAGAGCCAGAGAGATATCCTTGGCCCAGCTGAATCTCAGAAAAGTCTTCCTAGAGAAGATAAAGTCTAAGCTGAATTTTGAACTAGGTATGGTAATTTGCTAATGTATCAGTTAACTATGTCCACGGTAATGCTGAATACAAGACACCCCAAAATATGGTGGCCTAAAACAATAATTTCTGAACTTACAAAAATGTTTGTTTTCATCCTCTTTACCACTGTCCTGAGACCCCCAAGGGTCCCAGTCTACCAACCTGCATTGCTCTGGGAAAGGATGTAGATGTGGAATAATGAGACCTACATTAAGCTGGTTCTCTCAAGTCTCATCTCTGCCTCTCACTAGCTTTGTGCCTTTGATAAAGTTTCACATCGTTTTCTCTGAGTCTGATGTTCCTTCATGATAAAGTGGGCTCAACAATACCTAACTTACAGGGAGATTGTGAGGTCCAAATGTGATCATAACTGTAACAGTGGTTTATAAACTCTAAAAATATTATACAATGTTAGTTCCTACACATATATTTTTATTCCTTACCTCCCAGTCTATAATGTTGTAAGAGCATATCAAGTAATATCTCTGCAGGCCTATGACAAATTTCTTAGACTTTATCTTGGGATAAACATATAGGATTTTTATCCCCTTTTCAGAGGTGCAAAACTAGAAATACAGAGCAGGTGAGTGTACCCTCAGTGAAAGGTTGGGACTGGACTAGGATTAGATTTTAACATACTTCTATGCCAGTTATGTATCCTTTCATACAACTAAGTTTTTCACTAAGTTTTCCTTTTATAAGGCTCTCTCATTTAATCCTCCAAATGACCTTGTAAGACAATTTTGTTATTCTATGCATCTCATGGACAAGGAAACTCTGGCTAAGCTAAGTGCTAAGTGACCGTTCAAGGGCAAACAAGCAATAAGTAGCACAGCCAAGAACAGAGCCTTCTCTTGTATCCTGACATCTGTTTGTGAAGGAACTGGAGACCCAAAAATTTCACTTTCTAGTATCACACAGCTAATTGGAGGCAGAACCATAGTCATCCTGCAGGCTTCCCAGATTCTCATTCTTTGTTACCAAAATCAGGTTCAGCTCTTTGCCACTCAAAAGCCAATAATCTAGAGCCAAGTGTTGGTTGGAAAAGAAAGATTAGTTTATTTAGGAGGCAGGCAACCTGGGCAGAAGGCAAGCTCATGTCCAAGAACAAACTCTGAAGATTCTGCTAGACAGTGAAAATTTTTTAATGGAGAAAGGGAAAGTTAATCACAGTTAATCATTTGGGAAGGGGATCAGAGTCTTTGTTATCTTTCACTGTGTGCAGACTGGCCAGCAACATTGTTCTTCATTTCTGATGCTATCTTGGTCACAGAGCTTACTCACAAGACTGCTAGAGGGAAGGTCTGGTTATCCTCTAATCGCATACTTGCCATTTTCCCTTCCTTTAGTCTATGAAAAGAATCAACACGTTAAGCAAAGCAGAACAAAGGCCTTGGAAAGTATACAGAAGCCTAAGGTTCCTGGAATTTAGCTAGGGTAGAGGTTAGAGGTTAAAGTATAACTAGGCTCTAGGGCCAAAGGAGGAAAGGGTTATGTGCTGGGGAGGGGGTGATCTGCCATTTTCACAGATGATTGTCTTGATCACAGGGTTGCAAGTAGCCATCAGGTCTCGCTTGTGGTCAGAATATTATCTGAGCCATAAATTTCTGGTCAACTGTGTGGACGGAGGGCATAGGGTTCTGCTAGGTTTCATTTTGATGTCCACTGTGTGGAACCACGATGATGCTAATGGATGATGGGGTAAACTTGTACACTCAAGCATCTGCCATTGACTCTAGGTCTTTTTCCCAATTCACAATGCATTCTTGAAGAAACCTGAGACGTTAGGGATTTTTATATAAAATCCTTGAGATTTTATATACTGGTTTATTCATCTCTAGTATGTTGAGGAAAGAGAGAAGAATTTCAACTCATTAAGCTCTTAATTGAAGGAATTTACTCGTTCTTCATGCATTTGCATGCCAATCTAGTGAAAATATATTTTTCACACTTAAAATTTCAAGTAAAATCTTTTGAATTCAGATTCTCAAAGTATAAAAATAATTAGCACTTAAAAATTTTAGAATATGCTAAATAATTTATGTCAACTATAAATTGGCAGTTGTCATGGGCATTTGCCATCCACCTCTACAAGGATTAAATCAGGTGCCACTACAGCTGCTGACCTTCAACATCCCCTGAAAGGAATTCAGGGTGGAGATCAGGAATGAGGCACTCGGTGCTCTGAGAAAATCTGGCAGAATAATTCTTCAGATAGCTAGATATTTTCAGGAGCTGATTTTATGAGCCCAATTCTTGCATCTGCTCATATCTAGAAAAGCACTAAATTCCTCCATAGTGATGTCTGTTCCTCATGACTAGCAGTAACCCTCATGAGACCTTCTGCAAAAATATGTGCTTGATTGCATGTACTCCCCCTTCACCAAAATCACATATATATTGACCTTCCCCCCTACCTCTTTGGAGCAGTTTCCCAGAGGTATCTGAAATGCTGTCTCCCAGGCTGAAGTCCTCATTTTACCCCAAATAAAACTTAACTCACAACTCTCATGTTGTGCAATTTTTTTTTAAGCCAACAGTTTTATGGTGACCGACAAAGTGACCCAGAGTGGACTTCTCTCCTTCGCCTGAACTCCACGAGGAACCGGAGCCTTGGTACCAGCAGAGGTATATCGTGCCCACCCGCCTCCTCAGGGAGTCCAGCAAATTTGGGTAAGTCTCTCCTGGTTCTCGGATCTCCCATCTTGGTTCATAATCCTGAGTTTTATTTGGCGGTGTATAACAGGTACCTGCCCTTCCAGTTGAAAGATACTTGGGGCGGGGGTGGTTGAAAGATACCAGAGAACACCCACCCAGTTGAAAGATACTGAAAGGGGGTTAGTTGAAAGATACCAGGGAAATACCAACCCAGGTGAAAGATACTTGGGGGGGGGGGCTTGTTGGAAGGTACCAGGGTTTGCTCAGTTGTAGGAGACTGAGTGGTCTTCGCTGAGTGATTAGGTAAAAGGCTGATCTGATGCTTTTCCTCAATTCACCTGCTTTAATAGAATTTGTCGGGATAAAAGTGAAGATATTACATGAGAGCTTTGCTCCGAAGAAAAGGGACAAGACTCCTCCCTCCTCCTGGCTGGTTAAGGCTTTCTCAGGTGACTGGGAAATTTAGGGAGTGGCAGAGGCAGAGTCCTCATGCCGTGTCGTGGTCCCATACAGAAACCCACTCATTAATTAAAACACTTGCTCATCCAGGGGTCGTGGATAAGAATTGCTCATTCAGTGATCTGAGCACCCGTGGTGGTCGTAGACCACCAAGGGGAGAAACTGAGACAAGAGGCCTGAAATGACTCTGGGGTGACGCCTAGAGGAGGTGAGCTCACAAGCAGCACACTGGCCCACCACACAACTTCACTAATAAATTTTATCCCTGAAAAATTCAACTCAAAAATGGGAAATAAAATCTCTCAAACACGGAACGAGGGGCGTCAGAAAACCAACCTTCGACTAACACCCCAGCCAGATTCATGTACAGTACATACGGAGCTCATACTAGCAAGGACCTACTTAATTGGTAAATTATACTAAAGGAGAGCTCAACCTAAAATGGCCAAATTGGGGTTCTTTTGACATTCCAAAATTGATATTTTGTGTGCACAGCTAGAAAAAGCCTGCTGTAAGATCAAACAGACTGAATGGAATGCTTACTTTGATTGGTATTCAGAAGTTTCTAAAAGAGGAAATGATAGAGTAACTTTGCAGGAAATGAACAAAAAATTGTTTGGAACTATATCAGAACTAAAAAAGGTCACTAGCACTGACTCTGTCTCTCCCTCTGCTCCTCCCACATATTCTCTTCTATCTGAATTGCCTGGCCCTGATGCTATCTCTTTTTCTCTTCCAACTCTCCCACCTCCTGCTGCTCCCCTTTCCCCAACAAAGGGGAATAAAAAATAGAAGCGATTATAGCTCCCTTTAAGGAGAAACCTATTACAGGGAGAGGTGAACCCTCCTCGGTGCTTACGTACACACCCTGGACCCTAGTGAGACTTAGAGCCATAGCTTAGGAATTTACTGATCCAAGTCAGGATCCATTGGGATTTGATAAGGAATTTGAGTTAACCATCCGTACATACAAGCCCGGGTTTTCAGATCTATAACTAATACAGCTATTCGTTTCTGAAAGCAAAACAAGGGAATGGACAGAGAAAGCAGGATGGAAGCACCCCTTAATGGATTTTGAATCACATAGTCCACAGGCTAGCACTGAATGCAAGGAATTAGCTCAGAAATTACTCAAACTTATCCCAGAGCTTTTTCCAAAAACTGTCGACTGGGCAAAGATTCAACAGTGGAAGCAAAGATTGGGTGAATCAATTCTGGACTATTATGAGAGATTTGAAAAACACTTTTAAGCAATATTCTGGCTTGACACCTGAATCATTCTCTAACCACTAAAATGATCCTTTACTTAACTCTGCCTTTTTAGAAGGCTTAGATAAGGATTTGGCCACTCTAGTCAAAAGACACAATCTAGGTTGGTCCACGTTACACACAAACGCCCTTGTTACACTGGTTGACCAACTTTTCAAAAACGTTAAAAAGAAAGAAAAAGGTATATCTACAAAAATCATGAACCTTCAGCTGTGCCAATTAGGTACTCAACACCAGTTGAAGATGAACCGATCCCCATTTAATTCTCAACTGAGAGAAAAACAAAAAGTTTGCTTCCATTGCAGAAAACCAGGGCATCAGAAAATGAACTGTAAGAAAAGAAAGAGAAGACTAGAAGGAAAACTGGATTTTAGACTGGAATTTTGAGTTAAACAAGAATAGGGCTGCTCTGAGAGAACACGGGGAATCTTTCCTCTTCTCCTCTCTAATACCCTGGGAGAAGTAGAAATGATTACACAAGGAGAAACAATTAAAGTCCTAATAGACACAAGGGCCACCTTTTCAGTTTTGAACCCTAACAAAATTAAGGGCTCTCTTCCTCAGAATAATACTTCTGTGCATATGGTAGGGGTTTCTAATGTGCCTATTAAGGCTTTTAAATAATTACCTTTAGAACTCACCTTAGGGGGAACTTAAAGGAAGACAATCTTTTTTTCTAGTAGAAAGTGCTCCTGTTCACCTGATAGGTAGAGACCTATTAGAAGCTTATGAAGGCCATATCTCCTTTACTCCTAAGGGAGAAATGTTTCTAGCTCTAAAGGATCAATCAGACTTCCTTCATCATATGATGTTTGTGACTCATGATGAGGATGACATTGAACAAGACAAACTGATAGGCTTAGTACCTGAAGGAATTATGGGCACCTGATTCTACTGACACTGGAAGAATACATTCTGCATCCCCCATGAAAATTACTATAGATAAGGATAAGTCCCTGCCCAATATTCATCAATATCCATTAAGGCAGGAGGCCATAGAAGGAATAAAAACCTTTCATATCAGCTTACATTGAGAAAGGGCTTATTGTGCCTTGCACCAGCCCTTGTAACATTCCCATTTTGCTGGTTAAAAAACCAAATGGCAAGGGTTGGAGATTTGTACAGGACTTGAGATCTATCAATGCTATTATTATCCTTCGACATTCTGTAGTGTCAAACCTCTATAATTTGCTGTCCTATATTCCTAAAAACAGTGAATTCTCTGTGACAGACCTCTGTAGCACATTTTTTAGTATGCCTGTACATCCTGATGATCAGTATCTTTTTGCCTTTACTTGGAATGAACGGCAATATACATGGACTATAATGCCACAGGGCTATACTGAAAGCCCCACTTACGTCTCCCACATACTAAAAGCTGATCTAGATGACCTTGATTTTCCTCATAAGTCAGTTTTGATACAATATGTAGATGATTTGCCGCTGTGTTCAAATTGTTTGAAAAACAGCCAGCAGGACACCATGTATTTATTTCAGAAGCTAGTCTTAAAGGGACAGAGAGTGTCCAAAGAAAAATGGCAATTCTGTATGACTAGTGTAAAATATTTAGGACACAGGATGTTTATAGAAGGACTTTTTAAAATATATATACAACACATTCTTATTAGTTATCCATTTTATACATATTAGTGTATATATGTCAATCCCAATCTCCCAATTCATCACACCACCACCACCACCACCACTGCCACTTTCCCCCCTTGGTGACCATATGTTTGTTCTCTACATCTGTGTCTCAATTTCTGCCCTGCAAACCAGTTCATCTGTACCATTTTTCTAGGTTCCACATATATGTGTTAATCTATGATATTTGTTTTTCTCTTTCTGACTTACTTCACTCTGTATGACAGTCTCTAGGTCCATCCACGTCTCTACAAATGACCCAATTTCATTCCTTTATATGGCTGAGTAATATTTTATTCTATACATGTATCACACCTTCATTATCCATTCGTCTGTCGATGGGTATTTAGGTTGCTTCCATGTCCTGGCTTGTAAATAGTGCTGCAATGAACAATGGGGTTCATGTGTCTTTTTGAATTATGGTTTTCTCTGGGGATATGCCCAGTAGTGGGATTGCAAGGTCATATGGTAATACTATTTTTAGTTTTTTAAGGAACATCCATACTGTTGTCCATAGTGGCTGTATCAATTTACATTCCCACCAACAGTGCAAGAGGGTTCCCTTTTCTCCACACCCTCTCCAGCATTGATTGTTTGTAGATTTTTTGAGGATGGCCATTCTGACTGGTGTGAGGTGATACCTCATTGTAGTTTTGATTTGCATTTCTCTGATGATTAGTGATGTTAAGCAGCTTTTCATGAGCTTCTTGGCTATCTGTATGTCTTCTTTGGAGAAATGTCTATTTAGATCTTCTGCCCATTTTTGGATTGAGTTGTTTGTTTTTTTAAATATTGAGCTGCATGAACTGTTTATATATTTAGGAAATTAATCCTTTGTCCGTTGATTCCTTTGCAAATATTTTCTCCCATTCTGAGGGTTGTCTTTTCGTCTTGTTTGTAGTTTCCTTTGCTGTGCAAAAGCTAAGTTTCAGTAGGTCTCATTTGTTTATTTTTGTTTTTATTTCCATTTCTCTAGGAAGTGGGTCCAAAAGGATATTGCTGTGATTCATGTCATAGAGTGCTCTGCCTATGTTTTCCTCTAAGACTTTTACAGTGTCTGGCCTTACATTTAGGTCTTTAATCCATTTTGAGTTTATTTTTGTGTATGGTGTTAGGGAGTGTTCTAATTTCATTCTTTTGCATGTAGCTGTCCAGTTTTCCCAGCACCACTTATTGAAGAGGCTGTCTTTCTCCATCTTATATTCTCACCTCTTTTATCAAAAATAAGGTGACCATATGTGCCTGGGTTTATCTCTGGGCTTTCTATCTGGTTCTATTGATCTATATTCCTGTTTTTGTGCCAGTACCATACTGTGTTGATTACTGTAGCTTTGTAGTATAGTCTAAAGTCTGGGAGCCTGATTCCTCCAGCTCTATTTTTCTTTCTCAAGATAGCTTTGGCTATTAGGGGTCTTTTGTGTTTCTACAAATTGTGCAATTTTTTGTTCTAGTTCTGTGAAAAATGCCATTGGTAGTTTGATAGGGATTGCATTGAATCTGTAGATTGCTTTGGGTAGTCATTTTCACAATGTTGATTCTTCCAATCCAAGAACATGATATATCTCTCCATCTGTTTGTATCATTTTTAATTTCTTTCATCAGTGTCTTATAGTTTTCTGCATACAGGTCTTTTGTCTCTCTAGGTAGGTTTATTCCTAGGTATTTTATTCTTTTTGTTGCAATGGTAAATGGTAGTGTTTCCTTAATTTCACTTTCAGATATTTCATCATTAGTGTATAGGAATGCAAGAGTTTCTGTGCATTAATTTTGTATCCTGCAACTTTACCAAATTCATTGATTAGCTCTAGTAGTTTTCTGGTGGCATCTTTAGGATTCTCTATGTATAGTATCATGTCATCTGCAAACAGTGACAGTGTTACTTCTTTTTTTCCAATTTGTATTCCTTTTATTTCTTTTTCTTCTCTGATTGCTGCAGTAGGACATCAAAAACTATGTTGAATACTACTGGTGAGAGTGGACATCCTTGTCTTGTTCTTGATCTTAGAATGATGTTTGCTGTGGGTTTGTCATATATGGCCTTTATTATGTTGAGGTAGCTTCCCGCTATGCCCACTTTCTGGAGAGTTTTTATCATAAATGGGTGTTCAATTTTGTCAAAAGCTTTTTCTGCACCTATTGAAGTGATCATATGGGTTTCCTTCTTCAATTTGTTAATATGGTGTATCACATTGATTGATTTGCATATATTGAAGAATCCTTGCATCCCTGCGATAAATCCCACTTGATCATGGTATACGATCCTTTTAATGTGTTGTTGGATTCTGTTTGCTAGTATTTTGTTCAGGATTTTTGCATCTATATTCATGATTGATATTGGTCTGTAATTTTCTTTTTTTGTAGTGTCTTTGTGTGGTTTTGCTTTCAGGGTGATGGTGGCCTCATAGAATGAGTTTGGGAGTGTTCCTTCCTCTGCAATTTTTTGGAAGAGTTTGAGAAGGATGGGTGTTAGCTCTTCTCTAAATGTTTAATAGAATTCACCTGTGAAGGCATCTGGTACTAGACTTTTTTTTGTTGCAAGATTTTTAATCACAGTTTCAATTTCATTACTTGTGATTAGTCTGTTAATATTTTCTATTTCTTCCTGGTTCAGTCTTGGAAGGTTATACCTTTCTAAGAATTTGTCCATTTCTTCCAGGTTGTCCATTTTATTAGCATAGAGTTGTTTGTAGTAGTCTCTTAGAATGCTTTGTACTTCTGTGGTGTCTGTTGTAACTTCTCCTTTTTCATTTCTAATTTTATTCATTTGAGGCATCTCCCTCTTTTTCTTGATGAGTCTGGCCAAAGGTTTATCAATTTTGTTTATCTTCTCAAAGAACCAGAGTTTAGTTTTATTGATCTTTGTTATTGTTTTCTTTGTTTCTATGTTGTTTATTTCTGATCTGATCATTATGATTTCTTTCCTTTTACTAACTTTGGGTTTTGTTTGTTCTTCTTTCTCTAGTTCCTTTAGGTGTAAGGTTAGATTGTTTATTTGAGACGTTTGTTGTTTCTTGAGGTAGGCTTGTATTGCTATAAACTTTCCTCTTACAACTGCCTTTGCTGCATCCCATAAGGATCCAAAGATCGTCATGTTTTCGTTGTCATTTGTCTCTTGGTATTTTTTGATTTCCTCTTTGATTTCTTCAGCGATCTCTTGGTTATTCAGTAACGTATTGTTTAGCCTCCATATGTTTGTGTTTTTTATGTTTTTTTTCCCTTTATTTGATTTCTAATCTCATAGCATTGTGGGCAGAAAAGATGCTTGATATGATATCAATTTTCTTAAATTTACTGAGGCTTGATTTGTGACCCAAGATGTGATCTATCCTGGAGAATGTTCCATGCGCACTTGAGAAGAAAGTGTAATCTGCTGTATTTGGATCGAATGTCCTATAAATATCAATTAAATCTATCTGGTCTATTATGTCATTTAAAGCTTGTGTTTCCATATTAATTTTCTGTTTGGATGATCTGTCCATTGGTGTAAGTGAGGTTTTAAAGTCACCCACTATTGTTGTGTTAATCTCAATTTCCTCTTTCATAGCTGTTAGCAGTTGCCTTATGTATTGAGGTGCTCCTATGTTGGGTGCATATATATTTATAATTGTTATGTCTTCTTCCTGGATTGATCCCTTGATCATTATGTAGTGTCCTTCCTTGTCTCTTGTAACATTCTTTATTTTAAAATCTATTTTACCTGATATGAGTCTTGCTACTCCAGCTTTCTTTTGATTTCCATTTGCATGGAATATCTTTTTCCATCCCCTCACTTTCAGTCTGTATGTGTCCCTAGGTCTGAAGTAGGTCTCTTGTAGACAGCATATATATGGGTCTTGTTTTTGTATCCATTCAGCCAGCCTGTGTCTTTTGGTTGGAGCATTTAGTCCATTCACATTTAAGGTAATTATCGATATGTATGTTCCTATTACCATTTTCTTAATTGTTTTTTGTTTGTTTTTGTAGGTCCTTTTCTTCTCTTGTGTTTCCCACTTAGAGAAGTTCCTTTAGCATTTGTTTTAGAGCTGGTTTGGTGATGAGGAATTCTTTTAGCTTTTGCTTGTCTGTAAAGATTTTAATTTCTCCATCAAATCTGAATGAGATCCTTTCCAGGTAGAGTAATCTTGGTTATAAGTTCTTCTCTTTCGTCATTTTAAATATGTCATGCCTCTCCCTTCTGGCTTGTAGAATTTCTGCTGAGAAATCAGCTATTAACCTTATGGGAGTTCCCTTGTATGTTATTTGTCATTTTTCCATTGCTGCTTTCAATAATTTTTCTTTGTCTTTGATTTTTGCCAATTTGATTACTATGTGTCTCAGCATGTTTCTCCTTGGGTTTATCCTGTATGGGACTCTCTACACTTCCTGGACTTAGGTGGCTATTTCCTTTCCCATGTTAGGGAAGTTTTCAACTATAATCCCTTCAAATATTTTCTCACATCCTTTCTCTCTCTCTTCTCCTTCTGGGACCCCTATTATGTGAATGTTGTTGTCCCAGAGGTCTCTTATGCTGTTTTCATTTCTTTTCATTCTTTTTTCTTTATTCTGTTCCACAGAAGTGAATCCACCACTTTCTCTTCCCAGTCATTTATCCATTTTTCTGCCTCAGGTATTTTGCTATTGATTCCTTCTAGTGTATTTTTAATTTCAGTTATTGTATTTTTCATCTCTCTTTGTTTGTTCTTTAATTCTTCTAGTTCTTTGTTAAACATTTCTTGCATCTTCTCGATCTTTGCCTCCATTCTTTTTCCGAGGTCCTGGATCATCTTCACTATCATTATTCTTAATTGTTTTTCTGGAAGTTTGCATATCTCTACTTCAGTTAGTTGTTTTTCTGGGTTTTATCTTTTTCCTTCATGTGGTACATAGCCCTCTGCCTTTTCATCTTGTCTCTCTGTCTCTGAATGTGGTTTTTATTCCACAGGCTGCAGGTTTGTTGTTCTTCTTGGTTCTGCTGTGTGCCCTCTGGTGGATCTATAGAAGGATTTTTAATTGATCTGGAGAGAGTGAAAGGCATTCAAGCCTTCCCTGCCCCAAAGACAAAAAGAGAATTGGGATTTTTAGGACTTGCAGGCTACTGTAGGAACTGGGTTCCAAATTTTTCCTTAATAGCTCAACCACTGTATAATCTACTAAAACAAGACCAACCTGAACCTCTTTGCTGGAATGTAGAAGATTCTGAAGCCGTAGAGACCATAAAAAACTTCTGGCCAAGGCCCCAGCCCCGGTGCATCCAAATTATGATCTACCTTTCTTCCACTTTGTTCATGAAAACAAGGAGACTGCATTAGGTGTACTAACCCAGCAACATGGTGGTTACTATCAGCTGATAGGATATTATAGCCCACAGCTAGATTCGGTAGCCTGGGGCTTCCCCCCTTGCCTCCACACTGTCACAGCGACAGCTGTGCTATGTCAGAAGAGATAGTCATGAGTCACCCTCTTACTATCTTTGTTTCTCATTCTTTGGAAGCCTTACTAAACTCTCATCACACACAACATTATTCTGCAAGTCAATTAACTTCCCATGAGGTGGTCTTGCTCTCGCCAAACATAACTCTTCACAGATGCAACAAGCTTAATCCAGCCACATCACTACCAGAAGTATCAGATGTCAATAATGAAAAACATGATTGTATTGTTTTAACTGACAATCTTTTATCTCCCAGGACTGACCTCCGAGAAAACTCTATGGATAATCCTGATTTTATATTATTCATAACTGTGAGGACCTCATGGAAAGTATCAAGCTGGTTATGCTGACTTTTCTCCAATATCAACCCTTGAGAATAGTCCCTTACCTAATGTCTCTTCTGCCCAACAGGCTGAATTAATAGTGCTAACAAGAGCCTGCCAGTTGGCAGAAGGGAAATCTGCTAACATTTACACTGAGAGCCACTATGCTTTTAGCGTAGCACATGATTTTTGACACACTCTGGAAATAAAGAGGATTTTTAACATCCTGAGGACAACCTATTAAAAATACGAGACAAGTTGCAAAATTATTGGATGCAATTCTACTTCAAAGTGTGTTAGCTATCATTAAGGTATCAGGTCATTCAAAGGCTGACACCACTTAAGCAAAAAGGAACTCTAGCTGATCACACCTCCAAAACAGCAGCTCTGCAGAATGATAATAGTCAACTAACAGCTGTTTTCTCTTTTCAGCCTCCCAGTAACCTTACTGACACCCTGTCAATTTTACAGGAAATGGCACCAAAAGGAGAAAAGGATAGTTGGAAACAAAAAGGAGGAAGGTTTGACTCCAGTAAAGGGCTCTGGATAGGCCCAAATGGAAAACCTATCCTTCCTTTTGGAGCTCAATACCTCATTTTACAATATATTGATGAGTTAACTCATTGGAACCCAGATAAGATCATATTGTGGGGTAAATAATTTTTTTGGAAGCCTTCTTTCACTATAGGTCAGAAAGTTTATTCTAGATGTACCACGTGTCCAAAATACAACCCAGGTAAGCCATTACATAGTTCTCAGGGAAGCTTTCCATTACCTGCTGCCCTTTTGAAAGTTGGCAGATTGATTTTATCCAAATGCCCCCCTCTCAATGTTACCAGTACATACTTGTTATGGTTTGTATGTTTTCACATTGGGTTGAGGCTTTCCCATGCAGAAGGGGCACTGTGCAGATGGTAGGCAAATTAATATTAGAAAGGGTGATTCTCATTTTGGGAGTCCATGCAGAAATACATAGTGATAGGGGAACCCATTTTACTGGACAAATTGTCAAGGAAATTCGCAAAATCTGGCCAATTATGCAGCATTTCCATTGTGCTTATCACCCCCAGTCCTCTGGGCTAGTAGAAAGAACAAAGGGAACAATTAAAAATCAGTTGGCTAAAATTATAGATGCTTATTCCTTACCTTGGCCAAAGGCCCTTCCATTGGTCCTCCTCAACCTAAGATCTACTCCCTTTGGAAACATCATTTGTCTCCTTTTGAAATTACCACTGGGAGCCCAATGAGACTAAATGAAGGATTGTATGAACCTACATTATTAAAAGGGGACATGTTACATTACTGTAAAAGCTTAATTGAGCTCCTAAAAGAGCATTCTAAGCTTGTTTCTAAAGCTTATCATAGTAATCTATCTTTGAATGAATATCAGATATCCCATGACCTGCAACCAGGACATTATGTACATTGGAAAAGACATCATTTAAATGACTCACTACAACCCAGATGGAAAGGCCCTCACCAGGTACTCTTAACTAGCTCATGTGCAGCAGAATTAAAGGGAATTGACTCTTGGATTCATAATTCCCACTTAAAAAGGGGAAAAAGTCCCCTGCACCGGCTGGTGTGTAGAGAGGACTGCTGACTTCAAACTCACCTTAAAATGATGCTCAAGTAGAGGAGAAACTACACTCACAGCAGGATGAGAAGAAGATGACATCAGAAGTAGACAGCTTACCCAAGATGCTGGACCTGACTTGTATGATCATTTATAATGTTTTCCTGACATCTTGGACCTTTGCATATGAATCAAATGTTTTCATATCATGGGCACCATCCTATGCTAATTTAAAAAATCAATCCAATTGTTGGGTTTCTGGCCAATTACCTGTGTCTAATACTTTTATGTTACCTTGGTAGATTTCTGCCCTCCAAGGCTCGGATTGGGTAGCCCTTAGGAAATTTATTTTAGAAGAAAGAAAATTCAGGCCTGTTCAGGCTACTCCTGATATTACTAGGTGGGATCCTCTCACCTGGACAATTAATAATACCTGCTCTGACCCTGGCCATAGATACAAACTTTCTTTTAGGGTCACTCAAGCTCAATAAAAACGATGAGCTAAGCCTCAATCAAAAACTGTTACCTCTCATCTATTAAAAGGAAACCTCCCACAATTATGGTATGAATTTTTTTGTGGTTAACATCAGGCTATGGTCATTTAAGTTTAAAAGCTCCTCTATGTTGGGAACAATTAAATCATACTAAGGATGACCAGCCTAGTAACATTAGGAATTTAGTCTGGGTGTCTTATGAACAATGGCTACATATTATTACCCTTAGAGAGAGTGATTGGTATGGAACCAACTGGGTCAGACTACCAGAGATTCACTGGGCTGCACCTAATGGAACTCAGTGGATTTGTGGTACTAATTTATGGCCCTGGTTTCCACCAGGATGGATAGGAAGATGTACCCTGGGATTCCCATGGACTCAAGGTCATATACATAACAATTTAGGGATGACCCAGCCAATCTACCATTGGTACAAGCCCGATGGGTCAAGAGATCTGTATTCCACTGGTATGACCATTTAGTAGCCATTTTTGTGCCTTCAATAGGATTGGAGAATGTAATCGGCCATATGGAAGCCTTAACAAAATTCACTCAACAGGCTTTAAATGATAGTAACCAGGCTATTAGCCTATTGAATTCTTTGGTCTCTATGATGAGGAAAGTGGTGCTACAAAACCGCATGGTCCTCAACATCCTTACAGCATTTCAGGGAGGCACCTGTGCCATAATTCAAACTGAATACTGTGTTTTCATACCTGATGAATCCTCTAATGTAACACATTTAATGAAGCATATGAAAAATCAGATCTCTGCCTTAAAGGACTCACTCCCTAGTCTTGACGACCTCTTCAAAACCTGGTTTGGTGTGGAAAGCTCTTGGCTTAAATATTTACTTACAACTCTATTAACCTTATTAGTTATATTATTTGCACTTTTTGCCGTTTTATAAGATTATAATTTCTTGTATTACCAAATGTGCAACTGAGCCTCCAACACAAATAATGATGACTAGGAGACTTGAAGCAGTTGATCAAATATATAGTTCTGTATTCAGTCAATGATTGTAATAGTAACTCTAGATATGGGAAGATGCAATAAGAGGGATTTTTTTCCTGGACGATTACAGGCTAGTAAGGAGAGGTGGTCCAGAGATCTTTGACTATTAAGACCTAGTCCAGTAATAGCACATTGAGTGGCCTATCAGCAAAATCTTTCCCAGACCTAGGAATGAGCCTTCCTAGCACTGTGGGATGAAATGGTCATGAAATGCCTCCCAAAGCATGGTCGAATTTATGACCATGAGGGGTCTCTGTCAACTGCAAATTGGCACTTGCCATGGACACTTGCCATTTACCTCTACAAGGATTAAATCAGGTGCAGCTACAGCTGCTGACCTTCAACATCCCCTGAAAGGAATTCAAGGTGGAGATCAGGAATGAGGCACTCGGTGCTCTGAGAAAATCTGGCAGAACAGGTCTTCAGATAGTTAGATATTTTCAGGAGCTGATTTTATGAGCCCAGTTCTTCCATCTCCTCATATCTAGAAAAGCACTAAATTCCTCCATGGTGACGTCTGCTCCTTGTGACTAGCAGTAACCCTCATGAGACATTCTGCAAAAATATGTGCTTGATTGCATGTATTCCCCCTTCACTAAAATCACATATATATTGACCTTCCCCCCCCCGAACCCTTTCTTTGGAGTAGTTTCTCAGAGCTATCTGAAATGCTGTCTCCCGTGTTGCAGTCCTCATTTTACCCCAAATAAAACTTAACTGGCAACTCTCACATTGTACAAATTTTTTAAGCCAACATTTACAAATACTATAATGTACACTCAGTTATCTAATACGAGAAGAGGAAATACTTATGGGTAGCAGAATTGGTTAGCACAAACTTATTAGAAACTAAATGCTAATCTACATTTGAGTTGCAAAGAATAATCTTTATACTTAATCATAAGGACTTATTTATCTTATAACTGGAAGTTTGTATCTTTTGACCCCCTTTACCCATTTTCCCTCACTACCACCTGCTGCCTCTGGAAACCACTAGCTGTTTTCTGTATCTATAAGTTTGTTGTTGTTTTATTTTATTTATTTATTTATTTATTTACTTACTTACTTATTTTTAACATCTTTATTAGAGTATAATTGCTTTACAATGGTGTGTTAGTTTCTGCTTTATAACAAAATGAATCAGTTATACATATACATATGTCCCCATATCTCTTCCCTCTTGCACCTCCCTCCTTCCCACCCTGCCTATCCCACCCCTCTAGGAGGTCACAAAACACCGAGCTGATCTCCCTGTGCTATGCGGCTGCTTCCCACTAGCTATCTATTTTACGTTTGGTATTGCACATATGTCCATGCCACTCTCTCACTTTGTCCCAGCTTACCCTTCCCCCTCCCCGTATTTTCAAGTCCATTCTCTAGTAGGTCTGCAGCTTTACTCCGATCTTGCCCCTAGGTTCTTCTGACCATTTTTTTTTTTTTTGCTTTTTTAAGATTCCATATATATGTGTTAGCATATGGTATTTGTTTTTCTCTTTCTGACTTACTTCACTCTGTATGACAGTTTCTAGGTCCATCCACCTCACTACAAATAACTCAGTTTTGTTCCTTTTTATGGCTGAGTAATATTCCATTTTATATATGTGCCACATCTTCTTTATCCATTCATCTGTTGATGGACACTTAGGTTGCTTACATGTCCTGACTATTGTAAATAGAGCTGAAATGAACATTTTGGTACATGACTCTTTTTGAATTATGGTTTTCTCAGGGTATATGCCCAGTAGTGGGACTGCTGGGTCGTATGGTAGTTCTATTATTAGTTTTTTAGGAACCTCCATACTGTTCTCCATAGTGGCTGTATCAATTTACATTCCCACCAACAGTGCAAGAGGACTCCCTTTTCTCCACACCCTCTCCAGCATTTATTGTTTGTAGAGTTTTTGATGATGGCCATTCTGACTGGTGTGAGATGATATCTCATTGTAGTTTTGATTTGCATTTCTCTAATGATTAATGATGTTGAGCATTCTTTCATGTGTTTGTTGGCAATCTGGATATCTTCTTTGGAGAAATGTTTATTTAGGTCTTTTGCCCATTTTTGGATTGGGTTATTCGTATTTTTGATATTGAGCTGCATGTGTTGCTTGTATGTTTTGGAGATTAATTCTTTGTCAGTTGCTTCATTTGAAAATATTTTCTCCCATTCTAAGGGTTGTCTTTTCGTCTTGTTTATGGTTTCCTTTGCTGTGCAAAAGCTTTTAAGTTTCATTAGGTCCCACTTTTTTATTTTTGTTTTATTTCCATTTTTCTAGGAGGTGGGTCAAAAAGGATCTTGCTGTGATTTATGTCATAGAGTATCCTACCTATGTTTTCCTCTAAGAGATTGATAGTGTCTGGCCTTACACTTAGGTCTTTCATCCATTTTGAGTTTATTTTTGTGTATGGTGTTAGGGAGTGTCCTAATTTCATTCTTTTACATGTAGCTGTCCAGTTTTCCCAGCACCACTTATTGAAGAGGCTGTCTTTTCTCCACTGTATATTCTTGCCTCCTTTATCAAAGATAAGGTGACCATATGTGGGCGGGTTTATCTCTGGGCTTTCTATTTTGTTCCGTTGATCTGTATTTCTGTTTTTGTGCCAGTACCATACTGTCTTGATTACTGTAGCTTCGTAGAATAGTCTGAAGTCAGGGTGCCTGATTCCTCCAGCTCCGTTTTTCTTTCTCAAGATTGCTTTGGCTATTCAGGGTCTCTTGTGTTTCCATACAAATTGTGAAATTTTTTGTTCTAGTTCTGTGAAAAATGCCAGTGGTAGTTTGATAGGGATTGCATTGAATCTGTAGATTGCTTTGGGTAGTAGAGTCATTTTCACAATGTTGATTCTTCCAACCCAAGAACATGGTATATCTTTCCATATATTTGTATCATCTTTAATTTCTTTCATCAGTGTCTTATAATTTTCTGCATACAGGTCTTTTGTTTCCTTAGGTAGGTTTATTCCTGGATATTTTGTTCTTTTTGTTGCAGTGGTAAATGGGAGTGTTTTCTTAATTTCACTTTCAGATTTTTCATCATTAGTATATAGGAATGCAGGACTTCTGTGCATTAATTTTGTATCCTACTACTTTACCAAATTCATTGATTAGCTCTAGTAGTTTTCTGGTAGCATCTTTAGGATTCTCTATGTATAGTATCATGCCATCTGCAAACAGTGACAGCTTTACTTCTTTTCTGATTTGGATTCCTTTTATTTCTTTTTCCTCTCTGTTTGCTGTGCCTAGAACTTCCAAAACTATGTTGAATAATAGTGGTGAGAGTGGGCAACCTTGTCTTTCTCCTGATCTTAGTGGAAATGGTTTCAGTTTTGCACCATTGCGGACGATGTTGGCTGTGGGTTTGTCATATATGGCCTTTATTATGTTGAGGAAAGTTCCCTCTATGCCTACCTTCTGGAGGGTTTTTATCATAAATGGGCGTTGAATTTTGCTGAAAGCTTTCTCTGCATTGTTTGAGATGATCATATGATTTTTCTCCTTCAATTTGTTAATATGGTGTATCACGTTGATTGATTTGCATATATTGAAGAATCCTTGCATTCCTGGGATAAACCCCACTTGATCATAGTGTATGATCCTTTTAATGTGCTGTTGGATTCTGTTTGCTAGTATTTTGTTGAGGATGTTTGCATCTATGTTCATCAGTGATATTGGCCTGTAGTTTTCTTTCTTTGTGACATCTTTGTCTGGTTTTGGTGTCAGGGTGATGGTGGCCTCGTAGAATGATTTTGGGAGTTTTCCTCCCTCTGCTATATTTTGGAAGATTTTTAGAAGGATAGGTATTAGCTCTTCTCTAAATGTTTGACAGAATTCGCCTGTGAAGCCATCTGGTCCTGGGCTTTTGTTTGTTGGAAGATTTTTAATCACAGTTTCAATTTCAGTGCTTGTGATTGGTCTGTTCATATTTTCTATTTCCTCCTGCTTCAATCTCAGAAGGTTGTGCATTACTAAGAGTTTGTCCATTTCTTCCAGGTTGTCCATTTTATTGGCATAGAATTGCTTGTAGTGATCTCTCATGATCGTTTGTATTTCTGCAGTGTCAGTGGTTACTTCTTTTTCATTTCTAATTCTATTGATTTGAGTCTTCTCCCTTTTTCTCTTGATAAGTCTGGCTAATGGTTTGTCAATTTTGTTTATCTTCTCAAAGAACCAGCTTTTAGTTTTATTGATTTTTGCTATCATTTCCTTCATTTCTTTTTCATTTATTTCTGATCTGATCTTTATGATTTCTTTCCTTCTGCTAACTTTGGGTTTTTTTTGTTCTTCTTTCCTAACTGCTTTAGGTGAAAGGTTAGGTTGTTTATTTGAGATGTTTCTTGTTTCTTGAAGTAACATTATATTGCTATAAACTTCCCTCTTAGAACTGCTTTTACTGCATCCCATAGGTTTTGAGTTGTTGTGTTTTCATTGTCTTTTTTTTCTAGGTATTTTTTTATTTCCCCTTTGATTTCTTCAGTGATCTCTTTGTTATCAAGTAGTGTGTTGTTTAGCCTCCATGTGTTTGTATTTCTTACATATTTTTTCCTGTAATTGGTATCTAGTCTCATAGTATTGTGGTCGGAAAAGATACTTGATACAATTTCAATTTTCTTAAATTTACCAAGGCTTGATTTGTGACCCAAGATATGATCTATCCTAGAGAATGTTCCATGAGCACTTGAGAAGAAAATGTATTCTGTTGTTTTTGGATGGAATGTCCTTTAAATATCAATTAAGTCCATCTTTTTTAATGTATCATTTAAAGCTTGTGTTTCCTTATTTATTTTCATTTTGGATGATCTGTCCATTGGTGAAAGTGGCGTGTTAAAGTCCCCTTCTATGATTGTGTTACTGTCAATTTCCCCTTTTATGGCTGTTAGTATTTGCCTTATGTATTGAGGTGCTCCTATGTAGGGTGCATAAATATTTACAATTGTTATATCTTCTTCTTGCATTGATCCCTTGATCATTATGTAGTGTCCTTCTTTGTCTCTTGTAATAGTCTTTATTTTAAAGTCTATTTTGTCTGCTAAGAGAATTGCTACTCCAGCTTTCTTTTGATTTCCATTTGCATGGAATATCTTGTTCCATCCCCTCACTTTCAGTCTGTATGTGTCCCTAGGTCTGAAGTGGGTCTCTTGTAGACAGCATACATATGGGTCTTGTTTTTGTATCCATTCAGCCAGTCTATGTCTTTCGGTTGGAGCCTTTAATCCATTTACATTTGAGATAATTATTGATATGTATGTTTCTATTACCATTTTCTCAACTGTTTTGTGTTTATTATTGTAGATCTTTTCCTTCCCTTGTGTTTCCTGCCTAGAGAAGTTCCTTTAGCATTTGTTGTAAAACTGCTTACTTGGTGCTGAATTCTCTTACCTTTTGCCTGTCTGTAAATCTTCTAATTTCTCCATCAAATCTGAATGAGATCCTTGCTGGGTAGAGTAACCTTGGTTGTAGGATTTTCTCCTTCATCATTTCAAGTATGTCCTGCCACTCCCTTCTGTCTTGCAGAGTTTCTGCTGAAAGATCAGCCGTTAACCTTATGGGGATTCCATTATGTATTATTTGTTGTTTTTCCCTTGCTGCTTTTAATATTTTTCTGTGTATTTAATTTTTCATAGTTTGATTAATATGTGTCTTGGTGTGTTTTTCCTTGGATTTATCCTGTATGAGACTCTCTGTGCTCCCTGGACTTGATTAACTATTTTCTTTCCCATATTAGGGAAGTTTTCATCTATAATCTCTTCAAATATTTTCTCAGTCTCTTTCTTTTTCTCTTCTTCTTCTGGGACCCCTATAATTCGAATGTTGGTGCATGTAATGTTGTCCCAGAGGTGTCTGAGACTGTCCTCAATTCTTTTCAATCTTTTTTTTTTTTTCCTGCTCTGCAGTAGTTATTTCCACTATTTTATCTTCCAGGTCACTTATCCATTCTTCTGCCTCAGTTATTCTGCTACTGATCCCTTCTAGAGAATTTTTAATTCCATTTATTGTGTTGTTCATCACAGTTTCTTTGCTCTTTATTCTTCTAGGTCCTTGTTAAACGTTTCTTGTATTTTCTCCATTCTATTTCCAAGATTTTGGATCATCTTTACTATCATTATTCTGAATTCTTTTTCAGGTAGACTACTTATTTCCTCTTCATTTGTTAGGTCTGGTGGGTTTTTGCCTTGCTCCTTCATCTGCTGTGTGTTTCTCTGTCTTCTCATTTTGCTTAACTTACTGTGTTTGGGGTCTCCTTTTTTCTGGCTGCAGGTTTGTAGTTTCCATAGTTTTTGTTGTCTTTCCCCAGTGGTTAAGGTTGTTTCAGTGGGTTGTGTAGGCTTCCTGGTGGAGGGGACTAGTGCCTGTGTTTTGGTGGATGAGGCTGGATCTTGTCTTTCTGGTGGGCAGGTCCACGTCTGGTGGTATGTTTTGGGGTGTCTGTGTCCTTATTATGATTTTAGGCAGCCTCTGTGCTAATGGATGGGGTTGTGTTCCTGACATGCTAGTTGTTTGGCATAGGGTGTCCTGCACTGTAGCTTGCTGGTCATTGAGTGGAGCTGGGTTTTGGCATTGAGATGGAGATCTCTGGGAGATTTTCACCATTTGATATTACGTGGAGCTGGGAGGTCTCTTGTGGACCAGTCCCCTGAACTTGGCTCTCCCACCTCAGCGGCACAGCCCTGAGGAGCACTGGCTGGAGCACTGGCTGGAGCCCTGGCTGGAGCACCAAGATCCTGTCCTCCACACAGCTCAGAATAAAAGGGAGAAAAAAAGAAAGAATGAAAGAAGAAGATAAAATAAAATAAGATAAAATAAAGTAAAATAAAATTATTAAAATAAAAAATAAATATTAAGAAAAAAATATTTTTAAGTAAAAAAAGAAATGGACAGACAGAACCCTAGGACAAATGGTAAAAGCAAAGCTACACAGACAAAATCACACACAGAATCATACACATACACACTCACAATAAGAGAAAAAGGGAAAAATATATATCATTGCTCCCAAAGTCCACCTCTTCAATTTGGGATGATTTGTTGTCTATTCGGGTATTCCACAGATGCAGGGTACATCAAGTTGATTGTGGAGATTTAATCCACTGCTCCTGAGGCTGCTGGGAGAAATTTCCCTTTCTTTTCTTTGTTCACACAGCTCCCGGGGTTCAGCTTTGGATTTGGACCCACGCCTCTGCATGTACGTTGCCTGAGGGCGTCTGTTCTTCGCTCAGACAGGACGTAGTTAAAGAAGCAGTTGATTCAGGGCCTCTGGCTCACTCAGGCCGGGGGGAGGGAGGGGTATGGATGCGGGTTGAGCTTGTGGGAGCAGAGGCCAGTGTGATGTTGCACCAGCCTGAGATGCACTGTGCTTTCTCCCAGGGAAGTTGTCCCTGGATCACGGGACCCTGGCAGTAGCGGGCTGCACAGGCCCCCAGGAGGGGAGGTGTGGATAGTGACCTGTGCTTGCACACAGGTTTCTTGGTGGTTGCAGCAGCAGCCTTAGTGTCTCATGCCCGTTTCTGGGGTCCGTGCTGATAGTCGCGGCTCATGCCCATCTCTGGAGCTCCTTTAAGCGGCGCTCTTAATCCCCTCTCCTCGCGCACCAGGAAACAAAGAGGCAAGAAAAAATCTCTTGCGTCTTTGGCAGCTCCAGACTTTCCCAGACTCCCTCCCGGCTAGCTGTGGCACACTAGTCCCTTCAGGTTGTGTTCACACAGCCAAACCCAGTACTCTCCCTGGGATCCGACTGAAGTCCGAGTTTCAGCTCCCAGCCCCCACCCGTCCCGGCGGGTGAGCAGACAAGCCGCTTGGGCTGGTGAGTGCTGGTAGGCACCGATCCTCTGTGCGGGAATCTCTCCGCTTTGCCCTCTGAACCCCTTTTGCTGCGCTCTCCTCCATGGCTCCAAAGCTTCCCACCTCCGCCACCCACAGTCTCCGCCCATGAAGGGGCTTCTAGTCCGTGGAAACCTTTCCTCCTTCACAGCTCCCTCCCTCTGGTGCTGGTCCAATCCCTATTCTTTTGTCTCTGTTTTTTCTTTTTTCTTTTGCCTTACCCAGGTATGTGGGGAGTTTCTTGCCTTTTGGGAGGTCTGAGATCTTCTGCCAGCATTCAGTAGGTGTCCTGTAGGAGTTATTCCACATGTAGATGTATTTCTCATGTAGATGTATTTCTCATGTAGATGTATTTGTGGGGTGGAAGGTGATCTCCACGTCTTACTCTTCCTCCATCTTGAAGCTCCTCCTCTGTTGTTGTTTTAGATTCCACATATAAGTGAGATTTCATGGTATTTGTATTTCTCTGTCTGACTTATTTCACTTAGCATAATGTCTTCAGGGTTTATCTATGTTTGTTGCAAATGGCAGAATTTCCTTCTTTTTTACAGCTGAATAATATTTCTTTGTACTTGTATACTACATTTTCTTTCCCCATTCATCTATTGATGAATACTTAGACTGTTTCCATGTCTTTACTATTGTAAATAATGGTGCAATGCACATGGGGGTGTAGATATCTTTTTGAGATAGTGATTTCAATTTCTTCACATAAGTACTTAGTAGTGGAATTGATCATATGGTAGTTCTATTTTTATCTTTTTGAGGAACCTCCATACTGTTTTCCATGATAGCTGCATCAATTTACATTCTCACCAACTGTGTGCAAGTGTTCTTTTTTGTCCACACCCTTGTCCACACTTGTTATTTTTCAAGAAATCTTCTTGATAATAACCATTCTGACAGTTGTTAAATGATACCTCTTTGTGGTTTGGGATTTGCATTTTCCTAACGATTAGTGATTTTGAGCCCGTTTTCATGTACCTGTTGGCCATTTGTATGTCTTTTTGAAAAATGTCTATTTGGTTCCTCTGCCCATTTTTAATTGGATTTTTTCTATTAAGTTGTATAAGTTCTTTACATATTATGATTTTAACACTTTTTCATATATACATAATATAATATATATGTTAAAATCTTTGAATGATTCCTAATTATGTGATTATACTTCATTTCATGCTCAAAAAAACACACTCACAATTGTGCTTGAGACATACTTCTTTTTCTAGACCAGCAATATCCAATATGTTTCTATGATAGAAATGTTCAATATTCTCCACTGTCAACACAAAAACCCTTAGTCAGGTGTGTCTACTGAGCACTTGAAATGCATCTAGTGCAACTGAGGAACTGATTTTTAAGTGTTACTCATTTTTTATTAATTTCAATTTAATAATCACATGTGGTGAATAGATGTTATATTGGACAGTACAGCTCTAGACTTATTTATAGTTACTTTTCTATTCTATGTCAGTCTGCTGAGTGATAATGTCCTTAAGATTCCTAGAAGCTCTTTTATCTGGCTTACAGGATCTACCAAAAAAAATTCTACTAGGTCTTATCAAAGAGTCTTCCAGCTACACCTTAATTTGTTCTTTACCTTTAAACCTCATTGTATTTTGAGGAATTTTACTATCTTTGGAGACTGGAGAAGAGAAACAATTTTATCTTACAACCCAGGTCCTGCCACCTGACATTTTCAACATTCTGAAGATCTGAGTATTTCTTTGGCCAAATCCAAAAATGTATATATTCTCCATCTTCTAAATTACTTTATACAGCATTTTTGCCAGTTGTTTTGTACTACAAAATGTGTGTCACCTATTTTCTACAGTCTTCAATATCAATTATTTTTCCATCTCTTAATCACAGTTTACTTGCTTTTTTTTTTAATGTTTTTGCTATCAATTTCCCCACCACTTTTCCATACTTAACCTGCAGCTTGGTCCTAAAGCCAATGGCACATATTTTAGACTTTTGTTATGGCAGCATCCAACCTCTAGTTATCAGTTTGTTATTGCTAAGCAGCAAAAAATAAAAATCTCTAAACATTATTGGAATAAAACAACAACATTTATTTAGTTTATGATGCTGTGAGTTGGTGTTTTCAGCTAGACTCAGCTGGTCAGTCCTCCTATCTTTACTGATACATTCACACAAACTTATAAGCTGTGGGTCAGCAGAGGTGATTCTGCTTCAGAGGATTGGCTAATTGTCATCTGGAGCAACAGGGAATGACAAACCCATCTCCCTCATCATCCAGCTGATAACCCAGGTTTGTTCTCCTGGTGTCTAGACAGGGTCTCAAAAACAAGAGAAACAGCACATGGCTCTCTGGAAGCTATTAAAAAACAAAATTTAACTGAGTAAATTTGAAGATCTAACTGGCTTTATTAAGAAATTCATGAATTAGACAGCATCCCATCTAGCAACTTCATGGGTTCTCTGAGGGGTTGTACATAATGGAAGATTTTTATATGAAGAAGGTTGGGTCAAGGAAACTATTAGCAAAAGAAAAGAAAGAATTGTTTATAGGCCAGGACATCTTCTTTGGGGAAGGGAATGGGGTGGGTTTTATCATGCAGATTTCATTTTCTTCCTTTGGGAGATGGAGAGAGACAAGTAACAGATTAACTCAGTGTTGCTGGCTAGAAAATTTCAGACTTGTTGATTAAGATTACATTTCTAAGGAAGGTGAAAACTGCCATTAGTTTAGGTATTAAAACTAGGTTTTAAGTCAAGAAGGAAGGGGGCAGGGCACAACCCTTAAAAGAATGACACAGCCACGGAGGAAAAGAAAAAGTACACAACAAAAATTTTAGAACCAACTAAGCCCAAGATGGTGGAAGATTTGATTTCTGTAGACCTTGAGCCTCATTATATAATCATTGTACTACATTAGCATGCTAAATGGTACAACCACAGGCACCATGACAGTTCCGAGGCTGACCATAAAGGGCCAAAATTGGGCAGTGGCCCAATACCTTGGAAATCCCACCCCTTCCCCAAAATAGTTTGAATAATTCTCCTGTAACAGGGTAGAGCAAAATCTGACTCCATGTTGGATATGTTTCTTTTACTTTAATCTTTGCTTTTCATTGCTTTTGTTATTATAATCACTAAAAGGATGCTGTCTACAGTTGTAAGCATACATAGTGGCCTGCTTCAGGGAACCCTGCCCCTCTGCCTGAATGTTAAACTTAAGTGCCTTTGTTCAACTCACAGGAAGACCATCTGACCCTGCATATCTGTGAATGGCTGCAGAAAAGAAGAAATTAACACACCCCCTCCCCGATGCATGTCAAGCCAGGAGATATTTTGCAAGACTAATGGTCTTTTTACTTTACTTCCTCATCTCCTACCCCTCTCTGTTTTATAAAAGAAACTGGCATCCAGACCCTGATAAGATGGTACTCTGGGACATTAGTCCGTCATCTTCTCAGACACTTGGCTTTCTGAATAAAGTCGCTATTCTTGCCTCAACACCTTGTCTCCCAATTATTGGCCTGTCATGTGGCGAGCAGACCAAGCTTGGATTTGGTCGCAAATTTGGCGAGCCAGCCACGAGGCTTGCTGTTTGAGGCTAACTGGCCACGATGAGGGAACTTGGGGGCAAGGCTTTAGCAGCTGCCAGGACCATTTGTCCTGAGGATCTTCCCTTCAAATTTCCCTGAAGTGGCACCAGCTACCCCAGTGTTTGGCAGTTGAAGCAAGGAACTGACAAACTTCTGCGAGTCGATGGACTCGATTAGTAGGGTAATTCGCTCTGGCGTGTACAACCAGGAACAAATTCCCCCCTCATTTTGGGCTCTCCCTTTATGGGACCAGCCAGTTTGTTTGATTGGGGTGCCCTGTTGGAGAGGGGAATTGTTGTTGTACTCTACCTGATTTGGGAACCAGGTTGTTTGTTTCTGTTTTGTGTGCATCAATGTTGGAATTTGTGCTTTTTGTGTAGGAATTTCTTTGAGTCTTTTGTGTTTCAGTGTTATACAAACTTATAAAAATGGGAAATACTTCATCTATCCTAAAGGAAAGCCCTTTGGGGCGTATATTAGATAAATGGGCAAAACGTAGCCATGAGCCTATGACTAAGAAAAAGATAGTGTACTATTGTAATAGGGTGTGGAATCAGTATATGTTAGGATCAGAACAGCAATGACCCCTGAATGGCTCACTCAATTATTATACGATCTCACAATTAGAAGTGTTTTGCAAAAGAGCAGGGGAAAGAGATGAGATTCCATATGTAGAAGCATTTATGCTATTGCATCAGGAGTAAAAGAAGTCAGAGGGCTGCCATGTTATGGTGCAGCAGTCTGAAAGGAAACCCAAGGGGGAACCTGTTCTACAAGGGGAAGAGGGATAAAATGAGAGTGGGGACATGTTACTTCAAAACTTAAACCCCCCTCTGGCTTATCCAACTCTCCCACTGGCCAAACATGCTGCACCAGCCATTGTTCCAATATCCCCCCACTACACCGCCAACATATTCACTCATTTCACCACCTCCTGTTTCCCTTACCCATGGGGATCGAATAGAAGTTTCTCTGTTAAACCACAGGGCTCAGGGACCTGGTTTAGTATCACTATATAAGACCTGACAAGGCACCCAGTTTGGACTGGGAGCCCCTTCCCACAGCAGGGCAATTTCCCTTGTACTGATATCCTGTACGAAGCCTTAATGCAAATGGCCAACCAACTGGGTTTCTATGGAAGCACAATCCATTCTCAAATTTAGATTTGCTTACCTGGAAAAACCACAACCCTGCTTACCAAGAGGACCCACTCCATATGACTGAACTTTTCACCTCTATATTTGCCACTCACCATCCCACTTGGGCAGACATTCACACTCATGAATATAATGCTTACTGGGTATGAAAGGAGGATGGTCATTGAGAAGGCTAGAGAGGAAGTGCACCAGCTCCATCTAGTGGGTCCAAATGGAACTCCAGAAACAAATCTGGCAATCTTCATTGCTGAGCCTAACGGAGATCCTAATAATGGATGCAGGCCACTTTTAGAACATTATAGGAGATCTGTCTTAGTGGGTCTTCAAAAGGGGGTACCTAGACAAAAGAGCTTAAACAAAATTTAGGAGATAAAACAAAAACCAAATGAGAATCCATCAGAGTTTCTAGAAAGGATTTATCAAGCTTATAGGTGCTACACAGATGCAGACCCTGGGGCCCCTGAGAACATAAGGATGGTAAATATGACCGTAATTGGGCAAAGTGCCCCAGATATAAGTATAAATTTACAGAAGTTAGATGGTGCATTTGGAATGAACCCTTCTCAAGTGCTTTTACATTTTGCTTAAGTATTCAGAAACAGGGAACAACAACAGAAGCAAGAAGATGCAAAATGGAAGGCAGCTTTTCAGGCAGCAGCATTGAATTCCTGGAAAGCGAGTAACCTAAAGGAAGGTAAGTCACCATTGGGGAAGGAACAATGTCCTTACTGCAAGGAGGAAGGGCATTGGAAAAAAGATTGCCTTACACTAAAAATAGGAAGTAGAATAATAGAAGGAAGACAGGAACCTCTCATTTGGTAGAAAGAGAGGAACACTCTGATAATGAATGAAGAGGCCCAGGAACTCTCTTGGACTTGAGGCGTCCAATTCTAATTTCCCCACAGGAGCCCTGGGTAACTTTGACAATGGAGAACAAGTTGATTGACTTTCTAATAGATACGGGTGCCACATATTGTGGTAAATACCAAGGTGGCATAGAAACTATCATCTCAGTCTATCCTGGTCACAGGAGTTTCTGAAGAAGTAGAAAACTGTTCATTCTTACAACCTCTAGAATGCCAACTAGGGGACCTCACCCTGAAACATAGCTTCTTATATATGCCAGAGTGTCCAGTCCCCCTTTTGAGATGAGATCTCCTTTGTAAATTAAATGTTCAAGTAACTTTTTCACCAGAACAGCTTGACATCAGGGTCCCACCGGAGCACACTTTAAGCCTACAAATGGTGCTCATGGAAACCCCAGAAAAGGAGACAGAGCTCTTTCCCACTGAGGTCTACAAAAAGGTAAGGCCCGAAGTGTGGGCTGACAGCACTCCGGGGAAGGCCAAAAATGCAAGACCAATACAAATCCCATTAAAAAGGGATACTGGGACACCTAATCTAAAACAATATCCTCTGAGACAAGAGGCCGAAAAGTGAATTCAGCCAATTCTGGAGAAGTTTTTGAAAATAGGACTGATTAAACCTTGCAGGTCCCCATATAACACCCCTATCCTCCCAGTCAAAAAGTCAAACTCAGCAGAGTATTGTTTTGTCCAAATTTGAGGACTATTAATGAAGTAACCCAAGAGTACACCCTGTGGTGTCTAATCCATACACTCTGTTCACAACTATTCCAGGAGAATACAGCTAGTTCTCAGTCCTGGACTTGAAAGATGTTTTTTTCTGCATTCCTATTGCAGAAGAAACACAGCAGCTATTTGTTTTTGAATGGCAGGACCCAGAAACACAGGCAGTCCAACAGTATTGTTGGACAGTCCTGCCTCAAGGATTTAAGAATTCCCCTACCTTGTTTGGGGAGATGTTGGCTAGAGATCTTAGAAAGTTAATATTGGGCAAAGGACTTTTGGTCCAATATGTGGACGACTTGATCATAGTGAGCCCTGCATATGATAAATGTCTACAAAATACAATCAGAACCTTGAACTATTTGGCCAATTGTGGATATAAGGTCTCCCAGGAAAAAGTTCAGATTTACAAACAGCAAGTCATGTATCTAGGCTTTGTCCTCTCCCAAGGACAGCAGGATCTTTTGCCTAAAATAAAGCAGGCAATTGCAGGTTTGGGAGCACCCAGGACCCACAGACAACTGAGAGGTTTTCTGGGGATGGCAGGGTTCTCTCGGGTTTTGATCCCAAACTGTGGGCTCATAGTAAAGCTCCTCTATGAGGCACTGAAGGGACACAATCTTGAGCCCCTTACTTGGACTAAAGAGGGCCAAACAGCCTTTGAAACAATAAAAATGAAGTTAGTTTCATCCCCAGCTTTGGGGACTACTGGACTTAAAGAAACCTTTCAAAATGTATGTACATGAGAGACAATGCATAAGTCTTGGGGTGTTAATTCAAACTCTGGGTAATATCCCTCGACTTGTTGCCTACTTCTCAAAACAACTAGAACAGACTGTTAAGGGGTGACCCCCTTGCCTTTGAGCTGTAGCAGCTACTAGTGATGTACTTCAGGAAGCTGAGACGTTTACCCTGGGGCAACCCACCTGTGTGTATATTCCTCACCATGTCCCTTCTTTGCTGGAACAGAAAGGGGGCTATTGGCTGACTTCCAGCACAATGGGAAAGTACCAAGTCATTCTCCTAGACAATCCCAATGCAAGACTTCAAGTCACTTCAGCCCTAAATCCAGCCACGTTGCTCCCAATTGATGCTGCACAATCCCCAGAGCACGACTGCCTACACATCATTGAGCTAGTGTACTCTAGCAGACGAGACTTAAAGAACCAACCCTTGGCAGAGCCAGATATGGAATTTTCACTGATGGAAGCAGCTTCATGGACCAAGGTAGGCAACGTGCTGGGTATGCAGTGGTAACACTTAAAAGAATTTTTGAAGCAAAAACCCTGGCTCCAGGGAGCTCAGCTCAGAAGGCAGAAATCATTGGTCTGACAAGAGCCCTGCTCCTTGCTGAAGGGAAGTGAGTAAATATACACACAGACTCCCTCTATGCATTCTCTGTGATACATGCTCTTGGGGCAATCTGGAAAGAAAGGGGAATTCTCACTTCAAAATAAAGATATAAAACATGCTTCTGAAATCCTGTCACTATTAGAAGCAGTCCATAAGCCCTCACAAGTGGCCATAATGCACTGCTCAGGCCACCAGAAAGGAGAGACTCATATAATAAAGGGCAATCTGTTAGCTGACCAAGCTGCAAAGAAAGCAGCAAAGGAAGGTGATTATCAAGCCATGATAGGGTCACTTCTCCTGCAGATTGACTTGCCAAAATGTCAGCCAGTGTTTTCAGAAAAGGACAAGGAGAGGGTCAAAGAGTGGGATTTCACTCTTGATCATAACTCACCTGGCTGGAAATGTAAAGTACAAGGAACTGTTTTGATTCTTAAGGTCCTCTTGGACACTGTGCTGAAGCACATTCATGACAGTACCCATTACTGGAGAGATGCCACCCTGCAATGGATTCAGAAGTATATAATGGGACCTCACCTACAAAAGACCATCCAGTGAGTCACTCAGAATTGCATGATTTGTGTTAAAAATAACCCCCAAACTGCTGTCAGGCTTCCCCAGATGGAGACTCAGCAAAAAGGCCCCTGTCCCAAAGAGGATGGACAAATAGGCCTTAACTCAAATGCCTCGTGTTGCAGGAAAATTCAGATACCTGCTGGTGTGTGTGGACACTTTTTCAGGATGGGTAGAAGCATATCTCACCTGGACAGAAAAAGCCTCCAAAGTGGTTAAAGTCCTCCTATGGAAATTATTCCCCTGTCTGGACTATCTAACAACACCCTTCAGAGTGATAACAGACCTGCTTTTTTCTCTAGCATAACACAACAAGTGGCTAAAGCACTGCAAATTAATTGGAAGTTACATTCATCCTTGAGACCACAATCAGCAGGAAGAAATGAGAAAATGAATCATACATTGAAAAGGAGCATTGCTAAAGTATGTCAAGAAACTAATTTAACTTGGGATAAGGCCTTGCCAATTGCCTTGCTACAGATCAGAGTGGCTCCCAGAAGTAGGATTAAATTAAGTCACTTTGAAATATAGTATGGTAGGCCAATCCAGGTGTCTGCCTGGACAGGTAAATCAGTAAATGCTCTGAAAGACCTAGCTGTTGCTAATTATGTTAAAGATTTGGGCACTATACTAACCTTTGTTAATGAGTTTGCTTCCAGAGGGTCTGTCTGTCCAACTGAAGTAACCTTACATCCTTTCCGACCTGGAGATTGAGTCCTCCTTAAAACCTGGAGAGGGCTTCCCTGGTGGTGCAGTAGTTGAGAATCTGCCTGCCAATGCAGAGGACACGGGTTTGAGCCCTGGTCTGGGAGGATCTCACATGCCGTGGAGCAACTGGGCCTGTGAGCCACAACTACTGAGCCTGCATGTCTGGAGCCTGTGCTCTGCAACAAGAGAGGCCGCGATAGTGAGAGGCCCACACACCACGATGAAGAGTGGCCCCCACTTGCTGCAACTAGAGAGGGCCCTCACACAGAGGTGAAGACCCAACACAGCCAAAAATAAAAATAAATAAATAAATAAAATTTATAAAAAAGAACACCTGAACACTGATTTAAAAAAAAAAAAACAAACCTGGCGAGATCAAGAACCTGAGCACCAGCTGACTGCAAGGTGGACAGGACCACATGTGGTATTACTCAGCACACATTCATCTGTCAAACTGGCTGGGATAAAACCTTGTATTCATCACACTCAGATTAAAGCTGCACCATCATAAAAAAACGACCCAACTCCTGAGAGTCCTAGGGAGCAGTGGGTTTGTGAACCCTTAGAAGGCTTAAGGTTGCTCTTCAAAAAGGATAAGTGTTGAGATTGCAATTTCCTTACAGCTGGAGAAGAGTGGGTCAATCTACTTTAATCCTGTTCTACTGAACAACACAGCAACAGGTTCAAATAATTGAGAGCTGCACTATTTACTAAAAATTCTAAGAATTATTCCCTGCCCAAGGCTGATCAATTCCATTCCATGATCACCCCTCATCGCCCCTACACAGCAGGAAGCAGTTAGAGTGGTCTCTGCCCCTTTTCCCACAAGATTGTGAAATGGATATTGAGAGTGGGGAATTGTAACAAGGAAGAGCAAAATCTGACTCCATGTTGGATCTGTTTCTTTTACTTTAATCTTTTCTTTTCATTGTTTTTTTTATTATAATCACTAAAAGGATGTTGTCTATAGTCATAGCATACATAATGGCCTGCCTCAGGGAAGCCTGAGCATACATAATGGCCTGAATGTTAAACTAAAATGCCTTTGTTCAGCTCACAGGGAGATAATCTGACCCTGTCCATCTGTGAATGGCTGCAGAAAAGAAGAAATGAACACATCCCCTCCCTGATGCAGGTCAAGCCATGAGATATTTTGCAAGATTAATGGCCTTTTTTACTTTACTTCCTCATCTCCTCCCACTCTCTGTTTTATAAAAGAAACTGGCATCCAGACCCCGATAAGATGGTACTCTGGGACATTAGTCTGCCACCTTCTTGGATGCCTAGCTTTCTGAATTAAGTCACTATTCCTTGCCTCAACACCTTGTCTCCCAATTATTGGCCTGTTGTGCAGCAAGCAGACTGAGCTTGGATTCTGTAACACTCCCACTCATTAGGAAAAATGAATCTGTCTCCTCTCTTGGGACAGGGTGTTTTGTGTCATTCTCCGTCCTCTTTCCTCCTATTGCTTGTTAGTTTATCAATGTGCTACTATTCTGTTGGAGTCCCATCATTCCTATTTTCTAGGGCCTTGTGTAAATTTCAACTCTTTCAAATTGAAAAAATTGCCTTTCAAAACAACCATTTCTAATCTGGACTCAAAAATTCTATTTTGAAAATATTAAAAAAACAGAACACCAGATTGTTTTTATTTGCATTCTTATGATAACAACCTAACTCTCTACAAGCTAACATGGATACCTCTTACTAACTAGAGGAAGACTCATATTGAAGGAAATGCTAAAATGAAAAACAGAGAAAATTAGTGTATGATATCTCACTATAACTTTTTACAATCCATTGTAAACAAGGGGTCCACACAAAGTGTATGTAATCTCTAAATACAACTTTTTACTTTGAGAGACTAGGATTAAACCCATTGGAGCATTTCCAGTGTGTGCTTCTTTATAAATTATGCATTAAGAAAAAAATCCTGGTAAACATGACAATTCAGAATTGAGTAATGAATAAAACTTGCCCACATTCTATCAGCCTGGGAGATTTTTTTGATCACTCATGTTCTATGTTCCTAAATGTTATCAAGCTAAACACAATTAATCTTCCATTTTTCATGGATGTAATATCTTTTTAAAAATTCAGCTTTTTTGAGGTATAATTGACATAAAATTGTGAGATATTTAAAGGTACATTGTGGTGATTTGATATATGTATGCAATGTGAAAGGATTCCCCCAACTAGTTAATTAACATTCATCACCTCACATATTTCTCTTTCCTTCCTTCCTTCCTTCCTTCCTTCCTTCCTTCCTTCCTTCCTTCCTCTTTCTTTTCTTTCATGAGAATATTTAGGATTTCCCTCTTACTGAATTTCAATTATACAAAACATATTAACTATAATCACCATGTTTTACATTAGATTCTCAGATCTTATTCATCTTATAGCTGAACATTTTTCCCTTTTACCAACCTTTTCCTATTTCCCCCACTCCAGAACCCTGGTAACCACTTTTCTACTCTCTGTATGAGTTTGACTTTTTCATAGATGTAATATCAGAGGCAACTCTGAAATTTCCCCAAAATTATAATTTCTTTTTAAGAGCCATCACTACATTGTGTGTTATGTTCCATGCCATAGAAAAATACTCCCAACCAGTAATAGATCAGGTGTAGCAGGCAATGAACCCAGAAGACTTACAGGATGGCATCCATTCACTTTGGGAATTGATAATGGGACTGGTCAGTCTCACAATTTAGAACAACCTAATTTGACATCATACACAAAATGGCTCTATTTATTGGTAGAAGGTTGACTTTAAACTAAACCCATACAACTGGTATATAAAGCAAATCACCAAAGGAAATTAGTGTCTCCCAGGAACAGATGGGATATACTTTTGTAGGATAACGTGTTTCTTTCGGGCCTGGATAATTCTTTCTTTGTTCAGAAAGGCTAACCTCCAATTGTGACCCTTATGATATAAAGAGCCACAACAGCCCATCACCATGGCAACAAACATTCCAATTATGGCATGTGCTGAAAAGGAAGCTCTCATCAAGATATTTATTTTAAACTATAGAAATAAACAGAACAGTGATGTCAGAGCTATGGTTTTATTTTACATATTTTTGGTTTTAGTTATGTGGCTGAAATTTAATGAGAAAACCTATATAGAATCAATCTTTAATAAATCAAGCAGGCTTGTTTAATCTTCTCATTACTTGATCATTATGAGAAAACCAAACTGAAAATCCTGCACATGGTGAAGTACATTGGATGGAATACTTAATAATCAATTCATCATAGCAGAAAACAATTTGAACCAGGAAACACTAATGGGCAAGTTCAATAGTAAGCAATTATAACCAAGAATGGCTTTTTTGAGACTTTCAAGGATTCACCATTAGTAAGTGGATAAACTTTTTTATTTTTTTCTTTTTTTCATTCTGGTCTTATCTGTGAGAATATGGTTCATCCTCCAGATTTCTAGCAAGATGTAGGGTTAACCTGAGCATGTCACTCACTCTGTTGAATGAGAGGAGATCACCAATATCAGAGAGTTTATGGATGGAAGCAGGAGCTGCTGCACTGCAATGAGAGAGAGTGTGTGTGTGTATCAATGATGTAACATAGATCAACCAGGAGAAGATTTGAGATTTTCCAGAATAAAATGATAAGGTAACAAATGCTGGTTCAAATATTTGTTCTGTCATTGAGTCACCATATGAAATGTTTCAAGTCTGAATGTCAATTTCTGTAGTCTTAAAAATGTATCTTCTATAACTACCCTCTGTTAAAAACAAGAAAACAGGCCTAAAATAGGGTTGCTTATGTTAAGCATCATGTCACCAAACTGAGAATTAACTTACATACAGTTTCCTCTTTCCTAGAAATTGAATCTTAAACCATTCAGTTAGGAATCTCCTGATCAGGACTAGTTAGGTCATCTGCCCGAGAAACCCCTACCATCGCCTAAAGGAAAGTAAACTTGCAATTACCAACCAGCTTTTTGCCTAGTGCAACTTCTTTGTTCCCGCTCCTTTTGCCTATAAAATCTCTTGCCTTCTTTAGCTCTTGGAGCTCATTTCTGTTTGATAGACTGTATGGTTCCAGATTCATGAATCACGGAATAAAGTCAATAAGCTCTTTAAAATTACTCAGTTGAATTTTGCTTTTGTAACACTTTGAAAGAAATTCAGATGATTTGCCAAGGTATAGAGCGTCAAGTTATATAAGTAATATGAGAAAAGACCTGTGAAATAGCTACATATTAAATGTTAAATTGATCTGCTGAAGAACCTTTAGGTTTTACATGAATGATGGTTTAGTATGGGTCCTGTGAAGAAAGGGAGTGTAAACTTCTGCCCCCTGAATGATGAAAATGTTACAGGCAGCAGAGAGAAAAAGTAACACCCTATTAACAAATAATTCCAAGAATGGAGACGTGGTTGAAATAAAGAGGCATTTATTCGGGGTTTGTTAGGACTGCAGCAAGAGATACAGATTCAAGAAGCACTTGAATTGTGTTTTGTCAGGCTACAAAATGGGAAAAGTTTACAAAGGCAAAAATACACAAGGCTACGTAAGTTGTTTTTCAAGAATTAGGATTGAAGGTAGCAAGACATGAAGATGCTCGTTAAGCAAAGATTTGTTTGAGTTCACAATGAATATATAGTTTTGAAGGTGGGGAATTTTGAAACTACAAGGTCGCAGCTGGCAACTGCTAGCAGATATTGTTTGGAAAATGGCTAGTGGTGTCCTTGAATTTGATATAGCTCTGAAAATTCAATTTCTCAGTGATGCAGGCAAGTATCTGAAAACACATTCACAATGGCCACCTGGCTCTATTTGGATACCTGAAGTATAGTTACTCAATTTTACTTTTTAGATGGTCTGAGATATGTCATCAACTGTAAACTAGATCTGAAACCTCCCTGTTTACAAGATGGATAGCCCCTACCTGTGTTAATCTTGGTCAGGTATTCCCACTGGACTGACATTTCACATTGGTCACAACTGGAGACAAAACTCAACACTTGAAAGATACCAACATTGGTAACATCTGAAAGAGGGAAGGAGAGGGGAACTAGACAGAACCAAGAATGCAAGCCAAGATTGATAAAAATAAAGGTTGAGTGAGACTACTTGTAGGGATTCATCCCAGTGAGGTAAAGACAATCCATTTACGTGCTCAGTTCAGTTGTCAGGATGTCCTTAGAAAGGTGTCTCTAATTTCACATTGAAAATATAAAATAAATAATAAGTATGATGACTACATTCTTATCGTATCCAAGGCACTGCAGAATTTTACATGCAATTTTTTATTTAATCATCAGGACAATATTATCATGTCCCATTTTACAAATAAGGGTACTGAAGCTTAGGTGGGGCAAGGGACATGCCATAGTCACAGTTACCATGAGGCAGAGCTTAGATTCAAACCTAAGTCTGTCTTTAATTCTAAACATTACCAGATAGGACACGAGGTCCATCAATGTTCACATCTTTATGGAGAAAAGAATCATCTGAATGTAAGTACTCTATGGAATTTTTAAAGCAATGGACTTACTTAAGAATTTCATTAATCAAGGATTAAGTATTATTAAGTTTTAAGTATTATTAATTTTTAAGTATATTTAAATCTGAAGTATACTGCCTTGATATGCAACTAATTTACCCTTCATTACTCCACAGGTGGCAGACTGGATCAGGGTGTGGCTTCCTCTGCCAGGAAACTGGCATGACCTCTGCTGTCCGGGTGCTCCCTCTTCTGTCTTCTCCACTTCTAGTCTCTTTCTGATGTGACTCCTTCTATACACACCACAGGTGCTTTGTACTCTGCCCTTTCTGTGTGTTGCTTCTCTTTTCTTATCTTTCTTTCCTCTTGTTTTGCCTTCACTGCATTCTGTTCACACTCAAGATCCAGTTTTCACTGTTTCTCTCCATCTGCCTTGAAGGCTCTCTTTCTCTGAGGCTATGGTCTGCTCTTGGTATCCTGGACCTCTAGGGAACATCTCTCCACCCTGGTCCTTAGGTCATATGTTGTATAACTTCTCTGGTCACAAGCACCTTTGCCCACTCTGACAACTCTGACTACATGAATATTATGGCCAGTTTGCTACTCATCACTGGCCTTGAGGCCAGGGCTGGACACATAACTCACTGCTTCAGAGAGTCTCAACATCAGGCAGAATTATATACTTCCTGATTTAGGGTGAGGAAAAACAGTGGCTGTGACATGTAGGATGTCCCAATGAGTCAAGGGAATAAGCAGAGTGAAATGACAGGAGGTTGTCTGTGAGATAAAGCTGACCAGAGCAGCATGACCAGCCCCTCTCTATAGGCAGAGGTTGACACCACTGTTGGCTGAAGCAAATGCAAATTAACCGGGTCCTGTGTTCCAAACCACAGCAAGTAGTGACTTCAGATTTTCAGTTTCCTGTACCAGGTAGGCACCGGTGAATAAGGGACAGCCTAGGGGACAGAGGAGAGTCAAGCCAGGCAAGAGGTCAGCCCACAGAGCCTTTAAACACCAACACCCACTGACTAGAATAGAGAGAGACATAAGAATCAGCCACATGGAACAGGGAGATCAGCTCGGTGCTTTGTGACCACCTAGAGGGGTGGGATAGAGAGGGTGGGAGGGAGATGCAAGAGGGAGGAGATATGGGGATATATGTATATGTATAGCTGATTCTTTTTGTTATACAGTAGAAACTAACACACCATTGTAAAGCAGTTATACTCCAATAAAGATGTTTAAAAAGAAATTAATTAATTAAGTGTATTAAAAAAAAAAAGAATCAGCCAGTCACTAATTCTCAATAAAGGGACATGGCTGGAAGCTGTGGTCTGAGACTCATTCTTAAGACTCTTATACATGGTAAAAAGCAGAAGTGACCATGTCTAGATTCTGTTTATCAGTGGTTCTGGGCTCCTACTCCATCTAGTTTCTACTAGGCCAAAGGGAAGTCAGAAGAAAATTTTACAATCACTCATTTGCATTTATTTGTTCATTATTCAATATTTATTGAGCAGTGACCATTCCAATCACTCAGAACAAGAAAATAAGACAAGATAAAATCTGTTCCTTAAGAAACTGATCGTTTAGTGGTGAAACAGAAAGTAAAAGACCGTCATAATGCAGTGGAGTATTCACTTGCTCAACCTAGGGGTCAGAAGGATGTTCAAGTTACTTTCTTAAAAACAAGAAGTTTTCTAATTAGGTAGGTGAATTGGGCTAATCTGAAGGGTAGAAGCTTGTAAAAATAGACTAGGATCCTGGTGTCCCTTTCCTCCTCATGCACATGCACATGCACATGCACATGCTCTGACCACACTGGGTTCCTTGCCATTTTTGAAATCTCTGAGCACCCTCCTGCCACAGAGCATTTCCTTTTTTTTCTGGCTTGCTGAAATGTGCTACTCCTTCAGAAATAAATGTCTCATTTATTCACTGTTTTCATGGTCTCTATTCAAATGCCTCTTACTTAGAGAAAACTTCCACACCTTTCATGGAAAATATCAGCCCCCCTCTTTCTCTGTCCATTTGTTCTAATCTACATTTTCGTATATCTCCTACACCCTCCAGAGGTGGGATCCTAAGCCCAAGTGGGGGCTGTGGGTGAAGGGAGATGTGAGGAAGAGGTGGTGTAGCATCTTCTCCCCAAGGCTTTGCTGGAGGAGGAGGTGCTTTCCTTCAGAAACAGTGCATAAATATCAATTCCAGGTAAATTCAAATTCAAGGTGAAAGACAAAAGAAACATAAAATCTTTAGACGCATACATAAGAGAATGTTCTTATGATGTCAGAGAATGAAGAACTTCTTAAAAATTTACACAAAATGGAAATCATAAAGAAAAATATTGATAAATATGATTATGTTATAATTAAGAACCTCTCACTGAAAGACATCATAAAAAGAAGGAAAAGAAAAGACATGAAGTAGGTTATAGGTGCAATCAGTATAAAGAATTTTCACATATAAATATTAAAAAATGTCAAAAGATATAAACAGGCATTTCATGGAAGGTAAAACGTGGATATCCAATGAAGATTTAAAAGATGCTCAATTTCACTGGTAATAAATTAAATACAAATTAAAATCACAATCAAACACTTTTTCACATTCCACAATTGGGCAAATGTTTTAAAATTGCAATACAAACATTGGCTCAGATGTGGAATAACAGGAATTGTCATTCTTGGTTAATGGGAATATAAATTGTGATTATATTGTACAACTAGTTGTACATTCCTTAGGTTTTATTAATTCTTATCCAAGTCATAGAGCAGACACATGTGAACCATTTTCATAATAGTAATGGGCAAGAAACATCCAAATATTAAATAACAATACATAGGATAGATTTTGGTATATTTAGCATATAGGCTACTAAATTATAAAAAACAAACCACTGGGGGCTTCCCTGGTGACGCAGTGGTTGAGAATCTGTCTGCCAATGCAGGGGACACGGGGTTGAGCCCTGGTCTGGGAAGATCCCACATGCCGCAGAGCAACTAGGCCCGTGAGCCACAATTACAGAGCCTGCGCATCTGGAGCCTGTGCTCCACAACAAGAGAGGCCGCGATAGTGAGAGGCCCGTGCACCGTGATGAAGAGTGGCCCCCACTTGCCACAACTAGAGAAAGCCCTCACACAGAAACGAAGACCAAACACAGCCATAAATTTAAAAAATAATTAATTAATTAATTAAAAATCTTAAAAAAAAATACTAGCAAATAGAATCCAGCAGCACATTAAAAGGTTCATAAACCATGAACAAGTGGGATTTATCCCAGGAATGTAAGGATTCTTCAATATATACAAATCGATCAATGTGATGCACCATATTAACAAACTGAATGATAAAAACCATATGATAACCTCAATAGATGCAGAAAAATCTTCTGACAAAATTCAACATTGATTTATGATAAAAAAAAAAAAACAACTCTCCAGAAAGTGGGCATAGAGGGAACCTACCTCAACATAATAAAGGACATAAATGACAAAACCACATCCAACATCATTCTCAATGGTGAAAAATTGAAACCATTTACACCTAAGATCAGGAACAGGACAAGGGTGCCCACTCTCACCAAAATTATGCAACATAGCTTTGAAAGTTTTAACCACAGCAATCAGAGAACAAAAAGACATAAAAAGAATCCAAATCAGAAAATAAGAAGTAAAGCTGTCACTGTTTGCAGATGACATGATACTATACATAGAGAATCCTAAAGATGCTACCAGAAAACTACTAGAGCTAATCAATGAATTTGATAAAGTAGCAGGATACAAAATTAATGCACAGAAATCACTTACATTCCTATACACTAATGATGAAAATCTGAAACAGAAATTAAGGAAACACTTGCATTTACCCTTGCAACAAATGTAATAAAATACCTAGGGATAAACCTACCTAAGGAGACAAAAGACCTGTATGGAGAAAACTACAAGACACTGATGAAAGAAATTAATGATGATACATATCTCTTTAATATAATTAAAGAGATACATATCTCTCTGATGTAGAGATATACTATGTCCTTGGATTGGAAGAATCAATATTGTGAAAATGACTATACTACCCAAAGAAGTCTACAGATTCAATGCAATCCCTATCAAATTACCAATGGCATTTTTCACAGAACTAGAACAAAAAATTTCACAATTTGTATGGAAACACAAAAGACTTCCAATACCCAAAGCAATCTTGAGAAAGAAAAACAGAGCTGGAGGACAAAGCTGGAGGCTCCCTGGCTTCAAACTATGCTACAAAGCTAAAGTAATCAAGACAGTATGGTACTGGCACAAAAACAGAAATATAGATCAATGGAACAGGATAGAAAGCCCAGAGATAAACCCACACACATATGGTCACCTTATCTTTGATAAAGGGGGCAAGAATATACAAGGGAGAAAAGACAGCCTCTTCAATAAGTGGTGCTGGGAAAACTGGACAGCTACATGTAAAAGAATGAAATTAGAACACTCCCTAACACCATACACAAAAATAAACTCAAAATGGATTAAAGACCTAAATGTAAGGCCAGACACTGTAAAACTCTTAGAAGAAAACATAGGCAGAACACTCTATGATATAAATCACAGCAAGATCCCTTTTGACCCACCTCCTAAAGAAATGAAAATAAAAACAAAAATAAACAAACGGGACCTAATGAAACTTAAAAGCTTTTGCACAGCAAAGGAAACCATAAACAAGACCAAAAGACAACCCTCAGAATGGGAGAAAATATTTGCAAATGAAGCACCTGACAAAGGTTAATCTCCAAAATTTACAAGCAGCTCATTCAGCTCAATATCAAAAAAACAAACAACCCAATCCAAAATGGGCAGAAGACCTAAATAGACATTTCTCCAAAGAAGATATACAGATTGCCAACAAACACATGAGAGAATGTTCAACTCAGTAATCATTAGAGAAATGAAAATCAAAACTACAATGAGGTATCATCTCACACCGGTCAGAATGGCCATCATCAAAAAATCTAGGAACATTAAATGCTGGAGAGAGTGTGGATAAAGGGGAACCCTCCTGCACTGTTGGTGAGAATATAAATCAATACAGCCACTGTGGAAAACAGTATTGAGATTCCTTAAAACACTAAAAATTGAACTACCATAAGACCCAAAAATCTCACTACTGGGCATATGCCCTGAGATAACCATAATTCAAAAAGAGACGTGTACCACAATGTTCATTGCAGCACTGTTTACAATAGCCAGGACATGGAAGCAACCTAAATATCCATTGACAGTTAAATGGATAAAGATGTGGCACATATATACAATGGAATATTACTCAGCCATAAAAAGAATGAAATTGAGTTATTTGTAGTGAGGTGCATGGACCCAGAGACTGTCATACAGAGTGAAGTAAGTCAGAAAGAGAAAAACGAACACCGTATTCTAACGCATATATATGGAATCTAGAAAAGTGGTACTGATGAACCTAGTGGCAGGGCAGGAATAAAGACACAGACATAGAGAATGGACTTGAGGACACAGTGGGGGAAGGGGAGGTGGAGATGTAGTGAGAGAGTAGCATTGACATATATACACTACCAAATGTAAAATGGATGGCTAATGGGAAACTGCTGCATAGTACAGGGAGATAAACTTGGTGCCCTTGTGATGACCTAGAGGGGTGAGATAGGGAGGGTGGGAGGGAGGCTGAAGAGGGAGGAGATATATTGATATATGTATACATATAGCTGATTCGCTCTGTAGTACAGCAGAAACTAACACAACATTGTAAAGCAGTTAAACTCTAATAAAGAGGTATAAAAAATACATAATTTTATTTAAGATTAAATAAAATACTGCTGTCACTTTCTACTAAGTACAATAAGGGAGAGAAATAAAATTAAGTTTAAATAAGTATACTTTAATTAATTAGTTAATTAATTAATTCCCATGGATAACTTCATTTCTTCCCTGGTGGGCATCCTCCATACTTTCATCTGGACGCTCGGTGCTCAGCTGCTGGTTATGGTGCAGATGTAAAGACCTCAGGAAAGCCTCTTCAGCGTCTCCCTCTCCCAGCTCAGATGCCCTCAGAACTCTTCAGTAAGGTCCTGGGCTTATATCTTCTCCCTGATTGGCCCCCTGAGGCTCCTCTGCTCATAGTCTCCTCCTGTTCTCGGGGGAGGGTATTTAGCATCTGTTCATAGCTCCCCCTCTTTCCTCAGAAAAGCGATTCAGGGCTTCCCTGGTGGCGCAGTGGTTGAGAATCTGCCTGCCAATGCAGGGGACACGGGTTCGAGCCCTGGTCTGGGAAGATCCCACATGCCGCGGAGCAACTGGGCCCGTGAGCCACAATTACTGAGCCTGCGCGTCTGGAGCCTGTGCTCCGCAACAAGAGAGGCCACGATAGTGAGAGGCCTGCGCACCGTGATGAAGAATGGCCCCCACTTGCCGCAACTGGAGAAAGCCCTCACACAAAAACGAAGACCCAACACAGCCATAAATAAATAAATAAATAAATAAAATATTAAAAAAAAAAAAAAAAAAGAAAAGCGATTCATATATATATATATATATACACATATATGTATATACATACACACATATACAGATTCTTTTACATTATAGAGGAGGAATAAATTAGGTGTATGGGATTAACAGATGTACACACCACTACATATAAAATAGATAAACAGGAAAGGAACCTTCAAGGTGGCGGAAGAGTAACACGTGGAAATCACCTTCTTCCCCACAAATACATCAAAATACATCTACATGTGGAACAACTCCTACAGAACACCTGCTGAATGCTGGCAGAAGACCTCAGACTTCCCAAAAGGCAAGAAGCTCCCCACATACCTGAGTAGGGCAAAAGAAAAAACAGAGCAAAAAATAGGAACAGGACCTGCACTTCTCAGAGGGAGCTGTGAAGGAGGATAAGTTTCCACACACTAGGAAGCCCCTTCACTGGTGGAGACAGAGGGCGGTGAGGGGGAAGCTTCAGAGCCACAAAGGAGAGTGCAGCAACAGGGGTGCAGAGGGCAAAGTGGAGAGATTCCTGCACAGAGGATTGGTGCTGACCAGCACTCACCAGCTTGAGAGGCTTGTCTGATCACCTGCCAGTCGGGACAGGTGAGGGCTGGGACCTGAGGCTCTGGCTTCTTCGGAGGTCAGATCCCAGGGAGAGGACTGGTGTTGGCTGGGTGAACACAGCCTGAAGGGGGCTAGTGTGCCACAGCTAGCTGGGAGGGAGTCCAGGAAATAGTCTGGACCTGCCTAAGAGGCAAATGACCATTGTTTCAGGATGCATGAGGAGAGGGGATTCAGAGCACCATGTAAACGAGCTCCATAGATGGGCGCGAGCCACGGCTATTAGCGCGGACCACAGAGACAGTCATGAAATGCTAAGGCTGCATCTGCAGCCACCAAGAAGCCTGTGTGCAAGCACAGGTCAGTATCCACACCTCCCCTCCCAGGAGTCTGTGCAGCCTGCCACTGCCAGACTCCCATGATCCAGGGAAACTTCCCTGGGAGAACACACAGCGCGCCTCAGGCTGTTGCAACGTCATGTCAGCCTCTGCTGCCAAAGGCTCACCTTGCATTCTATACCCCTCCCTCCCCCTGGCCTGAGTGAGCCAGAGCCCCATAATCAGCTGCTATTTTAACCCCATCCCGTGTGAGCGAAGAACAGACGCCCTCAGGCAACCTACATGCAGAAGTGGGGCCAAATCCAAAGCTGAACCCCAGGAGCTGTGCGAACAAAGAAGAGAAAGGGAAATCTCTCCCAGCAGCCTCAGGAGGAGCAGATTAAATCTCCAAAGTCAACTTGATGTACCCTGCATCTGTGGAATACCTGAATAGACAGTGAATCCTCCCATAATTCAGGCGGTGGACTTCGGGAACAACAATATATATACATATTTGTTTTCCTTTTTCTCTTTTTGTGAGTGTGCATGTGTATGCTTTTTTGTGTGATTTTGTCTGTATAGCTTTGCTTTCACCAATTGTCATAGGCTTCTGTCTGTCCGTTTTTTTGTTTGCTTGTTCATTTTAGTATAGTTTTTAGTGCTTGTTATCATTGGTGGATTTGTTTTTTGGTTTGGTTTCTCTCTTCTTTCTTTCTTTCCTTTTATTTTACTTTTTAATTTTTTTATTGTTAATAATTATATTTTATTTTAATAACTTTATTTTCTTTTATATTTTTTTCTTTCTTTCTTTCTTTCTCCCTTTTCTGCAGAGCCATGTGGCTGACAGGGTCTTGGTGCTCTGGCCGGGTGTCAGGCCCGTGTCTCAGAGGTGGGAGAGCTGAGTTCAGAATACTGGGCAACCAGAGACCTCCCGGCTCCATGTAATATCACATGTCAAAAGCTCTCTCAGAGATCTCCATCTCAACGGGAAGCCCCAGCACCACACAATGACCAGCAAGCTACAGTGCTGGACAGCCAATGCCAAACAACTACCAAGACAGAAACACAACCCCACCCATTATCAGAGAGACTAACTAAAATCATAATAAGGTCAAAGACACCACAAAACACACCAGACATGGTCCTGCCCACCAGAAAGACAAGATCCAACCTCATCCACCAGAACACAGGCACTAGTCCCCTCCACCAGGAAACCTACACAACACACTGAACCAACCTTAGCCACTGGGGGCAGAAACCAAAAATAAGGAGAATTATGAACTTGCAGCCTGCAAAAAGGAGACCCCAAACACAGTAAGTTAAGCAAAATGAGAAGACAGAGAAACACAGAGCAGATGAAGGGGCAAGGTAAAAACCCACCAGAACAAACAAATGAAGAGGAAATAGGCAGTCTACCGGAAAAAGAATTCAGAATAATGATAGTAAAGATGATTCAAAACCTTGGAAAAAAATGGAGAAAATACAAGAAACGTTTAACAAGGACCTAGAAGAACTAAAGAGCAAACAAACAATGATGAACAACACAATAAATAAAATTTAAAATACTCTAGAAGGAATCAATAGCAGAATAACTGAGGCAGAAAAACGGATAAGTGACCTGTAAGATAAAATAGTGGAAATACTTACTGCAGAGCAGAATAAAGAAAAAAGAATGAAAAGAATTGAGGACAGTCTCAGAGACTTCTGGGACAACATTAAAAGGACCAACATTCGAATTATAGGGGACCCAGAAGAAGAAGAGAAAAAGAAAGGGACTGAGAAAATATTTGAGGAGATTATAGTTGAAAACTTCCCTAATATGGGAAAGAAAATAGGTAATCAAGTCCAGGAAGTGCAGAGAGTCCCATACAAGATAAATCGAAGGAGAAACACACCAAGGCATATATTAATCAAACTATCAAAAATTAAATACACAGAAAAAATAGTAAAAGCACCAAGGGAAAAACAACAAATAATATACAAGGGAATCCCCATAAGGTTAACAGCTGATCTTTCAGCAAAGCTCTGCAAGCCAGAAGGGAGTGGCAGGACATATTTAAAGGGATGAAAGGGATAAACCTACAACCAAGATTACTCTACCCAGCAAGGATCTCATTCAGATTTGATGGAGAATTTAAAATCTTTACAGACAAGCAAAAGCTAAGAGAATTCAGCACCACCAAACCAGCTTTACAACAAATGCTAAAGGAACTTCTCTAGGCGGGAAGAACAAGAGAAAGAAAAGACCTACCATAACAAACCCAAAACAATTAAGAAAATGGTAATAGGAACATACATATCGATAATTACCTCAAATGTAAAAGGATTAAATGCTCCAACCAAAACACATAGACTGGCTGTATAGATACAAAAACAAGACCCATATATATGCTGTCTACAAAAGACCCACTTCAGACCTAGGGACACTGAAAGTGAGGGGATGGCAAAAGATATTCCATGCAAAGGGAAATCAAAAGAGCAGGGAGTAGCATATCTCATATCAGACAAAATACACTTTAAAATAAAGACTATTACAAGAGACAAAGAAGGACCCTACATAATGATCAAGGTATCAATCCAAGAAGAAGATATAACAATTGTAAATATTTATGCACCCAATATAGGAGCACCTCAATACATAAGGCAAATGGGAACAGCGATAAAAGGGGAAATCATAGTAACACAATCATAGTAGGGGACTTTAACACCCCACTTTCACCAATGGACAGATCATCCAAAATGAAAATGAATAAGGAAACACAAGCTTTAAATGATACATTAAACAAGAAGGACTTAATTGATATTTAAAGGACATTCCATCCAAAAACAACAGAATACAATTTCTTCTCAAGTGCTCATGGAACATTCTCCAGCATAGATCATATCGTGGGTCACAAATCAAGACTTGGTAAATTTAAGAAAATTGAAATCGTATCAAGTATCTTTTCCGACCACAACACTATGAGACTAGATATGAATTACAGGAAAAAATGTGTAAAAAATACAAACACATAGAGGCTAAACAATGCACTACTTAATAACCAAGAGATCACTGAAGAAATCAAAGAGGAAATCAAAACATACCTAGACAATTGACAATGAAAACATGACGAACCAAAACCTATGGGATGCAGCAAAAGCAGTTCTAAGAGGGAAGTTTATAGCAATAAAATCCTACCTCAAGAAACAAGAAACATCTCAAACAAACAACCTAACCTTACACCTAAAGCAATTAGAGAAAAAAGAGCAAAAAACCCCAATGTTAACAGAATGAAAGAAATAATAAAAATCAGATCAGAAAAAAATGAAAAACAAATGAAGGAAAGAGTAACAAAGATCAATAGAACTAAAAGCTGTTTTTCTGAGAAGATAAACAAAATTGATAAACCATCAACCAGACTAATCAAGAAAAAAAGGGAGAAGACTTAAATCAATAGAATTAGAAATGAAAAGGGAGAAGTAACAACTGACACTGCAGAAATAAAAAGGATCATGAGAGTTTACTACAAGCTACTCTATGCCAATAAAATGAACAACCTGGAAGAAATGGACAAATTCTTAGAAAAATACCACCTTCCGAAACTGAACCGGGAAGAAACAGAAAATTTAAACAGACCAATCACAAGTACTGAAATTGAAACTGTGACCAAAAATCTTCCAACAAACAAAAGCCCAGGACCAGATGGCTTCACAGGCAAATTCTATCAAACATTTAGAGAAGAGTTAGCACCGATCCTTCTCAAACTCTTCCAAAATATAGCAGAGGCAGGAACACTCCCAAACTCATTCTACGAGGCCACCATCACCCTGATACCAAAACCAGACAAAGATGTCACAAAGAAAGAAAACTATAGGCCAATATCATCTCAATGATCATCTCAATAGATGCAGAGAAAGCTTTCGACAAAATTCAACACCCATTTATGATAAAAATCCTCCAGAAAGTAGGCATAGAGGGAACTTACCTCAACATAATAAAGGCCATATATGACAAACCCACAGCCAACATCGTCCTCAATGGTGAAAAACTGAAACCATTTCCACTAAGATCAGGAGCAAGACAAGTTTGCCCACTCTCTCTACTATTATTCAACATAGTTTTGGAAGTTTTAGCCACAGCAATCAGAGAAGTAAAAGAAATAAAGGGAATCCAAATTGGCAAAGAAGAAGTACAGCTGTCACTATTTGCAGATGACATGATACTATACATAGAGGATCCTAAAGACTGTACCAGAAAACTATTAGAGCTAAACAATGAATTTGGTAAAGTAGCAGGATACAAAATTAATTCACAGAAATCTCTTGTTTTCCTATACACTAATGATGAAAAATCTGAAAGAGAAATTAAGGAAAAACTCCCATTTACCATTGCAACAAAAAGAATAAAATACCTAGGAATAAACCTACCTAAGGAAACAAAAGACCTGTATGCAGAAAACTACAAGACACTGATGAAAGAAATTAATGATGATACATATCTCTTTAATATAATTAAAGAGATACATATCTCTCTGACGTAGAGATATACTATGTTCTTGGATTGGAAGAATCAACATTGTGAAAATGACTGTACTACTCAAAGCAATCTATAGGTTCAACACAATCTCTATCAAATTGCCAGTGGCATTTTTCACAGAACTAGAACAAAAAATTGCACAATTTTTATGGAAACACAAAAGACCCCAAATAGCCAAAGCAATCATGAGAAAGAAAAACGGAGCTGGAAGATCAGGCTCCTGGCCTTCAAACTATACTACCAATCTACAGTAATCAAGACAGTATGGTACTGGCACAAAACCAGAAATATAGATCAGTGGAACCGGATAAAAAGCCTAGAGATAAACCCATGCACATATAGTCACCTTATTTTTGATAAAGGAGGCAAGAATATACAATGGAAAAAAGACAGCATCTTCAGTAAGTGGTGCTGGGAAAACTGGACAGCTACATGTAAAAGAATGAAATTAGAACACTTCTTAACACTATACACAAAAATAAACTCAAAATGGATTAAAGACCTAAATGTAAGGCCAGACACTATCAAACTCGTAGAGGAACACATAGGCAGAACACTATGACATAAATCGCAGCAAGATCCTTTTTGACCCACCTCCGTGAGAAATGGAAATAAAAACAAAAATAAACAAATGGGACCTTATGAAACTTAAAAGCTTTTGCAAAGCAAAGGAAACCATAAATAAGACCAAAAGACAACCCTCAGAATGGGAGAAAATATTTGCAAATGAAGCAACTGACAAAGGTTAATCTCCAAATATACAAGCAGGTCATGTAGGTCATTATCAAAAAAACAAACAACCCAATCCAAAAATGGGCAGAAGACCTAAATAGACATTTCTCCAAAGAAGATATCCAGATTGCCAACAAACACATGAAAGAATGTTCAACATCACTAATCACTAGAGAAATACAAATCAAAACTACAATGAGGTATCTCCTCACACCAGTCAGAATTGCCATCATCAAAAAATCTACAAAGAATAAATGTTGGAGAGGGTGTGGAGAAAAGGGAACCCTCTTGTACTGTTGGGGGGAATGTAAATTGATACAACCACTATGGAGAATAGTATGAAGGTTCCTAAAAAAACTAAAAATAGAACTACCATTCGACCTAGCAATCCCACTACTGGGCATATACCCTGAGAAAACATATTTCAAAAAGAGTCATATACCAAAATGTTCATTGCAGCTCTATTTACAATAGCCAGGACATGGAAGCAACCTAAGTGTCCATTGACAGATGAATGGATGAAGAAGATGTGGCACATATATGCAATGGAATATTACTCAGCCATAAAAAGAAACAAAATTGAGTATTTTGTAGTGAGGTGGATGGACATAGAGTCTGTCACAGAGTGAAGTAAGTCAGAAAGAGAAAAACAAACACTGTATGCTAACACATATATATAGAATTGTAAAAGAAAAAAATATGTTTATGAAAAACCTAGGGGCAGGACAGGAATAAAGACACAGACTTAGAGAATCAACTTGAGGACACAGGGAGGGGGAAGGGTAAGCTGGGACGAAGTGAGAGAGTGGCATGGACATATATACTACCAAATGTAAAATAGATAGCTAGTGGGAAGCAGCCACATAGTACAGGGAGATCAGCTCGGTGCTTTATGACCACGTAGAGGGGTGGGATAGGGAAGGTGGGAGGGAGACGCAAGAGGGAGGACATATGGGGATATATGTATATGTATAGCTGATTCAGTTTGTTATAAAGCAGAAAGTAACACACCATTGTAAAGCAATTATACTCCAATAAAGATGGTAAAAAGAAATAGGTAAACAACAAGGATTTACTGTATAGCACAGGGGACTATATTCAATATCCTTTAATAAGCTATAATTTAAAATATATTTTAACAACCCAATTTTTCTAAAAATGTCTGGACTCACAAAGTTCTATAATGACAATGTTTTAGATATCAATTTTATTTTATAAAGTGTCAACTTTTCTTTATAAACTAGTCGCAAACATTTTGTAGTTATACAATTTGTAAACCCGTATGTATGTTTGATTTGTAATATCAGAAATTTTATTTTTCAGTATATTTTGTTTTTTTATTGAAGTATAGTTGATTTACAATGTTGTGTTAGTTTCAGGTGTACAGCAAAGTGATTCAGATTTTTTTTTTCAGATTCTTTTTCCTTATAGATTATTGCAATTCATCGAGTATACCATCTGCCCACAGCTCCCCCTCTTTCCTCTCAGAAAACGGTCTTCTTAATTGGTTTTCTGAGGAAAGAGTATCAGTGTGACCATTCCTCATTCTAACTCCCCAATACAAGGAAATTTCACTTATCTGTGTTATAATAAACCTGCTTTTTAAAAAAGATGCATTTCCCTAACTGTATTAGTTTCTGATTGTTTATGTAACTAATTACCACAAGTTCATTCTCTTACATTTCTGGAAGTCAGAAGTCCAAAATGGGTCTCGCTGTGCTGACATCAAGGTGTTGGCAGGACTCTGTTCCTTCTGCAGGATCAGTGGAGGGTCTGCTCCTTGTCTTCACCAGATTCTAGAGGCTGCAACATTCCTTGGCTCCAGGCCTCAGCCAGCAAGCACTTCACTCCTGCCTTGTCTGTGTCCTCACATCTCCTTATCTGACTGTGATGCTCTTAACCCTCTCTTTCACTTCCGAGGACCCCTGTGATTACATTGCACCCACACAAATAATCCAGGAGAGTCTCCCTAGTTCAAGATCCTTAATTTAATCACACCCACACAAGTCCCTTTTGCCATATGACTTAAGATATTCATAAGCTCTGGGGATTAGGACCTGGACAATTTTGAGGTGCCATTTTTCTGCCGACCACACTACCTTTCTGCACCACTTGAAAGAACATTATTTTACACAATTAAATTTTTTTTCACAACAGTTCAGAATATAATCAACTACTAAAATATAAGTTACAAATAATAAAACAATGAGGGCAGTGTGGTTCATAAGAGATGGATCTAGAGCAATGTTTTCCTAATTTTTCACCAGCAAGAGTCAAGGAGAACACACTATGTGGGTAACACCCTGTCAGGCCAGTTTCATGAAGGAGGAGGTGGAGAAGGGCAGGTGGGGTCTGCACAGCTAGGGATGAACCAGGAGAGGACCCCAGGGATGAGCCAAGAGAGGACCCCAGTGAACACAGGCACAGAATCAAGTGAACAGCTTGTCTTGCTGCAGGGTTTATGTAGGAGGAGACCAAGACATTAGGACTGATGGGCTGGGTTGGCCATATGTAGCTGTAGATAAGGGTTTTTCTGAGATGCTAAGGCTCCCACTTGAGTTATTTGTGAAAGTACCCTGCCCTCTTTAACATCTAGTGATGTTTTGATCTAGAGTCCATTCAACAAAAGAACACAACACAGCAGTGTGTTGGGGCCCACAGAGGGAGGTCCTGACTCACTAAGGTCAAGGAGAAACAAAGGTCATGAGTAAATCCCACATTTATTTTAGGGCATGCAGGATGGAACAAGTGCAAGGAGCAGGGATGTTTTCCGAGTCAGGTGCCAGTGGCCTCAGGCATTTGTTCCTAGGTGGTGTCCATTCCTCTGCCCTGAAAACACCTCAGACTCTCTGAAGCTCAAAAGTCACTTAGCCGAATCCTGGAGGTGGGGGCTGCAATTCTGGCCACCTACTTTTAGAAAAGCCTAGGGGCCAGTGCACTGGTTAGGGTCAAGTTTCTGGGTTTGGAGCCAGAGTGTCCTAAAGTTTAGGAAGGAAGGAATAGAAAGAGAGGGAGGCACTACACACTCTAGGGCCGTATGGCCTGGCAATTTTGCTGCATCTTCTGGGCAAGAAACTGAGACAGCATCTGCGGGATCGCTCCTTCAATGCCCAAGGAGTTAAGACTCCAGAGGCGTCTGGAGCCATGGCTGGGAGATCTCAACAAGTCCATGGGCGGAAGGTGTCATGGAGACCCTAGGGGCGCACATGTGAGGTTGTAAGCATCTGGACCTAAGTGCTACAGAGACTCCTCTAACATCCTGACACCGTGGGCGCTGACGCCCTCCTCCTGGGCTCTTCTGCGTGGAGATTGGTGAGGATGATGACGTCTGAGGCCTGGAGTCCAGAACAGGTCCCTGTTCCAGGAAGAAACGGCCGCATCCTGGGGGCAAGAAGAGTTGCTGGAATAGCGCCACCGCCCTCGAGCTCCTTTCCTTGCCCACCAACCCATCTTGCAGGCGCCGAGTTCCTGCAGCAGCGCCAGAGGGACCTGGGATCAGCTCGAAAGTGGCGAGCAGGCGGAAGACGTGCCCACAGACCAGAGGGCTGGGCCAAGTGCAAGAGGCAGGAAGGTTCATGACCAAGCTGGGGCTGAGCTGGCCGGCGGGAAGTTCTTCAGTGAGGTTGAGGAGCCACAGTGAAGCTTGAGAGCCTCTGCCATTTTGCCTGCGTGCCAAGGACCAGAGCAGCTCGTGGGCCTGGAGGCCGCCCCTCTCCTCACTGAACCCCCTCCAGGGCTTTGGCCTCTGCTCTTCCAGCTCCCGGGCCAAGCGCCTGTGATGGCAACACGAATGCAGGGAGCTTGTGCACTTTCAGGGACCTGGAGGAGGGAGCACAAGGGCCCTGACCTGTGTTGGTTGTCCCAGGCCAAGGGCGTGCAGTGCACTCCACCTGCACCGAGGGGCGCTCCTTCCAGGATTTGTCAGCAGAGCTGCAGCCCGAGCCTGACCTAAGTCTGGCGATTCAGGAGAACTTACATTTCTAGCTCTGCCTGCTTTTGGGCCTGACACCCAAGGAGCTGGAAGACAGGTAGGCTCCGGGCCCATAGTTGTCTGTACTGCTGCGCACAAGGCCAATACTGGGACAACAACGCAGGGTCAATTACACGCGGCTCCCTGCATGCCCTTTTCATCCTCATCTCTGATGTGAACGGGCCCAGATTTACCATCCAGGACCAAAAAAAAAAGGAAAAAAAGTTATATAAAATTATTGTGTAGAAGGCATTCTGTCTCCTGCCAAAATGTGTTTGGTGAATTGAAATGCCAGAGTAATCTATAATCATTGGCTGTGAGCCACTAAACAGCCCCAAACCTCTTTGGGTACACTGAGCACAAAATAGCGGGTGGACTCAACTGGCCATTAACAGTCAGAGAAGCAGGACTCTTAGTAGCTGGACTGCAAGCCCCTGGGTGGGGCTGGAAAGGCAGCTTTCTGTTCCTCTGGAGACACAGTGGTTAATGGTGACTTGATGGATGATGAACTGTGCCCAGCAAATAACTGCTGCTCATTACTAATGGGCACTCTGCATGCGGCAGGTCGGGGGCACAGGGTCTGAACAGCCTTCACTCATTACTGGTGTCTGGGGATGCCAAGATGAGGTGCCCATGCATGAGCAGAGCTGGTGGGTATCCTGGAGGAGGACTTGATTCCCTCACACCTTGGGCAGCCCTTCATATTTTGTGTTGTTTTGGTTTTAGTTTTCACATTTTCTGGCACACGTCTAGAGCAATCAATTTGTTTTGGAATGCTGGTCTTAAGGAGGGTTGGTTTCACTGTTTCTCTCTAGAACAGGTCACGGCATCCTACAACCTATGGGCAAAATCCTGCTCACAGCCTGTGCTGGCAGGACCTGCAAGCTAAGAGTGGATTTTGTAATTTTAAATGTTAAAAAGTTCCAAAAATAATGCTATTTTTTGAAACATGAGAATTATATGACATTCAAATTTGTGTCTATAAATAAAGTTTTATTGGAACACAGCCATGTTCCTTCATTTATCTTTTATCTATGGCTGCTTTCCTGCTACAATAACAGAATTGTGTAGATGCAACAGAAGTTGTATGGCAGTCTAAAATATTTACTAACTAGCCCTTTATAAAAGTTTCCCATTCCCTGCTTAGAAAAGTAGTATTTTTTTAAACACTACATGCTGAGAGTTTTACTTAAAAAGCAGGTAAACTTTTAGTGAATTTTGCTATTTGAAATAAACCTTTTTTGGGTAAACGTAAAACTGGTTACATTGCCCTCAGTAATCTCAGTTAGAAAAAACACTAAGACACCAAATGTGCAATTATTATTGGGGAGGGCAATCCACCTGTTGCCTTCTTTCGTTCAGTAAATAATCACAAATCAGTCTGCCCAAAGCCCAGCACCTATCTGAATTAGCATCAAATACAAAAACTGCCAGGTATTTCTGAGCCTCAAAATGGAAAATCATAAACCATAAAACTATTCAGTTTGAACCCTGGTTTGGAGACATCTCTTTTGATTGTGGCAGTGTTTGCCAAAGTTGATTGAATATGTAAATTTTATAAAATAATAATTTATTGATAGAAAACTATCAGTAGTTAATGAGTTCCAATTTACACTTTGGAGTGAAGCAAACTATAGAACTGGTCACACTGATGACATAATGAATATATAATTTGAATATGAGTATGAAAACTTTATAACAAAAATAACCAATTTCCAGAGTTACATCATTTTCTGTAATTAAATAAAAAAGCATTCCATGAAACTTCCAGATATTCTCGCATCTGGTATACCATTTCTTTCTTAAAAGTGCATTCTTGCAGAATAACAACACAGAGAAAATTTTATATTTTTCTTATGTATTTATAAATACATTTTATTTCAAATTTATCAATAGTATATATAACCTATAGCACATTTTGGGAAATTCTAGCTTATATGGCAATATTGTGTTATTTTCCATAGTTTTGTATTATCTAAAATTGAGTTAGAATGAGAACTGGAGCTCAAAATAATGGTTAAAATAAAGGTCCTCTTGTATAGTATTCTTTAAAATGGTACCCCACTGAATCTCAAATAAAATTGAAGATAAATGAAATTTTAAGGGGCATGGGCAGCAGATTTTCTATTTTAGTAAAAACCATTATTGATTTTCAAAAGTTTATTTTGGAATTCAAACATTTTAAAAGTACTTATTTTATAATATAGAAAACAGGAAACCTGGCTCTTAAGAAAGTAAATCTAGTTTTACTCCTCCCAAATCTTGTAGAATAGCTTTACCAATGTTCAGAATTTTAGACATATCTTTAATAACACAGTCTTTCTGAAAATATATAACTTATCAAAGATCATGAATTGACAACGTTTGAAATGTCAATTTTATTTTATAAAGTGCCAACTTTTCTTTGTAAACTAGTAGCAAAGATTTCGTAATTATACAATATGTAAACCCTTATTTACATTTGATTTTTAATGTCAGAAATTTTATTTTTCAGTGTAATTTTTTTAGATTGTTTTAATTGACATATAGTTGATTTACAATGTCCTGTTAATTTCTGCTGTACTGCAAATTGATATACATATATAAATGTATATATATATATATATACACACACACACATACATACACACATTCTTTTTTTTTTTTTTTAAATCCTGTCACCCCGCGGTAACAGCTATTAGCAGTTTAATGTATTCCCTTTCTTTCTTTTTTTTTCACACACACACACACTGTATTTTATTTTTACAAGAGATAAATAGACTGACACCAAGCATTGTACATGGATTACCACAACAAAAGCAACAATGGTTGCAATTACCAAACATGAAACACACTCATACTATGTCATAATATTGACATTCAGTCCAGTAATCCTCCACTGCACACATTCTTTTTTATATTCTTTTCCATTATGGTTTATCTCAGGTTATTGAATATAGTTCCCTGTGCTATACAGTAGGACCTTGTTGTTTATCCATTCTATATGTAATAGTTTGCATCTACTGAACCCAAACTCCCAGTCCATCCCTCTCCCCAGAGACTACAAGTCTGTCCTCTATGTCTGTGAGTCTGTTTCTGTTTCATAGATAGGCTCATTTGTGTCACATTTTAGACTCCACATATGTGATATCATATGGTATTTGTCTTTCTCTTTCTGAGTTCACTTAGTATGATAATCTTTAGTTGCATCCATGTTGCTGCAAATGGCATTATTTCATTTTTTTATGGCTGAGTAGTATTCCATTGTATATATGTACCACATCTTCTTTATCCATTCATCTGTTGATGGACATTTAGGCTATTTCCATGTCTTGGCTATTGTGAATAGTGCTGCTATGAACATAGGGGTGCATGTATCTTTTTGAATTATAGTTTTGTCTGGATATATGTCTAAGAGTGGGATTGCTGGATCACATGGTAATTCTAATTTATCCACACTCTTTTATCCACACCCATGCCAGCATTTATTTGTAGAATTTTTAATGATGGCCATTCTGACTGGTGTGAGGTGGTACCTCATTGTAGTTTTCATTTGCATTTCTCTAATAATTAGTGATGTTGAGCCTCTTTTCATGTGCCTATTGGCCATCTGTATGTCTTTGAAGAAATGTCTATTTAGGTCTTCTGCACATTTTTCGATTGGGCTGTTTGTTTTTTGTTGTTGTTGAGTTGTATGAGCTGTTTGTATATTTTGGAAATATGGGACCTTGTTGGTCCCATTTTTCCTAATATTTTCTCCCATTCTGTAGGTTGTCTATTTTTGTTTGTTTGTTTCCTTTGCTGTGCAAAAGCTTGTAAATTTGATTAGGTCCCGTTTGTTTATTTTTGTTTTTATTTCTATTGCCTTGCGAGACTGACTTAAGAAAACAGTGGTATGATTTATGTCAGAGAATGTTTTGACTGTGCTCTCTTCTAGGAGTTTTATGTCTTATGTTTAAGTATTTAAGCCATTTTGAGTTCTTGCACATGGTGAGGGTGTGTTCTAACTTCATTGATTTACATGCAGCTGTCCATCTTTCCCAGCACCACTTGCTGAAGAGACTATCTTTTTCCCATTTTATATTCTTGCCTCCTTTGTTGAAGATTTATTGACTGTAGGTGTGTGAATTTATTTCTGGGGTCTCTATTCTGTTACATTGTTCAGTATGTCTGTTTTTGTTTCAGGGTAATTTAATTAACTACATTTGAATGTAGAGTTCTATGAAGGTAAAGACATTGTATTATTTAAACATGAATTTTCATAACAATCCAGGTTCTGAAATATAGGGGGTTCTCAGTAAACATTTGTTAATAATTGAAGATTTGATAAATGAATAAGGTGATTTAGATGATCTTTGCCCTGCATGACACATTTATGCGGTTGATTCCAGAGTCACCTTTTCCCTTTAGGATGAGATGGATGCTATAGTATCTCCCCCTTGTGTGTGTACGTGTGTGTGTGCTTCTTCTTTCTTCCTTCCACTTCTGGAGTTGCTCAAAGAGCCTGTATATTTCATGAAAGCAATGACCATGCCCTGCTAAGGGGCCTAAACCTCTCTCTATCTGTGTCTTCAGGAGTTGAGTTGATTGCACACAATGTTTGTATGATAAGTCCAGGTGCAAAAGTTCAGTTGTCCCCTTGGTTCACACCTGTTGTGCCAAAGGAATGTCCTTCCCTTAGGAAAACAGTTCAAGGCTCTTGGAGAGGACAGCACCTATGCAGTTTGGGGCCAGCAAACCCTGGTGTAGATGACTGGGGCTCTCAGTATGAGGGAAGAGACTGAGGAGCCCAGCTCTGCAGAATCAGGATTACATCAGCCCCCTGTGAGCTCTGGGTGGAACAGAGAAGTTGAGAGGCTGGGATGCCAGCTGCCTGTCTGGGGTCTGTAATAGAAGGAGGCAGAAAAGCAGGAGGTGTGGCCCATCTTTGTTATTGAAGACACTCTCCTTTCTGGCTCCAGATCCCAGGATATAGGGAAGACTTTATTCTTGTTTTTCAAAGTTGCTTTAGCTATTCTAATTCCTCTGCCTTTCTATCTAAGTTTCTCTGAAAGATAAATGCATATACTGTTGTTGTTGTTTTTGTTAACACCACTGGGTGTTCTAAAACTTGCTATTATCATTTAACAATTCATCATCAAAATCTTTCCAAGTCAGTACCTATAGGTTCACATCATTTAAAAGACACCAGTGACCAAAACACAAATTGAGAGCATTGCATTGTGTGGATGTACTAGACTTTATTTAACTGGTCCCTCTTAATGGCTATGATTTCCAAATGTTCTGATATTATATTAAATAATGCTGATATCAAATTCTTATTAAACATATATTTGCATAAATGTTCCCCACAAACCTCTATGTTATCATTTGACTTTACTTGTGGAATATGTAAGATCAGTTTGTGGTCAAGTTCAATTATTTTATGGTTCTGGACTGTGAAAAAAATGCTTTACAAGGACTCCACTCTGAAATTACAGAATAAAAATTATTCATACACGTTTTATACGAATATTTTTGTGGCTTCAGTTTTACATTCCATGCCGTCCAAGCCCCCGCAAAATTTCTAAGTCCACTGAGGAGCAGGAAACCACCAGCATGCTCTGGGCAGCACCTGCGCATGCCCCGGCCTGAGAATCACCTAGTCAGTCTGTGTCCTTCTTGGCAGCTGCCCTCCCAGATCTTCCCAGCCCCCCATCTCCTGCTGGGATGACGTGGCGCCTTGCCATGACCAGAGTGAGCTAGGTCAGAGGCAGGCAGATAAACGGCCGGGAACCAGCTCGGGCGTTTAGGCTGTAGGCGCTGCGCCCTCGTGGGATCCGGATGCGTCCGGCTGACGTTCGCGCCTGTTGTCCGGCGCCTTCTGTGGGGGGGGGTCACTTTTTTATCACCCCTTCCCACTGGAGCTCTGGCGACCTTTGCAAAGGATGGGACTCGGCCACCAACCCCAAGCAAAGTTCTGGGAGGCCAGCAGCTATGATGGCAACTATCCCAGTCGCACAGGCGCGGGGAGCGTCGTTTATTGGCCCAAGATCTGGCATGCAGTTCTGTGTGGTGTGAGGCCCACGCTGCGCTTCCCACAGGTGGTTGGGGTGGTCTGGGGTGCGGGGCGGGGGGTTGACCAGCATGCCCTGGTGCCCCTCTCCCCACAGGACTGACCAGGGTAACATGACACGGTGTTCGTGTCCGATGTCATCCTCCAGGCGTCCTGGTGGCCGTACTTTCTCAATTTTTCCCACTCGCCTAGAGGTGAGGAATGGCAAGTATATACATGAACAATGCCAGGATTTCACAAGTGTTCTGCCTTAGATCACATTCGTCCTGATCCCCAAATTTTTACAAGTTTCTCTCTGGAGTGGGGACCGGCTTGGATGGCCGAAATGAGGAAGCACTCGGAGGCTGACCCCAGGCCTCCCTGTCCTGTTTCCCACGGGACCAGAAGACCTGGCCCACAGGCATCCGGGCGGTGAGTCCTTGCCAACTTGGAGGCCCAGGTCCACCCACGTGCCATGGCAGTGATGGGTCTGCATTTTTTCATGGACACTTTAGTTTCTGCGGATTCCACACAAAGCATTCACAGGGGAGGATCTGAGCCTGGTGCTGAGGCAGGATCGTGGGGGCTCCACAGACCAGATCAACTCCACAGACTGGGCTGGCATCTACACAGGGAGTACCCTTTGTCCCCAGATCAACTCCACAGACTGGGCTGGCATCTACACAGGGAGTACCCTTTGTCCCCACTCTTCTCTTTTTGTCCATGCAGCACTTGCGTTTTGACCACACACAGAGGTTTGGCCACTGCAAGTGACCCACACAGACTGTTATGGGCAAGGGTAAGGCACTCAGGGCCCGGCCACTGTCCTGCCTGGGCTCAGTAGCTGTAGGCACTCACGAATGTTTCCAACTCTTTGGGAAACTGAGACCAGCCTGGGCCATCCAATGACGGTTGGGAGGACATCCTAGCCCAGCCGAGGTCCTGGGTGGGGCGCGGTTGTCGGAGGTTTCACCAGGGAATTTGGTCTCTCTCTGGAGACATGGAGTGGCCTCCAAGCACATGGGAGGATGGGAGGATGCCCCAGGCATAGAAACTCGACGGATGTTGGACTGGGTCAAACCTGGGTGTCAAGGTGGTGGCTGTTGCCCTTCAATGGCTTGTGATCCAGATTCACCCTGCTGATGTTTACACTAATTGTGCTTCACTTGGCTGTCGGGGCGAGGTCAACCAGATGGCCACAAGTCAGTGTTGGGGCATGAAAAAATTAAATGAATTAAAGAATTTTTTGTTGTCATAAGTGAGATTCACTACATTGTGGACATTAGTGAAATGAGAAATCATGAGATTTGTAGTAATGAAAAGTACCATTGTCATTGTTACTCAACATTACTGTAATTACCATTGTTTGCAGTTAATTTTAAAAGCACTGATTAAAGTTTTTCTATCCACAGAGTATATGATTGAATGAAGGTGACGGAAAAGGGGTTTTGGAATGCAGAATTTTCTAAATCCATCTGGGAGTTGGGGAACCTCTCCCTTCAACCATGAGGCCCTTACCTACAACCTGCAGCAACCAACCTGGAAAGTCAGACCACAACCTCTGCTGCAATAGGCCCCCAAGGGTCAGTGCTGAATCTGTGACACACAGATTCCTCATTATTAGTCCTTTCAATGTAAAACCAAATGGGGGAAAGCCAAATATGTTCCCTTAAGCAATCATATGGGATGGCCCTCTTCCTGTCAGCCTGCCTCCAGCTTCCCCACATCACAAGCTCTGAGCAGAGCACTCCTTCCTGGTTTTTTTTCCACCAGAAAGTTTTCCCACTCCTGTGTCTGCCCTGAGTCTCAGCCTGATGCAAACTGTGGTGGCTGACTCCTTTTGTCTATAGAGCAAGTTCTGAATAAACGGTGCTTATTCTCATTTGGGGTGGGGGGGCTTTGTTCACATCTACAAAGCTTAGTAGAGCGGGAATCAAATAAAGCACTGAGAATAATATGTGTTTTCCCTGTTATTTAAATAAAACATTTATTTATTAATCACTGATTTTTAAGTTGAGATACAAATCATATGCCATAAAATTCTCCCTCTGAAAAGTGTACAATTTAGTGATTTTTAGTCTATTTATGAAGTTGTCCAACAATCAGTACTATCTGATCCAGAACATTTTATCACCCTACAGAGACACCTAGTACCCATTAAAATTTTGCTTCCCATTCCACATTTCCCACAGCCCTGGGCAACTAAATGCATGGTCTTTGTCCATATGGATTTGCCTATTCTGTATATTTCAAGTAAATGGATTCATACAACTGTGACCATTTATGTCAGACTTCTTACACAGTGTTATTTTTTTGAGGCTCATCCATGTTTTATCATGTGATTCATTCCTCTGGATTTAGAATTTTCCTTTCTAAGTCATTAAGATATGGACACACAGACAAACACACTACCATTTTTTTTAATGTGGAAAATACACAGAGTATAAAAATTTCCATTAGACCCATTTTTTGCATATATTTCCGTGGCATAAAGTACTGCCTTCCTGCAGGACCCCAACTTTCCCAACCAACCCAGAGCTGCCAGCAAGCACAGAGGACACCAGCCCAGCCATGCTGCCCTTTCTCAGAACCCCCCACACCACCCACCCTGACCAGGACTCCACCAATGGGTGCCACATCTCAGTGGCCAAAGAATAGAACACCTGTGCGAGAAGGGGGGATGTTGTGGTGAAGTGGCAAAGGGAGAGAGAGACAAAAAGCAAAAAAACTGGCAAAAGCCTACAGCACCTGGTATTCCAGTTGGTCTCCCAACCAAGTATTAACCAGGCTTAACTCTGCTTTAGCTTCTGAGCTCAGAAGCTACTAGGTCCCTTCATGTTTGTGTGGCCATAGATTATGGCAGCCCAGACCAGGTACTCCAATAACCCATGCTGTGCAGCCCGACCATGTGAGGCTCCACTCACCAGCCCACTTCAGAGCCCTGGGGTCCCCAGCCTTCTGTGGGCAAACTGTTCCTGAAACATCCTTCAGCCCTCTGAGGACCAGGTCATCAGGCTGTGACTTTTGAGTTTCCAGGAGATTGTGTATGCTCAGGGTACACGGCCAGTGGCAACAAGGCCTGACCAGCTGGAAGTGACTGGAGGAAAGACCAGTCCTCTGTAATTCAATGCTGCCCTGACAATTATTGACTCCTTCATTACTTCACCCAAATATTCCACAAACACAGTCATGTTCCAGGCTGAGATTTCAGAGACAGCACTTAACAGACCTGCAGCATCTCACAGTGACCAATGCCAGGCACCCATAACCTCCCCACCTCTGGATGCTCATATTATGCAGCATCACTATCACATTCCTTAGGGGTAGGAACAGAGGGTCCAAGACACGGACAACTTGTCCTAGGTCATGCAGAGGGCTTAGAACTGAGGTCTGGAGGCCTCTAATGCTGTTTCCTAAGGTCACACCATCTACCAGGAGACATGTTAATTCCCAGGTTATCACAATCAGATTGGTTAAGTACAAAGAAGGACAAGAATGTCATGGTGGGGAAGGCAGTGGAAACTTCCTCCGTTTCTGTTTTCCTATCTCCTGCTGCATAGAGGCCCAGCCACTAAGCCATCGTCTCCTCTGTATCCTGTGTTCCCAAGTTGTCCTGTCTTAGCTCAGACACCACAAAAGAATCCTTGCCTTTCAAGAGATAATTTTCTCAATTTTGAGGGGTACAGTCATGAAATGTCTTCAAAGTGTAGAACTAAACAAAAGATAAAAATCATTCAGATCCTTAGCGTTCTACATGAGGTGAGGTTGAAATGAGGTCCCTTGGGCTCCTGGTCCTGGAAGGAGAGAGGGAGGAGGAAGAGAAAACTAACCTTTGATGAATTTGACCTACACATGGCTTGTGTTTAATTCTTTCATTTGTTCAGTTATTTATTCATCATCACATTTTTTCTGAGATCCTTTCTTTCTCTGGGCCAGTGTCCTCACAGAGCTGACAGGCTGAAGAGGTAATCAAAGAGCAATCATACCACTTTGGGGGAGAGGGATCCCAGAAGCAGCCAGGAGAAGGGATATTGATCAAGTAGGGCTTCATGGAGGTGACATCTGAGAAGTGTCTCCAAGGATGAGTTCTCATCTAGCCAAAGACCGACACCCAGCAGGAGCCACATACAAGATGAATGAATGAGTGAGTGAATGAATACATTAATTAATGCATGGGCATCCCCCTAATACAGACAAGGAGTGGCAGCCCTCCAATGCCAAAGCTTGGGAACACAGGACACACTGGAGGATCAGTGGGGAGGGGCTGCTGCATGATGCCTGCTCCAATCCTTTTATGGGTGTCTTGCCAACAGTGTCCTGTGTTCTGCCTGCTCAGGGAGCCCTTGTCTGTTTTCTGCTCTGGGATGCTGCTTGTCATTCTCAGCAACACCTGCTTATGTGGCCTTGGTGATCCCATATGTAATTATGCTCATCTCAAAGGGGCTTATTGAAGAGGGGGAGGTTGTTGTGCAGCCCAAGATAGGAAGGAGAGGATGACAGAGAGTCCTGCAGCAGTGGGATCATGGTGTGGGTTGCATGGGAGTTGTGGGGAGGGGTAGAGGTCATGTCTTAGAGCTTGTGGTTGGGGCCACAAATGGGTTCCCTCATTGATAGGGACTTTAAGAAGAGGAGGCAAGGGATGAACTCAGTTTGGTACCCACTGACTTTGAGAAGCTTCGGAGAATTTTGGGCAGAGAAGTCTGAGTGAGCTACACATAGGAAATGAAGGTGAGATGGGGAGGAAGTTAAGTAGAAAGGGCCTGAGGACATTGAGGAAGTTTATTAACTGCAGTCATCAAGGGTGTTCAGTCCACAGCCTCCTAATTGCTAACAAAGTGCTGGGCCCAAGGAGCTGACTTGACTCAAATTCACCTCTGTTTCTACATTGAATCACTGGAATAGAATTTGCAGAATTTACCAGGTTGTTGTGACCAAGCTCAAGTTAAGGAGCTAGGAAAATGAAAACAAGGATTACAAATAAAAGCAAAAATAGACTTAACATAAGACTTGTATTCAGACTAAAAACTAAGACTGTCAAAAATGCAGCCTACAGTGACCTCAGTGCCTTTGCACTTGCTTTTCTCTCAGCCTGGAACACTGTGCCCTCTACATCTTTGCTTCCTAAACTCCTTCAGGAATTTTCTCAAGCATCCTTCCTGACTTTTATTTATGGTACATATCACCTCCTGACTTTGGGTACATTTTCCTTTTTTCATTTTTTAGTCTGTCTCCCCCATGAGTCTGTCACCTGCATGAGAATTAGGATCTAGCTCTACCTGTTTAACTCACTGTTGTCCTCTGGTGTCTGGCTCAGGCCTGGCACACAGTATGGCCTCAGGTAAGTGTACACTGAGTTTGTAGTGAGGACAGCTGGGTGTCATAGATCAGTTCAGAAGGACAATCTGCTGAAAGTCTTCGTCCCTTGTTCTTCTAGAAATGTCTCATTTTTATTGTAATGATGCAAAATTAGACCCAGGGAAAACAGCTGCTGCCCTGATTTGGGAACAGCCCTAAATAATATTCTGCTACTTCTCGGAGCTGAGAACACATGGGTGGGTGTTAGGTCCAAGTGTCTCAGAGGCATTTCAAATCTTCCTAATATCTCCTCTCATCGATCTGAGAAACTCCATGATCAGGACACCTCTGACCAATACCCTCCACTTGATGGAGGCTGGGACTGAACTATCAGCATTTCTAGCCCAGAAAGACCTTACTCCTCTCCCTAGAAATTGAAAAACACTTCTTTTCACCCTCAGCCCATCCAAGTTCCACCCACTTCTCAGTTCCTACAGTTCCAGGAGGGTTTCTGAGTCTTCATTCAGCAGATGAGCACCCACTAGGTGTCAGATGCTGAGGCTCATCTAGACACCATGATCCACCCAAATCTCACATGCCAATTCCATGGTCCTCTGTGACTGGACAGAGATTCCTCCTGTGGGCCTCTTCTGGGACTACTGGGAACCTCTTATCTTTTTGTGGTCCTAAGATATGAACCCTGCAAATCTGAGTCCTGATTATGCTACCTACCTAGCCACTGCTCCCCTCACTCTGAAAATCACAGAGATTCTCTTGCCTATTAGACAAAGCTCAAATACTGGTTAGACTCCCAAGGCACTCAGCAACATGGTCCCAAAGAAATACCAGTCTTGTCCCTTTATAGTCCTTACCAGTCCCATTGTCTTATGATGCCCGTTTTCCAATGACCAAAAAAAAGGTGTTTCATATATTGTGTCCAGTTTCTAGGTGTGTATAGTGAGGAAAAGTCCCACACCATTTCCTCCTTTATGGAAGGTTTTGGAATGATCTTTTTTCATGTGCTTCCCCTTCTGGACTGTGAGCTCCCAGAGCATAGCTAGACTGTATTGGCTCACAGCATCTGTTGTCAAATTGTAGCTTTCATCACAAAATCTTTGTGGTGGCTTATATAAAAAAGGCAGCCACCTTCAATTCCTTCCCTTCATATATAAGACACCCCACCCTGAGAAGACAAGGGGTCTCTTTCTCCAGCCTCCTGCATCTGTGCTGGCTTGTGACTGCTTTGACCAATAGAGAATTGCAGAAATGACTTTGGGCCAGTTCTGGACCTGACTTTTAAGCGGACTGGCAACTGCCACTTTCTTTACTTAGACTCTTGCTCATGTGCCATGGTCCCGGGAAACACAGGCTCTGCTGTGAGTAAACCAATCCACATGGAGACATCATGTGCACACTCTGATCAATGGCAAGGTGATCTCCAGACAACCAGCAGTGTCACCTGCCAGCCCTGTGAGGTAGCCTGGTGGAGCCTCCAGATGACACAGCCCCAGCTGCCATCCAACTGCAGCAGCATGAAGAACTCTGAGCAAGAACCATGGAACTAAGCCCAACAATCCACATAACTATGAGAGCTAATAATAAATTACATTTTAAACCTCTAAGTTTTGTACTAGTTTGTTACATAGCAATAATAAACCCTACTGATTCTATAATAATTTCTTAAAAGCAAAATATAATCTTAAAATAAACTATAAGTCCTATAAAACAAAACAAAACAAAATCCAACTGATTAAAATTTTATTGGCTTTATTTAAACATTTAGAAATCAGGCAGCATCCAATAGAAAGAAGCTTTGAAGAGCTGTACAAATGAAAGACTTTTATAGGCAGAAGGGAGCCAAATCAAGGAAGCTGTACTAGGCAAAGAAGGAAGTTGGTTATTGCAAAGTTAATTTTCATTAGGGGATTGCAGGGGTCTATCAGGCAGATTACTTAACTAATGCTGCTAAGGTTCCTGATTGACTGGTATAAGATTCCATTGCTGGGGGAGCCCCAACTGCATTTAAGTCTGAGTTTGATGACATGGTTCTTAACCTAAGCAACTCCATTTGGAGACAGTTGTCTTGTTTTTAACAGTCCCTTGAGGGCAGCAACAAGGTTTATCATTGTTGGTTTCTTGTGTTAAGCACAGTAACTGGCACATTTGGTCCCCAAAATGCTGACTCAGCATACACTATGTGCCAGGCCTGTGCTAGGAGCCAGACTTTCAGCAATGATACATCGCAGTCCCTAAGGTTCCAGAGGAGACAGAGACTCACCCAACAAGGAAATAACACACATAAAAAAACCCACATTTCAGGTACTGATAAGAGTTTTTCATTCACTGTTTATTGAGCTTCTGCTATGTGCCCAACACTGACCTAGGCTGCAGGCACTGCAGAGAATAAAACAGACACAAACAACAACAAAACCCTTTGCTGCTCCTGTAAAGCTGACACTGTGGAGAGGAGACAAACAATAAGCATAACAGCATGTTAGAAGGGATTAGTGTTATGGAGAAAAAGGCAGGGCTCAGGGAAATCAAGAGAGCAGGGGTGGGGGTAGGGCTGAGGTGGGCAGAGAGAGGGGACAATGGTGGGAGAGGAGATTTGCAGGTCTGTGACCTCTGTGAGGATTATTCTTGGTTTAAAATGTAATTTATTATTAGCTCTCATAGTTATGTGGATTGTTGGGCTTAGTTCCATGGTTCTTGCTCAGAGTTCTTCATGCTGCTGCAGTTGGATGGCAGCTGGGGCTGTGTCATCTGGAGGCTCCACCAGGCTACCTCACAGGGCTGGCAGGTGACACTGCTGGTTGTCTGGAGATCACCTTGCCATTGATCAGAGTGTGCACATGATGGGTGGGTGACCCACAGCAGGGTGCTAACAGGGGAAGTTCCTGAACCTTATGAAAAAATGAAGTGGGTAATGGCTGGGAAGACTTGGGTGGAAGAAGCTGTCACTGTAGACTGCATAGGAAGGGAATGTGTCTCTGAGGAGGTGACATTTAAGCTCAGACCTTGTATTAACCAAGTTTCTAGATTCTGTAAACTTGATGCCTTAACATCTGCTTACATGAATAGGCTGGACACGCCTAGTTCTGGAGAACTGGACAACCACAAACATATGACATGCCTGAGTCACCTTGTCTTGGCTGCCTGCTTTCTTTTTACCTCACTCCAGGGCATGCTTTTCAAATAAAAACCAACCAATTCAGAGCCAATCCCCCCAGATACTTCCTTTATGGCTCTCACAATCTGGGCCACTATTGTTCTCCCATAATCACCCAGAGCCAGGTACCAGACAACCAAGGACAGCTCTTATGCCTCAGAGTTCTGAAACTATACATACTAGTCAACCCTGAACCTACTTACCCCACTCCACTGTTCTTTCCTCAGGAAAACAAAATAAAGGTGCTTGTCCAAAATTCCCCTCCCTTCTCTTCCTCCTGACCAATTCTGGTACTTTCCCATGTGTCCTCTTATGGTGTGGCCTGTCCCCTACTTTTCGGAGCTGTAAGTTATCAACTTTTTTTTTCAATGGCAGTCATCTCTTGATCTGTTGGCCTTACTATGCCTCAAATTTCCTATTAATACACTATATTTTAAACCAGCCTTGAATGAAAAGACACTCTGTAGATAATTAAGCATGAACAGATGAAGAACAAATGAACTATGCAACTTTTAAAATAATGTTCTCAATCAGTTTAACTTTTTTTGTATATTGGAGCTTCTTTTCCCCATAAAATTGTGGGTTTCATAAGGCTGGAGGGTATATGAGAAATTACATGGAGAAGACCATACATCTGGGAAGTCCTAAATACTTGCATTTGAACTGAGAGCTCAGGCCAAGGCTTAACCAAGTCTCACTTTCTGGCTCTATACTATGATTGGAATTTTTATGTTTTTCTTTTTTCAAATTAAGCTTATAAATGTACTCATTTAGCAGAGAACTTATCACTTCTAAAATAATCGTTCTAGCAATAATCAAGTTACAACAGACATTAGATGGTCTGTGTCCTGAGTTATTTATTTAGAACCTGTAGATATCAGCAGGGAAAGAGTTAGCACAGCATGTTTCAAAGCAAGCTATGTCTCTAGGAGACAGAGGAGTGGGGTGCACAAATGTAGGAGGAAAGAACAAGACCACATCCCTGGAAAATATTTTTAGTTCCAGATACATCTAGTGAGAGAATTAATCGTCACACCTTAGATTTTTCATAGAACTGCTTAAAGAGTAGAGTGGATTTCAGCTGAGCTTGGCAGTCACCACATGGAAAAGCTGAAAATATCAGAGAACTGTGTTTTCTTGGAGCAGCCTGACCCAAGGGCACTACACAGAAAAGCCCCTTCAGAGACTCCTGTACTGGTTAAGGTTCAGTTGCTGTAACCAAAACCCCCACATAGTTATGGCAAATAGAAATTTTCATCTCTGTCATATTTTGATCTGGAGGCAGATAGCCCAGGCTGCTTTGGCAGGGCTACTTACAGGAAGCTTCTTTGTCATCCTTGATGCTCTGTCATCCTAGGGGTGTTGGCCTCATCCAGGGTGGACATGGGCCATGACAGAGCTCTAGCTCCAGAGTTCACATTTCCAAAGTAGGACAGAGGGAGAAAGAGAAAGTAAGGCCTTCCTCTTCCTTGTAGGAAATATTCTAGAAGTTACACAAATTGCTTTCCTTCTATCCTAGAGGGAGAGCTTAGTCACACAAATAACCTAGCTGCAGAGGAGGCTGGGAACTTCTGTAGTCTTGTGTAGCCACATTCTCACTTAAAAATCCAGTGTTAGGTTTCTCTAATAGGGAAGTGGGCAAAGCTATTGGGAGCCAACTGGATGTCTCTGCCACACCTCTTTTTCAATGTTCTCTATCATCATCCACTCTCCCTACCTAGAGTTCATGTTTTACAAAAATTTGTCCATAAGGAAAATTGCATTAATTCATAGTTCAGGAACTAGCTGAAAATAGTGGGCTAGTCAGTGCTTTTCATTAGACTTGTTTGCAAATTGCTGGTGGAACTCCAGCTAATTGATGGTGGTACTAACTCTGAGTGTCTCTGGCCAGGGGAGGTGAAGGAACAAGGAAGTGAGAGAATAAAAGTAAGGTATTGAAGGGAAGCAATTGGGTGTCAGGCAGAGGCTTCAAACTCCAGGAGGAAAATAAACACAGGCACACATATTTGTTCAACCAACCCAAATAATTTTGTAAGAAGGAAATATCTATAATTAAGTAAAATCATATCTAAACATTTAGAATTCTACACCTGAGAATTCCCCATTAGTCAGAATACCCATAAACATTTCATCCAGATGTGAAAGTAACATAGTTTTTTTTTGTTGTTGTTGTTGTTTTGCATATCTAACTAGCAAGTTGTCAGAAAAATTGCAAAAGTAAAGGTGGTGAGGATACAGAGAGACCAGCACTCTTAGATGCTACTCTTGGAAAAATGTAGATGGTCCTTTTTTTTCTGGAACATCATTTGGCAATATGAATTTTTTAAAAATGTAAAATATTTGTGGTGTTTGATCTATTAATTCTACATCTAGGAATTTACATGAAGAAAATAATCAGAGATACTGAAAAAAAAATTATGTACAAATGTTTACAAAATAAATTGTAACATATTCCATGTTTATAGATTGGAAGAGTATTGGCAAAATTTCCACTCCCCCAAAGCAATCAAGATTTAATGTAATCCCTATCAAAATTCCAATGATATTATTCACAAAAATAGAAAAATAAAACTCCTAAAATTTGTATGGAACTCCAAAGGACCCCAACTAGCTAAAGCAATCCTGAGAAAAAAGAACTTTGGTTGGAGGCATCACACTTCTTGCTCTCAAACTATAATACAAAGCTATAGTAATCAAAAGAATATGGTATTGGCATGAAAATAGACAGATCAGGAGGACAAAAATGAGAGCTTAGTAATAAACCCCTGCATTCACTGTCAAGTAAAATTTGACAAGATCACCAAGAATACTCAGTGGGGAAAGGATAATCTCTTCAATACATGGTGGTGTAAAAACTGACAGCCATATGCAAAAGAACGAAACTGGACCCCTATCTTACATCATATGCAAAAATCAACTCAAAGTGGATTAAAGACAAATTTAAGATCTGAAACTATAAAAATCCTACAAGTAAACGTAAGGCATAGGCTCCTTCACATCGGTCTTGGCCATGATTTTTTGGATTTGACACCAGAAGCAAAGACAACAAAAGCAAAAATAAACAGGTGGGAGCACATCAAACTAAAAAGCTTCTGCACTGCAGAAGAAACCACCAGTAAAATGAAAAGGCAAACTATGTAATGGGAGAAAATATTTGCCAATATCTAATAAAGGGTTAATATGCAAAAATATAAAAACAACCTACATGACTCAATAGCAAAACAACAACAAAAACAAAAACCATCTCATTAGAAAATGAGCAGAGAAACTGAATAGACATTTTCCCAAAAACATTCAAATGGGCAACAATACATGAAAAGGTACTCAACATCACTAATCATCAGGGAAATGCAAATCAAAGCCACAGTGACTGAGGCTTCTATGTAGAAGAAAAATAATAAACTAATCCTGTAGAACCAAATTACACATTGTTATCCTCTATCTCAAAAGATAAATTGTATTGGAAATTCAACAGAGGGTTATAAAAAATTATCAGGATATAGAGAAAATCATTCATTAACATACTCTCTCAATAAAAGTAAGTTTTTACAGTTTCTAGGTGAATAATTGTCAATTCTTAATCAAATAAATATCAATCTTTAATAAAATTGCATGCATAATACCTAAAGTTTTGAATCTCTGGAAGTGAAAAGAAAAACGTTCTTTCTTCAGAATAAACTGGTTTCAATTTTTAAAAAAGCCATGGTGAGATATCACCTCACACCTGTTAGAATGGCTGCCCTTAAAAGGACAAAAGATGCGGAGAAAAAGGAAATCCTTGTGCACTGTAGGTGGGAATGTAAATTGGTGCAACCACTGTGGAAAACAGTATGGACTTTCCTCTATCATACCACAATAAAGCTGAAAAACCTGCTTAAAATCTATTTTAAAATGAAAAAGCAACAACAATGAAACCAAAACTACAGGGCTTGTGGGGAGATGGGGTAGGACCCAATACGCAAAAACTTTGTCATTGGTATGTTTAAAAACTAGGATAATATCTTGCTATGGACTGAATGCTTGTGAAAATTAATATGTTGAAGCTGAATCCTCAATGTGGTGTTATTTGGAAGTGGGGCCTTTGGGAAGTAATTAGGTCGGGGGTTGGAGCTCTAATGAATGGGATTAGTGCCCTTATAAAAAGACACCAGAGAGCTCGCTTTCTCTGCTCTTCACCCAGAGAGTATCTATCCAGGAAGCAGCTCTCACCAGACAAGTGCTGCCTTCTCAATCTTGGAGTCCCCAGCCTCCAGAACTGTGAGAAATAAAAGTTTGTTGTCAAAGCCACCCAGTCTATGGTATATTTGTTACAGCAGTCCAAACTGACTAAGACAGACCCTAATAAAAATGGTAGTACAATTGTATGTGTTAAATGGTTAAACATTTAACTACAACAAATATGGCACTTTATCCTGAAAAGGGCCTGCAGTTTTCTGATTAATGTAGGTATCAGAAGGATTGCAGCTGTGGATGATTGTGAAGCGGTGGGAAGAGGGTGATTTGAAATGCCCCCCAAGAACTGTAATACCTGATGTGAATGGAGTAGCTATTTTAGGTACATGAAGTGTGTGTTTTGTGTTTCCCTACCTGGTTAGGTTCAATTGGGTGCAATTGTGCATTCATTCACCAGCTGTTTCTCTGGACAAAATTACATGTAAATGCAAGTGAAATCCAGAATATATTCAACTTTTCCCCTATATGTCAAGCATGTTAGAGCAAAACCTTATTGCAGCATTGACAATATATTAATGTCTTTCTCCAAGATGGCTAAGAATGAACATATATAGCCTTAAATCTGGTGATCCCTATAGATCAGGAACTGTAATTGAAGGAATTGGAGCAAAGGGACTTTAATAATTATTTGTAAATAATTAATTTAACATATTATGGAAAAAAAGGAGTACTACCTTGACTTCCATGTTCATTTGAAAAGGTTTCTCTTACTGAATTCAGTTCTCAGATTATGTAATCTAAAAAAATAGGCTTTTGTATAGTTAAATGTAGAATATTATTATATAATACTAACATAGTATTAGGTTCAACAGGTGTGGAGAACAATATTTTGAAATGCTAAAATCTATAAAGGAGGATTAATAATTCTGTAGTCATTATAGTCCCTGCTCTCTAAACTAAAGAAAGTAATGACCATAAATATCTGAGATGGTTAAAACCAGTTTTTGAACTTTTCTTATGGTTAAGACCCACACTGTCTTCACAATATCATCAACGTACTTTTGATTAAACAACTCTAAAATAAATGCATTCCAAGGAATACCAAAAACTCTTTACCTAATTAAAAATAATATCCCAGAAATTTTCATCTAGATTTTGGTTGCTTTGGCATAAATAATTATTTTGCTCTGATTATGTGAATAATGTATTGTCAAAATTTATAAAGTACCAAGAAAACAAGAACTATGCATTTCTCTATCACCAAGAAAGAACTATTAACATTTTTATATATTCATATTCCTAATAAACTCACATGTAAATATTATTGACTTCTCTCTCGCTCTCTCTCTCTCTCTCTCCATATATATATATATATATATATATATATATATATATATATATATATATATATATATGTAATTTTATTTCTTTCATATGTAATATATAATTTTGGGAGTAATGCATTGAATGGATACAAGCTTGAGTAACAGATCTGTTTTATTCTTTGTGTTTAAGTCAATTTGTATCAATGTTTTAATGTTAAAAATATTAACCTATACAAATATTAACCTGTTGAAGTTTTCCATTTTTATGTAGTTAATTTTTCCTTTAATTTTTCTTCTATCCTTTTTATGCATGTTTTCCCATTAGAAATCATATAATCATATATGTGCATATATATATATGCACATATATGATTTTATGTATGATTATATGCTTTTATTAAACACTTTAACTTTATATCAAATTCATTTTTGTATATGGTATTGAGTGAAGACATAAATAATTTTGTTTTTAAACTACCCAATTTTTCATCAGCACTTAGTGAATGGTTCATAATGGCTTATACTGATTGTAATGCCTTGATCATATATGTTGTCATCCTAGGAGCTACATTTAGGCTAATTCCAGTTAAATTTTTTTTTCTGTGCTAGAACCATACTCTTTATTTAGTTTTATATAGTTATATATATATAACTAGTAAGGTACATTTCACTCATTCTTTTCAAGAAAATTATAGCTTGACTTTCAGCTAAACCTTAATCACTTTCTCAAAAATATAGTGGGATTTTGATTGGAATTCTATTAGAGTTAGAATTGAGAAAGATACTTATCTCTATAATATTTGGTGTTCTCATAATCATAGTATTTTCTTCCTTCTTTTTTTGATCTTTTTAAAATAGTCCTCAGTAAATTTGATTTGTTTTCTATTTATTCATGCTGTATATTGTTTAAAGGTTACATTTATTTTAAATTTTAGTTGCTTTTATGAATGAGATTATATCTATAATATCTATAATATATATAATATGTAATATATATATTCTAAGTACTTTCTAGAAAGTAGAAAATCAATTATTTTATGTTTTATGATTCTTGCCCTGTGAACTGTCATATTTTTAAGGGTTTTAAGTGCCTTTTCATTAACCATTGAGAAATCTCATAATATCTGAAAAAGTTCTTTAGCATTCAACTATTCATATATTATTAATTCATATTTTAGTAAAATACAATTTTTATGCTAAGAGTAGCAAGTAAAGTTGATGTTTGCTTTTGTTTTGTGTCATCTATGTCAAGTTCTAATATCAGTGTTAAATTATCTTCACAAAATGTAGATTTCCTTCTATTCTTGACTCTCTGAAACTATCCATTACTTTCGTAGTCAGCTGTTCCTTTAATTCCATAGTCCATATGTGATTTTCAGAAGTAATTCTTTCTTTTTAATTTATTTTTTTAAATTGTAGTTGATTTGCAATGTTGTGTTAGTTTTATGTATACAGCAAAGTGATACATCTTTTTCAGGTTTTTTCCCATATAGGTTATTACAAAATATTGCAGAAGTAATTCTTGAGAAAACATTATTTTATATTCTTCCTTGCTTATTTTTTCTTTTGTTTTAGTTGCTTTAGATATTGGTCTTGAGAATTTGTATTTTTCCAGAAAGTAGTCAATTTCTTGAATATTCTAATGTATTTGTGGTTCATATAAAGAGGTTTATATTCATTTTTGTAGGTGGGTATGAAATAATAAGAAATATATATATATGACCTAGTGTCTGACACAGAAATCCTAACACACTTGGAATTTCCTTGGTGATAGAAGTGTCTTTTGCTTGTTTTATCTTGTATGTTTTTAAAAAATGATAGATTATTTTTTCTGGCAGGAAATTATTACTTGCATATCAGTTGAAACCTTTCAAGGCTTAGTTTTAAGTTTTGTTAGTATAGTTCTACAGGATCCTTCATTATAAGGTTTGTGATTAGTTCCACCTCTAATATGTGTGTTTTCTGGGGTTTCAATTGAATGACCTATATATTCAAGAAGGTTTCTCCACTCTTGTTGGTGAGGATTCCCAGCCGTATATGAACTTTGGGAATTGTTCAATTTATAGGTCTTCAGTAATTATTCTTTCCTCAAAAGTTATTCCTGCCCAGCCTTGTGGAATTTCACCTGTGTGTGCTCAGATTAGTAGTCAACAAAGATGCAAATGGATCATTAGGCAATTGTGGAAATTTCTCTCTGAGTAGCTCCCTCTTTTTGATGCCCTGCCTCACAAATTATAGCTTCCTGGGCCTCCCCAAGTCGTCTGTGTAATCAATTCAGATTTTTGCTGGGCTATATCTGGGTTTCCCCTTCCTGCATCTGCAGTGTGGAAATAGCCAGAAGGCAGAATGCCACATGCGTCATTAAGCTGATTTGTGTGTTGACTTCCAATCTAGGAACATAATCCTACACTGCCTGGTGTCCAGTGCCTGAAAACAGTTTCATGCGTTTTATTCAGCTTTCTATTACCAATGGTAGGTGAGGAAGCCCAGACACTGTTCCTTTTATAGTTGAAAGTGGGAGTCACATTTCATTTTTAGAGAAAATTATACTTTTTTGTATCAATAATCTTAAATCATTTAACCACACATGTTTGAAGGTATTTTGTTTTGTTTTCCTCTTGAACATATTAAAAGAAAAACAAACATCAGGAAACACACTAAAATACTTTATTTTTCTCCTAGCTGAACTTTATGCCAGCAAATTTTGGGTAAGGACATAGGAACCTCTGAAACTGAATCCTTCAGGAACTGTCAGTTCACTGCAGCAACATTTGTTCCTGTTTTCATAAGAGCTAATGGTTTGTGAGTCACACTAAATTTTCCCACAGTTTATATTGTGGACACCATTTTTTTCCTGAATCTCAGGGTTTATTTTCTTGTTCAGTCATTAGTAGATGATTCTGCTCTGAAGTCTAGAGTTTACTGTCTCTGGATTGGCTTGAGGTAGCCACCTGGGTGACACTTGGCAGTTCATTTAATTTCTCATTTCTTTATTTTTCCCTCTTGTTCTTTCATTTTTTTTTTTTTGCTTTTCTTTTTCTTTTCTTTTCTCTTCTCTTCTTTTAATTGAAGTACAGTTGAATTACAATATTGTGCCAATCTCTGCTGTACAGCCAAGTGACTCAGTTTTACACACATAGACATTTTTTTAATATTCTTTTCCATTATGTTTTATCACAGGATATTGAATATAGTTCCCTGTGCTCTACAGTAGGACCTTGCTGTTTATCCATCCTATATATAATAGTTTACATCTGCTAATCCCAAACTCCCCATAGTTCCTTCCTCCACCCCCCTCCCCCTTGGCAATCACAAGTCTGTTCTCTATGTCTGTGATTCTGTTTCTTTTTTGTAGATAGGGTCTTTTGTGCCACATTTAATTAATTAATTAATTTATTTATTTATGCCACACTATGTGGCATGCAGGATCTTAGTTCTCCAACCAGGGATTGAACCTGTGCCCCAATGGAGTAGAAGCTTGAAGTTTTAACCACTGGACCACCAGGGAAGCCCCCATGTGCCATATTTTAGATTCCACATATAAGTGATATCATATGGTATTTGTCTTTCTCTTTTTGACTTACTTCATTTAGTATGGTAATCTCTAGTTGCATCCGTGTTGCTGCAAATGGCATTATTTCATTCCTTTTTCATGACTGAGTAGTATTCCATTGTATTTTCTTTTTGTTAATGTGATGTATTACATTGATTGATTTGTGAATGTTGTACCATACTTGTGAACTTGGGATGAATCTCACTTGGTCATGGTGAATGATCATTTTTTGTGTTGTTGGATTCAGTTTGCTAATATTTTGTTGAGAATTTTGACATCTATATTCATCAAAGATATTGGTCTGTAATTTTCTTTTTTGGTGGTGTCTTTTCCTCATTTTGGTATCAGGGTGATGGCGGCTTCATAGAATGTCTTTGGGTGTGTTCCCACCTCTTCAATCTTTTGGAAGAGTTTGAGAAAAATTGGTGGAAGTTCTTCTTTGTATATTTTGTAGAATTCGCCTGTGAAGCCATCTGGTCCTGGACTTTTGTTTGTAGGGAGTTTTTTTGTTTGTTAGTTTGTTTTGTTTGTTTGTTTTTACAGATTCTATTTCACTGCTAGTGATCGGTCTGTTCAAATCATCTATTTCTTCTTGATTCAATTTTGGTGGTCTGTATGTTTCTAGAAACTTGTCCATTTCTTCTAGGTTGTCAAATTTTCTGACATATAGTTCTTCATAGTATTCTTTTATGGTTTTTTATATATCTGTGGTATCAGATGAGATTTCTCCTTTTTAATTTCTTATTTTGTTTACTTGGGTTTTCTCTCTTTTCTTCTTGGTGAGCCTTGACAGAGGTTTGTCAATTTTGTTTACCCTTTCAAAGAACCATCTCTTGGATTTATTGATTTTTTTATTGATTTTTAATCTTGATTTTATTTATTTCCTCCCTGATCTTTATTTACTTCTTTCTGCTGACTTTAGGTTTTGTTTCTTCTTCTTTTTCTAATTCTTTTAGGTGGTAGGTTATGTTGTTTACTTGAGATATTTTTTGTTTTTTGATGAAGGCCTGTATTGCTATGAACTTCCTTCTAAGAATTGCTTTTGCTGCATTCCATAGATTTTTATATGGTTGTGTTTTCATTGTCATTTGTCTCAAGGTATTTTTAATTTCCATTTTGATTTCCTCATTGACCCATTGGTTTTTTAGTAGCATGTTGCTTAGTCTCCATGTAGTCTTTTTTTTAAAATCTCATTTCTTTTCCCATGGTTAATTTATAGTTTCATGCCATTGTGGTCAGAGAAGATGCTTGAAATAAGTTCTATACTCTTAAATGTGTTGAGGTTAGTTTGTGCTCTAGTATGCGGTCAATCCTAGAGAATATTCCATATGTGCTTGAAAAGAATGTGTATTCTGTTTTGGATTTTTTTTTTTTTGATGTAATGTCCTGAAAATATCAATTAAATCTAACTGTTCTGTTGTATCATTTGAGATCTCTATTGCCTTATTTATTCTCTGTCTGGAAGACCTGTTCATTAATGTGACTGGGGTGTTAAATTCTCCTACTATTATTGTAATCCCAACAATTTCTCCCTTTATGTCTTTTAGTATTTGTTTTATGTATTTGGGTGCTCCTATATTAGGTGCATATGGGTAGATGAGTGTAAAATCCTCTTCTTGTATTGATCCTTTTATCATTATATAATGTCCTTCTTTATCTTTCTTTATAGTCTTTACGTTAAAATTTATCTTGTCTGATATGAGTATTGCAACTCCCACTTTCTTGTCATTTCCATTTGCCTGAAATATCTTTTTCCATCCCTTCACTTTTAATCTATGTGTGTCCTTTGCCCTAAGGTGGGTCTCTTGTAGGCAGCATTCTGTAGGCTCTTTTATTTTTTTCAATCCAGTCTGCCACTCTATGTCTTTTGATTGGAGCATTCAGTCCATTGACATTTAAAGTAATTACTGATACATATATATTTATTGCCATATCAAACCTGTTTTCCAGTTGATTCTTTATTTCTTCTTTTTTCCTTTCTTTTTGTTTTTCTTTTTGTGGTTTGATGATCTCCTTTTATTTTATGCTTGTCTTCTCTTCTTTTTGGTTTTGGTGAATCTGTTATTTTTGATTTGTGGTTGCTCTGTTTTTCAAGTATGTTAACCCCTTCCTATATCTGCTTGCTTTAGGCTGATAGTCATATAGGCTCAAACACATTGAAGAAAGAAAGAAAGAAAGAAAGAAAGAAAGAAAGAAAGAAAGGAAGGAAGGAAGGAAGGAAGGAAGGAAGGAAGGAAGAAAGAGAGAAAGAAAGAAAGAAAGAAAAAGAATCTGCATTTTATTACTCTCATTCCCCCCATTCTATGATTTTGATGTCCATTTTTACGTCTTCATTTTTATCCTTTTGCCCTTCCTTGTGATTATCATTGCTTTGATAAATAGGGTTTTTTGTTTTTCGGTTGTTTTTTTTTTTTTTTTTTTGAGCTGTATACTGGCTAATTTAAGTGATTTACTTTCCAATTTTGATTTCCTCCTCCTTATATCTTCTTGCTTCTTTTCTATTTAGAGATGACCTTTCAATATTTCTTTTCAGATATGTTTATGATAGGCTTGTATTCTTTTAGTTTTTGCTTGTCTGAGAAATTCTTTATTTCTCCTCCTATTCTAAATGATAATCTTGCTGGGTAGAGTATTCTAGGTTGCAGACTTTTCTCTTTCAAAATGTTGAATGTATTTTGCCACTTCCTTCTGGCCTCCAGTGTTTCTGTAGAGAAAACAGCTGATAGCCTTATGGGGGTTCCCTTGTAATTAACTCTTTGTTTTTCTCTTGCTGCCTTTAGAATTCTCTCTTTACCTTTAATTTTGCCATTTTTATTATGATATGTCTTGGTGTATGTCTATTTGGGTTCATCTTGTTTGGGACCCTCTCTGCTTCCTGTATCTGGATATCTGTTTCCTTCTTTAGATTTGGGAAATTTTCGGCCATAATTTCTTCAAATGCATTTTCAACCCCCTTTTCTCCTTCTTCTCCTTCTGGAATCCCTATTATGCATAGTTTGGCCCACTATATATTATCCTGTATGTCTCTTATATTGCTTTCATTTTTTTTTTTTCATTTGGCTTTCTGTCTGCTATTTTGATTGGGTATTTTCCATTATTCTATCTTCCAGGTCACTTATTCTTTCTTCTGCATTATTCATTCTGCTATTCATTGCCTTGAGTTCAGATTTCATCTCAGCAAATGAATTTTCTAATTTTTCTTAGCTTATAGCTTCTAGTTCCTTTTTACAGCAATCTGCATTTCTGTTGATAGCCTTTCTTAATTCCTTGAGTATTTTCATTACCTCCTTTTTGAAGTCAGTGTCTATTAGACTGAAGAGGTCTGTATTATTTTTTGTTCCTTCAGGGGAATTCTCTTGGTCTCTTCACTGAGAGTGGTTCCTCTGCTTCTTCATTTTGCTTACATTTCTCTTACTCTTTGACATTAGGAGAAACAAATATCTACTGTAGTCTTAGAGGCATCCCTGTGTAACTTTTGTGGGTTTAATATTTTTTTGGTGTGAGGGCTGTTTTTGGTTTGGGTGCTTGCCATCTCTTTCCTCAGTGTGTGCTGGCCATTATCCTCTTGATAGGTGGTGTGCAGGTGCATGGCCCACACACACACTCTCAGGAAAGTGGGGGCAGCATTTGACTCCTGAATGCAGGTCCCTCAGAGCAGGCAGCTGGCTGCATGTCCTCCCTAGGAGGTAAGGGCAGTGTTTGGCACCAGGTCTCAGGACACTCGGCAGTGGTGGTGGGCCCTACTCACCCACAGGGTGGCAGGGGCAGTGGTTGACACCAAGTTGCAGGACCCTTGGTGTTGACAGGCCTCACATGCTCCTGGAAAGTTGGGAGCAGTGACCTTCAACCCCTCACAGGACCCTCAGTAGCAGCAGGGATCCAAACTTTCCTCTGGAGTCTGAGATGGCAGCAGCAGCTTGAGCCCTCCTCAATAGCACGAAGAAAGAAGCTCCTAAGGTGGGCCTTTCCTTCTCCTTGTGTGCTCCTCAACAATTGTGCTTTGCCTCTCTGGTGGTCCCAGGTTTCTTCCCAGACTCCCTCCATTGTGGCACACCACACCTTAGCTCTCTCAGGCTGTCTCTGCACAGCCAACCCCAGTCCTCTCCCTAGGGTCTGACCTCCCAAGCTCGAGCCTCAGCACCAAGCTCCAACCACCTCAATAGACAATCATCTCAGGCAGGGGAGTGCTGGTCAGCACTGATCATCTGTGCAGGTCTCTCTCTGCATTGCCCTCTGCAAACCTGTTGCTGCACAGTCCTCTGAGGCTCTGAAGCTTCCCCTCTGTCCTGGCTGATCTCCCCACCAGTGAGGGGACTTCCCATATGTGGGAACTTTCCTCTTTCACAGCTCCTTCCCAGGGGCACAGGTCCCATCCCGCTTCCTTTCTCTCACTCTTTTTCTCTTTTTTCTTTTTTCCTACCCAGTTATGTGGAGATTTTCCTGCCCTTTTGGAAGTCTGAGCTCTTCTGCCAGCATTCAGTAGATGTTCTGTGAGAGTCATTCCACATGTAGATGTATTTTTGATATATCTGTGGGGAGAAGGTAAGCTCCATGTCCTACTCCTCTTCTATCTTTATCCACCAGTCTACCTTCTCATTTCTAATCAATGGATTTGAATTAAAGGGACTTTAAAGTCCCTTCCATTCATTATTCAATAAATACTTATTATTTATTGAATATGAGAATTATAATCACTGGAGACACATTAATAAATGAGACAGAAAGGGATCCTGCTCTTGTGTTGCTTGTTGCTTGTTGCTTGGTGGAGTACACAGACACCTATAAATAAAAATTTAATAAAAAATAGCTTTGAGAAATGCTATGAAGGAAACAAATCAGGATAATGTAAAATAGTAATAGGGAAAGGCCAGTGTTAGATGGGGTGGTCCAAGAAGTCTTCTCTGAGGGGCTAACATCTGAGCTGCCATCCAAATGAGCAGAAGACATCAGCCATTTGAAGTTCTAGGGCAAGGACATTCTAGGCACAGGGAAGAGAACATACAAAGGTCTTGAGATGGGCACAAATCTGGATGGTGAAGGAACACGGTGGCTCTATAGTAATGAGTGAGTGTCATAAATGATGGCAGGAAGACGAGGAAAGGGGAGGAGTCAGGACCTAGATCACTGCTGGCAGTCTGTGATCCTGAGAATGTCTTCTCACTTGCAATTGCCTTTCTATCTTAATAGTGCACATTAAGTTTCACATGCCCACATAGGGGAATAGCAGAGAGTCCCAGCAGTTATACTGCAGTGGTTGAGGCACTAGAGAGATCACAGGACCTTAAGGACACAGAAGGCTGAAGGCGAGGTACAGCACTTTTGGTCAGTATGAGCTGAAATGTATTCAGTTTTAAATTTCCAGAATCATTACCTCAAACAGAATGTTCACCTTTTTCTGAAGTTCACATAGAAAGGCTGCATAGAATACTTAGCCCAGAAATTCTACTTCCATGGAAGAAAGCCACGAGTATGACTGTTTGGAGAGTTTAATAAATGTGGATTTTAAGCAGAGAAAGAAAAAGACACTATATAGCAAGTGCAGTTCAGAAATAGAAGGGGCTTGTCCAAATGCAGCAGGCTTTGTTCTGGTGGAAGATGTGTACCCCGCTCTCAACATTCCTTCCCCATGTTGCTGAAATCAGTTTTATTATGCTTTATATAGCTCCAATTAAAACTTCAATTCATGTTAAGTAACTCTTAGAGACTCAGATAGCTCCTACTTGACATTATCAGCACATGACGTGTAGTATGCACAAACACCTTCCTTCCCAGGAGGCTCAGAGTTTCCACCTGACCACATCTGACTCCACCACTGTGTCATGCGGCCTCCTTGCTTGCCTCTGCACAGAATTGTTCCTGATGGAATCTCTTTTAAGGCAGGGAAATTATTCTTGTGAGTCGTCACCTAAGTATCAATGTCTTCTCATTTGCAATTGCATTTCTATGTTCCTTGAAAGAGCATTTAAACAAACAAACGAAAAATATCAGTTTTAACATGTATGGCTTTTATTTATCAGTTTTTATCTGTCCTTCACTGTATCCTATGGTCTGGCTTCTGCACTTAAGCCTCTCATGAAACAACTTGCAGGACTTTTAATGACCTCTAATCTCCCCTCCCATTACCTCTTTTCCATTCTCCTCCATCTCTGAGACATATGCTGCTATGGACACATCATCATTACCATGACAATCTCTCCTTCCTTTGGGAAGCTTATTATTGCCTTCCTACTTTTTTACTGCCTCCTGGCCGCATGCGTGTCTCTGCCCAGAATTCACAGCAGGTTCACAGCAGACTCTCCCTCACTCTTCCCTTTGGAGTCCCCGCCTATCAGTTCAGCTGTAATTTCTGGACTACTGTCCCAAGTATTTGTCTCCAACCCTGCCTTCTCCTGCTGTTATGTCAGGGCACAGTAGCATCTTCACATGAATGGTGACCATAGATAAAACCTAAATTCTCCTCTTCTCCTTCTTCCCCAGCTACTTTAAACTCCTCTGTGGATGTCTCCTCTCATCTCGACTCAATGGTTCAAGATCATCCATGGTCTATTTTTCTATACTCAACAAGATACCTAGCCATGTTGATTCTATCTCCAGTGGGGTGCATTGAGCAATGATGGACAAAGGGAGAAGTGGAGACAGCAGGCACAGACCAAGTCAGGCTGTGATGGGAATGAGAATGAAGGACAGCATTAAGAAGAAGAGCAGATTTAAGATTTAAGTTACTAGGGTATAAGAGACTGGAGAACGTTTTAAAACACAGATCGGGGATAAATCTGGTAGAGGACAGGTTAAGTTTAAAAGAAAGATAAATGATCATTGCTAGGTTCATCAGAAGAATTTAGTAACATGCTATCATACTGGTAACATCTTATCAAATGCTATTTCAGTTAGAAATATTTCAGGTTACAAATCCTTTAGAAACTTTTCCTATACATTTTCAAGCAATGGAATAACATACTTCAAGATTATCTGTTGCAGCATGGTTTGTAATGTCAAGAGGTCATTGACTATTACTGTTTATTTCAATTTAAATTGGTAAAGTACATTATAGTGCATCATCCACTCGGTGGACTGTTTTGCAGGAAACAGTGATCTGATAGAGGACTTTTCTCAAGGTACGGTCAACTGAATATAAACAAGATATAATGAAACATTGTGCTTAGTATACTACCATGTATGTTTTTAAATGGGGAGTGAAGGATAAAGAGATATTCATATTTGCTTGTATATACATAAACAGACACTTCGGAAGGATACCTGGGAAACCAACCACGGTGGCTGACTGTGAAAACAGAGGGTCCTGAGCAAGAATGAAGGGGGTGAGAGGCACAATATAAAATAAAGTATTTAATATTTTTAGGTTCTTGAATCTTATACTTGTATTATAACCTTCTCAGAGATTTCAAGACTAACTTTTTTAAAAACCTCTAAAGATTAAAATTATAGCACTATTTCTACCAGCTGAATGAAAGTCAAGTTTGTTTTACCAAAGATTATCTAGTTTCCCTAAAATGTCCACTCATGAGAATTTTCTGGTAGCTTTTGCTCACTTTATTTTACTTTGGAAGACAGTTTTCTAATTCATAATTCTTTATGTTCTTCCCCTCCAAGAACATCTACCACTTCTAATGTTATTAGTTAAGCTTGATCCATATTCCTTACATTTCTTTCCCTTTTTTCCCTATCCAAAGGCTCTGTACATTTATTACCAATTGACATAATATTTAGATAATTCATATGGATGGGAGGATAATTATTTGTGTTAATCCTTGAATTCTTTCTCTGAATGTGACATATTAATAACACCAGTTAAATATTATATAAAACCACTGACTTTATTATTTAAAAAATTAGAGTCAGAAGACTACATCTTAAGATTGATTTTAAAAATAGCAACCACGTTGATACTGAGGAGCTATGACACATGAGGGGACATTTTATGTGTGAGAGAGAAGAGAGTTGTCTTGAGTGATTTTAAGGGCTGTTTGAAAACATAGAAGAACTAGGACCATTGGATAGACCTTATGGGAGTCACTTCCCAGGGAAGCATAGGACAGAATCCTGAGTATCTTGAGTGCCCTGCAAGGTGAAGGTCTGAAGTGGTGGCTACGACACCCCTTTGTAGATCCAAAGATATGATCGTTGTATCCGTGTGTCTGTACAAGTCTGTACAAGTCAATCTTGCATTTGGAAAAAAGAAATTTGACTAAATGACAGATGGCCCCAGCTCCAATAATAAGATATTTTCTTGAAACAGTGTTCTTTTCCCTTTCAACTTCTCAAATCCAGACTAGGTACTCTGGATGAGAGCCATTCTCTTTTAATTCCATTCTTCAAAGTCTCAAACTTTTTAGCTTGTTTTCAGTAAGTACTTTTCCATCTTTATTCTTAAGGTAAACAAGAGGGTAATTTTCTTATCAGACTTTAAAGGAAGCAATTACCTTTAAAATTAGACTTTCTAAAGATTCTAATTTTATTCTGCGTCCTTCAAACCTGAGTTTGTAATGAGCATTTTCACTTAATTCAGAGATGACTCTTAGGAGTTAATTGGTGGTGGGACCTCACAGACCCCTGGGATTTCAAACTCTTGGCAATTATATCTCCATTAATAGAAGTATTAGCAGCCAGTGCAATAAACAACATAGTCATAGGCTACAGGAGTGACATCCAGGAAAAGGCAATTTATGGATGACAGAAGAGATTCACCTTCTTTATGATTTTTCTTTTTATTAATTTTTATTAGAGTATAGTTGCTTTATAATGTTGTGTTAGTTTCTGCTGCAAAGCAAAGTGAGTCAGCTATATGGATACATATATCCACTCTTTTTTGGATTTCCTTCCAGTTTAGATTACCACAGAGCATCAAGTAGAGTTCCCTGTGCTATACAGTAGGTTCTCATTAATTATGTATTTTATACATAGTAGTGTATATATGTCAATCCCAATCGCCCAATTCATCCCAGCCCCCAAGCCCCCTTAGTATCCATATATTTGTTCTCTACATCTGTGTCTCTATTTCTGCTTTGCAGATAAGTTAATCTATACCATATTTCTAGGTTCCACATATAAACAATTTTATACAATATTTGTTTTTCTCTTTCTGACTTACTTCACTCTGTATGACAGTCTCTATGTCCATTCACGTCTCTGCAAATGGCACAATTTTGTTCCTTTTTACAATGTCCCATTGTATATATGTACCACATCTTTATCCAGTCCTCTGTTGATGGACTTTTAGGTTGCTTACATGTCTGGCTATTGTAAGTAGTGCTGCAATGAACATTATGGTACACGCACCTTTTTGAATTAGAGTTTTCTCTGAGTATATGCCCAGGAATGGTCTTGCTGGGTCATATGGTAGTTCTATTTTTAGTTTTTTAAGGAACTCCCATACTGTTCTCCATAGCAGCTGTATCAATTTACATTCCCACTAACAATGTAGGAGGGTTCCCTTTTATCCATGTCCTCTCCATCACTTATTGTTTGTAGATTTTTTGATGATGACCATTCTGACTCGTGTGAGGTGATACCTCATTATAGTTTTGATTTGTTAAAATCAAGACTCTAATAATTAGTGATAGTGAGCATGTTTTCATTTGTTTGTTGTCAATCTGTATGTCTTTTCTGGAGAAATGTCTATTTAAGTCATCTGCCCATTTTTTGATTGGGTTGTTTGTTTTTTTTGTTACTGAGCTGCATTAGCTGCTTGTATATTTTGGATATTAATCCTTTGTCAGTTACTGCAATTGCAAATATTTTTTCCCATTCTGAGGGTTGTCTTTTCATCTTGTTTATGGTTTCTTTTGCTGTGCAGAAGCTTTTAAGTTTCATTAGGTCCCATTTATTTACTTTTGTTTTTATTTCCATTACTCTAGGAGGTGGGTCAAAAAAGATCTTGCTGAAATTTATGTCAGAGAGTGTTCTGCCTATGTTTTCCTTTAAGACTTTTAGAGTGTCTGTCCTTACCTTTAGGTCTTTAATCCATTTTGAGTTTATTTTTGGTGTATGTATGGTGTTAGGGAGTGTTCTAATTTCATTCTTTTACATATAGCTGTCTAGTTTTCCCAGCACCACTTATTGAAGAGACTGTCTTTTCTCCACTGTATATTCTTGTCCCTTTTGTCATAGATTAGTTGACCATAGGTGCATGGGTTTTCCTCTGGGAATTCTATCCTGTTCCAGAGATCTATATTTCTGATTTTGTTCCATACCATACTGTTTTGATTACCGTACCTTTGTAGTATACTCTGAAGTCAGAGAGCCTGATTCCTCCAGCTCTGTTTTTCTAACTCAAGATTGTTTTGACTATTCAGGGTGTTTTGTGTTTCATACAACTTATAAAATGTTTTGTTCTAATTCTGTGAAAAATACTTTTGGTACTTTGATAAGGATTGCGTTGAATCTGTAGACTGCTTTGGGAAGTATAATCATTTTGACAATATTGATTCTTCTAATCCAAGAACATGGTATATCTCTCCATCTGTTTGTGTTGTCTTTGATTTCTTTCATCAGTATTTTATAGTTTTCTGAGTACAGGTCTTTCACCTCCTTAGGTAGGTTTATTTTATTCTTTTCATTGCAATGGTAAATGGGATTGTTTCCTTAATTTCTCTTTCTGATGTTTCATTGTTAGTGTATAGGAAAGCAAGAGATTTCTGTGCATTAATTTTGTATCTTTCAACTTTACCAAATTCATTGATTAGCTCTAGTAGTTTTCTGGTGGCATCTTTAGGATTTTCTATGTATAGTATCATGTCATCTGCAAACAGTGACAGTTTTACTTCTTCCTTTCCAATTTGGATTCCTTTTATTTCTTCTTCTTCTCTGATTGCTCTGGCTAGGACCTCCAAAACTCTGTTGACTAATAGTGGCAAGGGTCGACCTCCTTCTCTTGTTCCTTATCTTAGAGGAAATATTTTCAAATTTTCACTGTGGGTTTGTCATATATGGACTTTATTATGTTGAGGTATGTTCTCTCTATGCCCAACTTCTGGAGAGTTTTTATCATATATGGGTGTTGAATTTTGTCAAAAACTTTTCTGTATCTATTGAGATGATCATATGATTTTTATTCTTCAATTTGTTAGTATGGTGTATCACATTGATTGATCTGTGTATATTGAAGAATCCTTGCATCAATGGGATAAATCCCACTTGATGATGGTGTATGATTGTTTAATGTGTTGTTAGATTTGATTTGCTAGTATTTTGTTGAGGATTTCTGTGTCTATGTTCATCAGTGATATTGACCTGTAATTTTCTTTTTTTTTTTTGATATCTTTGTCTGGTTTTTTTATCAGGGTGATGGTGGCGTCATAGAATAAGCTTGGGAGTGTTCCTTCCTCTGCAATTTTTTGGAAGAGTTTCAGAAGGATAGGTGTTAACTCTTCTCTAAATGTTTGATAGAATTCACTTGTGAAGTCATCTGGCCCTGGACTTTTTTATTTTGGAAGTTTTAAATCAGTTTCAATTTCATTACTTGTGATTGGTCTATTCATATTCTCTATTTCTTCCTGGTTCAGTCTTGGAAGGTTGTACCTTTCTAAAAACTTGTCCATTTCTTCCAGGTTGTCCATTTTATTGGCATAGAGTTGCTTGTAGTAGTCTCTTATGATCCTCTGTATTTCTGTGCTGTCAGTTGTAACTTCTCCTTTTTCATTTTTAATTTGATTGAGTTGAGTCCTCTCCCTTTTAGTATTGATGAATCTGGCTAAAGGTTTCTCAATTTTGTTTATCTTCTCAAAGAACCAGCTTTTAGTTTAATTGATCTCTTCATTTCTATTTCACTTCTTTCTGCTCTAATCTTTATGATTTCTTTCTTTCTACTAACTTTGGGTTTTGTTTGTTCTTCTTTCTCTAGTTGCTTTACTGTAAGGTTAGGTTGTTTATTTGAGATTTTTCTTGTTTATTGAGGTAGGAATGTATTGCTGTAAACTTCCTTCTCAGAACTGCTTTTGCTGCTTCCCATAAGTTTGGGGTTGTCGTGTTTTGTTGTCATTTGTTTCTAGGTATTTTTTGATTTCCTCTTTGATTTCTTCAGTGATCCATTGGTTATTTAGTAGCATATTGTTTAGCCTCCACGTTTTTGTAATTTTTTACAGTTTTTTTCCTGTAATTGATTTGTAATCTCATAGTGTTGTGGTCTGAAAAGATGCTTGATATGATTTCAATTTTCTTAAATTTACCGAGGCTTGATTGTGACCCAAGATGTGATCTATCCTGGAGAATGTTCCATGTGCACTTGAGAAGAAAGTGTATTCTACTGCTTTCAGGTGAAATGTCCTATAAATAACAACTAAGTCAATCTTGTCTAATGTGTCATTTAAGGCTTGTATTTCCTCATTAATTTTCTGTCTGGATGATCTGTCCATTGGTGTTAGTGGGGTGTTAATGTCCCCACTATTATTGTGTTACTGTCGATTTCCCCTTTTTTTATGGCTGTTAGCATTTGCCTTCTGTATTGAGGTGTCCCTATGTTGGGTGCATAAATATTTACAGTTGTTATATCTTCTTCTTGTATTGATCCCTTGATTATTATGTAGCGCCTCTTCTTCCTTGTCTCTTATAACAGTCTTCATTTTAAAGTCTATTTTGTCTGATATGAGTATTGCCACTCCAGCTTTCTTTTGATTTCCATTTGCATAGAAATATTTTTCCATCCCCTCACTTTCAGTGTGTATGTGTCTGTAGGTCTGAAGTGGGTCTCTTGTATACAGCATATTATACAAGTCTTCTTTTTGTATCCAATCAACCAGTGTGTGTCTTTTGGTTGGAGCATTTAATCCATTTATATTTAAGGTAATTATTGATATGTATGTTCCTATTGCCATTTTCTTAATTGTTTTGGGTTTATTTTTGTATGTCTTTTCTTCTCTTGTGTTTCCCGCCTAGCAAAGTTCCTTTGGCATTTGTTGAAAGCTGGTTTGTGGTGCTGATATTTGTAACAAAGCTGTTATTTGTTGCTTTTCCTTTGCTGCTTTTAATATTTTTCTTTGAATTTAATTTTTGTCAGTTTGATTAATATGTGTTTTGGCGTGTTTATCCTATATGGGACTCTCTGTGTTTCCTGGACTTGGGTGGCTATTTTCTTTCCCATGTTGTTAGGGAATTTTTCAACTATAATCTCTTCACATATTTTCTCAGGCTCTTTCCCTTTCTTTTCTTCTGCTGGGACCCCTATAATTCAAATGTTGGTGCATTTAATGTTGTCCCAGTGGTCTCTGAGACTTTTCCCATTTCTTTTCATTCTTTTTCTTTATTCTGTTCCTCAGCAGTTATTTCCACCATTCTGTCTTCCAGCTCACTTATTCTTTCTTTTGTCTCAGTTATTCTACTATTGATTCCATCTAGTGTATTGTTCATTTCAGTTATTGTTTTTGTTCTTTAGTTCTTCTAAGTCCTTGTTAAATATTTCTTGTATCCTTTTGATCCATGCCTCCATTCTATTTCCAAGATTTTGGATCACCTTTACTATCATTACACTGAATTCTTTTTCACATAGATTGCCTATTTCTTCTCATGTATTTGGTCTTGTGGGTTTTTACCTTGCTCCTCATCTGCAACATATTTTTCTGTCTTCTCATTTTGTCTAACTTACTGTGTTTATGGTCTCCTTTCTGCAGGCTGCAGGGTTGTATTTCCTCTTGCTTCTGGTGTCTGACCCCTGGTGGGTGAGGTTGGTCCAGGGGCTTGTGTAGGCTTCCTGGTGGGAGGGACTGGTGCCTGCATTCTGGGAGGTGGAGCTGAGTCTTGTCCCTCTGATGGGCAGGGCGGTGTCAGGGGGTGTGTTTTGGGGTGCCTGTGAGCTTAGTACAACTTTAGGCAGCCTGTCTGCTGATGGGTTTGGCTGTGTTTCTGTCTTGCTGGTTGTTTGGCTTGAGACGTCCAGCACTGGAGCCTACAGGCAGTTGGGTGGTGCTGGGTCTTTGTGTCGAGATGGAGACCTCCAGGAGAGATAATGCTGGTTAATAATCCCTGGGGCTGGGAATTCTCTGGTGGTCCAGAATCCTGTACATGGTACTCCCACCTTGGGGGCTCAGGTCCGACCCCTGGCTGGAAAACCAAGACCCTGTAAGCTGCACAGCACAGCCAAAAAAAAAGAAAAAAGAAATAAAAAAGGGAAAAGAAAACAAACAAAACCCAAGACAAATGATAAAAACGAAACTAAACAAACAAAAACAAACCAAAAAAAGGCAAAAAAATCCCAAAGAAAATAGAAAACGAGAAACCAACCAAACAAAGAACCCCAAAGTGAAAACAAACAATAAAAACAAAAACAGAAAGCAAACTTAAATAAATAAAACAAAAAAATAATAAAAAAAGGAAAAAGACAAAAACAAAACAAAACAAAGCAAAAAGGAAACACACACAAAGAATAAATAAATAGAAAAATTAAAAATGTATTAAAGAATTTTTTAAAGCCAGAAAATATAAATAAAAAATAATAAAAAAATAAAACAAGAACAGAACAAAACAAAAGAAAATCAAAATTTTCTTGGGGCCTCTGCTATCAGTGTCCTTAACCCCACAGTGAGCCACAGCCAACCTCCGCCTCCCCAGGAGGCCCTCCAGTACCTCTAGGTAGGTCTCTAGACCTGCTGTGGGCACTGTGGTGGCAGCTCAGACTCTGACCTGGCCCAATTCCCAAGTGTACTTGTCCCCAAAGTCCACAGCTGCTAAAGTTAGATGGGTATCAGCTGCGGCAACACTTATTGTGTATTCAGATATTCCACAAATGCAGGGTTTACCAAGCTGATCACTGGGATTTAATCTCCAGCTTGTGCAGCTGCATGGAGAGATTTCCATACCTTAATCGCACAGCTCCTGGGGCTCAGTTTTGATTTTGGCCCCAACTCTGCTTGTGGGACACCCACAGGAGTCTGTTCCCTACCCAGGTGAGAGGGGGCGAATGCAGCAGATGACTGAGGCACACTTGCTTGCTCAGGCCAGGGAGGGATAAGGTGGCCACAACTGGGACAGGCACACTCACTCTGATGGGATCCGTCTCTAGTGCCTGCAGCAGCAGACACCAACAGGAAGTTGCAACAGAATGGGGTGTGCTCGCTCTGGTGGGAGTCCTTCCCAGTCCCTGTGGAGGCAGAGGCTGGCATGTGGGGAGGGAGTCGGTGATTGTGGCCCTGTCCCTTGTGTATGACTCAACAATGGTGCTTCATTTCCAAGGCAGACCACGCTTCCTCCAAGAGCATTCCTGACCATGGGGCCCCTCACTCTCAACCCCTCAGGTTGTCTCTGTGCAGTTGAGCTCCTCACTCTTGTCTCTTCAGGCCATTATTGCACAGCCAACAGTGCTCCTCTCCCTGGGTCCACTCTCCTAACTCCATGCTTTAGCACTCAGCCCCCACCAGCATTAGCAGATTCCCATCAGAGGCTGGGGTGCCCAAGGCTGATTACCAAGTAGGCTTTGGCAGAAACGGCACTCAGGACCCCAGAGCTTGCATGGATGGAGGAGGCTTTGGCTTGAGGGGTGGACAAGCCTGCTCAGATGGATGCCCCTCCCAGTGATCATGGAGGAAAGGACCTGCTGGTGGGGTAGGTGGTTACAATGGTGACCCCACTCCTTGCACATCACTCACCAATGGCTCCTTGCCTCTATGGTGGTCCAGGCTTTTTCTGCAAACATTTCCAGTGGTGGAGCTCCTTACTCCTGTCCCTTCAGGCTGTCTCTTCACAGCCAACAGCTGTCCCGTCCCTGGGTCTGCCCTCCAAACCCCACTTCCCAGCACCCAGCCCCACTCCACACCAGTAGACACACGAGGAGACACACTAGGGTGTGCAGGGCTGCAGCACAGACCATGTGTGCAGATTTTACTCTGTCTTGCCTTCCACAGACTGGTTGTTGCATTCCCCTCTGACTTCCTGAAGCTCCTTCTCTGCCCCACCTGTTTTCCCCACCATGAGGGGGCTTCTCTGAGTGTGGGAACCTCTCCTCTCCTTCAGCTTCCTGCCAGAGGTGCTGATCCCTTCCCATTTCCTCTTTCCTTTTTTCTGTCTTTTGTCCTACCCAGTTGTATGGGGATTTTTCATCATTTTAGGTGTCTGAGGTCTTCCACTAGAGTTCAGTGCATACTCTGTGAGAATAGTTCTATTTGTAGATGTATTCTTGATGTACTTGTTGAGATCCACCTTTTGACAAGCAGTTGCATTTCATTGTGAGGCAAACAGAATGTGCCTGCAGATACAGAGATGTTGTAAGCAGGAAGCAGGATGGTTTCATTCACATCTGTTAGCAACAAGACCATCAGAAGTGTCATTCCTTGGGCCGAGTCTTGCTTCCTGTTACTTCACTCCCTTGTGCTTTGGGCCTGCTCTGCTGACTTGGTGCTCTCCTTTGTGTTTTTTCTAAATCTCCTGGGCCATCTCACAATGCCCAGCAGGAGGTAGGAAGCAGAGGTGCAGTTTGGCAGGCCTGCTCCTTATAACACATATGACTGCAGTGAAGTTGGGACAGTATGTGTGTGCTGAGTGGGTATCTTCCTTCTCATGGGTGTGGCTATGATGGAACCAGAGGTCTAAATGAGGAGGATGGTAGAAATACCTTTGTGTTCTTTCACCTCCCAGGCCAGAAGGTATTAATCTGAGGGGCATAGGGAGCTTCCAGTTTCCTGGGGCATCCCTGAAGTCACATATAAAATGTGTTTGTGCACAAGATTTTATTCAGATAAGATTAAATGCCCTGATTCCAACCTCTTCAGAATATTTAATCTTATTCCTAGATCTTCTTCATCTTCTTCTGTGGGGTCGACTTTATTATTTATTTTATATGGTGTTTGACAGATGACAGAAAAAGAGAAAGCACTAAATGACGGATGTTTTCAGGTATGCAAAAGTGGTGGTTTTTAATGTTGGTTTGGGTGTTTTGTTTTTAATGAAACAATCCATGATAGAACAGACCCAAACAAGTTTTGAGAATAAAATGTACATATTCTTCCCCTGAGAGATACTCGTAGCCAAATTAGTTTAAAAAGTGTTTTTTATGAACCTGGCATAAATTATGACTTGCTTTGGGCAAATAACTGATTTCAAGGCTGGCTTAAACCCAGGGAGTGTTCAAGGAATGTTCTAAAAACTAGAGTATACAATAGTGTGTAACCAGAGTTTCACTATTTGTGCTGTGACTATGGTCTGTATTTAATCCTTAAATAAAGATCCATTGTCTTCCACATAACTTACAATTTGTTTGACTCTGAAATACATTGGCTGGCTTTATGACAAGGTAATTCTATACAATCACATGTAAAGTTGCTTTTTAAAAAATATAAACAGTGTACACTCTCGTTCAAGTTCATCCAGAGTTACAAGTACACAAAAACTAAATAATAATGAGTAAAAGTAAAATTTCTTTTTCGTCAAGGTCATTTGTATAAATTCCTCCAACTTAAAAATTTTTTTCAAATATATATTTATTTACACACACAGATAATATAGATTCATTTTTAATTCTGTTAAATAAATTCTATGTGTTACTTTGCAACTTGCTTTTTCATGAAACAGCATGACTTTGAGGTATCACCATTTCCTGTTTTGGGGTTTTCTACTGCTATATCATAACAGGGCAAAAAGCTTTACCTAGAACCACATAATTATTGAAAGTTTCTAATTTTTCAGATATGAATTTTATTTAAAGTGAGTAAAACCCAGTCACCAGGCAGCTTCTGTGCTATCTTAACATATTCTAGTCTTGTCTTGAATTCCTTAAAATTTTGAGGCAAAAACTTCATTGTAACAAGTTTCTTAAAGAAAAGTAGAAAACCAGAAGTTTAGGTTAAACTTTAGACTGTCAAGTATCTCCTGCAGCTAATTCTAACTGAAATTGGTGGTAATAACCAGTTTTCAGATTAATTGTAATAAAAATATCCAGCACGTTAATGATAAAAACAAAGTTATTATGAGTCAGTTTATAACATTAGGCTTTTGAAGCCTGCAGGAGCCAGTAGCTGCCTCTCTGTGTGTAGAGGCTTGAGGAGCCTCCTCTGTCTCCCCTCTCTAACATGAAAGAGTGAGAGGGGAGCTCTGAGTAGGCAGAGGTGTGGGGAGAGAACAAAGTGAGCCAGTAAATGTGCCCTAAAAACCTGACCTCTTCCCCACTCAGTCCTATTCCAGACATTCACATGCAGGGAGACCTCAGCTGAGAAGTGTCCCTGAACTGTCTATTAAAACTTCAGACCCTTGTTGCTTCATCTTCCCCAAACAACCCCTAGATTATTACTCTTAAAGAAATTTTAAACTTTGGGGCAATGTTTGTAAATTAGTAAGTGTTTTTCTAATGATTGGAGATAATTTTCATTTTTTTAAAATTATGTCTTTAAAACATAATTAAACAATCTGTGGCCAATATTATCTCTTTCCTTCCCTGTCATACCCAACACAACGTTCAACTCAGTTCACAAACAATTCAGAAGAAACTGAAATTGAAATTTAATATGTAGCATTGGGCACATATGAACCTTCATGTGTTTTCATTTTTATTCCTTTTAATGTTACTCTATAGAATCATTACATTATTTCATTGATTTTCACGACTCCTTCAAAGATCTCCAGATGTTAGCAGTGGAAAAGTTTCTACTTCCCCTTGTTCATATGAGGCAGATGAAAGTGGATCTGCTCCAGGGCACCTGGGGAGACAGAATTTGAAAACGCCTCCTCTATACTGTGGAGATAATTCAGCAGTTACCTTTTCAAGAGTCATTAGTACCTGAGCATAGAAAATGCATTTCATCATGTGTCACTGCCTCCAATACTTTAAAGGTGGCAGAACTGAAGTAGCATCATGTAGGTTGTCTCCACCTATTCCAAGAGTCTGCTTAGAATGTTGTTTTGACTCTGTATCATTAAAACCCAGTGTGGTCTTTTTAACAATCCTCAGGCTCTCTCACTGAGAAAGTTAGTGAATTCATTCATTTAAATGAGTTAATTATCATGCCCAAAACCTTAGCCTTGAGAGACCCCCTGTGCTGAGGTCAGCAGCACTGATGGTGCAGAGCCCTTGAGAACAGCAGCTGGAGCTGGACTTGTGAGCTGCTAAACACTGAACCCCTCCTCTCCCCATTCTTCACACACTCACTCCCATACCTCCTCAACCTCCTCCCCTCCAAAATAATGCATGACCTGTTGTGTCAGTGTCTGGGGTGGGGAGACACTGTTTAGATGTTTAGTTATGATTTTCAGAGAAAATTGCTTTAGCTTTCAAATTACTGAATTGCAGAGAGTCTCCAGATTGTTATTCTCAGTACCGAGTGTACACTGTGAATCAGAAAATGATGCCCATCCTCATGGAGCACACTTCCAACCCAGGGCTACCGAAACCACAGACCATCCCAACACTTTGTCAGCTACTGAAGATGCTGTGTGTGACTCAGTCAGAGGGTCCTGGGTCAAGAGCCCACTCCTGCACTTCCTTTGTTGTGGGGTTGGCTCTTTTGGTCTGGTGCTGTGCTCTGTGGCACTCATACCAGTGGAACATTCCATAAGCCTCAGAGAGTGGTGCTGCCTGAGTCCCTGCAGGCAGGAAGGCAAACTCAAACCCAGAGTAATTGTCTATTTGTGTGAAATAGTCAGCTTGTAGCTAAGTGAGTATCTTGCTGGTCTCCTCAGAGTGATGCTTACAGGTGGCTCAGGATGGTTGTCTTGCATGCAGGCTGGACATTCAGCAATGACAGTAGCTAAATCAGCCTTAATCAGTAGTAGCACATATTGTTGAGCTCCATCTTTCACACTGTAGCCATTCGGCTCGTGTGTCCATCCTGTTAGCACAGAGGTGGCCTGTGACCAAAACTGGCCAACATCACCTGTCCTACATAGTCCTTTATTTCCTCTTCTGTTCTGGGACCTCTCTGGTGGACATGAATATGATACAACAATCTGCACACATTCCTGGTCATCCAACCACAAACCAGTAGCTCAGACCTTGTTCCCAAACTTCCAGGCTTCTGAAGGCAAACCATGTAATTCACAACTCTCATGGGTCAGTAAGTATTTAACCCTGACCCACTTCTTCTACACAAGGTTGATGACCTGGTAAATCCCCTATTGGGAAGCATTTTCTCTCATCACTGTCTTTTGCAGACACTGCTGAGTGAGGTTCCAGTGAAGTTGACATCTGAATTTCGGCTTGCACACCCACAAATTTAGCCAGCCCACCCATAAGCCAAGGTTGGTAATAAGGAATCCTCCCTACAACAGTAGATGTTGGCTCAGGCAGGGAGCTAGTGCAGTAGGGGTAGGTAACTTGGGGGTCTGGGCCACCTGCTCATGCAGCTGCCTGTACCCTCTGGTGTTTGTGCCTGATTCCAACAGTGTATCTGCCACTGGTGGTTCCTGACCTTATGGCTTGGTGGTTCTGATAGAACTCAGCTCATGATGTACTTTCCCAATGCATGGTCGCTTGGTGTCCCATGGACAGGCATTCTCTCTCTACCAGGGCCCAATAAGAACTCCAGCAGTTGTTTTTGTAAAGGCACATACTCCTCTGATGTGACAACATGGCCTTGTTCCATAACCCCAGGGACCTGACCTGTGATCGTTGTTCTGGCACATGCCACCGACTCCACATGGCCTCTTGTCCCTCCTCCTCCACTGTAAGCCATGGTAATTCTGGCATTTCAGCTTCACTTGGCCTGGGCCATCACTTTCTCCATGTTTCTTGGAGCCATATCAGTAGCAAGGTCACATCATTTCCTGGGGAATGTGCCAGGGTGTTAAATCTTGTATCTTGGGAGAGCACACAAATCAGTAAGCTCTCCTGTTTAACTTTGTGGTCTGGCCCTGGATCAAGCCTTAGAATTCAGTCCTATTTGTCTTCTCTCAGCTCCCACTAGCACACTCTGGCTGGGTCATGAAACTCTTTTGGGAGAGTTATAACCTGTTGATCAGGAGAGGAGACAGGGACAGGTGTTAAAGGAAAGGATATTGTCTTGCAGAGAAACATCTTCATTGTCTCCAAGCAAGGTGGCAACACTTCTTGTTGTTTTCTTTTTAGCATCTGTTGAATTTATTCTGCATAATCACAGAGGTATTGTCTTCATGCTATCACACAACACAGATACTGTGCTCTATCCATATTGAGCCCAAGTGCATTCCTTCTGAGACTTATTTATATGTTTTCATATGCCACAGCCCATCACTTAAATAATGGATATTTTAAATGTCAATTCCCTTGTTTACTTTCAAGGTATCATCTGCAGACATCTTCATGATTTCAACACAGAGAGCAAGCTATTTTCCTTCTGCCATGATTGCAACAATCATATCTACTGCAGCAGAGTAAAGCTTAGCTCCTGGAGAAGTTAAGCCTAGACACATGATGTCTGCTCTTCTGAGTACAAACTTTATGGCTCCTTTATCAACCTGCTGGTGTAGCAAGAAGGGGATTTTTTTGTCTCTATTTGTGAAGTAACCTTAGGGTTGGATAAAAAGGTCCTTCTCTTTTTCTAAATAAAGTAACTCTCCATTCACCGTAAGAATTTCTATATGTACATGGCATCCCACTATTTTAACTAGATCCTTCTTAGGTGTGATTTGATTAAGGCATGGTTCAATGCCTAGGAATTGCTCTATTGGTTCTTAAGACCTTTAATAACAGGTTTTAAACTGGATGCAATTAGACACATTTTCTTTTTTATTACATTTCTTGAACATGATTCAAGGTGAAGGGATAATGATAGGGAAGAGTTGGGAATGGGGAAAAATAGAATTAGTAAAGGCCCAGCAAACCCCCTACACCTGGAATGCCAAAGGGATAGTCGCAGCTGCTGTTGTTATCTGGAAGTTAGATAGCTGGCCACAGTTTAGGGCCTCTAGGGAAATCTGACTACTTCTGCTCCTCCAACTACTTCCTTTGACTACTCATGTGAACACTGCGGCACTTTTGGGGGCTGTTTGTGTTTACCAATTTATCTCCAGGGCGGAAGTTGAAAAGATGAAGAGATGGAACAATCATTCTAGTTGCAAGAAGAGAATGGAGGGACAGCACCTGTTCTTAATAAGGATGGTTGAACAAATGCAGGCTCAGAGGGGTCAGCAAAGTCTGGGGTTCAAAGTTCAGAGGCATCCACCTGAATTCCTCTACCAGGTTTTAGGGTCTCCCTTGCATCCCTAACCTCCCACAGCCTAGCAGACATCTCGTGGGTGGGTGACTAACTTTGTGTAGAGCTTGGAGCTTGGCTACTGTGACTAATGAACCCTGGGTCAGGGTGTGGTTTTCAGCTTTTTCTGCTTTCTTTCTACCTGGAAGCCCCTCTGCTTGTTTCGGTGGTGACTAGCAATTACTATCCTGTCATCTGTGAGAGTTTTGGCAGCTGGACCACCATCTATTTCAGGCACTATGGGTACTCCACCTAGCCCCTGAAGAGGTTCTTGTTGCCAGCTAAATAGGGAGCACTGTAGCTCCAAAATCTCTTGCATCACTGCTTTTCCACCTGTCACAGTTAGCTTCTCTGTAAGGAAGAGAAACTTTGCTTTTCCTTGCAATCTGCTGGTGTCACTTAAGAAGTGATTTTCAACTGGGGCAATCCTGCCTCAACCCACCAACCCCAAAGAACAAGTGGCAGTGTCTGGAGATATTTTGGGTTATCACAACTGAGGACATGCTAGTGGATAGACACCATGTGTGTTGCTCAGCATCCCACAACTCATAAGACAGCCTCCATACCAAAATATCATCCAGCCCAGTGTGTCTTTAGTGTCCAGGTGGAGAAATTGCTCTTCTAAAGCAAGAGCAAATAGTTTTAACTTTAGACAATGTAAAGTCTGTACTTTTTAAAACAGAGTATTTGACTAAAACCTTTATGCAGAAAGTGAATAAACATGTTGAGATGAGTGGCACTGAGACAACTCTTGTTGAAAGTTACTACCCAAATGATTCAATTTCTCTCATGAGTGTTATTATCAGAGGGAAAAAGTGCATGCAGATAAAACAAACTGTGAGAGCTTATAGTGCCCACTGCAGGGAGAGAGATCTTTGGAGCTACGCTGCAGTCACAAGCTATGCAAATCAGCTTAGGAGTATATGCTTGTACAGTTTAGCCCTCCTTGTCCCCAGTAAATGTCCTTGGAATGCCTGCTATATGCCAGACGCAGGAATGTCACAGCCCAGTCTCAAGTAATACCTCTGTCAACCTGTACACTCGGGAAGTGTAAGCACCAGAATAAGCCTCAGTTGAGGAAAGCACAAAGCACAGCTTAGTGACTGATAGAGGCTCTAATTTGTGAACCTTGAAGCTCATGGGTGAAGCTAAAGAAGTGCTTAATGAATGGCTGATACACTTACCCTGAGGTTACCAAGAAAACCTGCCCATGTGGGGGTCTTAGAGACTAGCACTGAGGAGGAAGTGGCAAAGCTGTCACCACTGCTTCCTCCATAAGGTTTGAAACTGCCTGATCCCACCACTCACAATGGGCCAGCTTCCTCACCTTACCTCTTACTGTCATCTTTTTGGCTGAACAAAAAGAGGTCTCTATTTGACTTTTCTCTGGCAATTCACATTTGTCTGGATGGTTACACAATAACACTCTAAAAGTAGGTGGACAATTTTGACCAAATTAGGTATTTTGCAAGTTTCTTTACATTAAGTCCTTTGTTTAGTCTGTCATCTGAAAAAATGACATCTAATAAATTTCCCAATGACCAATCTTTGCAGATCTGAAGTTAGAAATCTCTTATTGTAAAATTATAGATAATTGAGTATATGAGAATAGGCTCACTCAAATTTGAATATATTTAATCATGATAATCTTATTAAGGGAGTTTTTCTTATTTCACTGCCCATGTTTAAGTGGAAAGCATTAACAACCTCTAATCCACTCTAGCACTCATACTCAGGTAAATTCAGAAATGCTCTTAGTTTTCCTGCAGATCTGATGATCTGGAGGGGAGGAAACTTAAAGTAGGGAAAGACTTTGCAGTCACAGAAGGTACTGAGCAGCCAGGCTCTGAAAGGAGGAAGATAGACAACATAGACAGCTTGCTGACTTGAAAGAAGGGTTCTTAAGATTGACTGTGGGCCCGAGCCTGACTGACATCAGACCTGAGAAAATCAAGGAAAGGAAATAAAAGAGAGACAAGAAAGAGGAGAACAGTGGTAAGGCAGTAAATTGATCTCCAGATGGCAAAACATAACATTCAAACAATGACTGGGAAGGGCAGAGAGGGTCCTGAGAAGAAATACCTGAAGGATGCTTCCTCCTCTTCACTCCCCCCCTCCAGATGGGGTACATGGGGAGGGCGAGGTGGTTTGCATCCACTACCTTAAGACTCTGTCGTTCAAGTTGGTCTTGAGAACATACTTTGTGTTTCACGTGAGTGATTCAGTTGTGGTGTCATCACTGTAATTGCAAGGTCTTCTCTGCCTGCCCCCTCGTCCCATTTCACTTTGGCATCAAGTCTTCATTTTTTCAGACAAAGAAATTGTGGCTCATTGGGCAGAAGCTGACCACACATGAGGCAAAGGCCTGACTCACAGGTGTAATACATATTAACATTATTATATTAATTAATTTATGTTTATTAATTTAATTTATTATAACAACTTAATACAATATGTATATATGTATACAAAATGTAAAATAGTATATAAAATATGATATGCTATTTTATATTAATAGAATATTTATATCAATAATATATGTTAATATTAATAATACATAGACTGATTAAGTTAGTGACATCCTTGGCAAGAAGACTAATGAAGACTAAGGAAAACAGAAGAATCCAGAACTTTTAAGATCTTTGAGAGAACTCTTTGCCCATGATGTAAATGGAGAGAAGTATATGGAAGACATCAGCTAGGGCTGCTCACACTGCTCCTCTTGATCCCCTGTTACTGCATCAATAGTGAATCAGGGTGCCCCAAGTGTCCAGGCAAAGCAGGAGCCCAGAGGCCAGGGCCCAGCCTCCCTGGCCAACTCCCTACCTTCTTTCACCACATCACACTGACCCCAGCCCACCCATACATCACTTCCTCACTTACACAGTTATGAACAAATATTATAACTTCTCCTAAAGAATGAAGTCTGTATGTTGCAGGAGAATTGGTATCATCAAATAGTGACATCCGTCTTAAAACTACAGAGAGAGGGAGAGGGAGAACGGTAGATAGATAAATAGATATGCATGCCCCAGTTGTAGACTAAAATGTAAAATTTATAAAAATAGAAATTGATGTTAAAACTGTTCAGCTCTTAGCTTTTATTTTTACCAATGCCTGAATTAAATAATTTATCAGTCCTTTTAGTACAATAGGTTCTAAATCATAAAATAGGATTTAATTTGGAAATACTGTAGTACATTACCAAAATGTACCTTTGAAGCCAATATTCAAATCATCCAATGTCTTCTTAACCAAAGCAGAGGTTTGTTGCATCTTCATAGACTCTGTCAAAATGTTCCCCAGTGGTTAGAGAGTAGTTTCCTGGAACAAAATTTGCCCTTCCCCTGTTGCCAGAAGTAAGAGTGTTTATATCTGGAGATGCAGAAAGAGTTTGTTGACCATCAACATTTTCCAGTAGGTTCAGCCTCCATTTGAATATGCCCTAAATCCCGACTCACTAAGCAGGCCAAGTCCCCCCGACCCAATGTTCCAACTATCCACTTTGCTTCCACTCACCAGGATCATGGGCTCACATGATGCAGAATGGACTGGACTCTTTAAGCCACTTGTCCTCTCCTACCCTTCCACACTCACAGGCATGGAGAAGTCAAGCTCCTTGCACTGGTTCAAGGAAGAAGGAGGTCCAGCAACAGTCCCAGAAAAAGTGCATGGGAGGGACCCCTCCACACACAGAGGACCATGGACTCTTCATGTAGGTTTGGGTGTATTATGGTGACTGGAGGAGCCTCAGTACCCAACACCTATGGGAGCATGTCTGCTGAATGAGACTCGGAAAATATCTGTGGGCTGCAGGAGCTGAGGAACAGTTGAGATTTGGATGGGCTGGGAATAGAGGGGAAGGTTTTCCATGTTCCAAAGCACAGGCTATGGTCATTCTAGGCTGGAAATATTGACAGCTCAGCACCAGCTCCCACCAAATGGAGGGTATTTGTTAGAGGTGTCCTGAGACATGAGAGTTTCATAGGGAAATGACAGAAGAAAGTGGGAGGATGCAAAATATCTCTGAGAGCCTTGAACAACACATCCAGCCTTCTGATTACAGCTGTGGGAGGTAGCTGGTTATTATATTTAGGACTGTGCAAAACACAGAGCAGCTGCTTTTCCTGGGCCTGATGCTGCATCTTTGCAATAACAATGAGACATTTCCAGAACAAGAAGCCAAGACCTTCAGCATGTTGTCCTCTGACGCCTTCATTCTTGATCTGGGACAATGTTTGATGAATCCAGCTGTCTCCACTACACGCTCAGTGTTCCTTCAGCCAGCACATATTTACTGAGGCCCTACGATGTGCCAGGCCCTTTCCAGACACTGGGACTCAGCAGTGGTTAAGCAGGAGGAGGGAGGTGCCCATTCTCATGCAGGTGACAGATTCATGAGGGACCAGAGAAAAACATAAAATGTACACAAAGTCAGGCAGTGCTATGTGCCATGGAGAAAAATAAAGTCAGGAGGGACATTAGAGCAAATTTCAGAATGTGTTTAGAAATCAAGAAATGCAGTGGGCAGATTATTCCAGACTGAGAAAACAGCAAGTGCAAAGACTCTGAGTGCCATAGTGGGCTTAGTTTTGTTTTGTTTTTGGGTTTTTTTTTTTTTTTTGATGTTTTTAAAAAAAATTTTGGAGTATAGTTAATTTACAGTGCTGTGTTAGGTTCATGTATACAACAAAGTGAATAAGATATATATATATATTCTGTTTCAGATTCTTTTCTATATAGGTTATTACAAAATATTGAGTAGAGGTCCCTTTGCTATACATTAAGTCCTTATTAGTTGTTATGCATTTGGTATATAGTACTGTGTATAGGTTAAACCCAATCTCTTAATTTATCATTTCCCCCCATGTTTCTCTTTTGATAATCATGTTTAATTTCTATATCTGTGAGTCTGTTTCTGTTTTGTAAATATGTTCATTTGTATCATTTTGAATAGATTCCACATATAAATGATATCATGTGATATTTGACTTTCCCTGTTTAACTTACTTCAGTTAGTGTGATAATCTCTAGTCCATCCATGTTGCTGCAAAAGGTATTATTTCATTCTTTTTTTCTGGCTGAGTAATAGCACATTATATATATACATACCATGTCTTCTTTATCCATTGTTCAATCGATAAAAATTTAGGTTGTTTCTATGTCTTCACTATTGTAAATAGTGCTGCAATGAACATTAGGGTCCACATTTCCACATTAACGAACTGAACAATAAAAAACATATGATCCTCACAATGGAGGGAGGAAAAGCTTCTGACAAAATTCAACACCAATTTATGATAAAAACTCTCCAGAAAGTGGGCATAGAGGGAACCTACCTCAACATAATAAAGGTCATATATGCAAAACCCACAGCTAACATCATTCTCAATGGTGAAAAACTGAAAGTATTTCCTCTAAGATCAGGAAGAATACAAGGATGCCCACTGTAGCCACTTTTGTTCAACATAGTTTTGGAAGTCCTGTCACAGCAATCAGAGAAGAAAAAGAAATAAAAGGAAACCAAATCAAAAAAAAAGTAAAACTGTCACTGTTTGCAGATGACATGATACTATGTATAGAAAATCTTAAAAACACTGTCAGAAAACTACTGGAGCTCATCAATGAATTTGGTAAAGTTACAGGAAACTGAATTAATACACAGGCATATCTTGCATTCCTATACACTAACAACAAAACATCAGAAAGAGAAATTAAGGAAACAATCTCATTTACCATCACATGAAAAAGAATCAAATACCTAGGAATAAACTCACCTAAGGAAGCAAAAGAGCTGTACTCAGAAAACTATAAGATGCTGATGAAAGAAATTGAAGATGACAGAAACAGATGGAAAGATACACCATGTTCTTGGACTATAAGAACCAATATTGTCAAAATGACTATACTACCCAAAGCTATCTACAGATTCAATGCAATCCTTATCAAACAACCAATGGCATTTTTCACAGAATCAGAACAAAAAAAATTATAATTTTTATGGAGACAAAAAAGACCCTGAATAACCAAAGCAATCTTGAGAAAGAAATATGAAGATGGAGGAATCAGGATCCCTGACTTCAGACTATACTACAAAGCTACAGTCATAAAACAGTATGGTAATGGCACAAAAAAAGAAATATAGGTCAATGGAACAGGATAGAAAACCCAGAGATAAACCAAAACACCTATGGTCAACTAATCTGTGACAAAAGAGGCAGCAAAATATAGTGGAGAAAAGACAGTCTCTTCAATAAGTGGTGCTGGGAAAACTGGACAGCTACAAGGTAAAAGTATGAAATTAGAACATTCTCTAACACTATACACAAAACTAAACTAAAAATGGAATAAAGACCTAAATGTAAGGCTGGATACTATAAAACTCTAAGAGGAAAACATAGGGAGAACACTCTCTGATATAAATCACAGCAAGACTTTTTTGACCCACCTCCTAGAGTAATGAAAATAAAAACAAAAATAAACAAATGGGAGAGAGTGCAGACAGCAGAAGCAAGAAAAACTACAATCCTGTAACCTGTGGCACAAAACCACATTCACAGAAAGATAGACAATATGAAAATGCAGATGACTATGTACCAGATGAAGGAACAAGATAAAACCCTAGAAAAACAACTAAATGAAGTGGAGATAGGCAACCTTCCAGAAAAAGAATTCAGAATAATGATAGTGAAGATGATCCAGGACCTTGGAAAATGAATGGAGGTAAAGATCGAGAAGATGCAAGAAATGTTTAACAAAGACCTAGAAGAATTAAAGAACAAACAAACAGAGATGAACAATACAATAACTGAAATGAAAACTACATTAGAAGGAACCAAGAGCAGAATAACTGAGGCAGAAGAACGGATAAGTGACCTGGAAGACAGATTGGTGGAATTCAATGCTGTGGAACAGAATAAAGAAAAAAGAATGAAAAGGAATGGAGACAGCCTAAGAGACCTCTGGGACAACATTAAACACAACAACATTCGCATTATAGGGGTCCCAGAAGAAGAGAGAGAGAAAATATTTGAAGAGATTAGAGTCAAAAACTTCCCTAACAAACATGGGAAAGGAAATAGCCACCCAACTCCAGGAAGTGCACAGAGGATACAGGATAAACCCAAGGAGAAACAGGCCGACACACATAGTAATCAAATTGGCAAAAAACAAAGACAAAGAAAAATTATTAAAAGCAACAAGGAAAAATGACAAAAAACATACAAGGGAAATCCTATAAGGTTAACAGCTGACTTCTCAGCAGAAAATCTATAAGCCAGAAGGGAGTGGCATGATATACTTAAAGTGATGAAAGGGAAGAACCTACAACCAAGATTACTCTACACGGTAAGGATCTCATTTAGATTTCACGGAGAAATCAAAAGCTTTACAGACAAGCAAAAGCTAAGAGAATTCAGCACCACCAAACCAGCTCTATAACAAATGTTAAAGGAACTTCTCTAAGTGGGAAACACAAGAGAAGAAAAGGACCTACAAAAACAAACCCAAAACAATTAAGAAAATGGTCATAGGAACATACATATCAATAATTACCTTAAAAATGAATAGATTAAATGCTCCAACCAAAAGACACAGGCTTGCTGAATGGATACAAAAACAAGACCCATCTATATGCTGTCTACAAGAGACCCACTTCAGACCTAGGGACACATTCAGACTGAAAGTGAGGGGATGGAAAAAGATATTCCATGCAAATGGAGATCAAAAGAAAGCTGGACTAGCAATTCTCATATCAGATTAAATAGACTTTAAATAAAGAATGTTACAAGAGACAAGGAAGGACGCTACCTAATGATCAGGGGATCAATCCAAGAAGAAGATGTAACAATTATAAATATATATGCACCCAACATAGGAACACCTCAAAACATAAGGCAACTGTTAACATCTATAAAAGAGCAAATTGACAGTAGCACAATAACAGTGGGGGACTTTAACACCTCACTTACACCAATGGACAGATCATCCAAAATGAAAATAAATAAGGAAACAGAAGCTTTAAATGACACAATAGACCAGATAGATTTAATTGATATTTATAGGACATTCCATCCCAAAACAGCAGATTACACTTTCTTCTCAAGTGCGCACAGAACATTCTCCAGGATAGATCACATCTTGGGTCACAAATCAAGCCTCAGTAAATTTAAGAAAATTGAAATCATACCAAGCATCTTTTCTGACCACAACGCTATGAGATTAGAAATGAATTTCAGGGGAAAAAACGTAAAAAACACAAACACTTGGAGACTAAACAATACGTTACTAAATAACCAAGAGATCACTGAAGAAATCAAAGAGGAAATCAAAAAATACCTAGAGACAAATGACAATGAAAACACGACGACCCAAAACCTATGAGATGCAGCAAAAGCAGTTCTAAGAGGGAAGTTTATAGCTATACAAGCCTACCTAAAGAAACAAGAAAAATCTCAAGTAAACAATCTAACCTTACACCTAAAGAAACTAGAGAAAGAAGAAAAAACAAAACCCAAAGTTAGCAGAAGGAAAGAAATCATAAAGATCAGAGCAGAAATAAATGAAATAGAAACAAAGAAAACAATAGCAAAGATCAATAAAACTAAAAGCTGGTTCTTTGAGAAGATAAACAAAATTGATAAACCATTAGCCAGACTCATCAAGAAAAAGAGGGAGAGGACTCAAATCAATATAATTAGAAATGAAAAAGGGGAAGTTACAAGAGACACTGCAGAAATACAAAGCATCCTACGGGACTACTACAAGCAACTCTATGCCAATAAAATGGACAACCTGGAAGAAATGGACAAATTCTTAGAAAGGTATAACCTTCCAAGACTGAATCAGGAAGAAACAGAAAATATGAACAGACCTATCACAAGTAATGAACTTGAATCTGTGATTAAAAATCTTCCAACAAACAAAAGTCCAGGACCAGATGGATTCACAGGTGAATTCTATCAAATATTTAGAGAAGAGCTAACACCAATCCTCCTCAAACTCTTCCAAAAATTTTCAGAGGAAGGAACACTCACAAACTCATTCTATGAGGTCACTATCACTGTAATACCAAAACCAGACAAAGATACTACCAAAAATGAAAATTACAGACCAGTATCACTGATGAATATAGACACAAAAATCCTCAACAAAATACTAGCAAACAGAATCGAACAACACATTGAAAGGATCATACACCATGATCAAGTGGGATTTAACCCAGGGATGCAAGGATTCTTCAATACACGCAAATCAATCAATGTGATACATCATATTAACAAATTTAAGAATAAAAACCATATGATCATCTCAATAGATGCAGAAAAAGTTTTGACAAAATTCAACACCCATTTATGATAAAAACTCTCCAGAAAGTGGGCATAGAGGGAACCTACCTCAACATAATAAAGGCCATATACGACAAACCCACAGCAAACATCATTCTCAATTTTGAAAAACTGAAAGCATTTCCTCTAAGATCAGGAACAAGACAAGGTTGTCCACTCTCACCACTGTTATTCAAAATAGTTTTGGAAGTCCTAGCCATGGCAATCAGAGAAGAAAAAGAAATAAAAGGAATACAAATTGGAAAAGAAGAAGTAAAACTGTCGCTCTTTGCAGGTGACATGATAGTATACATAGAGAATCCTAAAGAGGCCACCAGAAAACTACTAGAGCTAATCAATGAATTTGGTAAGGTTGCAGGATACAAAATTAATGCACAGAAATCTCTTGCATTCCTACACACTAATGATGAAAAATCTGAGAGAGAAATTAAGGAAACACTCCCATTTACCATTGCAACAAGACGAATAAAATACCCAGGAATAAACCTACCTTGAGAGACAAAAGACCTGTATGCAGAAAACTATAAGACACTGATGAAAGAAATTAAAGATGATACCAACAGATGGAGAGATATACCATGTTCTTGGATTGGAAGAATCAATATTGTGAAAATGACTATACTACCCAAAGCAATGTACAGATTCAATGTAATCCCTATCAAATTACCAATGGCATTTTTTACCGAACTAGAACAAAAGCTTTTAAAATTTGCATGGAGACACAAAAGACCCCGAATAGCCAAAGCAGTCTTGAAGGAAAAAAACGGAGTTGGAGGAATCAGTCTCCCTGACTTCAGACTATGCTATAAAACTACAGTAATCAAGACAATATGGTACTGGTACAAAAACAGAAACATAGGTCAATGGAACAAGTTAGAAAGCCCAGAGATAAACCCATGCACCTATGGTCAACTAATCTATGACAAAGGAGGCAAGGATATACAATGGAGAAAAGACAGCCTCTTCAGTAAGTGGTGCTGGGAAAACTGGACAGCTACATGTAAAAGAATGAAATGAGAATGCTCCCTAACACCATACACAAAAATAAACTCAAAATAGATTAGAGACCTAAATGTAAGACCGGACACTATAAAACTCTGAGAGGAAAACAGGAAGAACACTCTTTGACATAAATCACAGCAAGATCTTTTTTGATCCACCTCCTAGAGTAATGGAAATATAAACAAAAATAAACAAACGGGACCTAATGAAACTTCAAAGCTTTTGCACAGCAAAGGAAACCATAAACAAGACGAAAAGACAACCCTCAGAATGGGAGAAAATATTTGCAAACGGACAAGTGATTAATCTCCAAAATATATAAATAGTTTATGCAACTCAATATTAAAAAAAACAAACAACCCAATCCAAAAATGGGCGGAAGACCTAAACAGACATTTCTCCAAAGAAGACATACAAATGGCCAAGAAGCACATGAAAAGCTGCTCAACATCACTAATTATTAGAGAAATGCAAATCAAAACTACAGTGAGGTATCACCTCACACCAGTTAGAATGAGCATCATTAGAAAACCTACAAACAACAAATGCTGGAGAGAGTGTGGACAAAAGGGAACCCTCTTGCCCTGTTGGTCAGAATGTAAATTGATACAGCCACTATGGAGAACAGTATGGAGGTTCCTTAAAAAACTAAAAATAGAATTATCATATGATCCAGCAATCCCACTACTGGGCATATACGCAGAGAAAACCATAATTCAAAAAGACACATGCACCCCAATGCTCATTGCAGCATTATTTACAATAGCCAGGTCATGGAAGCAACCTAAATGCCCATCGACAGACGAATGGATAAAGAAGATGTAGTACATATATACAATGGAATATTACTCAGCCATAAAAAGGAACGAAATTGGGTCATTTGTTGAGACGTGGATGGATCTAGAGACTGTCATACAGAGTGAAATAAGTCAGAAGGAGAAAAACACATATCGTATATTGATGCATATATGTGGAACCTAGAAAAATGGTACAGATGAACCAGTTTGCAGGACGGAAATTGAGACACAGATGTAGAAAACGAACGTTTGGGCACCAAGCGGGGAAAGTGGTGGGATGGTGGGGGTGGTTGTGTGATGAATTGGGCGATTGGGATTGACATGTATACACTAATGTGTATAAAATTGATGACTAATAAGAAAAAAAAACAAAACAAATGGGACATAATTAAACTTAAAAGCTTTTGCACAGCAGAGGAAACCATAAATAAATGAAAAGAGAATCCAGAGAATGGGAGAAAATATTTGCAAATGAAGCAACTGACAAGGGATTAATCTCCAAAATATACAAACAGCACATGCAGCTCAATTTCAAAAAAACAACCCAATCAAAAAATGGGCAGAAGACCTAAATAGATATTTTTTCCAAAGAGGACATACAGATATCCAAAAAGCACATGAAAAGATGCTCAACATCTCTAATTATTAGTGAAATGCAAATCAAAACTACAATGAGGTTTCACCTCACACCAGTCAGAATGGCCATCATCAAAAAATCTACAAACAATAAATGCTGGAGAGGGTGTGGGTAAAAGAGAAACCTCCTACACTGTTGGTGGGAATGTAAATTGGTACTACCATTATGGAGAACAGTATGGAGGTTCCTTAAAAAAACTAAATATGTAACTACTACAGTGGGCTTAGTTTTTACTTTATGAGGTTGAGAGTTTTAGTTTTTAATGCTGAGTCTTAGTTTTGTTTGAGTATCTATATATGCTTTTATTTATAAAACTTGATTTCACTTTCCTACCTAATTCACCTGAGTTCGGGTGACCAATCTGTTGAATTCAGCAAATTCTATTCCAGTGATTCAAAGAAATATAGGTGAATTTGGGTCAATGTTTACTGAGTGACCTCCCTGAGCCGGGAGGTGTTAGGCACCAAGGAGGCTGTGAAATGAACATTGATGTGTCTTCACCTTGAGGACCTCACTTAAGCAACTTTCTCAACATCCTCAGATCCCTTCCACTGTACCCCTCCACATCTCATATGAGTTACAAGCTTCAACCCTGACCCTCTGTTACACCTTTATCCTCTACATCCAGCTCCTCCCAGACATCTCTGCCCCATGTCTCCCAAGCCTCTCAAAGTCATCTTGTCCCAAACTGAGTTCAGCCCTTACCCATGACGGTCTTCTCTTGCTGATATCCCTCTCTGTGAGGAAAGCCACCACCAGCTGGATCCTTGAGCTGCAAAAACTGTCTTACCCACCCCACCAGGCTCCCAACCCATGACCCCAGTGCTGTAGGAATTTCCAGCATCCTCTCCTTCCTCTTTTCATCCTTGAACTGCACACTGACCTTCCTTTCTTCACACAACCCCCTCGAGGTGAGTGCAATTGCACATGGGAACACTGAGTTGGGTGTTGCTAATAAGCAGTGTACCAGAGCAGAGGACAGACAAGGGCTCCTCGGCAGCCAGAATAAATGCTATTGAGTCAGCAAGACAGCCATGACAGGGGTGAGGCAAACATCATGCCAGAGCCTCTCTTCACTGTTCCCTCCACTGTTCCCCCAGTGTTCCCTGTGATTCCAAGCTTTGGCCTGGACAGACTGCCCCAGCTTGCTCTTTTTGGGGGAGATGTTCATTCATTCATTCATTCATTCATCATGTATTTGAGTCTTACTCAGAGCCGGGCCCTGCCTAACCAATAACTTACCATTGGAGACCCAGCTCAGATATCAGCTGGTTCATGAAGCTTTTCTTGATCTCCGCCTCTGCCCACATCATTTTCTGGCCTCACCTAGGACCTGACCTAGGCGGCTCATGGATACTCTGAATCTCATGCCTTACCCCAGACTGTGTGACTCAGAATCTTCAGTCTAACACACCCAAGGTGATTCCACTGCACATTGAGGTTGGAGAAGTGCTGCCCTCATACTGCATCCCAAAACCTGAGTGGTCATGAGAATCACCTGGGAAGTTTCTTAAAAACTTTCAAAAACACAAATTTCTTGGCACTTCCCTCTTCTCAGGTTCTGACCCAGTAGTGAGGGGTGACGCACAATAGTTTATATATATATGTTCTCCAAGTGCATTTAATGTTTAGCCATTTCTGAAGACTGTGCTCTCTGAGTATGTCCAAAGTAATAAAGACATCATTTATATTCTTTTATCCCTGGAATCACATTCTTTCAAAGCATATGCAAATAATGTACTGAATAACTTACTTGACTTCTGGGGAGATTGTGAGATACCTAGACACTATCAGAGTGATTTCTTGTTTCCTTTTGTAAGCACTACTACGTCAATTAGTTATTTGTGTGTTAAGGTTTGGAACAGGCTCATATAAATATTCAGAGAAACTAAAATATCTCTGAATGTGTAGCTGACCTGCTACTGAACAGCTCTCCATGTCATTTTAATTCTCACAGTCATGTGAGTCAAGCATGAACCATCTGGGTCCACATCCTTCTCATGCACACATTGAAAGATGGTGTTTGCTGGCTCATCCATAGATTGTAAGTTTTGTTTTGAGGGTATATCCAAAATAGATTAAACACGTAGTTATTCTACTGGGCTATGCAACTTTCACATCAGGATGCTTTTGCTGTTGGATAAAGTCTATACACCTGTAGGACTAGTGCAGGTCTTTGTAGGCCCTGGTTCTGTTACCCTCTAAACCGTCCATGAGCAGTCTTGGGGCTGCTGTGTGAGAATGATCATTGAGTGGATGATAAACTTGGTGATGTGGGAAATGTAATCTCCTCCTCAACTGACTGTCATGGGGTAGATTCTCTCAGCCTTGGTGTGTGCACTATGGGGCACTTTCCACACTGCATCCGTAGAATATGTGGTCATTCAGTAACGACTCTGTTTCCCACAAAGATACTAATGGATCTTAACTTTGATTTATACTTCATTAATTAAAACAAGTGCTAATTGGAAACACAAGCCCATATTTGAAACTCTCCCCTCAAAGTATCAAATGGCCAGCAGGAAAACAGTTCCCTTAGAGACTTTCTCCCAGGTTTTAGTCACGGAGTCAGTCGACCAAGAAGACTTAACTTGTTCTGCAGGCCTTTAAGAGGTGGTTGCTTCAGGTTAATTAAACCACAGAAATGGGTTTAAACATGTCCAAATTCTTGATAATATAGAGCTAATTTCTGTGACTCAGGTAACATTAACTATGCATTTGGGATCTGTGGACAGATACAAATGAGAATTCTGTCACGTAAAAAGCCACAAACAGGGGTTTAAGCCTCTCAGAGATTTTAGGTGTAGGTATGGCTGGCTGAGTCTTGCCCTGAATATTCCCCATTTCAGAAGACCCAAGGTTGAAAGCTTTGAATAAAGCCACATTCGACCTATAGTGCTTTAATACCCAGGAAACTATATAGCCAAGTGCATGACTATGTTGTTATGATGGCTATTGTTCTCTGGACTATAGAACTGAAATAAAATCACAGAAATGATGTAGATTGCTTTAGGTAAGTACTTACCTGCAATGAAACAGCTGTCACTTTTAACTCTCTCATTCATAGCCTCATGCGGCATCTCAAGTCACTCAGTAAAACTGATGGTCAACCCAAATCCAGGAGCAAAATGGACAGACTGTGCTTAAGTCTAAAGATTAAAACCTGTCAGAGTTGACAAACGTTAGAGGTTATATAACCCAATCTCCAAATCCTCTGGAGATATGCAGAATCTCTGGATCATCGCAGAGGCAGGCCCTTTCCACCACACCACTTTCATTCATCTTTCAATTCATTCATTCAGTATTGACCGAGAACCAACTAGTGCCAGGTGCCAGGAAGAAACCAATGAGCAAGACGCAGCCCTGTCTTCACAGTTTTCAGTCCAGCAGGGAAATTAAATAAGAACTGACAAGTCTGATAGATGTTACAGAGGGCAAATACAGGTGCTCTTGAAGCTGATGGGAAGGGTTAGGGAAGGCTTCCCTGAAGAAGAGATATCTAATATGAAGATAAAATGATGAGTTGGTTGAACAAAGGACATGGAGAGGAGTTCTCCAGACAGCAGGAAGAGCATATGCAAAGCCTTGAATTGGGGGAAAATATAGAGCAAGGAGCTAAAATTCAGGATGGCTGGTAGGCGAGGATGAAGAGAAAGGTAGGGACCATTTGTGGAAGGTCTTGTGACCTTGCCCCTCATGAAAATGAGAAACTATTGAAGTTTTAAGCTGGATTAGGTTTGTATTTTTAAAAGATCACATTTAATAGATTGGGTGGTGAGATGAAGGAGACCAACTTTTGGGGGGCAAAGGGAAAATTGGGCATTATAATTCAGGCAAGAGATGGTGGTGAGTTCACTTGGGGGGGGTGACAGTTGTGACAGAAAGTAGAGTCGACATCACCCTGAGAAGAACTTGCTTTAGCTGGACAAGGAGGACAAGAGACGTGTGGGGAGAGATGCTCCATTTGAGCCTGGCCTGGATGATCTGACTTTCAGATGCACAAAATCGTCCAGCTGAGCCTCCCAGCCAAGTCTGGTTTGTGTCAGTCAATTTTAGCCAAACTTTTAACCTATGCTAAATAACTAGGTTGTTTTTTTTTTTTTTTTTTTTTTTTTTAAGTTACTGAGTTTGAGGATAGTTTGTTATGAAGCAATGGCCAACTAATGCAGAGAACACCTAGTATAACATCTAAAGATACTACTTTTTTCAAGGTCACATAGCAAACCAAAGCTTGGGTAAAGGAACTTGGTCCAAACTGTGGGTCTCCTTTGTGGAGCCATTTCCACAAACATCTTCAGAGTAAAAGTCATTCCCTTTTGATAACTAGTACTGGAAAAATAAGCATCATATGCCCTATAGATCAGGGGCTCAAAGACTCTGGAGACCAATAGGATGAACATTAGGAACAAAAGAGTATGAGAGTGAGAAGGGGAGAGACAGAGAGAGAGAGAAAGTAGCTTCATGTCAGGGGATTCAGAAGACAAATTGTGTCATCAGGAGGGACACATCAATAGGACTTAGTGATTGTTTGGATGTGAGGAGTCTGGGGTGAGGGAGTCTAGGAGGAGAGTCTCAGGCTATGGGCCTGGGAACCTGAGTGATTTGGGGCCACTAATAGAGACAGAGACACAGTCTGAAGCTTTCTGTTTCTGCTGGATTCAAACAAGTTTAAATTCAAACAGAAAGACTAAGTTTATGAATTTATCTTTTAGTTCCAAAGGTTGAAATTATTGTTTTGTTCATTCGTTTTATGAAAATATCCAGTGGAATAAAGTGATTTAAAAGGCCTTTCCTATAAAGAAAATGTACCCATAGTTCTCTGTAGAAAAAATATCCTACTTTTACAGGTAAAGCCTTCTGTATGCAACATGATTGGAGGAGGTGTAAGCAATGGGGAAGGGGATATTCTATTAGCAGAAGTTGACATGGGATTTAAAATAAAAACATTTAAGGAAGGCTGGTCTACATAATGGCCTCCTGGTTCAAAGACTGCAACTAAAATTCACAGTAGAATTTTACCGACCTGGGTTCTTGGCCTCCTTAACAAATAGAAATTGATAAGAGGCCAGACAAGAAATTCATGCAATGCTTTATTGGGGCTCCTGCTGCAACAGGAGGGAGAAAAAACAAGAAACAGGGTCTCTTGTTCACTCTGTGAGAGGGGGCAAGCTGGTTCCTTATATGGGGTGAGGGTAAGGGTGGGTCCAGGGGTCTGGCCAGAGAGGTGGCTTAGGTGGTCTGCCCACCTCCTTGGTGGTGCTATGTGCAGGGTGCATGAACAGTACCCTGCTTTTGCTCCCAGTACCCTGATTTTGCTCCTGGCTCCTCAGAATTTGCAGTTGGGGTTTTGGTCTTTTTGTATTTTATTGTTCATAATTTGTCCCAACTGCACATGCACAAAGTGATTTTTCATCCCTTATATTTTCTTTGTATTTTGTTGCTTGAGGACACATTTATCCAAGTACAAACACTTCAGCAAGGCGTCCCAGGTCCCAGGTTCCAGCTTGTTTCATTCCCCGCCCCCGAGGGATGTTATACCCCTTATTCTTAAGGGGTAAGGGGCCAAAGGTCTCTTCTGAAACTTCTTCCTGCTGGATAGGGCCTGCAGACCCTAGCCGACCCTAAAGGTGTAGAAGTCTCTTGCTCACTGCTCCAAGGACCTATAGGGACCTGGGCCACCGTCCACGGGAATGGGCTGAATTCTTTGAGCCATCATGATCCTCACTTGAAACTTTTGGAGCCTAGAAGACACAAACTTAACCAAAAGGTTAAACAAACAAGGACCAAAAAGGAGAAGAAGAACAATTGCCACTAAATAGTCTAGAAAGGAAAGGAACCAAGTTAAATCTCAGGGTAAAATGTAACATGTTTTTCTAGTTTTAAAATGGAAGGTCTGAGCCTGTAGGTCCTAGGTCTCCTTGGAACAAAAAGTCTTAGTCACAGATTACAACAGTACGGAAGACAACAGAGCACTAGGTGAAATATAACATAATTCAGTATAACTGAAAAGAGAAAGGTTATGAGAAAATGAAAACATCCTGTCAGAAAGTTTTTTATACCTTGTGGAATAACAAACTAGGGAACCAGTTCTCAATTTCCCTCCCATATTGAATAACAAGGACTGGTGGTTAATTATACACTACTGCTGTCAGTAAACCATTCCTCCTCAGGGTTTTCTATAGCCTGGTCTGTTAGATCAGGCTTAAAGGCACAAACCTGGTCAAGGTTTTTGAGGCAGGAATGTGTTAGTTTGGGGCTTTCAGCAGGCATCAGTGTAGCTGGGTTGAGAGTGTGGCAAGTTTTGAGGGTTACCTCTGGGGAGTCAAGGAGCAAATCCTGGTACTTAGTAAGGTGGCTTCCAGTTAGCCAGTGGTGGCCTTTAATCTCCAGAATCCCTAAAACTTGAAGAGGGGTCTGGACTGTCCAAAGGTAAGCTCGTTAGCTTCTTCCACTAAAAAAAACACTGGCAGCTAGTCCAACCTTGGGCCATGGAATCTAGTTGTTTGGAAAAATAACCTATAGTTTGAATAACTTCTTCTATCTTCTGTATAAGAACCCCCCAGAGTTGTCCCCTGCTTTTCAGCTAGGTACAAGATGAATGGCTTTTTAAAATTGGGGCTACCCAGATCAGGAGCTCTGGTGAGGGCCTGTTTGATATTATTAAAACACTTCTCTTGTTTCCCAGTCCAAAGTAATTGTTCTGTATCTGGGCCTTTAGTGACTTCAGATAGGAGCTTAGCCATTAGCCCAATCCTGGAATCCAAATTCTACAAAATTCTGCCTTTCTTAAGAAGGTACGAAGATGTTTCTTTGTCTTTGGGGTGCTTAGGCCTAATATAGCTTGTTTTGTATCTGGAGGTATTTGTCTACTTCCAGGGCTTATAATATATCCCAGATATTTAACTTGTTTTTAGATTTGTATCTTTCTGGGAGACCCTGTAACCCTGGGCTCCAAGGAAATTTAGGACTTTAATAGGTAATATGATCTGAGGGCTCCATGGTGGGGCTACATATTAATATATCATCTACATACTGTAGAATAGCCCTTTCTTTTAGGTGTCTTTCCCTTAGTTCTTTTCCTAGGACCTGTGCAAACAAGTGTACGCTGTCCTGAAACACCTGAGGCAATACTGTCCAGCTATCTTGTTGTATTTGGCCCGAGTGGGTGTTAGTCCACTCAGAGGCAAATAGATACTGTGATGAAGGATGAACTGGGCTGCAAAAGAAGGCATCCTTGAGGTCAAGGATGGTAAACCATTTGGCATCTCCAGGAACCTGGACTAATATATTATAAGGATTGGCCACAAGGGTATGTATAGGGACCACCGCATCATTTACTGATCTAAGGTCTTGTACCATTTGATATTCCCTATTTGGCATAACAACTGGCAGAATAGGGTATTGGCACAGAGACTGACAGGGCACCAAGAGGCCATGTTTTAAGACTTTATCTATGAGGAGTAAACCCTTTTTTGTTTTCAACGTTATGGGGTATTGTCTCTTGTTAGGGTAAATGGCTTCTGGCTTAAGGCTAATTTTTAAAAGTTGGGCATCTATAGTCTTCCCAGGGATTTCTTTGTCTCAAACTGCAGGGTTTACTGCATGTAGAATATGGCTGGGAATAGACCCTTGTTCTTCCAGCTGATTTGTTTTAGTCAGAGTCAAGAAAAGGGGATTCTCAGGGCCTCCTAACTGTAACATGGTCCAGAGGGAGCCCAGAAGGTCTCTCCCCAGTATTGGGGTAGGACACTCAGGCATAACTAAAAAAGCATGTGAGATCAAGCCTTGTTCAAATTGGTAAGTGAGAGGCCCCGTGAAGTAATGTGTGAGGCTTTCCATTGACACTGGTCACTGTACAGCTTTTGGAGGAAAGAGGTCCAGAATGAGAGATCAGTACAGATTAACTGGCTCTTGTATCAATTAAAAAAATCATTTTCTTACTTGCCACTTCAAGTGTCAAGGACCACCAGGGGCTACTCAATGGAGATAGACATCTTGTCGGGGAGAGCCACCAGAATCCCCAAGCTGCCTCAGTCATCTAGCATGACCGTCTCAGGAGCAGGAGTCCCCCTTTCCCTTTGGGACTGAGGGCACTCCCACTTTCAATGACCTGTTTGTTTGCAAGCTGGGCATGGGCTGGGGGGCTCTTTCTGGCATTTATGGGCCCAGTGGCCAGTTGACTTGCATTTGAAGCATTCCCCCTTGATGATTTTTACTTTCAGGGGGATGGTTAAACTTTCTTGGCCACCTTGGGTTGCCCTAAGGCTGCAAAGCATGTCTGACAGCAATGGCTATCAGTTTAACATGAGCCCTGGCCTGCCTGTTTCCACATTAGGTTTTCTCTTCCTCCTCAGCTTGATCTCAGTTATTAAATACCCCAAAGGCCACCACTAGGAGTTGGATAATAGGGGTTCATGTGCCTAATTGTAATTTTTGGAGTTTCTGCCTAGTATCAGGGGCAAACTAGCTGATAAAACATTGTCCCAGCAGGAACTGACCCTCAGGAGTAGAGGGATCAATGTTAATAAATTTTCTAAAAGCCTCCACAAGCCATTCCTGAAAGAGGACTAGATTTTCTTTTTCTTCTTGGGTCACTCCTTTAAACTTACATAGTTAACTGGCTTTTTAATGTGCTTTCTCATCCCTTCTAATACAAATTGGATCATGTGGTTCCTGGTTTCTGTTCCTTGCAGGGAATTATAATCCCAATGAAGCTCCTTATCTGGGACTGCACCTGCACCCATAACAAAACATTGGAGTTGGTCCCTGGCAAGCTGATCGCTGTGCCCCTGGGTTGCTGCCCAAATTCTGTTTTTCCTCAGGAGTACAACAAGTAGATAGGACTATTTGGGAATCCTTCAAAGTTAAATCAAAGGCTAGAATTAGGGCCTAAAACCCTTCAGCAAACATACTACCGTCTTCAGAAATTGGCCCAGTCTCTGTTTGCATTGAGCTAAATGAGTTAAAGAGGACACATGTACTCTGATTGTCCCTTCTCCATTTGCCACTTCCTTAAGAGTGCATATTTTTCCTGATCCTGGGTGATAGGAAGTTCCACTATGTGTTACCCCAGAGCGACTAGTCTCTCCTTCGTGGGGTAATGAAAGATATAAAGGGACATAGGGAGGTGGAGGTTGGGTCTGGTCAGAGGGATCTGGAGAAGTAGGTGGCTCTGGAAAAGCAGGGGAGTCTTGGTTTCCCCCTGAGAGTTGGGGAATGTTAGAACTGGATCATCTAAACTGTCGAGAGTGTTTTCTGATTTCCCAGGCTTTTGATTACAGTAGCGGCATAGAGAAGGATTTTGATAAAGGACCATGAAGGCTTGAACATAGGGAGCTTCAGTCCATTTTCCATTCTTGTGACAGTAAAGATCCAATTGCAAGATGGTGTTATAACTTAGAGACCCAATTTCAGGCCATTTTTTTCCATCTCTCAACCTATATAAAGGCCAGGCAGTGTTACAGTAAAATTTAAGTCTTTCCTTTCTTAGCCCACCTATCTTAAAATTTTTCCATTTCTTAAGGATACACTCCAGAGGTGTTCCTTCTGGTTTAGAAGGGGATCCTCCCATGTTGAGCAAACTGCAACTGAGAGCAAAAGAGCTCTCCCAGAAATGGAATCTGGTGTCCTGCAAATATTTACCAAGAGGCTTTAACCTGAAGGGTTCAGAGGGTCCCCAGAATTCCCTTAGAACCAAATGGGGTTTTGAGCGTCTTCTACTCTCCCATTGCCTAACCAGACATCTCTGGTCAAAATAAATTATTTGTGCAAGGCGCCCTTGCCACCCATTGCCCCCTATTACCAGGAGAGGGCATTTGTATGAGTGCAGAGCAGTTACCAGGATTCCCTTTAGGAGGGATCTCTTGTCTATAGAGCTTATGTCCTATAACAAGTCTTCCTACACTGGGCTGTATTCCTTGAGATTGAGTAACTACAAAGTTTATAATGTGGGTTTCTGGATAATGGTCAACCCAATAGGCTGTCCATAGCAGTGCATAAGCTGCCAAGACCTGGAGTGAAGGGAGTGCGATAGATGTAAAGAGCAACCCTTGGAGAAACTGGAGATGGGTATTATGGAAGGAAGCACAGGGTTCAAGACTCAAAAGCCAGGAGGTGAAAAAATTATCATTGGGGATTTCTGGACATAAAGTGAGGTGAGAGATTAACGAAACTGAAAAATCATCACCATATCAATCAGTTTACTCAATCTCATGTAATTAACATTTTTATAAAGCCATCAGGTTTACCCAATTCAGTGGTATGATATGAAAGTTACCAGAAACCTGTACTTGTCAAAAAGTTTTTTCTATGAATCTTCTTGAAGATGAAGCAATTGTGTGAAGCATCAGTTTAACAGTCTATGAATGATAAAAGACTTAAAAGGCATGGTTAAACATCTGATCACAATGCAATTGACAAAGAAATTTAGTTATAATAATTAGAATTATGACTTATGATATTTTATCGACATACCAGATTTTCAGGAGTTCCATATAATTACTAGAATTAATAATATTTACCCATACAAAACAACATAAGAAGATTTAGTACTCATTTGATAATGTTTCCTATGTAATTTATCATACTAAATGAACTCAATTAGTTTAGAACCTCTCTTTAGGATGTTCCAGGGGCCCTTTGGAGCACCCCAAAGGTAGGTCCCCAAAGGAGGTCAAAAGAACTTTAATTAGAATTTGACATTTGGAGAGACTTTCAAGATGGTGGAAGAGTAAGATGTGGAGATCATCTTCCTCCCTACAAATACATCAGAAATACATCTACATGTGGAAGAACTCCTACAGAACACCTACTAAACGCATGCAGAAGACCTCAGACTTCCCCAAAGGCAAGAAACTCCCAACGTACCTGGGTAGGGTAAAAGAAAAATGATAAAAACAGAGACAAAAGAATAGGGATGGGCCCTGCACCACTAGGAGGGAACTGTGAAGGAGGAAAAGTTTCCACACACTAGGAAGCCCCTTCACTGGTGGAAATGGGGGGTGGGGGGATGGTGGCGGGGGGGAAGCTTTGCAGCCACAGAGGAGAGTGGAACAACAGGGGTGCAGAGAGCAAAGCAGAGAGATTACCACACAGAGGATCAGTGCTGACCAGCACTCACCAGCCCTAGAGGCTTGTCTGCTCACCCACAGGCTGGGACGGGTGGGGGATGGTACCTGAGGCTCTGGATTCTTCGGAGGTCAGATCTCAGGGAGAGGACTGGGGTTGACTGTGTGAACACAGCCTGAAGGGGGCTAGTGTGCCACAGCTAGCCGGGAAGGAGTCCCAGGAAACTGTCTGGACCTGCCTAAGAGGCAAGAGACCATTGTTTCAGGCTGTGTGAGGAGAGGGGATTCAGAGCACCGCCTAAACAAGCTCCATAGATGGGCGGGAGCTGTGGCGATCAGCATGGACCCCAGAGACGGGCATGAAATGCTAAGGCTGCTGCTGCAGCCAACAAGAAACCTGTGTGCAAGCACAGGTCACTATCCACACTTTCCCTCCCAGGAGCCTGTGCAGCCCACCACTGCCAGGCTCCCGTGATCCAGGGACAACTTCCCAGGGAGAACACAGGGCTAGCTTCAGGCTGTTGCAATGTCACACCAGCCTCTGCCACCACAGGCTTGCCCTGCCTCCCACACCCCACCCTCACCCTGGCCTGAGTGAGCCAGAGGCCCCTAATCAGCTGCTACTTTAACCTGTCTTCTCTGAGTGAAGAAAAGATACCTTCAGGTGACCTACATGCAGAGGCGGGGCCAAAGCCAAAGCTGAACCCCAAGAGCTGTGCGAACAAAGAGGAGAAAGGGAAATTTCTCCCAGCAGCCTCAGTAGCAGTGGATTAAATCACCACAATCAACTTGATGTATCCTGCGTCTGTGGAATACCTGAATAGACAACGAATCATCACAAAATTGAGGTGGTGGACTTTGGGAGCAATGATATATATTTATATCTTTTTCCTTTTTCTCTTTTTGTGAGTGTTATGGGTATGCTTCTTTGCATGATTTTGTCTGTATAGCTTTGCTTTTACTATTTGCCCTAGGGTTCTGACTGCCCGTTTTTCTTTTTTTTGGTTTTATTTTTAGTATAGTTTTTAGCGCTTCTTATCATTGGTGGATTGGTTTTTTGGTTTGGTTGCTCTCTTTTTTCTTTCTTTCTTTTATTTTTTTTCATGTTTTTATTACTTTTCATTTTTTTATTTTTGATAATTTTTAATTTTTTAATTTTAATAACTTTATTTTATTTCATTTTATTTTTTCTTTCTTTCTTTCATTTTTTTCCTCCCTTTTCTTCTGAACCGTGTGGCTGACTGGGTCTTGGTGTTCCGGCCGGGTGTCAGGCATGTGCCTCTGAGGTGGGACAGCCAAGTTCAGGACATAGGTCCAGCAGAGACCTCCTGGTTCCATGTAATATCAAAAGGCGAAAGTTCTCCCAGAGATCTCCATCTCAAAGCTAAGACCCAGCTCCACTCAACGACCAGCAAGCTACAGTGATGGACACCCTATGCCAAACAACTAGCAAGACAGGAACACAAACCCACTCACTAGCAGAGAGGCTGCCTAAAATCATAATAAGGTCACACAAAATCCAAAACACACCACGGGGCAAGTCCTGCCAACCAGAAAGACAAGACCAAGCCTCAGCCACCAGAACACAGGCACTAGACCCCTCCACCAGGAAGCTTACACAACCCACTGAAACAACCTTAGCCACTGGGGGCAGACAACAAAAAACCGGGAACTACGAACCTTCAGCTTGCGAAAATGGGACCTCAATCACAGTAAGTTAAGCAAAATGAGAAGACAGACAAACACACAGCAGATGAAGGAGCAAGGTAAAAACCCAACAGACCAAACAAATGAGGAGGAAATAGGCAGTATACCTGAAAAAAATTCAGAGTAATGATAGTAAAGATGATCCAAAATCTTGGAAATAGAATGGAGAAAACACAAGAAATGTTTAACAGGGACCTAGAAGAATTAAAGAGCAAACAAACAATGATGAACAACATAAAAAAATAAATTAAAACTTCTCTAGAAGGAATCAGTAGCAGGATAACTGAGGCAGAAGAACGGATAAGTGACCTGGAAGATAAAGTAGTGGAAATAAATACTGCAGAGCAGAATAAAGAAAAAAGAATGAAAAGAATTGAGGACAGTCTCAGAGACCTCGGGAACAACATGTAATGCACCAACATTCAAATTATAGGGGTCCAAGAGGAAGATGAGAAAAAGAAAGGGACTGAGAAAATATTTGAAGAGATTATAGTTGAAAATTTCCCTAATATAGGAAAGGAAAGAGTCAATAAGTCCAGGAAGCGCAGAGAGTCCCATACAGGATAAATGCAAGGAGAAACATAGCAAGACACATATTAATAAAACTATCAAAAATTAAACACAAAGAAAAGATATTAAAAGCAGTAGGGTAAAACAACAAATAACATACAAGGGAATCCCCATAAGGTTAACAGCTGATCTTTCATCAGAAACTCTGCAAGCCAGAAGGGAGTGCCAGGACTTATTTAAAGTGATGAAAGGGGAAAACCTACAACCATGATTACTCTACCCAGCAAGGATCTCATTCAGATTCAAAGGAGAAATTAAAACCTTTACAGAGAAGCAAAAGCTAAGAGAATTCAGTATCACCAAACCAGCTTTACAGCAAATGCTAAAGGAAATTCTCTAGGCAAGAAACACAAGAGAAGGGAAAGACCTACAATAACAAACCCAAAACAATTAAGAATGTGGTAACAGGAACACACATATTGATAACCACTTTAAATGTAAATGGATTAAATGCTCCAAACAAAAGACATAGACTGACTGAATGGATACAAAAACAAGACCCATATATATGCTGTCTACCAGAGACCCACTTCAGACCTGGGGACACATACACACTGAAAGTGAGGGGATGGAAAAATATTCCATACTAATGGAAATCAAAAGAGTGCTGGAGTAGCAATTCTCATATCAGAAAAAATAGACTTTAAAATAATGACTATTACAAGAGACAAAGAAGGACACTATATAATGATCAAGGGATCAATCCAAAAAGAAGATATAACAATTGTATTTATGCACTCAACATAGGAACACCTAAATACATAAGGCAAATGCGAACAGCCATAAAAGGGGAAATTGACAGTAACATAATCATAGTAGGGGACTTTAACACCCCACTTTCACCAAAGGAAAGATCATCCACAATGAAAATAAGGAAACACAAGCTTTAAATGACACATTAAACAAGATGGACTTAATTGATATTTATAGGACATTCCATCCAAACACAACAGAATACACATTCTTCTCAAGTGCTAATGGAACATTCTCCAGCATAGATCATATCTTGGGTCACAAATCAAGCCTTGGTAAATTTAAGACAATTGAAATCGTATCAAGTATCTTTTCCAACCACAATGCTATGAGACTAGATATCAATGACAGGAAAAAAAATGTAAAAAATACAAACACATGGAGGCTAAACAATACACTACTTAATAACCAAGAGATCACTGAAGAAATCAAAGAGGAAATCAAAAAATACATACAAACAGATGACAATGAAAACATGAGGACCCAAAACCTCTGGGATGCAGCAAAAGCAGTTCTAAGAGGGAAGTTTATAGCAGTAAAATCTTACCTCAAGAAATAAGAAACATCTCAGATAAACAAACTAACATTACATCTAAAGCAATTAGAGAAAGAAAAACAAAAATAGTCCAAAGTTAGCAGAAGGAAAGAAATCATAAAGATCAGATCAGAAATAAATGAGAAAGAAATGAGGGAAACAATAGCAAAGATCAATAAAACTAAAAGCTGGTTATTAGAACAATAACAAAATTGATAAAACATTAGCCAGACTCATCAAGAAAAAAAAAGAAGACTCAAATCAATAGAATTAGAAATGAAAAGGGAGAAGTAACAACTGACAACTGCAGAAATACAAAGGATCATGAGAGATTACTACCAGCAACTATATGCCAAGAAAATGGACAAATTCTTAGAAAACCACAACCTTCTGAGGTTGAACCAGGAAGAAATAGAAAATATAAACAGACCAATCACAAGCATTGGAATTGAGACTGTGATTAAAAATCTTCCAACAAAAAAAGCCCAGGACCAGATGGCTTCACAGGAGAATTCTATCAAATATTTAGAGAAGAGTTAACACCTATCCTTTTCAAACTCTTCCAAAATATAGCAGAGGGAGGAACACTCCCAAACTCATTCTACGAGACCACCATCACCCTGATACCAAAACCAGACAAAGATGTCACAAAGACAGAAAAGTATAGGTCAATATCACTGATGAACATAGACACAAAAATCCTCAACAAAATACTAGCAAACAGAATCCAACAGCACATTAAAAGGATCATACACCATGATCAACTGGGGTTTACCCCAGGAATGCAAGGATTCTTCAATATACGCAAATAAATCAATGTGATACACCATATTAACAAACTGAAGGATAAAAACCATATGATCATCTCAATAGAGGCAGAGAAAGCTTTTGACAAAATTCAACACCATTTATGATAAAAACCCTCCAGAAAGTAGGCATAGAGGGAACTTACCTCAACATTATAAAGGCCATATATGACAAACCCACAGCCAACATTGTTCTCAATGGTGAAAAACTGAAAGCATTTCCACTAAGATCAGGAATAAGACATGGTTGCCCACTCTCACCACTATTATTCAACATAGCTTTGGAAGTTTTAGCCACAGCAATCAGAGAAAAAAAAGGAGTAAAAGGAATCCAAATTGGAAAAGAAGAAGTAAAGCTGTCACTGTTTGCAGATGATATGATACTCTATACATACAGAACCTTAAAGACTGTACCAGAAAACTACTACAGCTAATCAATGAATTTGTTAAAGTAGCAGGATACAAAATTAATGCACAGAAATCTCTTTCATTCCTATGCACTAATGATGAAAACTCTGAAAAAGAATTGAGGAAACACTCCCATTTACCATTGCAACAAAAAGAATAAAATACCTAGGAATAAACCTACCTAAGGAGACAAAAGACCTGCATGCAGAAAACTATAAGACACTGATGAAAATAATTAAAGACAATACAAACAAATGGAGAGATATACCATGTTCTTGGAAAGAAGAATCAACAATGTGAAAATGACTATAACACCCAAAGCAATCTACAGATTCAATGCAATCACTATCAAACTACCAATGGCGTTTTTCACAGAACTAGTAGAAAACATTTCACAATTTGTATCAAAACACAAAAGACTCCTAATACCCAAAGCAATCTTGAGAAAGAAAAACGGAGCTGGAGGAATCAGGCTCTTGGACTTCAGACTATACTACAAAGCTACAGTAATCAAGACAGTATGGTACTGGCACAAAAACAGAAATATAGATCAATGGAATAGGATAGAAAGCCCAGAGATAAACCCATGCACATATGGTCACCTTATTTTTGATAAAGGAGGCAAGATTATACAATGGAGAAAAGAAAGCATCTTCAATAAGTGGTGCTGGGAAAACTGGACAGCTACATGTTAAAAAGTGACATTAGAACTCTCCCTAACACCATACACAAAAATAAACTCAAAATGGATTAAAGACCTAAGTGTAAGGCCAGACACTATAAAACTCTTATAGGAAAACATAGGGAGAACACTCTCTGACATACATCACAAAAATATCCTTTTTGACCCAGCTCCTAGAGAAATGGAAATAAAAACACAAATAAACAAATAGGATCTAATGAAACTTAAAAGCTTTTGCACAGCAAAGGAAACCATAAACAAGACCAAAAGACAACCCTCAGAATGGGAGAAAATATTTGCAAATGAAGCACCTGACAAAGGATTAGTCTCCAAAATATACAAAAAGCTCATGCAGCTCAATATCAAAAAAACAAACAACCCAATCCAAAAATGGGCAGAAGACCTAAATAGACATTTCTCCAAAGAAGATATACAGATTGCCAACAAACACATGAAAAAATGTTCAACATCACTAATCATTAGAGAAATGCAAATCAAAGCTACAATGAGGTATCTCCTCACAACAGTCAGAATGGCCATCATCAAAAAATCTACAAACCATAAATGCTGGAGAAGGTGTGGAGAAAAGGGAAACCCTCTTGCACTGTTGGTGGGAATGTAAATTGATACAGCCACTATGGAGAACAGTATAGAGGTTCCTTAAAAAACTAAAAATAGAACTACCATACGACCCAGCAATCCCACTACTGGGCATATACCCTGAGAAAACCATAATTCAAAAAGAGTCTTGTATCACACTTTTCATTGCAGCTCTATTTACAATAGACAGGACACAGATGCAACCGAAGTGTCCATCGACAGATGAATGGATAAAGAAGATGTGGCAAATATATACAATGGAATATTACTCAGCCATAAAAAGAAACGAAATTGAGTTATTTGTAGTGAGGTGGATGGACCTAGAGTCTGTCATACAGAGTGAAGTAAGTCAGAAAGCGAAAAACAAATACCATATGCTAACACATATATATGGAATCTAAAAAACAAACAAAAAAATGGTTATGAAGAACCTAGGGGCAGGACAGGAATCATGACGCAGACGTAGAGAATCGACTTGAGGACACGGGGAGGGGGAAGTGTAAGCTGGGATGAAGTGAGGAGTGGCATGGACTTATATATACTACTAAATGTAAAATAGATAGTTAGTGGGAAGCAGCCACATAGCACAGGGATATCAGTTCAGTGCTTTATGACCACCTAGAGGGGTGGGATGGGGGGGTGGTATAGGGAGGGTGGGAGGGAGACACAAGAGGGAGGAGCTATGAGGATATATGTATATGTATAGCTGATTCACTTTGTTATAAAGCAGAAACTAACACACCATTGCAAAGCAATTATACTCCAATAAAGATGTTAAAAAAAAAAAAAGAAAAGAACCCAAATAAATTTCAGGGTCACATTACCTTGGAAAATATTCAGTATTAAATATAGTTTGTTTGTGGTTTAATTAATACATACAAGTCTTTAGCATTGTCAGCATTAAGTTTAATAATTTTATTTTACCTAGGTTTACTAAAAGTCAAGTAAGCTCATGTTATTGCTGTTACAAAACTTGTCAAGAAAAATGACTTGGTATGATGAAATTTTCATAAGTAAATTTAATGTAAATGGGATAAGAGATCTTAGGTGAACTCTTTAAGAACAATTATGTTTTATGAAGTCTACTTAAAAATAATTTCCCAAATCTCTTTGGTAACATTTTACACTCTTAGAATTTTGTTATATTAAGCTAAATAATGAGTTAAGTTAAATTCATTGACTATCTAGATTATTCCCAAAAAAGATACTGAAACATTAATTAATGAACAAGAACTTCTACTTACAGAGATACTAAAAATATCTGGAACAATTAGTAAACATGTTTGGTGCCACACTAAGAAATTTTCTAAGAAAGCATGTTTCTATAAACTACAAAAAGTTTGTCAATCTACAGAATGCTAATTTAAAGTATATAATTGTTTAGTTTTTAATTTTCACCAGAATAAGATTCCTAAGGGTGGTGTCAACTACATATTGGCACTTGCCATCTACCGCTACAGGTATTAAATTATGATCCACTGTAGCTGCTGACCTTCAACACCCACTGAAAGGAGTTCAGTGTGGAAATCAGGAATGAAGCATTCTGTGTTCTAGGGAAAACTGGCATAACAGATCTTCAGATAGATAGATATTTTCAGGAGAAGATTTTATGAGCCCAATTCTTGCATCTCCTAGTATCCAGAAAAGCACTAAAATCCTTCATTATGACATCTGTTCCTCGTTACTACCAGCGACCTTATGCAAAAATATGTGCTTGGTTGCATGTACGCCCCCCTTCACCAAAATCACATATATACGGACCTTCCCAACCTACCTTTTTGGAGCAGTTTCTCAGAGCTGTCTGAAATGCTGTCACCTGGGCTATAGTCCTCATTTTGCCTGAAATAAAACTTAACACATCTCTCATTCTGTGCAATATTTTTCAGTAGACAGTTTATGGTGACCATGAAGGGACCCAGAGTGGACTTCTCTCCTTCTGTGAACTCTACAAGGAACAGGAGCCTTGGTACCAGCAGAGGTCCCATCTGCCTCCTCGGAGAGTCCAGACGAAGTTGGGTGAGTCTCTCCTGGTTCTCGGATCTCCCATATTGGTTGATGATCCTGAGTTTTATTTGGCAGTGGTAACAGGTACCTGGCCCCCCAGTTGCACTATACTGGTGTGGGGCTGATTGAAAGATACTGGGGTTTGCTCAGTTAAAGGAGACTGAATGGTCTGAGCTGAGTGGTTAGGTAAGAGGCTTATCTGATGCTTTTCCTCAGTTCGGCTGCCTTAATAGAATTTGTTGGGATAAAAGTGAAGATATTGCATTAGAGCCTTGCTCAGAAGAAAATGGACAAGACTCCTCCTGGTTGGTTTCGACTTTCTCAGGCAACTGATAAATTTACAGGAGTGGTGGAGACAGAGTCCTCATATCATACAGTTGTCCCATAGGGAAACCCACTCATTAATTAAACACTTGCTCATCCAGGGGCATGCATAAGGATTGGCCATTCAGTGATCTGAGCAACTATGGTGGTCTTAGACCACCAAAGGGAGAAACTGAGACAAATAAGAGGGGCTGAAACAACTCTAGGGTGAAACCCAGAGGAGTTAAGCTCACAAGCAGCACACTAGCCCACCACACAATTTCATTAGTAAATTTTATCCCTGACAAATTCAAGTTAAAATGAGAAATAGGATCTCTCAAACAGAGAAATGAGGGGTGTCAGAAAAACAACCTCCAAATAACACGCCAGCCAGATTCATTTACAATATGTACAGAGCTCATACTTGCAAGGACCTACTTAATTGGTAAATTATACTAAAGGAGAGCTCAACCTAAAATGGCCAAATTGGGGTTCTTTTGACATTCCAAAATTGATATTTTGTGTGCACAGCTAGAAAAAGCCTGCTGTAAGATCAAACAGACTGAATGGAATGCTTACTTTGATTGGTATTCAGAAGCTTCTAAAAGAGGAAATGATAGAGTAACTTTGCAGGAAATGAACAAAAAATTGTTTGGAACTATATCAGAACTAAAAAAGGTCACTAGCACTGACTCTGTCTCTCCCTCTGCTCCTCCCACATATTCTCTTCTATCTGAATTGCCTGGCCCTGATGCTATCTCTTTTTCTCTTCCAACTCTTCTGCCTCCTGTTACTCCCTCTTCCCCAGTAAAGGAGGATTAAAAAAATCAGAAGTGATTATAGCTCCCTTTAAGGAGAAACCTATTACTGGAAGAGGTGAACCATCCTCGGTGCTTACGTATACACCCTGGACCCTAGTGAGACTTAGAGCCTTGGCTAAGGATTTTCCTGATCCAAGTCAGAATCCATTGGGATTTGCTAAGGAATTTGAGTTAGCCATCTGAGCTATGAGCTGGGGTTTTCAGATCTATATCAATTAATACAGTTATTAGTTTCTGAAAGCAAAGCAAGGGAATGGATAGAGAAATTAGAAGGGAAACACCCCTTAATGGATTTTGAATCATGTATTCCACAGGCTAGCACTGAATGCAAGGAATTATCTCAGAAATTACTTGAATTTACCCCAGAGCCTTTTCCAAAAACTGTAGACTTGACAAAGATTCAGCAGTGCAAGCAAAGACCAGATGAATCTATTCTGGACTATTATGAAAGGTTTGAAAAAACTTTTAAACAGCATTCTGGTTTGACACCTGAATCATTCTCTAACCACCAAAATGATCCTTTGCTTAATTCTGCCTTTTTAGAAGGCTTCGATGAGGATTTGGCTACTTTAGTTAAAAGACACAATCTAGGTTGTACTGCATTACATGCGAATGCCCTTGTTACACTGGCTGACCAAATTTTCAAAACCATTAAAAAAGAAATAAAAGGGAATAACTACAAAAGTTATGAACCTTTAATTGCACCAAGTAAGTACTCAATGCCAGTTGAAGATTAACCGACACTGTTTAATTCCCAACTGGTAGAGAAAACTAGCTTGAAGGAAAAAAAATTTTTCAGAATTCTGACCCTGAGGGAGCAACTCCTACTACAAGAATTTGATTTTCCCTCCCTGTGCCTTGAGAACAGGGCTCTTAGGAACGTTTATTTTACCTATACCATCTCCAATTCCTGAGACTGTGGTGGGGGGGGGGTGGGGAAAGTATGGAAAAACGTCTTTAAATTTAACTTAATCCAACTGTTATTTACAACCAGTGAGTTTTATATTGTGATACCTGATTCATAACTAGGTTTAGAAAATGAAGCTATGAGATCTCTCATTGTGTCGGTCTCTATGTTTATGTGTGCATTATCTTTGTTTTTACCTTTGAATGGTATTATCAAAATTAATTTGCAAGTGAGTTCTACTTAATTGGCTTAAAGAAAATTAAGCACTTATATAAATTCTCAAAAATATGGAAGGTACCTGTCCAGAATTAATTTCAGATTCACGTGATCTGGGAAATATTCAGTATTAAATTAATATCTGGTATTAATGTTCAAGCTTGTTGATCTAATTAATATAGACATGTCTTTAGAGTCATCAACATTAAGTATAATACTATTATTGCACCTAGGTTTAATATAAGTTAAATAAAATCTTGTTATATCTGTTGCAAATTTGTCAACTAGAAAAATAACTTGGTACAATAAATTTTTTATAAGTAAATTAAATGTAAATGAGATAAGAGCTTTGGGTGAAGTCTTTAGGAATAATTGTTTTAGGAATATCTACTTAAAAATAATCTCTCTGATATTTGGTAATGTGAAATTTTAGAGTTGTGTTAAATTTAAATTAAATGATGGAAGTTTATTGAATGGCTAGGTCATTTCCAAATAAGATATTGAAACATTAATTACTGAACATAGCCTTCCATTTACAGAGAAATTAAAGGTTTAGACCTGTTAATAAATATGTTTGGTGCCATACTGAGATATTTTCTATAAGAAAGCACATGTTTTTAGAAATTATCAAGGGTATTTATGTCCACCAATCTGCAGAATGCTAATGTAAAGGACAATTCATAATTGCTTACTTCTTAGTTTTCACTGGAAATTAATATTTTTAAGAGTTGAAGACTCTAATTTAAAAATATAATTAAAGCTAAAAGAAATAATAAAAGAAACATTTCAGTATACAGTAGGAAAGTAGGATGTGTGTTTTCAGTAAAGAGGGTATAAGGAATGGGATTGAATTTTATTAAAGGAAAAGAAAGTAAGACCTGGGTGTTTCTGAATGGAAAAAAATTATACAGAAAGTGATGGAAGGTTTGTGGGAAGTGGACCCTGAGAAAAGAATTTTCTGTGCGGTCAGGACTGGCTAAGTTTAAGATGAATTTAATTGAGTAAATGAATTTTAAAAGTAAGCTTGTGCAAAACTTGAATTTGGATTTTCTCTCTGTTAAGAGGACAAGGTTTCTTAAAATGTTGAACTGCCTTTGCTAACAAATTTTAAGTTTCTTTACCTTTTAAGTGATCTGTTCTGTACTTGCTTTTGAAATTTTTTATTGTCACTTCAGCTAAATAAATAATTAATGTTTCACAGTGACATATGACCCTATCTGACCAAGGGTTTTAAAACTTTATTGACATTTTTTTTGGACAAAACTTTCTAAATCAAATTCTACTGAAGTCCTCTTGACCTCTAGCTAACTTCGGGATGCTTCAAAGGGCCCCTGAAACATCCCAAAGAGAGATATTACACTAGTTAAGTTCATTTGGTATGTTAAATTACATAGGAAGTATTGTCAAATGAGTAATAAATCTTAGGCTATATTGTATTGTAACTGTTACTAATACAGATATTCTCGAAATTTTATGGCATTCCTAAAATTTTGTTATGTCCTGGTAAAATGTTATCAGTCATAATTCTAGTTATTAGCTGAAAGTGTTGTGTTTCACAACAGTAACCAAGTTCCTTTGTCAATTGCATTGTAATCACATTCTAAACGTGCATTTTTAAGTCTTTTGTCATTATATACAGTTATGGTTTTACTCTGACACCTTTGCAAAAATGCTTCCTCTTCATGCAGATTTATAGAAAGCACTTTTGGAAAAAATATGAGTTTTTGACTTCCCGACCATAATGCTGAACTGAGTAGGAAACTGAAAAAATCTAATCTAATGAGGAAACTGATGGCTTCATAAAATTGTTAACAAAAAGGATTAGTTACATAGGCCTGAATGAACTGGTGAATATGGTTATAATTTTTATGGTTTCTATCTGAAAAATTACTGGTTTAAACTGTGTTCTCCAGGTATAAAGAAGTGCTTCCGCTCAAACTGATTATGACTTACAAAGGTGTAATTTACTAAATTACTGTAAGGAGAATTGAAATATTTATCTTTTCTCTGTTTGCTTCCTCCAGAAATTGGAAACTCTTAGGTTCCCAGTGACTTTATCAAATAAATTAGGGAGGCCACCTCCTAACAGGTGCAGGAGTCTCAAGGTATTTTGGAGACCTTCAAAAGGGAGGAATTCACCTTACTGTGTTAGGCAAAACCTGTGGCAAGCCCTTGGCATGACCTTCCCAGCCCTGAGAAGTCTTTTAAAAGTTCAGTCTGAGACTCCTTATAAAAGTTTCAGCAAAGCCAAAAAAAGCCTAGGGGCTTCCCTGGTGGCGCAGTGGTTGGGAATCAGCCTGCCAATGCAGGGGACATCAGTTCGAGCCCTGGTCTGGGAAGATCCCACATGCCGCAGAGCAACTAGGCCCGTGAGCCACAACTACTGAGCCTGCGCATCTGGAGCCTGTGCCCCGCAACAAGAGAGGCCACGACAGTGAAAGGCCCGCACACCGCGATGAAGAGTGGCCCCCGCTTGCCGCAACTAGAGAAAGCCCTCGCGCAGAAATGAAGACCCAACACAGCCAAAAATAAATGAATAAATAAATAAATTTATTTTAAAAAAAAGCCTATATGATCAATTACAGTTATATAAATCATCAGGCCAAGTTTATTGAGACCAGACTTATTTTGCAAACAAATTAGTCTTAATTTGGCTATATTTGGTAGAAGTGAGAATAATTTTAGAGAGAAAAAAGATTATGTTTCAGTGAATATTAAATTCCAGTTTTGTTAATGGCGGTCTATATTTACTAAGACTCACTTCCCAGATAGTTCCTTCCTGCTATGTTATATTCATGTAAAGTTTAGTTGAATTATTAAAAGGACACTCTAAGTTTGTTTCTGAAGCTTATCTCACTAATCTGTCTTTGGATGAAGAGCAGATACCACACTACCTGCAACCAGGGGGTTAGACATACTGGAAAAAAACATAATTTAAAGGACTATCTCCAACCTATGGAAGGACCCTTATCAGGTACCCTTAACTAGCTAATGCACGGTGAAACTGAAGGGAATTGACTCTTGGATTAATTTCCACTCACAAAGGGCCCCTGCACTGGACTGGTCTATAAAGAAGACTGCTAACCTCAATTTCACCTTAAAACAATGCTCAAACACAAGAGAAACTATACTCATACCAAGATGAGAAGACGATGACATCAGAAGTAGACAGCTGGCCCAAGACCCTGGATTTGTATGATATTTTCTTGACTTCTTGGACCTTTGTGTATGAATCAAATGATTTTCTCTCATAGGCACAGTCTTATGCTAGTTTTAAAAATCAATCCAATTGTTGGGCTTGTGGCCAATTGCCTGTGTCTAGTACTTCTGGGTTACCTTGGTGTATTTCTGCATTCCAAGGCTCTAACTGGTTGGATCTTAGGAAATTTATTCTAGAAGAAAGAAGTTATAGTCTTGTTCAAGCCACTATTAATATTACTAGTTAGGATCTCCTCACCTGGCCATAAATATGAATTTTCTTCTAAGGTTACTCAAGGTCAGTCAGAGCAATGAGCTAAGTCGCAATCAAAAAATCCCACTCCTTTGGCATATACCCAGAGAAAAACATAATTCCAAAAGATACATGCACCCCAATGTTTATCGCAACACTATTTACAATAGCCAGGACATGGAAGCAACCTAAATGTCCATCAACAGAGGAATGGCTAAAGAAGATGTGGTACATATATACAATGGAATATTACTCAGCCATAAGAAGGAACAAAATTGTTCCATTTGCAGAGACATGGATGAAACTAGAGACTGTCGTACAGAGTGAAGTAAGCCAGAAAGAGAAAAATAAATATCATATATGAATGCATATATGTGGAATCTAGAAATATGATACAGATTAACCTATTTGCAAAGCAGAAATAGAGACACAGACATAGAGAACAAATGTATGAACACCAAGGGGGGAAAAGGGGGGTAGGATGAATTGGGAGATTGGGACTGACATATATACATTACTATGTATAAAATAGACAACAATGAGAACCTACTGTATAGCACAGGGAACTCTGCTCAGTGCTCTGTGGTGACCTTAATGGGAAGGAAATGCAAAAAGGAGGGGCTATATGTATATGTATAGCTGATTCACTTTGCTGTACAGCAGAAACTAATACAACATTGTAAAGCAACTATACTCTAATTTTTAAAAAAAAGAATTTTGAAACCAGCGATTAAGTGGAAATTGAAAAAAAAACCCTGTAACCTCTCGTTTATTAGAAGGAAACCTTCCACAATTATGGGATGGGTTTATGTGGTTAACACCAGGCTATAGTAATTTAAGTTTAAAGGCTCCTGTATGTTGGGAACAATTAAATCATACTAAGGATAATCAGCCTAGTAATATTAGGAGATTGGGCTGGGAACCTTATGGACAGTGCCAATATATATTGAATAATTTCCCTGTAAGATAAGGATTGGTACAGAACAGACTAAGTCAGAAGACCTGGGGATATACTGGGCTGAACCTAATGGAAGTTCTTGGCTTGATTCTTACTTATGACTGTACTAATACTGATAGCTATGCTATTTGTATTTTGCCTGCAAGATTGTTGTTTCTTGCATTACCAAATATGTGACTGAGCCTCTGACAAAAATATATAGTTCTATATAAGATCAATAATTGTAATAGTGTAACTCTAGATATGGGAAGATGCAACAAGAGGGAATTTTTCCCGGACCATAATAAACTAGTAAGACAGGTGGTCCAGAGACTTTCGGCTACCGTTAAGGCCAAGTCCAGTAACAGCACATTGAGTGACCTATCAACAAAATCTTTGCCAGACCTGGGAATGGGCATTCCTTACAACATGGGACGAAATGGTCATGAAATGCCTCCCAAATCATGGTCACATTTATGACCATGTGAGGGAGGGAGGGCCTTGTCAACTACAAATTGGCACTTGCCATCTACCTCTACAAGGATTAAATTATGAGCCACTACAGCTGTTGACCTTCAACACCCCCTGAAAGGAGTTCAGTATGGAGATCAGGATTGAGGCACTCTGTGCTCTGGGAAAAACTGGCAGAACAGGTCTTTAGATAGTTACATATTTTCAGAAAAAGATTTTATGAGCCCAATTCTTGCATCTCCTAGTATCTAGAAAAGCACTAAAGTCCTTCATGATGACATCTGCTCCTCATGACTAGCAGCAACCTTCTGCAAAAAAAAATATATGCTTGAGATTACATGTACTCCCCCTTCACCAAAATCACATATATTTTGATCTTCTCACTGTATTTCTTTGGAGCAGTTTCTCAGAGCTATCTGAAATGCTCTCTCCAAGGCTATAGTCCCCATTTTGCCCCCAAATAAAACTTAATTCAAAACTCTCACGCTGTGCATTTTATTCAGTTGCCAGTGAGATTGGCAGCTCAGGTTTCGGATTTTCAGAAGCTCTGAGAGACAAGAACGTGGGATCAGGTCATGCTTCTGTAATTGGAGGCTGGGAGCCCTGAAGTTGGCAGAGGAAGGAAGAGAACGAGAGGGTAGTGTTCCACACTCTATGGCCACCTGACCAGGAGGTTTTCATGCTTCTCTGGTAGGGAAACTGTGCGAGAGCCCTCTTGCAATGAGGATTCTTGAGCTGGGGCTATGCAATCCCTACAAAGTCCAGGGTAGAAGGTGTCATAGAGACCCTGGGGGCCCAACTGGTGAATTTGGAAGTACAGGTACTACATTGTTGGGAGACTCTTCTCACACCCTGACACTGCTGAGCTAGAGCTGCCCACCCTTGGGTTCCTCTGCGAGGTGGATAATGATGATGGTGATGCACATCTGAGCCCTTGAAAAGCTCGTGCCCTGGTCTCCATTCCCAGATGAAGTAGTGGCATTCAGGCACAGAAGAGCTGCTGGAATAGTGTCACCTCCTGCACTCTCCTTCCCCTGCCTGCTGACCTATCTTGCAGGCACCAAGCTCCTGCAGCAGTGGCAGCAAATACCCTGGGGCTGGGCTGGGGGAACTGCGACCCCACACAGTACTTGCATACAGCCAGAGTCTGAACCAAGTGCAAAAAGCGGGTGCAATTCCCTGCGGAGCTGGTGCTGAGTTGGCCTTGGGGAAGGCCTTCAGATGGGCTGAGGAGCCACAGTATCACCTGTGGAGTTCCCTGCCCCTTCGGCTTCCCCTGTGCACCAATTACCCAGGGCAGCTCCTGACCCTGGCAGCCACGGTGCTCCTCTTCACACTAGCTCCAGGGCTCCTACCACTCTTCCAGTTTTGGGGCCAAGCACCTGAGGTGACAGCAGCAGCTCGAGTGCCTGAGTGCAGGCACTCTGATGACCTGAAGCCCAGAGCTGAAGGGCTCTGACTGGTGATTGATGCCCCAGTCTGAGGGCCATGATTTGAGTTCTACCTGCACTGAGGGGCACTCCTTCTTGGATTTGCTGGTCAAGCTGCAACCTTAGCCTTTGGAGCCACAGCTTGCATAGGCACCATCTGGATCTCCTGGCCTGGGTCCCGTGATGTCTAGGAGTGCTTCAACTTCTTGCTCTGCCTGCTTGCGGATCCAATGTGCCCCTTCTTTGATCCTTTCTTCTGGTGTGAAAGGGTCCAGATTTCCCATCCTGGTAGAATTTGTTCTATAAAATTATTTTGTAGAAGGCTGTCTGTCCCCTGTCAAAATAGGATGTTTGATGACTTGAAATGCCAGAGTAATTCACAGGTGCTGACTGTGAGCTCAAGAGCAGGCCACAGTCCCCAACCCCTTTTGGGTACACAGAGCACATGCCCATTAGCAGTCAGAGAAGCTGGACCCTTACTGGCTGGACTCCAACTACTGGTGGGGATGGAAAGGTGGCTTTCTGTCCCTTTGGGAGCCACAGTACGTAGTGGTGACTTGATGGTCAAAGAACTGTGACCAACTAGCTAGTAAATGTTGCTCATAACTAGATGGGCACCCTGCATGCTGCAGGACTGTAAGCACCAGGTCTGGAAAACCTTCACTCACTTTTGGTGGGTGGGAACACAAAAAAGAGGTGGCCATGAATGAGCAGAGGTGGTGGGAATCCTGGTGAGGACCTGATTCCTTCAGACCTTGGTCAAACTTTGGTCATTTTTGTTTGGTTTATTTATTTATTTTTATATTTTCTGGCACATGTCTTGTGCAATCAGCTTGTTTTTGAATGCTGATCTTTAAGGAGGGACGGTTTCACTGTTGCTCTATAGAACAGACCATAGCATTCTGTAACCCATGGGCCAAATTCTGACAACAGCTTGTGCTGGTGGAACATGCAAGCTAAGAATAGGTTTCTAAAATTTTTAAATGTTAAAAAAATAATATTATTTTGTGACTCATGAGAATTATATGCCATTCAAATACCAGTGTCTATAAATAAAGTCTTATTGGAACACAGTTATGCTCTTTTATTTACATTTTGTCTGTGGCTGCTTTTTAAATATAATGACAGAGTTGAGTAGATACAACAGAAGTTGTATGGCAATGTCTAAAATATTTGCTATCTGACCCTTTGTAAAATCTGCCAGCTCCTGTTCTAGAAAAGTGGTATTTTTTAACACTAAATGCTGAGAGTTTTACTTGAAATACAAGTTATATTTTAGTGATTTTTGCCTGTTGAAATAAAGCTCTTTTGAGTAAATGTAAAACTGGTTACTTTACTCTCAGTAACATCAGAATAGACCCTAAGACACCAAATATGCAAATATTACTGCACTGGAGAGTGGAATCCACTTGCTGCCTTCTTTCATCTAAGAAATAATTACAATTCAGTGTAACCGAAAGCTAGCACCTATCTGAATTAACTTTAACTACAAAAACAGCCAGATATTGCTGACCTTAAAATGGGACATCATAAACCGTAAAAGTATTTAGTTTCAAGTATGGTTTGGAGACATCTCTTTTGACTGTGGGAGCTTTTGCAAAGTTAATTGAATATAGAAATGTTTTAAAATAATAATTTATTGATAGAAAACTATCAGAAACTAATGAGCTCTAATTTACACTTGGGGTAAAGAAAACTATAAAACTGGTCATGTTGATGAAATAATAAATACATAATTTACATATGCTTATAAAAATAACCAATTACTAGAATTACATCATATTCTGTTACTAAATGCAAAGCATTTCTATGCAACTACCAGGTATTCTTGCATCTGGTATACCATATATGGTATACCATATATACATTCTTAAAAGTCCATTATTGCATAATAACAACACACAGAAAATACATTTTGTATTTTTTATGTATTTATAAATATATAGTTTAAATTTTATGAGTAGTGTATGTAGCCTATAGCACATTTGGGGATATGCAAGTTTACATGGCAATAATGTGTTATTTTGGAGTATTTTGACTTATCTGAGGAAATTAAATTAGAATGCAATTAGGAGCCCAATACAGTGATCAAAATAGAGATCCTTTTCTCTAGCATGCTTTAAGATGGTACCACCTAGAGGCAGGGCCAAGCTGGTGCAGTAGAAAGACCCTGAGCTCACCTCCTTCCACAGGCACACCAGAACTACAAATATGGACAGAGAAACTATTGATGAGAAAAACAGGAAGACCAAAAGAAAAGATCTCTACAACTTCTACAACTACAGATACAGAGGAGAAACCACAACGAGATGGGGTAGGAGGGGCAGAGTTGCTGTATGGTCAAGACCCATACCTGCAAGTGGATGACCCACAATTGTGAGGATAATAACAATTGCAGAGAAGTAAGGTATCTGAGTCCCACATTGGGTTACCCAGCCCTGGGGTCCTGCGCCAGGAAGACAAGCCCCCAGAATGTTTGGCTTTGGAGACCATTGGAGCTTATTTTTGGGAGAGCCAGAGGGCTGTGACAAATAGATTCTCCATTCTTAAAGGGTACACTAAAAATCTCACACACTCTGGGACCCAGGGCAGAAGCAGTAATTTGAAAGGAGCCAAGGTCAGACACACTTGCTGATCTTGGAGAGACTCCCAGAGAGAAAGGAGGCAACTGGAGCTCCCCTGGGGACATGGACACTGGAGGCAGCCATTCGGGGGAGTTGTTCTACCAGATGGACACTGTGGTTAGCAAGCACCATTTTGGAAATTTTCCTCAACCTTATTAGCTTCAGGACCTGGCCTTAACCTGGCCCTACCTATTGCCATTCAGCATCAGTAATGGGACGTCTCAGGCCAAGCAACTAGCCAGGCAGGGACACAGCCCCACCTTCCTTAAGACCTCCTGAGCCCACTGCTGCCCTGAAACATGGCCCTGCCCACCAGAGGGCCTGGGACTTGGCCCCAAATACCAGTGCACAAGCAATAGATCCTGGACACCTTGGGCCCTGTAACCAGAGAACCTGGGACCCAGCTCTGCCTATCAGTGAGCCAGCACTAGCCTCAGGACCCTCTGGGCCTCAGCCCTGCCCACCAGTGAGCCAACATCAGCTCCAGGATCACCATACCCTTCAGTCAGAGACTCCATCCACCAGTGGGTGGACACTAGACCCAGGACCCATCCTCACATACCAGTGGACAGGCACCAGCTCTGGGATCCCTGGGCCGCAGTGCCACTCACCAGGAGGCTGATACCACCTCAAAACCCTCAGCCACCAGCAGTGAGATCCAGCTTCACTCACCAGTGAAGCAACACCAGCTTTGGAATTCCCCAGACCCCACAGCCAGCCATGTCAGGAACTGGTCCTGCACACCAGCAAGCCAACACTGGATCTGGGACCCCTGGCCCCATAACTACCCACTCTAGAATCTGGCTCCACCCACCAGTAGGTCAGCACTAGCCTCAAGCTCCCTGGGGCCCCAAAAACCAGTGGCAGGCTGCCTCCACACAAGGCAGGGCTGGGTAATCAGCCAGACTGGAGGCCAGCCACACCTTCCAGGCCACCCACATAGTCAGCCTATCACAACAGAAGGACCCAAGCAGGCCAAATAGAGGGCACCCCTAGAGCATATAGCTCTGGTGACCAGAGGGGAATGTGCTGCTGGGGTGCACTTCTTCAAAGTCAGAAAACATAACCAGATACAGAGAAATAAAAACAGAAAATTAAGTTAAATGAGGTGACAAAGAAACAGGTTCCAAACAAAGGAAGAAGATAAAACCCCAGAAGAACTAAGTGAAGTAGAGATAGGCAATTTACCTTATAGAGAGTTCAAGGTAATGATCATAAAGATGTTTAAAGAACTCAGAAGAAGATTTGATGAACAGAGTGAGAATTTAGAAGTTTTTTGAAAGTTAGAAAATATAAAGAAGCACCAAACAGAGATGAAGAATACAATAACTGAAATGAAAATTACATTAGAAGGAATCAAAAGTAGATTAAATGATGCAGAGCAATGGCTCAGCAAGCTGGAAGAGTAGTGGAAATCACTGAAGCTGAACAGAAAAAAGAAAACTAAAAACAGAAATGAAGACAATTTTAAGAGACTGGTGGGATAACATCAGGTGTACTAAGATTCACATTATAGAGGTCCCAGAAGGAGAAGAGAGAGAGTAAGGGGCAGAGAACATATTTGAAGACATAATCACTGAAAACTTCCCTAACTTGGGAAAGGAAACAGACATCCAGGTCCAGGAAACACAGAGTTTCAAGAGGGATCAACCCAAAGAGGACCACATCAAGACACATTGTAATTAAAATGGCAGAAATTAAAGATAAAGAGAGAATATTAAAATTAGCAAGGGAAGAGCAACAAGTAACATACAAGGGAATTCCCATAAAGCTATCAGCTGACTTTTCAGCAGAAACTATACAGGCCAGAATGGAGTGTCATGATCTATATTAAGTGATGAAAGGGAAAAACCTTCACCCCAAAACACTCAACCTGGCAACCTCTCATTCAGATTTGATGGAGGGATCACAAGCTTCAAAGATAAGCAAAAGCTAAAAAAGTTCAACACCACCAAATCAGCTTTACAAGAAATGTTAAAGGGACTTCTCTAGCAAAAAAGAAATGACCACAACTAGAAACATAAAAATTACTATAGGAAAAATCTCATTGGTAAAGGCAGATATACAGTAAAAGTAGTAAATCAGTCATGTATTAAGCTAGCAGAAAGGTTAAAAGAGAAAAGTATTAAAAGTATCTATATATGCAATAAGTTGTTAAGGGATACAGAAAACAAAAAGATGTAAAATATGATATCAAAAACAGTAAACTTGGGGGGTTAAAAATGCAAGGTTGTTAAAATGTATTTGAACTTAAGAGATCAGCAACTTAAAATAAACACATATATAGACATAGATTATGTATACAGATTAGAAATAGATTATGTATGTACAGTGTGGAGAATATAGTAAATAACTACATAATATCTTTGTATGGTGTATAGACATATTGTGGTGATCGTTTTGAAATATATAGAAATAGCAAATTATTATGTTGTATAACAGGACCTAACATAGTGTTGTAGGTCAGCTGTATTTCAAAAACAAAAAAATCAAACAAACTTATAGAAAAAGAAATCAGATTTGTGGTTACCAGAGACAGAGCATGGGGGTGGGGGGGTGGGGAGATTGAATTAAGGTTGTCAAAAGATACAAACTTCCAGTTTTAAGATAAATATGTACTAAGGATGTAATGTACAACATGATAAATATAATTAACAGTTCTATGTGTTATATATGAACGTTGTCATGAAAGTAAATCCTAAGAGTTCTAATCACAAGAAAAATATTTCTATTCCTTTAATCTTGTATTTACATGAGATGCTGAATGTTCACTCAACTTATTGTGATAATCATTTCATAATATATGTAAGTCAAATCATTATGCTGTACACTTTAAATGTATACAGTGCTGTATGTCAGTTGTCATCTCAATAAACTGGAAGAAAATAAAGAAATAAGTAAATAAGTAAGTAAATTAATTAGTTAATTAAATGATACCACATTACTTCTCAAATAAAATGGATGATAAATTGAATTTTAAAAGATATGTATGACATTTCTAATAAAAACACTTACTGATTTTCAAAAATGTATTGTGGAATGCAGTTAATTTTATTTTTTTATGGTAACAAAAATTTTATTTGATTTTTATTACTTCATAAATTTAACTTACATATCACAATAAAGTACTTTGGAAGCAGAGTGGAAGATCATGCAACAAAGAAATTTAGGGGTATTAAATAGAGATTTTGTGGAAAATGTAATGTTTAACCTGGATACACCTATAGGTAAGATTATAAGGTGGCAGAAGAGGGAGTGTCAGACAAGAAGTTTGGAAGCCAGTAGGATTAGGGGTATTTAAGAATGTCATAACAAGGTGGCTTGAAAATATCATAAAATAAAATAATCAACCATTTTCACTGGTTGGGTTCTCTGGAAGTAGTTGCTGAGGATGTGGTTTGGTGTGTAGAATATTTATTAAGAATCAACACCTAATGATTATCTACTGCTAATTATGATTTTGTTTCCTCCTTTATAATTCTTATACATGATAGTTTCATTTCTTGTCTTAACACAAGGGTGCCCTAACACAATGTTGAACAGCGCAGTGACAGTTGGCATTATTTTCATGTTCCCAATTTTAAAAGAAAAGTTTTAAACACTTCACCTTCCTGTATAATGTTTATTTTGTTTTGTTTTTTGACTTTGTCTTTATCAAGTTAAATAAGTATCTTTCCATTTCTAGTCTGCTGAGGTTTATGTTGTTATTCTGGTTACTATGAAAGGATGTTAAACTGTTTCATGTGCCATTTTCTGTAAATATTGAGATAATAAAAAATATTTTGTCTTTTAATCTATTAACAGTAGCTTACATTAAATGTTCTAAATGTTTTATCCTTTTTATACCTGAAACAATTAATTTTAAAAGTACTTATTGCATAATACTGTGAACAGGTATCTCGGTGGTTAGGAATGGAAATCTAGCTTACTCTTCCCAAATCTTCCAGAATAGTTTTTCAAGGGTTCAGAATATATGTAATTCTAGAAAGAGTTTTATTTTTGATTCACTAAAAATAAATAATGTATATTGAGCAGATAGCACAAACTCTCTAAAATAAAAAGAAAATCTGCTTAAAATTTTTTTCTGTATTTTGGAGAATCTCTTATAAATAAAAATATTTCCCTATCTCTAATTAGGTATCATTTATTACACAGGTTACCAAAAACCAAAACAAAATAACAAAGTACAGATAATACCAATTTTAAAAAACAAAATTGAACAGTGGATCTCAAAAGTTTTGGTTTCAGGGACTCTTGCAACTGTTAAAAATTATTGAGGATATCAAAATATTTTGATTATCTGAATTATATATATTTATATTTACTGCACTAGATGTTAAGACAGAATTTTTAGATGGTTTCTATTTTTTGTTGTTGAAGTATAGTTGATTTACAATATGTTAGTTTCTGTTGTACAGCAAAGTGATTCATATATATATGTGTGTGTGTGTGTGTGTGTGTGTGTATATGTATATATATATATATATATATATATATATATATACACACACATATACATATTCAGATTCTTTTCCATTTAAGGGGAGGGAAAAATTAGGACTATGGGTTTGACAGATGTTTATATATATATATATATATATATATATGTGTGTGTGTGTATATATATATATATGTATATACACACACATACATATAATAGGTAAATGACAAGGATCTACTGTATGACACAGGGCACTATATTCAATATCTTGTAATAACGTGAAATGTAAAACATATCTTAATATATTTAATTAATTTAAATATAATTTTAATAACCCAGTCTTTCTTAAACTTTCTGGCCTTCCAAAGTTCTATAATGACAATGTTTTGAACATCAAATTTATTTTATAAAGTATCAACATTTTTTAATTTGGTGTTTATGATTCCAGATTCTTAAAAAATTATTATTGGAGTATAATTGATTTACAATGTTGCATTAGTATCAACTTTTCTTTTAAACTAGAAGCTAACATTTTGTAGTTATACAATTTGTAAACCCTTATGTATGTTTGATTTTTAATATCAGAAATTTTATTTTACAGTGTATTTTGATTGCATTAGAATGTAGAATTCTATGGAGAAGAGAACATTGTATTATTTATAAGTTAATCTTCATAAAAATCCAAGTTCTGAAATATTGGAAGCCCTCGGTAAATATTTGTTAGTAATTGAAAATTTGATAAATGAATGAATAAGGTAACTTAGATTATCTTTCTCCCAATGACACATTTATGTCATTGATTTCAGAGTCACATTTTTCCTTTAGGATCAGATGGATGCTATAGCCGCTCTTTTGTTTGCATGTTTGTGTGTGCATGTGTGTGTTGTGTGCATACACACATGTATTGCAGGCAACATCATGTGCTTTAGACACCCCTACAATACCATGTTTTAACCCATCAGACATCAATGGACTTCAGGGTTAGAATGAATGTTTTGGCCAACAAAGAAAAAGCAATTTATCTGAAGAGGGGCCAGAACTTGTCATGTAGTCCCTACCCTTTCCCTTAACTAGCCCTCCTGTAAATTTAACTCTACAAAATAAGCATTCTCTCTATGCTGATCTTTCTCCCAGCACTTTCCTTTTTAGGATTATCTGTCTAGAGCAAAGAGATCATTGGAAGGTAGACTTACAAATAAATACCTGAGAGGCAGTGTTCTATGTTTCCAGGAATTGGTACATATAGCCCCTGCTGTTCTAAAATAATCTGAAAATGGGACTCCCCATGTCTGCAATGATCTTCCACCTTCTCAGGCCTGATATATCTATCTGTGCTACTCTCCTCAGTGGGGAAGCAAACAAACAACAACAACAAAATAACAACTTTGGTTACAAAATTCTAATGTAGGTAGTGAACCACTGCCTGACTGAACTCTTGGGATTTTCCTGCCTGTGTACACACAATTCTCCAGGACTAGCACCAATGTGAAAAATTACATGTATTTATAATTCTCTTTCAAGTTAAGAGAAGGAATATTAAATAAAAAGTTAAAGGAATAGAATAATTGAAGCACCAGATTTTACAGTGTTTCCAGATATAGGGCTTCTCACCCATGTGAGTTAATTACTGAGAATAAAAATTAATGGTCTGCCTAATATATACACTACCAAATGTAAAATAGATAGCTAGTGGGAAGAAGCCACATAGCACAGGGAGATCAGCTCCGTGCTTTGTGACCACCTAGAGGGGTGGGATAGGGAGGGTGGGAGGGAGACGCAAGAGGGTGGGGATATGGGGATATATGTATACATATAGCTGATTCACTTTGTTATACAGCAGAAACTAGCATAACAATGTAAAGCAATTATACTTCAATAAAGATGTTTAAAAAATAAAGTTTAAAAAAAAAAACAACAAAAAATTAATGTTCTGCCTAAATGTCTCCCACATTCACTATGTTTATAAGATTTCTATTTAGTGTGACTTTTTGGTGTATATAAATGCAAGGGTTCCAGCTGAATTATTTCCCACATTAATAACATTTATAGGGGTTCACTCCAGATGAGTTCTCTCATGTCGTCTAAGATTAGTGGTTTGACTAAACACCTTCCCACACTGATGAGATCTACTTGGTTTCTCTCCAGTATAAATTAACTTATGTTTATTCAATGATGAATAAAGGCTAAAGGCTCTTCCAAATTGGTTGCAAGCATAGGATTTCTGTTCTGTGTGAGTTAACTCATGTGGAGTTAAAGTTGAGTTCTATGTGAAATCTCCTCATATACACTACATTCATTGGGCTCTTCTCCAATGTGAAGTCTCTGCTATTGACAAGGAAAGGAGAGGCTGTTAAAAGTTTGCTCACATAATATTCATTTATTTATTTCTCTACTTGTGAATTCTAGGTTGCTCCCTCAGTGACAGTCTCAATTTACACCCCCCCACCATGTTAGTTATACTCACATAGATTCTTACTTTGCTGAATTCACATAGATTTTCCATTTTGTAACCTCTTATTGGTATAGTTTTCTTATTAAGTATTAGGTCTTCTTTAATTTATAAACACTATATACATGAGCTACATTTAAGCAATTGTCCTTTTGAAACTCAGGGTACAGTGTGACTTCAGGGCAATATCATTCCAAAGTGTAAACTATTCAAAAATTTCTGCTGGGACAGCACTTATGTTTAAGTTTACTTTCAGTCAGGTGGTTCTGATGAATTCCTTTACCTCCAATATCATGTTTCTAGTATGGACAACTGGAGTTCATCCTCATAAACTTACTTTTGACCTTCAAACAAATAGGTTCTTCCTGAAGTGGTCCTTTGTAAATATGTTTAACGTATTGATTTTTAACACAGAGAAAAGACATAAAATGGAGGAAAATACCAATAATTGGAAACATATTATAGGATATTGACAATTAGAAAATATCTTTAAGTATACAACAAAAGAAAAATAAAATGGGGATGATTTCTAAAGATCTTAACACTCAACCATGTTGATTTAAAAATATTTCTATTTAATACCTCAGAGTGGGTAGAATCTAAGTACTGGGTTCTCCTCTAATTTGTCTCTCATAATTAAGAAAGGAAATCTTGCGCCTTCTGGAGTCTGTGTAAGCAGTGGCCTGGCACACTCTGCCTCACTGTTCCCTGTGCCCATGCCCCTGCAAACCTGTTACTTTAGGGTAGGTGCTGATTATAACAGATGAGTCAGCTGCTTGTTACAGGTAAGAGACATTCCATCTCTTCATTAGGTAATTTCCCCCTTTCTTACTCTCCTGGTTCTTTAATCACCTTGAGTTGTTTGTACCATAACAAGAGCAAGAAAAATCTCATATCTTTATATACACCCTTTGCAACTCCATTTTTGTAGTTGGGAGATAAATATTTGAGGGGAGAGAAGCATCTTAAGGGTATAAGAACAAGTAATAAGGCCTAATTTAGAAGGTGGCCAGATCTACATTAAGAAAGATGTGAACCCTCTCCCTAATGGTGGGGAGGGGGCAGTATGTGTGTGCTTGGACTTTTTATAAAGTGTACAATAAAATAATCCATTCTCTAAAAAAAAAAAATCTCTCTTCAGAGAGATTACGGTAAGGAAAATCAATAAAAGGGAGGGACTGAAAGGGTGTTTTGTGAAAGTTTAGCTCCAATATAACAACAGAACCATCCTTTTCTCTAAAGCCAAGGAATATACAGAAGTCTAGACTAATAAAAATTGATATGTTCAAAGATTTATGACACTGTTGGAGGAATATTTCTACACTGACTTCAACAAGATGTCAGAGAAACTATTCCCTCAAGGAAATCTGCAGTTGGCATTACCCCGGTTCTGGGTGAAGTTCACAGCCACATCTCTTGAAGGTTACTGATTCCTAAAAACATAGCGGACATTCTGGTTCTGGCTGCCCCATCCCCCCCAAATGTCCAGAGGTGATGGCTGAAGATGACAGCCCTGGGAAAAGGCAGATGTGTGTAACAAAAGCTCAAACCCTGTTTCAGGTCAAGCCAAATGTTCCTCTGGGCTGAACTGGCATATGCCTTTCAGATTCATCACAGAGATATGCACATTCTGAGTACACAACAACCTTCATTATAAAGGAATATCACATGATGTGTGGTGTGAGGTAACCTGGATGTTCCACAAAAGAATGTAAGTTCTAAGCTCTTGACTGGCAATTATAAAATTTGTAGTTGGGAATTTGTACCTGCTCCCCACTAATTTAAATTAAAACTACAGCTTATAAGCTGCGACTATGGGCAAGGTATTTCCCAATATAAATCTCACTATTCTCATGTATGAAATAGTTTAATAACCTCTTGACCAAGTTGAGTTATTAACTGAGCTAACAAAACACGTTGGAACATGTTTGTTCGTACATAACAAAATTTAATAAATAAAATCTACATATGTATTATTCACTAAAAAGTCAGAGAACCTTGATGCAATGCCCACTATATTGTGTGAATGAACAGACTGTATATATAACTTGGGGTCAGCAGTTGCTGCCTCTCTAACCTCAACAGATATCATCCATTCATCACCAGATGTGAGGACAGACAGGTTTAACTTCACAAGCCAATGGTCCTCGGGCTGCCGAACTGTAGGATGATCCTCAACTGACCCTTCCAGTAAGTTGAAGTGTCTCTTTGCCTCCTACATTCTCAGGGATCTCACAGCTTTGATTATCATTGTTTCTCCTGTAGCTTCATCTTGTCTCCGTGCTTACAGAGTAATAGGAGACTCTTGATGGGTTCAGGTCTTTCCAGTGCTTCAAAAAATGACCAGAATTTTCTAAATTTTACTCTACTTACTATACTCTCCCTCAATATACCAAAAAAAAAAAAAATCCTATAAATTGCTACCAGTTTTTGAAAAAATGTTGCCTATAAAGGGGAAAATGGGTGGTTTGGAAAAAGAAAGTTAGGGGGTATTTTGTTTATACTTTTTAGAGTTTTCAAAATGTTCAACTGCTTTGTAAGAAAACAGATTAAAATTGGGGGAAAAAAGCAAAATTGACTCAATACCGCCCTTTGGGCCCAGTCTTATAGAAGTGCTTCTTCTCTTTCTCCTGCTCCCTCAATCTTGCACAGCACAGCTCTCCCTACAGCACCTGTAATCCTGGACTGATTGAACTCACCTACTGATACATCATGTCCCCTACCAGACCTTGAACTTCTGCTCTTACTCATCTCTCCACTTGTCTCCATCACATGACAGAGCTCACTGCATCACAGACTTGGTTATGGAGTGAGTCACATCCCCATCATGACCATGGCTAAGGTGATAGAAATATAACCTCTCATGAGCCCTCTTTACAAGCACAGCTTTCATGGAGTCTGGAACACTTTCCTGTAAATGTTGGAAAGGAGACTATTGCTGCATTAGCAGTTGCCCCATCCCACAATCCTCACAGAGATGCAGGACGACAGGACTAGTGCTCAGAGCCTTGAATGGATCCTGGATACACTTAGAAGACTCAGTCCAAGAGGTGACACGTTTTTGTCCACTGGAAACATAGTTATCATTTCAGGAGAAAGAGCAAGTCCCCAGTCACTTCGGGATGCATTTCCAAGAACTTAGCTGCTAGCTGTTTCCCTCTGTATTCTCTCTCAGAGACAGTGTGTACTCTAAGCAGGCAAATCTGAGGAAATGAAGGAAGTTATGAGACTTGAGTCTTATCTACAGTTTTCAGACCTAATTGTCATGAATCTGTAAACCTTTACCTAGGAGTGAACAACCACCCCACCTGCAAACGTGGTCTAAGAGAAAAGGGGAGAAATCTTGCTTTCCAGGGTCAAAACTAAGAAGGCTTTGGATACGCCTTCTCATAAGGGGAATATTAGTGTCCCAAATTTACTTATAAGGAAATAAAAATCATAGAGTTTTTAAGATAATTAACCTATAATATCCAAAGTTATTATTCAGTTTCTTCTGTGACCTCAAATGCTAAGAGAACCTCCAGTGCATTGACCTCACTCCCATAATCATCTATGCGAACCTATCTTCATTTTTATGCCAAGTGTAATCAAACTAAATAACTTCAACATATAATTATGAAGACCAACAATTTTCATATTTCTCTTACCTTTTATCACATCTGCTGATCAAGATTCCATTCCTGGATGACTCAAGATACCTGCTTTTTCTGTAGTTGAAACTAACTAGGATCTTAAATCTGATGAGATTCACAAATCTTCCAACATCTTTCAAACATCCCTGGCCATTGTATCGTATCTAGATAAATAAGTCATTCTATGCCTCACAAATATTTCAGGCCTTCTCCATATCTTTCCATTTTTAAACATTCTCAGCATTTCCCTCGCTTTTCACAAAAGGAATCATTTTCTGCTACATAGATAAATCAGATAATTTAAGGAAATTCTTCAGCTCACTGTCATAATATCTACAAATATTCCTGAACCCATACCCATTGTTTATTCCTAAGGACATAATAAGGTTAAAGAATCTTCTCTTTCTTGACCAAGCCCAGTTTCTCCAATAATACTTTTTCTCTCCTGTGTCCTTGGAAACTTCATATAATTCATTATAATTTAAGTGTTATTTACCTTGGTATTAAAATATGAACATTTTATAACCCTGAAAATATCTTTCTTGAATGATATCATCAAAAAACACTCCTCCTTATGTAGAGCTACACTGAACTCACAGCCTGACAGACTGTAAATTAAACCCATTTATATGAAGATGGACTCTCTTGCTGCAAATTCTCTTCAGTACTTCCCAGAACTGGCCACAATCCACAAAACAGTGAGGCCTCTGGCCAAAGGCATCAAGGTTGATTTTGGAGGCTTTTAGAATATTACCAGAATTAAAGGATTTCCCATACTTTTCTTACAGGTATCTGAGTGGTTAACCAATTGAGAAGGAAAAGCCTGTGTTAAGGAACTTATTCCTTGATTAGATTTATCTTGATTGGCATCCAGGTTAAAAGAGGTCTGTCTTTAGGATTATAAAACTGATGAGGTTATTGTATCTATTAAAATGGAGCCCACAGACAATTCTATGCCTGGCTTGAGAGAGAGAATAAAGCTCTGAAGTCAGGAGAGTGGAGACTGCAACTCAATAAAGACACAAACTCAGTTTTCCAATCCATTTTGTTTCTGGTAATTGCTGGAGAAAAATTTCCCCAGGAGGAACCAAAGTAGTCATCATGTCAAATAATTTTTAATCTAATGATGATCATTTTATTGATTTTTTATTAAAGACTTGGTCACAGGACATCTGAGAGCAGGTTAGGTTATTGTGTACATGGAATTTCTGTGGATATACAATTCACATGTAACAGTCAAGAGAAACCTGCCTTATGAGTCTGCAGTTGACTTTTCTGCAATTTGTCCAGTGGGGGATACAGGAAATAAATAAAGAAAAATCCAGATGAATAAGGATATAGTGAGAAATTAGACGTGTTGCCTGTAGACTATATTCAAGACAAGAGGGAGGGGAAAGTTACTTAGGTAGTAACTTCAAGAAGGAATCTCTGAGAGATTGACATATAACCTGAAACTAAAGCAGTATAAATGTAGCTAGAAGTATGTATGTGGATAACAGTGTGGAAATGAACAAAGATAATAGTGCTCACTGTAGAGATAAAATCAATGCTTGATTGTGTTTGTGTAGTTTTGAAAGGTTACGTCAAAGATTGAACCCTGAATATAGTGGAGCCACTACCTAAGATTGGAGACTAGAGGAGAAGTAGTTTTTATATGAGGAGGAAGTTACTGGCTTCAGTTGTATATACATTTCATTTTAGGTGCCTGTTTCCCATTCAGGTATAGATGATATTTCAGAAACCAAATCTAGACATGAGTTTTTAGACATCATTTTTATCATGGAGGTAACAGTGTAAGATTGAGTAATCACATGAGTCTTTTCTTCTTTTTTTCTTTTTCTTTTTTTAACATCTTTATTGAAGTATAATTGCTTTACAATGTTGTGTTAGTTTCTGCTGTATAACAAAGTGAATCAGCTATATGTATACATATATCCCCATATCCCCCCCTCCTTGTGTCTCCCTACCACCATCCCTATCCCGCACTCCTAGGTGGTCACAAAGCACCAAGCTGATCTTCCTGTGGGATGCAGCTGCTTCCCACTAGCTATCTATTTTATGTTTGGTAGTGTATATATGTCAATGCTACTCTTTCACTTCATCCCAGCTTACCCTTTGCCCTCCCCATGTCCTCAAGTCCATTCTCTACATCTGCGTCTTTATTCCTCACATGAGTTTTTGAAGACAGTGTATAGTAAAAGATAAGAAAGGCTAAGATGGAGCCTTGTGTTCAAGTAGTATTGCTTGAGGAGGACCTTGCACAGGACACTGGGAAGAATTGATTAGTTTAAAGGCAGTGGGGAGTTTGCAATATCACAGAGTCCTAGGAAATATAAAGTTCCTGAATGAGGTCATAGTCCAATTTTGCTTTAGTTCCAAATTAAAAAATGAGAAATATTCATTGGATTTAATTATGAGGAGATAACTGTAATGTTATCAAGATTTATAAATATGCATATCAATATTAACAGGGAGATTACCTTTTGTAAATCAAATTGTGGGAGGGGAGTTCGGAGATTATAACTAACCTTGCACTGCTCTTTCAGTTTACTTTGGAAAGGAGGAAATACATTGGGCAGGAACTAGAGATAAATTTGTCCTGAGATTTTTTATTTCAAGAATGAAGAAACTGAAAAAGTTTAAAAGGAATGGATAGGGACGAATGGGCAGTTTGTTGGTAACTGCCATTCGTTTGTTGAGCTTCAGTTCACAATCAATAGTAAAACGTTCTCCAGAGAGCAGGAGAGAAGGGGATACATCTGAGAAAATGGACTTATCCGGGGGTAGAAATGACTTTCATTTTAAACAGGAAAGGTGTCACCAATGGGTGGAAATGTGGGAATGTTTGTAGATTTCATGGCTGAGAGCTGAAACATTTCTTCAGATTATCTAATTCATCCGCGTAGTAGGATTTGAGGCCACTGTTGAAAGTGAGGGGAAGGTTGAGGATTTTAGGGATTCAAAGAACAAGGGGAACATCTGAAGTATATACAAAGCATGGGAGAATGATTTAATTATCATGTCCTGGTAGGATACCACATATTTTTTAAATCCATTGTGATGTATGTATGACAGATGCAGCCATAAAAGGGGAGAAATTTGTGGTCATCTGTGATCTGGGTCTTGATCATCAGGTGTGCTGAGAGGTCAGAGGGGCCTTGGAATTGTTCGTCTGGGTGAAACTGATCCATAAAACTCAGGAGAGGTGGGGCTGATTTGAGAGGTTGGGTCAGTACACTGGAGGATTCCTGTGGTGGGAGCACCTGGGCATGGGAGTCATTGTGTGAAGAGTCTGGAGGGGAAAGGTTGTGATAAGAGGGAGGATTCCATTTACTCATGTGAGAGCTGACAAATCCAGGTAAAACTTGAGTCTGGGCGCCACCTTCAATATTTAGGAATTTGAGATTCAGAAACAGGCTGAGCTAAGTTTAAATTCCATCTCCATCATTTTCTAGCCACATGATTTTCTCATATAAGCAATGAACCCAACTTATGTCACTTGTTAAAAGGTAACTAATCTGTAAGTAACAGGATTGTAGTAAAGATTAAATGAGCAAATACAGCTAAATCTCAATCATAGGTTCTCAATTAATACTCCAGAAATGTTTTCTCTTTTTAGGATTTCAGGATCAAAGGACTGTGATCCACCCCTGTTCCTGACACATTATCAGTAGATGTCCATGCAGTAGTTGATGATTAACATTGACTTAGGTAGTACTTGACAGTTTACAAATACTTTCCTATACAAAAATCATGAAATGAAGAATGTTTCTGCCAATGATATTTAGTAGGACAGAACTCCATCTACCATTTCACTAAGGTATCTGAAAGAGTCAACTAAATTTCACCCCAAAATTAACTTCACTCTGTATTTGATGAGTTTGTCTGCCCTATGGGAATTGTGCTACCAACAGTGGACTTATGAGGTACATACTCCTGTTTCTTTTCTGTGCAAAGGATTTTTAGGGCCTATTTCTCTGACAAGAGTCACTGACCCTCCAAAAAGACATGAGTCCTTGGCTTGTTTCACCCTCCATTAAATAGATCAGAGTGGCCTGGTCACATGTCCAAGGCCATAGAGGGCAGAGCTAGGGTTGAGGCTCTGATGTCACCTGATGTCCACATGTGGAAGAACCAAGGTGACTGAGGGCAAGTGCATTTAGATGGTGGGGGCAGGGAGGGAGGGTGGGGGACTCTAAAGCACTGGGGTGGGTACTGGAGAACAAATGCTGGTGCATTTGACCAAGAATTATTTAATGCAACGTTTGGCAGTAGTGTCCTTGCTGTGGGGACCAGTCTCCCCAAGTGATCATTGAGAGGGTTTCTTGGGGCTTGGTATAAATCCTAGGAATTTACTATTAATGAAAGAATTTTGAGCAAATAGGTCTAATCAAAGTATAATACCCTGCAATTTTTATTTTTTATGTGTAAAATGGAAATATTACTATCTTGACTATGTGAAGAGTAGCCAACACTGCCTTACTTTTGACCCTGGAGAGAAGAGAGTTCACCGTATCTGTGCATGCCTGTGGTTTGGTGGGAGGAGGGTAACTCCCAGGGGCGTGGTTGGAGATTCATGCCTGGTGTATCTAGCAATGCTTTAAAAGACTGGATTCTCATGGTTGTTTTCTCTTTCCTCAGCTTTATCTGCTCAGTTTTTCAACTGTCCCTGCACAAGAATACAGAGGAGGACAGGTGATGGCTGAGTTTGTGACAATGAAACGATGAGTGAGAGGGACCCACTCACATTCCTGAATTGATCCATCTTTTGCCAAAGGGTCAGATTTCTCCTTTTGGCCTGGATCTTCCAACTACATCCAGGAAATATTAATGCCAGTTATGCTCACCACCCTGTTAGGCATATGGAAGGTCAGGGACTGATGTGGAAACAATCTTCTTCTGTCATTCACACACTTGTTCCAGACTACTTTAAGCTGTGACTTCACAGAACAGATGGTAGAGGTTTTCATTTAAACAAAATACAATTCTTAGGCTCAGTAGAGAAAAATTCTCTAATTTACCTTTTAAATGTTACAATGGCCTTTGACATGTGGTGAATACAGGTGATAGCAGTGAGTGAAAGAAGTTTTGAGACCAGGGTGAATCCTGTGTGAAAGGTGCTGGGGTGGAGGTGGGTTTTGGGCAAGAAAGAGTAATGAGGAATTATTTACTTTCCCTAATTTTAAAAATATTAACTTTTTAAAGACTATTTGAACATTTGCATAGCTACAAAAGAAGATAAATTTCCTTATAAAACTTCTTCATAATAACTCAGTTTTCCTCTGTAATCATAACCTTTGTTCAAACTTGAAAATTGAATGCAATATATGCAGACTATTATTTTCTTAATTGTGGCTGTGTATTGAGTAGAAAGGGTCTAATAGACAGAATAAAATGTAGGGTACTGGACAGCAAACAACCGACAAGGAAACTCTGAGCTCTCACTCCCCCACAGTGACACGAATAAAACAACCAGGATCTGTCAGCCCTGGGGACCCAAGAAGTGTCAACAATGATCTCTTTTCTGCTCTCATCACTGCCAGCCCTGGCAGGAGTATGGATTAGCTCCGGGAATGTGTGTGTGTGTGTGTGTGTGTGTGTGTGTGCAATTCTTTTTTCTTCCTGCAACACCTGGAGTTGCTAAGTGAGCCTGGATATTTCAAGTAAGCAATGGCCATGCCATACAAACAACACAGTGGACCCTCTGTCACTCTTGTGTCTTTGGGACTTGAGTGCACACAAAGTTTGTATGATATGTCCAGGTGTGAACTTCCAGTTGTCTCCTTGGCTCATACCTGCTTTGCAAGGGGAGTGATTTTCCCTTGGGAAATCAGCTCAATGCTTAAAGGAGAGAAGGGCTGCACAGGTGTAGGTTTGGGCTAGCAGTCTTGTGCATGGACGATTGGGCAAACCAAGTGAATTCCCTGATATGAGGGAAGAGACTGTGGACACAGGGATCCCAGGCGTGCAGACTCAGGGTTCTTGTTGCCTGTGGGTGTCTCTGGGCCTGGGTGGAGCAGAGAGGTTGAAGGGCTGGGATGCCAGCTGCCTGTCTGGGGACTCTAATAGGAGGGGGCAGAAAAGTGGGAGGTGTGGCTCATCTTTGTTTCTGAAGACACTTGCTTTTCTGGCTCCTGCACCAGGCTATAGGGAAGACTTTATTCTTGTTTTTCAAAATTGCTTTAGCTATTCTAATTCTTTACTTTTCAATTTAAGTTTTTTTTTAAAGATAAATGCATATGTTTGTGTGTGTGTGTGTGTGTGTATATATATATATACACACACATACATATATATATATCTCATTTAAAAACCATCAATAAACCAAAACAGAAATTGATAGTATTGTACTGTGTGAATGTACTAGAAAGTTACTTACCTAGTCCCTCTTAATAGCTATGACGTCCAAATGTTGTTATTATATTAAGTATTGCTGATATCAATATTCTTATTACAAATGTATTTATTTGCACAAATGTTCCGCATACACCACTTTGTTGTCATTTGATTTTGCCTGTGGAATATGTAAAGATCAATTGGGTGGTCATGTTTCCTTTATGTCTTTTGGACCTGGATTTTTATGCTTCGGTAAGATATTCACTCCGAAATTATAGAGTAAAATGATTCATTCATGTTTTCTACAAGTACTTTCATGGCTTCTGTTTACAGCTCACACAGTCGAACCCCCTGCACAATTTTCCACGTTCGCCAAGGAATCCCGTGGGGAAACCATCTCCTACAGGGCAGCCACCCGCCCAGATCTTCCCAGAGGCGCCCCCCCTCCCTCTACAGCCGGGGTCGTGTCACGCCGGAGGTGCCGAGCCGGGAGTTGCTCCGAGGATGACGCCCCTGGACGAGCTCGAGCGTTTGAGCGGCCGGCGCTGCTGCGTCCTCAGTGGCAGAGGATCAAGATCTGTCCCGTGAACATTTGCGCCGGTTTTCAGGCACCACGTAGCAGCTGCTTGTACATCGTCCCTTCCCTCTGGAGCTTTGACGACCTTCTCGAGGGCTGAGACTCAGCCGCCAGCCCAAGGCAGAATTCTGGAAGGCTGGTGACACTGGCGGCGACGTCCTTGTCTGACCGGGTCGTCTGCGTGTCCTGCTGTCGCCTGAGATTGAACGTGCAGGGCTATGTGGTGTGAGGTCTCTGCTGAGCTCCCTGCAGAGGGGTGACATGGTCTTGAAGGGGGTGGGATGTTGACCAGTACTCCCTGGTGCCCTTCTGCCCGTGGGGACCTCTGGGGCCTGCTATGGGGTATCAGAAGAGGGTGCCCTACCCGATGTCGTCCTCCATGTGACCGTATTTTCCCCATTTTCCAAGTTTCAGCTGGAGGTGGTCTTAAGTATCCTTTGTACCTGGAAGGCTCCAGGTTTAAGCCAGCCTTCCCCATGGGTCCTGCTGCTTATGTTTCTCCCCTGAGTGGGGCCTGGTCTAGATGGCCAAAAGAAGGAGGCACTTGCAGGGTGAACTCAGGTCTCCCCACCCTTCTTCCCAGGGGATCGAGGGGAGGGGACCCGGCCTGCAGGTGACCTGGTGCATCAGTGCTGACTTGGGGGCCCAGGTCAGTCCTTGTGCCATTGCAGTGTTGGTGCTGCATTCTCTGTCAGCCACTTTTTAGTTTCTCTGGATTCTGCACAAAGTGGTCACAGGGGTGGATCTGGCCTCGGTGCCGAGTCAGGGTCATGGGACACATCTCTGCTGACAAGATCCTCTCCACAGATCTGACTGGCATGTATGAGGGGAATGCCGGTCATCCTCACTCTTCTGTTCACCTCTGCCAAGGCCTTGGGTTTCCACCACAAACAAAGGTCCCCCCAAAGGCGAGTGACTTACACACATTGTCTGAGGCAAGCAAGTAGGTTGCTCAGGGCCTGGCCATAGTCCCACCTGGGGCCCATGGGTCCAAGGCACCTAACAAATGGGAAACAGGGACCGATATAGGCCATCCAGTGATGATGGGGAGGAGACCGGAACCTGGCTGCTGACTGGGGTGGGGTGCAGTTGTTGGAGGCTCTCCCAGGGAATTTGATCTCTCCCACAACGTCCTCTGAACCTACCTGTGGTTCGGGGTGAGAAACGCAATCTATGGTTGACATGGAGGAGGACAAGTGCCAGTGTTGGCTGTGTGTCTTCTTAGTCCTGAGACCCAGATCTGTCCCAGTAGCTTTTTCACCCTGTGGTTGTTACCTGGCATCCTCTGCAACAAGGTCCACCAGGTAGCCAGACAACCATGTTAAGGCAAGAACAAATTTCAGTGAACTGAGAATTTTTGTTGTTGTTGTAACAGATTCACTGCAATGTAAACACTAGTGAAATAAGAAATCCTGAGATACCTAGTAATGAAAATTACCATTGTTGATGAACATTACTGTAATTGTAATTGATGATAAAACTGAATAAAGTTTATCCACACAGTGGCTGATCGATTGAAAATGATCAAAGAGGAGTTATCATATTTCTAAATCTGCCTAAGAGCAGGGGAACCTGTCTCTACAACTCATGAGGTCCTGACTCACAACCTGCAGCAACCAAGCCGGAAAGCCAGACCCCAACCACTGCAGCAATAGGCTCCAAGTGTCAGGATGAGATCAATGAATGACAGCTTCCTCATTTATAATATTTTCAATTTAGAACCAAATAGGGGAAAGCCAAATCTGTTCCTCTAAGCAATCAAGTAGGCTGCCCTGCTTCCTGTCAGCCTGCCTCTAGCTTCCCCACATCACAAGCTCTGAGCAGGACATGCCTTCCTTTTTTGCCACCAGAAAGCTTTCCCACTCCTGTGTCTGCCCTGAGTCTCACCTCATGCAAATTGTGGTGGCTGACTCCCTTGTATAGAGAAGTTCTGAATAAATAGTTCTTGTTCTCATTTGGGAGGTCTTTGTTCATGTCTACAGAGCTTAGTAGAGTGAGAACCAAATAAAACTCAGTATGTATTTCTCATATTATTTAAAAAAAATATTAATCACTATTTTAAAATTTGAGATATAATTTACATACCATAAAATTGTCCCTTTGAGAAATGTACAATTTAGTGATTCTATTTACAAAGATGTACAACCTTCATCATTATGTGATCCAGAACATTTTATCACCTCACAAAACCTAGTACCAATTAAACTTCCCATTCCACCTTCCCCATAACCCTGGGCAACTGTATGTTTTTGTCCCTATGGTTCTGCCCACTGTGTAATCTCAAGCAAGTGGATTGTGTAGTTGTGAACATTTATGTCTGGCTTCTTACACTTAACAGTCATGTTTTTGAGGTTCATCAATGTTTTAGAGATAAAGTTCCTCAGGCTCCTGGCCCTGAAAGGAAGGAGGGAGGGGGGAGAAGAAACAGACCTTTGGTGAATTTGACCTATATATGGCCTGTTCAATTCTTTCACTATTCAGTCATTTAGGCAGCATTACATTTTTCTGAGCTCCTTTCTCTATTTGGCCCAGTGTTCTCACAGAGCTCACAGGCTGGAGATGTAATCAAAGCATCATCATAGCACTGGGGGTGGGGGTGGGGGTGGGTGGGTTGATCCCAGGTGAGGCCAGAGACAGCAAGAAGGGATGGGAATCATTAAAGTCTTCATGGAAGAGGAGACATCTATACTGGGTCTTCAAGGTCAAGCCATCATCTAGCCAGGGCTTGGAACTGAGAAGGAACCAAATACATGATGATGAATAAGTGAATGAATGAATGGGCATCCCTCTAAAAAAGCACTAGGAACGGCAGCCTTCCAAGGTCAATGCATAGAAATGTAGGACACACTGGGAGAACAGTGGGGAGCAGCTGCAGTGTGATACCTACCTGATCCCCTGTATGGGCATCTCTGCTGCATTAGCCTGTGTTCTGGCTGCTCAGGGAGCCCTTGTCTGCCCTCTGACCTGGGATAATACTTGTTGTTCCCAGTAATACCTGCCTGTGCGACCTCTGTGTTCCCATCTGCAATTGTTCTCACCTCAAGGGGGGTTTGTGAAGAGGAGGAGGAGGATGTTCAGCCTGTGGTTAAAAGGTGGAAGGAGAGGATGACAGGGAGTCCTGAAGCAGTGGATTCATGGGGTGGGATACATGGGAGGGGTGGGGTGGGCAGAGGCTGTGCCTTGGAGCTTGAGGATGGAGTCACTAGCGGCTTCCCTCACTGATGGGGGCTGCAAGAAAAAGAGCAAAGGATGAACTCAGATTGGAGCTCAGTGACTTTAAGAATCTTGGGTAACTTGAGGTCAGAGATGTCTGGGAGGAGCTGGATGTAGAGGACAAAGGTATGACAGAGGGTGAGAGTTGGAGCTTGTAACTCAGATGAGATATGGAGGGAAGGGTGTTGAGGAAGTTTGTTACGTGGTCCTCAAGGTGAAGACACATCATGTTCATTTCACAGCCTCCTGGTGCCTAACACAGTTACAGGTCCAGGGAGGTCACTCAGTAAAAATGTTCTGACTTGACCCAAATTCACTTCTGTCTCCACTTTGAATCACTGGAACTGAATTTGCTGAATTCAGCAGATTGGTGACCCAACTCAAATGAATTAGCTAGGAAAGTGAAACCAAGGTTTAAAATAAAAGCAAAACACAGATTAGGAGGAAAACTAAGAATCTGCACAAAAACTATCATTCTCTACCTGCAGCCTACTGTGGCCTCAGGACATTTGCACTTGCTGTTCTCTCAGTCTGGAACACTCTGCCCTCTGCATTGGTTGCCTGCTAACCACCTTCAGGAATTTGCTCAAATATCCTTCCTGACTTTATTTTTCCCCATGGTACACATCACCACCTCATTTTGTGTATACTTTATTCATTTATTTTCCTCTGTCTCCAATATGCATCTCTCAGCTGAATGAGAATGGGGACCTCCTTCCTCCTGCTTCATCCACTGCTGGGCCCTGGGGACTGGAACAGACCTGGCACACAGTAGAGCCTCAGTGAATGTGTACTGGGTAAATTAACACTGTGTAGTGAGGACAGTTGCATGTCATTGAGCATTGTCCTAGGTCTAGAGTGAAGGGGTCAGAAGGACAACCTGCTGAAGGTCTTGGTCTCTTGTTCTTGGCCAAAAAAGTGGGTCGGTTATTGCAAGGTTACTTTCCTTTAGGGGATGGTAGGATCTATCATGCAGGTTACTTAACTAGTGCTGATGAGAAGGTGCCTGATTGACTGGTTCAAAATTCCATTTCTGATGGAGCCAAAACTGTATTCAGGTTAAGTCTCAGTTTGGTGACATGAAGCTTACCATAAGCAACTCCATTTGGGGCCTGTTTTCTTGTTTTTAATGGTCCCTTGAGGGCAGTAGCAAGCTTTATCATCGTTGGGTCCTTCTGTTAAGCACAGTGACTGCCATGTACATTCCAAAATGCTGATTGAGTATCCACTATGTCCTAGGGAACAGGGATTCAACTATGACACATCACAGTCCATGACATTCCAGAGGCACAGAGACATACCCAACAAGGAAAACACTACAAAGAACATTCCATGTAGTGACAAGTGTTGTTCATTTGCTGTTTATCAAGTCTCTACTATAAGCCCGACACTGACCTAGGTTGTAGGCACTGAAAAAAAAATAAAACAGGCAAAAACAAGCACCAAAAAAACCCCCCAAAACTGCTACTGCTCCTGTGGATCTCACACTATGAAAGGAAAACAAACAATAAACATAAAACAACATGTTAGAAGGGCTTCGTGCTATGGAGAAAAGAGCAGGGCTCAGGGAAATCAGGAGAGAGGGAATGAGGATGGAGTAGGTCTAGAGAGGACACTGGTGGGAGAGGAGATCTGCAGTCCTGTGAGGACTTTTTCTGTGGGTGGGGGGAACCATAGTCAGGTTCCAAATAGGGGAAGAGGCCCTGAATGCTATGAAGGAGCAAGGTGGGTATGGCTGGGGAGACTTAGTGCAGTGGAGGATGTTAGTTTACATTGCATAGGCAGAGAAGGTGTCTCTGTGGAGGTGACATTTAAGCTGAGCCCTTGTTTGAACCAAGTTTCTAGCTTCTGTAAACTTCTTGCCTTAATTTCTGCTTACATGCTTATGCCAGGCACACATTGCTCTGGACAACACTATAACATGTGCAAGTCACTTTGCTTTGGCCTCCTGCTTCCACCTTACCCCCTCCTTGGGTAGAGTTGACTTCCTTGGGTATATGTGACTGCCATATACATTCCAAAATGCTGATTGAGCATCTACTATGTCCTAGGGAACAGGGATTCAGCTATGACACACCAGTCCCTGACATTCCAGAGGCACAGAGACATACTCAACAAGGAAAGCACAACAAAGAACATTTCAGGTAATGACAAGTGCAAAGTACCAGATGGGTGCAGCAGGGTGTCAGGCAGATGTTTCAAACCTCAAGAGGAAGGTAAAAACAGGCACACATCTATATTCAACCCACCAAATAATGTTACAGGGAAGAAAATATCTACATTTAAATAAAATTACATTTTTTATTTTACATTAAATTAAAAAAAAACCTTCTCCTTAGAGAAGAAAATTCTCCTTAGAATTTTCCATTAGTTGGAATCTCCATAAACATTCCATCCAAAATTGAAAGTAACATATTGTTTTGCATATCTAATTAGCAAGGACTCAGAAAAATTGCTAAAGTCAAGGTGGTGATGATACAGTGTAGTCGGCATTCTTAGATGCTACTCTTGGAAAAATGTGGGTGAAACCATTTTTTTGGGAGCATCATTTAGCAATATGCAGTAAAAAACTAATATGTTGGGGGGCGGAATCAAGATGGCATACTAGGAGGATACGGAGTTCACGTTCACGTCTCCTCACAATCAGGGCACCTACTAGGCACCAGTGGGGGACCACGGACACCTAAGGGGATAGGAGGAACCCCCAGTGACTGGGTAGGACGTGGGGCATGGGGGGAGTGAAGGGGGAGGAGAAGTGGAGGAAGAACGGGACTGGCACCCTTGAAGGGTGGCTGGGGGAGGGGAAGGGATCCCACGCCCAAAAGGGGGGTCATTGGGAGGGCAGAGGATCAAAAGGGAGCGTGGCCAAGTTTCCCCTGCCCACTTGGGCCCCCAGGAACCTGCTGAGATCCTGGGCTTGATCCTCTGCTCACTGAGGCCCCTTCCAGCCATGCAGGTCCTGAGGGAGTGGGAGGGAGGGAAGGGGGAACAAAAATAAAGGCCAGATCTCCAGGACCCACAGTCCTGAGGGGTAGCTGGGGGAAGGGAGGAGTTCCTACACCCAGCAGGACCCACCCACGGTTAGGGGTCCAGCGGCGACGGGGGAGACCCTTGGAGAGACAGTGGGGGAGGGGCACGAAGGAACGGAAGGGAACTCAGCCAGTGCTTTCCCTGTCAACTTAGGCACCGGGGAGCCTGCTGGGCTCCTGGGCTTAATCCTTTGCCCTTGGAGCCTTCCTTCTAAAGTGCAGAGACCAAGCGCTGCCCCTATACCCCCACCCAGGGCCCTACCTCTACACTCAGAAACCCCCTTCCAATGAGCTGGGCCTAAACCCCACCCACACACCCTCACTCAGGGCCCTCGCTCCAAACTCCAGAACCCCACACTCCAGAGGCCCTCCTTTCGATGTGCTGCCTCTCCCCTTGCACACAGGTCCTAAGCAGAGGCCCCGCCCCACACTCAACTAACGAACAAATCCCTTCACTGCCCCTCACTCGGCAGTTGATCCCAACAGTCCATTGTTCACAAGTCCAAGAAGAGACTGGCAGTCCATTGTACAGGTCTCAGATCCTAGTGCAGACCCGCTAGTCCTAAGAGAACTGAAACTCTTCCTAGAGTTAAAGCACCACATTGACTAAGACTGCATGGAACCTGCTTCATGCTTACCTCTGTGATGAGAAAAACTGAACTTTGCTTGAGGCTAGTGGTCACATGTGGTTGGGCCATTCACTAACGATTAATGAGGGATGAGCACCTAGCAAGGAATTGCAACTTTGAGGTTTCTTTCATGGAAATTCACTTGTCCTCACAAAGGCAATTCTGCAATGAAGAGAAGATGTGCAACAACAGTGTTTATCAGGTAGCATTGAGCCTGCAACTCTCTACATTCCAATGAGTAAAGTAAAATTTCCCATTAAGCCTCAATTTCCAACGTGACCACACAGCATATTTCCCTGCCAATTCTGACTCTCTATTGGACATCCACGGGACCCAGTGGACCCTTTAATGAGTAAATATTGCAATGCAGGGAGTCGTGATTGTGGTGAAAAGATTACCAAGGTCATGGTATAGTGGGGCCTAGGTGACACTGCATCTCTCGAATACCTAGCAGTTAAGGGAATCTCTGTAATTTTTTAGGCTGGACCTAAAGACTAGTTGCCACTTGAGGTAGAGAGACATCACATATGAGTATCAGAAGGAATGGCAAGCCAGGGTTTTTTCAGTGCAGCTGAGGTTTCCTCAGTTAAGCAGACCCACTTTGGATGAAGGAAGACATAGAACGGTGATAATTGAGTTGTTTTCAAGCTGTCACAATCTAGCTGTTTAGCGAATGAAGCCTTTCACTACCCATCACTCGGCATATAGTTGTTCCCAACCTTCCATTGCTCACACGTCCCAGAAGAGACTGGTGGTCTGTCGTGTACATCTCGGATCCTAGTGCACACCCGCGAGTCCTAAGAGACGAGGAATGCTTCCTAGAATTAAAGCACCACTTTGCATTGAACCTGCTGCATGCCTACCTCTGTGACGAGAAAAACAGAACGTTATCTTGAGGCTAGTGGTCACATGTGGTTGGCCCATTCACTAACGATTGCTGAGGGATGAGCACCTAGCAAGGAATTGCAACCCAATGTTTCTTTCATGAATACTCGCTTGTCCTCACAAAGTCAATTGTAAATGAAGAGAGATAGGCAACTACAGTGTTTATCAGGTAACATTTAGGTGGCAAATCCCTACATTCCAATGAGGAAAATAAACGTCCCATCAAGCCTTAATTTCCAACGTGATTGCACATCAAATTACCCCGCAGTTTCTGACTACCTATTGGACATTCATGGGACCCAATAGACCCTTTAGTGAGTAAACTTGTGATGCAGGGAGTTGTGATTGTGGTAAAAGGATTACAAGGTCATGGTTTAGTGAGGCTTAGGTGACAATGTATCTCCCAAATACCTATCAGTTAAGGGAAACCCTGTAATTTTTGAAGCTGGACCTAAAGTCTAGTTGCCACTTGAGGTAGACAGACTTCATGTATGAATTCCCAGAAGCAGTGGTAGGCCAATTGTATTATTCAGTGCAGCTCAGGTTTCCTCAGAAAAGCAGACATCATTTGCATGTAGGAATGCATAGAACGGTGATAACTGAGTTGATTTCAAGCTGTCACATTCTAGGTGTTTAACCAACGAAGTCCTTCATTGCTCATCCCTTGGCCTATAGTGGTTGCAACAGTCCATTTTTCACTACTCCCAGAAGATACAGGCAGTTCTTTTGTACGTTTCGGATCCTAGTGCAGATCCCTGACTTCTAAGAGACCTGAAATGCTTCCTAGAGTTCAAGAACCACATTGACTAAGGCTGCATGGAACCTGTTGCATGCCTACCTCTCTCATGAGAAAACCTGAACGTTAGCTTGAGGCTAGTGGTCATATGTGGTTGGCCCATTCACTGAAGATTGCTGAAGAATGAGCACCTACTAAGGAATTGCAACCTTGAGATTTCTTTCATTGAAACTCACTTGTGCTCACTAAGACAATTGTGCTATGGAAGAGAAGATTGCAACAACAGTGTTTATCAGGTAGAATTGAACCCTCAACTGTCTTCATTCCAATGGAAATGGAAATGGACAGTGGAAAATAAACTTTCCCATGAAGCTTCAATTTCCAATGTGCCCACACAGCATATTTCCCTGCCATTTCTGACTCTTTATTGCATATCCACTGGACCCTTTAATTAGTAAACATTGCGATGCAGGGAGTCGTGATTTCAGTGAAAGTGTTACTAAGGTCATGGCCTAGTGAGGCCTAAGTGACTCTGTATGTCTGGAATACCTGGCAGTTAAGGGAATCCCTGACATTTTTGAGAATTGACCTAAAGAGTAGTTTCCGCTTGAGGTTGAGTGATGTCACTTATGAGTCCCCCAAAGAATGGCAGGCCAGTGTTTTTTCAGTGCAGCTCATGTTTCCTCAGGGAAGCACACCCTCTTTGGATGAAGGAGGACATAGATGGAGATAACTGAGTTGTTTCATGCTGAAACATTCCAGCTGTTTAATGAACGAAGCCCTTCCTGCCCTTCATTGGCATATAGTTGTTCCCAAATGTCCATTGTTCACAAGTCCCAGAAGAGACTGGAGGTCTATTGTGTACATCTTGGATCCTAGTGCAGACCCACGAGTCCTAAGAGACCAAAAATGCTTCCTACAGTTAAAGCACCATGTTGACAAAGGCTGCATTGAACCTGCTGCATAACTTCCTCTGTGACAAGAAAACTGAATGTTGGCTTGAAGCTAGTGGTCACATGTGGTTGACCTGTTCACTGAAGATTGCTGAAGAATGAGGAGTACCTAGCAAGGAAACACGAGATTTCTTTCATGGAAACTCACTTGTCCTCACAAAGGCAATTCTGCAATGAAGAGAAGATGGGCAACTACAGTATTTATCAGGTAGCATTGAGGCCGCAACCCTTTACATGCGAATGAGGAACGTAAAACTTCCCTTCAAGCCTCATTATCCAACGTGACCACACAGCATATTACCCTGCACTTTCTGACTACCTATTAGATATTCACAGGACCCACTAGACCCTTAAATGAGTAAACTTTTCAATGCAGGGAGTCGTGATTGTGGTGCAATGATTACAAGGTCATGACCTGATGAGGCCTAGGTGACAATGTATCTCCCGAATACCTAGCAGTTAAGGGAAATCCTGTAATTTTTGAGTCTGGATCTAAAGCCTAGTAGCCACTTGAGGTAGATAGATGTCACGTATGAGTTCGCAGAGGCAGAGATAGGCCATTGTATTTTTCGTGCCGCTCAGGTTTCCACAAAAAGCAGACACGCTTTGCATGAAGGAATGCATAGAACGTGATACTCTGTTGTTTTCAAGCTGTCGCAATCTAGGTGTTTAACCAATGAAGCCCTTAAGTACCCTTCACTCGGAATATAGTTGTTCCCAATGGTCCATTGCTCACAAGTCCCAGAAGAGACTGGCGGTCCATTGGGTACATCTCAGATCCTAATGCAGACTCACTAATCCTAAGCGATTGAAATGCTTCCTAGAGTTAAAGCACCACATTGACTAAGGCTCCATGGAACCTGCTGCATGCCTACATCTGTGATGAGAAAAACTGAAGTTTGCTTAAGGCCAATGGTCACATGTGGTTGGGCCATTCTCTAATGATTGCTGAGGGATGAGCACCTTGCAAGGAAATGCAACATTGAGATTTCTTTCATGGAAACTCACTGTGCTCACAGAGCCAATTTTCCAATGAAGAGAAGATGTGCAACAACAGTGTTTATCATGTAGCATTTGGCCCACAACTCTCTACATCCCAGTGAAGAAAATAAAATTTCCCATTAAGCCTCTATTTCCAACGTGACCACACAGCATATTTCCCCGCCATTTCTGACTCTCTATTGGAGATCGATGGGACTACACTGGACTCTATACTGAGTAAACATTGTGGTTCAGGGAGTCATGATTGCAGTGAAAGGATTACAAATGTCATGGCCTAGGTGACTCTATATCTCTGGAATACCTGGCAGTTAAGGGAATCCCTGTAATTTTTGAGGCTTGACCTAACGACTAGTTGCCGCTTGAGGTAGAGAGACGTCAGGTATGAATCTCAGAAGGAATAGCAGACCAGGGTTTTTTCAGTGCAGCTCAGGTTTATACAGGGAAGCAGACCAGCTTTGGACAAAGCAACACATAGATCGGTGATAACTGAGTTGTTTCAAGCTGTTGAATTCTAGCTGTTTAACCAATGAAGTCCTTCAATACCCTTCATAGGCATATAGTTGTTCCCAAAGGTCCATGTTTACAAGTCCCAGAAGAGACAGGCGGTCCACTGTGTACGTCTCGGATCCTAGTGCAGACCCGCGAGTCCTAAGAGACCAGAAATACTTCCTAGAGTTAAAGCACCACTCTGACAAAGGCTGAAAAGAACCTGCTGCATGCCTACCTCTGTGACGAGAAAAACTGAAAGTTAGCTTGTGCCTAGTGGTCACATGTGGTTGGCCTGTTCACTAACTATTTCTGAGGGTTTCCACAGAAAAGCAGATACGCTTTGCATGAAGGAATGCATAGAACCGTGAAAACAGTGTTGTTTTCAAGCTGTCACAATCTAGGTGTTTAACCACGAAGCCCTTCATTGCACATCACTTGGCATATAGTTGTTCCATACGGTCCATTGTTCACAACTCCCAGAAGACACAGGCGGTCCTTTTTGTAAGTTTCGGATCCTAGTGCAGACCCTCAAGTCCTAAGAGATATGAAATGCTTCCTAGAGTTCAAGAACCACATTGACTAAGGCTGCAATGAACCTGTTGCATGCCTACCTCTGTCATGAGAAAACCTAAACGTTAGTTTGAGGTCACATGTGGTTGGCCCATTCACTGAAGATTGCTGAAGGATGAGCACTGACCAAGGAATTGCAACCTCCAGATTCCTTTTTGGAAACTCACTTGTCTTCACAAAGGCAATTGTGGTATGAAAAGAAGATGTCCAACAACAGTGTTTATCACATAGAGTGGAGCTCGCAACCCTCTACATCCCAATGAGGAAAATAAAATTTCCCATCAAGCCTCAGTTTCCAGTGTGACCACACAGCGTATTTCCCTGCCGTTTCTGACTCTCTATTGGACATCTAGGGGACCCACTGGACTCTATGATGAGTAAACATTGCGATGCAGGGAGTCGTGATTGTGGTGAAAGGATTACTAAGGTGATGGTTAGTGAGGCCTATGTGAGTTTGTATCTCCTGAATACTTGGCAGTTAAGGGAATCCCTGTATTTTTTCAGGCTTGACCTAAAAACTAGTTGTTGCTTGAGATAGAGAGACATCACGTATGAGTAACAAATAAAATGGCAGGCCAGAGTTTTTTTAGTGCAGCAGCAGTTTCCTCAGGTAAGCAGACACACTTTGGACAAGGAGCGTATAGCACGGAGTAGCTGAGTTGTTTCAATTTGTCGCATTCTACCTGTTTAATGAACGAAGCCCTTCACTGCCATTCACTTGGCATATAGTTCCCAACTGTCCATTGTTCACAACTACCAGAAAATACTGGCAGTCCTTTCTGTACGTTTCGGATCCTAGGGCAGACCCACGAGACCTAAGAGACCTGAAATGCTTCCTAGAGGTCAAGACCACATTTTCTAAGGCTGAATGGAACTGGTTGTATGCCTACCTCGGCCATGAGAAAAGCTGAATGTTAGCTTGTGCTTAGTCGTCCCATGAAGTTGGCCCATTCACTGAATGTTGCTGAGGAATGAGCACCTAGCAAAGAATTGCAACCTCGTGGTTTCTTTCATGGAAACTCACTTATCCTCACAAAAAAAAAAAAAAATGTGCAATGAAGAAAAGGGCAACAACAGTGTTTATCAGGTAGAATTTGGCCAAAACTCTCTACATCCCAATGAGGAAAATAAACTTTCCCATGAAGACTCAATTTCCAACGTGAACACACAGCATATTTCCCTGCCGTTTCTGACTCTCTATTGGACATCCACTGGATACAATGGATTCTTTAATCAGTAAACATTGCGATGCAGGGGGTCGTGATTGTGGTGAAAGGATTACTAAGTTCATGGCCTGGTGAGGCCAGGTGACTCTGTATCTCCTGAATACCTGGCAGTTAAGGGAATCCCTGTATTTTGTGAGTCTTGACCTAAAGACTACTTGCCGCTTGAAGTAGAGAGACGTCACCTATGAGTAACCCAAAATATGGCCGGTGAGTGTTTTTTCAGTGCAGCTGAAGTTTCCTCAGGGAAGCATACCCTTTTTGGATGAAGGACTGCAAAGAATGGTGATAACTGAGTTGTTTCAAGCTGTCGCATTCTAGCTGTTTAACGAACGAAGCCCTTCACTGCCCTTCACTCAGCACATACTTGTTCCCAAAGGTCCATTGTGCACATTTCCCAGAAGAGATTACCGGTCCATTGTGTATGTCTCAAGTCCTAGCGCAGATCTGCGATTCCTAACAGACTAAAATTCTTCTTAGAATTAAAGCACCACTTTGACAAAGGCTGCACTGAACCTGCTGCATGCCTACTTCTGTGATGAGAAAAAAAGAACGTTTTCTTCATGGTAGTGGTCACATGTGGTTGGCCCATTCACTAACAATTGCTGAGGGATGAGCACCTAGCAAGGAATTGCAACCCAAGGTTTCTTTCATGGAAACTCACTTGCATTCACAAAGGCAATTCTGCAATGAAGAGAAGATGGGCAACAACAGTGTTTGTCAGGTAGCATTGAGGCTGCAACACTCTACATGCCAATGAGGAATGTAAAATTTCCCATCAAGCCTCAATTTCCAACGTGTCCACACAGCATATTACCCTGCAGTTTCTAACTACCTATTGGACATTCACAGGACCCCCCTACACCATTTAGTGAGTAAACTTTGCAACGCAGGGAATCGTGATTTTGATGAAATGATTACCAAGGTCATGGCCTAGTATGGCCTAGGGGACAATGTATCTCCTGAATACCTAGCAGTTAAGGGGAACCCTGTAATTTTTGAGTTTGGACCTAAAGCCTACTAGCCAATTGAGGTAGATAGACGTCACATATGTGTTCCCAGAAGAAGTGGAAGGTCCATTCTATTTTTCGTGCCACTCAGTTTTCCTCAGAAAAGCAAACCCGGTTTCAACGAAGGATTGCATAGAATGGTGATAACTGTGTCGTTTTCAAGCTGTTGCAATCTAGGTGTTTAACCAACAAAGCCCTTCACTGACCATCACTCGGAATATAGTTGTTCCAGTGGTGCATTGCTCACAAAACCCAGAAGAGACTTCTGGTCCATGATGTACATCTTGGATCCTAGGGCAGACCCTGGCTTCCTAGGAGACCTGACACGTTTCCTAGAGTTAAAGCACCACTTTGACAAAAGTGGCATGGAACCTGCTGCATGCCTACCTCTGTGACGAGAAAAACTGTACTTTAGCTTGAAGCTAGTGGTCACATGAGGTAGGCCCGTTCACTCACAATTGCTGAGGGATGAGTGTCAAACAAGGTATTGCAACCCGAGGTTTCTTTCATGGAAACTCACTTGCACTCACAAAGGAAATTCTGCAATGAAGAGAAGATGTGCAACTACAGTGTTTATCAGATAGCACTGAGGTTGCAACACTCTACATTCCAATGAGGAAAGTAAACTTTTCCATCAAGCCTCAATATACATCATTACCACACAGCATATTATGCTGCAGTCTCTGACTACCGATTGGACATTTACGGAACATACTAGACCCTTTAGTGAGTAAACTTTGCCATGCAGGGAGTTGTGATTGTGGAGAAAATATTACAGTTTCATGGCCTAGTGAGACCTAAGTGACAATGTGTCTCTCGAATACCAAGCAGTTAAGGGAAACCCTGCAATTTTTGAGTCTGGACTTAAATCCTGGTAGCCGCTTGAGGTAATCAGATGTCACTTATCTGTTCTCAGAAGAAGTGGTAGGCCCATTGTAGTTTATGTTCTGCTTAGGTTTCCTAAGAAAAGCACACACGGTCTGTATGAAGGAATGCATAGAACAGTGATAACTGTGTTGTTTTCAAGCTGTCACAATCTAGGTGTTTAATCAATGAACACTTCACTGCCCTTCAGTTGGAATATAGTTGTTCCCAATGGTCCATAGCTCACAAGTCCACCAAGAGACTGGCAGTACATCGTGTGAGTCTCAGATCCTCATGCAGTCCCGCTAGTCCTAAGAGACCAAAATGCTTCCTAGAGTTAAGGAACTACAATGACTAAGGCTGCATGGATCCTGTTGTATGCCTACCTCTGTCATGAGAAAACCTGAATGTTAGCTTGTGGCTAGTGGTCACATGTGCTTGGCCCATTCACTGAAGATTGCTGAAGGATGAGCACCTGCCAAGGAATGGCAACCTTGAGGTTTCTTTCATAGAAACTCACTTGTCCTCACAAAGGCAATTGTGCTATGAAGAGAAGATGTGCAACAACCGTGTTTATCAGGTAGAAATGAGCCCGCACTCTCTACATCCCAATGAGGAAAGTAAAATTTCCCATCAATTCTCTTTCAAAAGTGACCACACAGCATATTTTCCTGCCATGTCTGACTCTCTATTGGACATCCATGGGACACACTGTACTCAGATGAGTTAACATTGTGATGCAGGTAGTCGTGATTACGGTGAAAGGATTACTAGGTCGTGGCCTACTGAGCCTTAGGTGACTCTGTGTCTCCCATATACCTGGCAGATAAGGGAATCCCTGTACTTTTGAGGCTTGACATAAAAACTAGTTACCGCTTGAGGTAGGGTGATGTCACGTAGGCATCCCCCAAGGAATGGAAGGCCAGGGTGTTTTCCAGTGCAACTGAGGTTTCCTCAGGGAAGGAGACCCACTTTGGAAGAAGGAGCGCATAGAACGGAAATAGTTGTTTCAAGTTGCTGCATTCTAGCTGTTTAACAAATGAGATCGTTCACTGCCCTTCAGTCGGTATATACTTATTCCCAACCGTCTATTGCTAACAAGTCCCAAAAGAGACTGCCGGTCCATTGTCTACGTCTTGAATCCTAGTGCAGACACAAGCATCCTAAGAGACCAGAAATGCTTCCTAGAGTTAAAACACCACTCTGACAAAGGCTGCATTGAACCTGCTGCATGCCTACCTCTGTGACGAGAAAAACAGGATGTTATAATGAGGTTGGTGGTCACATGTGTTTGGCCAATTCACTAACGAATGCTGAGGGATGAGCACCTAGCAAGGAATTGCAATCCAAGGTTTCTTTCATCTATACTCACTTGTCCTCACAAAGGCTAATCGGCAATGAAGAAAAGATGGGCAACTACAGTGTTAATCAGGTAATATTAAGGCTGCAACTCTCTACATTCCAATGAGGAAAATAAACTCAATTTCCATTGTGACTGCACAGCATATTACCCTTCAGGTTCTGACTACCTATTAGACATTCTCTAGAACACTGGACCCCTTAGTGAGTGACCTTTGCAATGAAGGGTGCCGGGACTGTAGTGAAAGGATTGCAAGGTCATGGCTCAGTGAGGCCTAGGTGACAATGTATCTCCCAAATACATTGCACTTAAAGAAAACCCCGTAAATTTTGAAGCTGGACCTAAAGTCTACTGGCTGCTTGAGGTACACGGATATCATGTATGAGTTTCCAGAAGCAAGGGTAGGCCAATCGTATTTTTCAGTTCAGCTCAGGTTTCCTCAGAAAAGCAGACACGCTTTGCATGAGGAATGCATAGAACAGTGATAACTGTGTTGTTTTTATGCTGTCTCAATCTAGGTGTTTAAACAACGAAGCTCTTCACTTCCCATCAGTTGGCATTTAGTTGTACCCAAAGGTCTGTTGCATACAAATTCCAGAAGACACAGGCGGTCCTTTTTTACGTTTCAGACCCTAGTGCAGACCCGTGAGTCCTAAGAGACCTGAAATGCTTCCTAGAGTTCAAGAAGCACATTGACTAAGGCTGCATGTATTCTGTTGCACACCCACCTCTGTCATGAGACAACCTGAACGTTAGCTTGAGGCTAGGGGTCAAATGTGGTTGGCCCATTCACTGAAGATTGCTGAAGGATGAGCAACTACCAAGGAATTGCAATCTTGAAGTTTCTTTCTTGGAAAATCACTTGCCCTCACAAAGACGATTGGGCAATGAAGACAAGATGGGAAACAACAGTGTTTAGCAGGTAACATTGAGGCAGCAACATTCCACTCTCTAATGAGCAAACTAAACTTCCCCAGGAGCCTCAATTTCCAGCATGACCATGCAGCATATACCCCTCTCCTTTCTGACTCTCTATTGCACATCCAGTGGACCCACTGGACCATGACATTAGTAACCATTGCCATGCTGGGAGTCATGATTGTGGTGTAAGGATATCAAGGTGAGGGCTTAGTGAGGCCTAGGTGACAATGTATCTCCCCAATACCTAGCAGTTAAGGGAAACCCTGTAATTTTTGGAGCTGGACCTGAAGTGTAGTTGCCGTTTGAGGTAGACAAACTTCACGGATTAGTTCCCAGAAACAATGGTAGGCTAATTATATTTTTCAGTGCAGCTCAGGTTTCCGCAAGAATGCACACATGCTTTTCATGAAGGAAGGCATGGAACATTGATAAGTGTGTTGCTTTCAAGCTATCGCAATCTGGTGTCGAACCGATGAAGCCCTTCACTGCCTATCAGTTGGCATATAGTTGTTCCCAACGGTAGATTGCTCACAAGTCCCCAAAGACACAGGCGGTCCTTTTAGTTCATTTCAGAACCTAGTGCAGACCCGCGAGGCCTAAGAGCCCTGATTGCTTCCTAGAGTTCAAAAACCACGTTGACAAAGGCTCCATGGAAGCTGTTGCATGCCTATCTAGATCATGAGAAAATCAGAACGTTAGCTTGAGGCTAGTGTTAACATGTGGTTGGCCCATTCCCTGAAGATTACTGAAGGATGAGCACCTACAAGGGAATGGCAACCTCCATGTTTCTTTCCTAGAAACTAACTTGTCATCACAAGGGCAATGGTGCTATGAAGAGAAGTGCAACAACAGTGTTTCTCAGGGAAAATTGAGCCTGCCACTCTCTAAATCCCAATGAGGAAAATAAAGTTTCCCTTCAAACCTTATTTTTAAATGGGACCACAGAGCATTTACCCTGCTGTTTCTGTCTCTCTATTGCACCTTCAAGGGACACACTGGACTCTATGATGAGTAAATATTGTGTTGCAGGGCCTCGTGATTGCAGAGAAAGGATTACTAAAGTCATGGCCTAGTGAGGTGTAGGTGACTCTGTTACTCCCGAATACCAGGTAGCTATGGGAATCTGTGTATTTTTAGAGGCTTCACCTAAAAACTACTTGCCGTTTGAGGTAGGGAGACGTCACGTGTGAGTATGCCAAAATATGGGAGGCCAGGGTTTTTTGAGTGCAGCTGAGGCTTCCTCAGGGAAGCACATGCACTGTGACGAGGGAGCACATAGAACGGAGACACTTGAGTTGTTTCAACTTGCCGCATTCTAGAGGTTTAACAAAAGAAGCCTTTCACTGCCCTTCATTTGGCATATATTTGTCCTCCACTGAACATTGCTCACAAGTCCCGGAAGAGACTAGCAGTCCCTCGTGTACATCTTGGATCTTACTGCGGAACTGCATGTCCTAAAACACCAGAAATGTTTCCTAGATTTAAAGCACCACTTTGACAAACACGGCATTGAACCTGCTGCCTACTTACCTCTGTGACGAGAAAAAGAGAACGCTAGCGTGAGGGCAGTCATCCCACGTGGTTGGCCTATTCACTATCAATTTTGAGGGAGGAGCACCTAGCAGGAATTGAAAGCCAAGTTTTGTTTCATGAAAAATAACTTGTCCTCAAAAATACCATTGTGCAATGAAGAGAAGATGGGCAGCAACAGTTTTTGCCAGGTAACACTGAGGCCACAACTCTCAACTTTCCAATGTGGAAAATAAACAATCCCAGGAAGCTTCAATTTCCAGTGGGACCACACAGCATATTCCCCTGTCATTTGTGACTCTCTATTGCAGATCCAGTGGACACAATGGACCATGACATTAGTAACCATTGCCATGCTGGGCGTCATGAGTGTGGTGTAAGGATATCAAGGTCATGGCTTAAAGAGGCATAGGTGATAATGTATCTCCCCAATACCTATCAGTTAAGGGAAACCCTGTAATTTTTGAAGCTGGACCTGAAGTGTAGTTGCCACGTGAGGTAGACAGACTTCACGGATTAGTTCCCAGAAGCAATGGTAAGCTCATTGTATTTTTCAGTGCAGCTCAGGTTTCCTCAAGAAGCAGACCCCCTTTGCATGATGGACAGCATGGAACGTTGATAACTGTGTTGCTTTCAAGCTATCGCAATCTAGGTGTCTAACCGACGAAGCCCGTCACTGCCCATCACTCGGCATATAGTTTTTCCCAAAGGTAGATTGCTCACAACTCCCCGAAGTCACAGGCGGTCCTTTGAATACGTTTCAGAACCTAATGCAGACCTACGAGGCCTAAGAGACCTGATTGCTTCCTAGAGTTGAAGAACCACAGGGACTAAAGCTGCATGGAATCTGTTGCATGCCTACCTCTGTCATGAGAAAACCTAAACTTTAGCGTAAGGGTAGGGGTCAAATGTGCTTTGCCCATTCATTGAAGATTTCTGAAGGATGAACAACTACCAAGGAATTGCAACCTTGAGGTTTCTTTCTTGGAAAATCACTTGTCTTCACATAGACCATTGTGCAATGAAGAGAAGATGGGCAACATCAGTGTTTTGTAGGTAACATTGAGGCCGCAAACCTCCACTCTCTAATGAGCAAAATAAACTTCCCCAGGAGCCTGAATTTCCAGTCGTGACCATGCAGCATATACCCCTCTCGCTTCTGACTCTCTATTGCACATCCAGTGGACCCACTGGACCATGACATTAGTAACCATTGCCATGCTGGGAGTTGTGATTGTGGGGTAAGGATATCAAGGTGAGGGCTTAGTGAGGCCTAGGTGACAATGTATCTCCCGAATACCTATCAGGTAAGAAAAGCCCTGTAATATTTGAAGCTGGACCTGAAGTGTAGTTGCCGCATGAGGTAGGCAAACTTCACAGATTAGTTCCCAGAAGCAATGGTAGGTTAACTGTATTTTTCAGTGCAGCTCAGGTTTCTGCAAGAATGCAGACATGCTTTGCATGAAGGAAGGCATGGAACGTTGATAAGTGTGTTGCTTTCAAGGTATCACAATCTGGTGTCTAACCAATGAAGCCATTCACTGTCTATCATTTGGCATATAGTTGTTCCCAACAGTAGATTGCTCACAAGTCCCCGAAGACACAGGCGGTCCTTTTAGTATGTTTTGGAACCTAGTGCAGACCCACGAGTCCTAAGAGACCTGATATGCTTCCTAGATTTCAAGAACCACAAGGACTAAGACTGCATGGAATCTGTTGCATGCCTACCTCTGTCATGAGAAAACCTGAATGTTAGCTGTGGCTAGGGGTCCAACATGGTTGGCCAATTCACTGAAGATTTCTGAAGGATGAGCAACTACCAAGAAATTGCAACCTTGAAGTTTCTGTCTTGGAAAACCACTTGTCCTCACAAAGGTCATTAGATAATGAAGAGAAGATGGGGAACAACAGTGTTTAGTGGGGAACTTTGGGGCCGCTAAGCTCTACTTTCTAATGAGCAAAATAAACTTCCCCGGGGCCTCAATTTCCAGCGTGACCATGCAGCATATACCCCTGTCTTTTCTGACTCTCTATTGCACATCTGGTGGACCCACTGGACCATGACATTATTAACCGTTGCCATGTGGGAGTCGTGATTGTGGTGAAAGGATACCAAGGTCATGGGTGAGTGAGGCCTAGGTGACAATGTATCTCCCCAATAACTAGCAGTTACGGGAAACCCGGTCATTTCTGAAGCTGGAACTGAAGAATAGTTGCCGCTGGAGATAGACAGACATCACGTATGAGTTCCCAGAAGCATGGTAGGCCAGTTGTATTTTTCAGTGCATCTCTGGTTCCTCAACAATGCAGACATGCTTTGCATGAAGGAAGGCTTGGAACGTGGATAACTGTGTTTTCTCAAGCTATCGCAATCTAGGCTTCTAATCAACAAAGCCATTCAGTGCCCATCACTCCTTATATTATTGTTCTCAACGGTCCATTGTTCACATTCCCAGAAGACACAGGCGGTTGTTTTTGTACGTTTTGGATCCTAGTGCAGACGCGCAGGTCCTAAGAGATCTGACATGTTTCATAGAGTTCAAAAACCACGTTGACAAAGGCGCCATGGAAGCTGTTGCATGCCTACCTCTGTTATGGAAAATCTGAACGTTAGCTTATGGCTAGTGGTCCCATGTGGTTGGCCCACTCCCTGAAGATTACTGAAGGATGAGCACCTACCAAGGAATGGCAACCTCCAAATTTCTTTCCTAGAAACTCACTTGCCATCACAAAGGCAATTGTGCTATGATGAGAAGATGTGCAACAACAGTGTTTCTCAGGGAGAATTGAGCCCGCCACTCTCTAAATCCTAATGAGGAAAATAAAGTTTCCCCCTCAAGACTTATTTTCAAAAGGGAACACAGGGCACTGACTCTGCTGTTTCTGTCTCTCTATTGCACCTCCAAGGGACACACTGGACTCTATGATGAGTAAACATTGCATTGCAGGGCTTCGTGATTGCAGAGAAATGATTACTAAACTCATGGCCTAGTGAGGGCTAGGTGTCTCTGTTACTCCCGAATACCTGGCAGTTATGGGACTCTGTTTATTTTTAGAGGCTTCACCTAAAAACTACTTGCCATTTGAGGTACCGAAATGTCATGTGTGAGTACACCAAAATATGGCGGGCCATTGTTTTCTGAAGGTAGCTGAGGTTTCCTCAGCGAAGGAGACGCGCTTTGATGAAGGAGTGCATAGAACAGAGATACTTGAGTTGTTTCAACTTGCCACATTCTAGCGGTTTAACAAAAGAAGCCCTTCACTGCCCTTCTTTTGACATATTGTTGTCCTCACTTGAACATTGCTCACAAGTCCCAGAGGAGCCTAGCAATCCCTCGTGTACATCTTGGATCCTAGTGCGGACCTGCATATCCTAAGACACCAGAAATTCTTCCTACACTTAAAGCACAGCTTTGAAAAATGCTGCATTGAACCTGCTGCCTGCCTACCTCTGTGAAGAGAAAAACAGAACGTTACCTTGAGGCTAGTCATCCCATGTGGTTGACCTATTCACTAACAATTGCTGAGGGATGAGCACCTAGCTAGAATTGAAAGCCAAGTTTTTTTCATAGAAATAACTTGTCCTCACAAAGACCATTGTGCAATGAAGAGAAGATGGGCAACAACAGTGTTTACCAGGTAACACTGAGGCCATAAATCTCCACTTTCCAAAGAGGGAAATAAACATTCCCAGGAAGCTACTATTTCCAGTGGCACCACGCAGCATATTCCCCTGTCGTTTCTGACTCTCTATTGTACATCCAGTGGACACAATGGATCATGACATTAGTAACCATTGTCATGCTGAGAGTCATGATTGTGGTGTAAGGATATCAAGGTCATGGCTTAGTGAGGCCTAGGTGACAATGTATCTCCCCAACACCTAGCAGTTAAGGGAAAACCTGTAATCTTTGAAGCTGAACCTGAAGTGTAGTTGCCATGTGAGGTAGACAGACTTCAAGGAATAGTTCCAAGAAGAAATGGTAGGCTCATTGTATTTTTCAAGCCAGCTCAGGATTCCTGAAGAATGCAGACACGCTTTGCATGAAGGGAGGCATGGAACGTTGATAACTGTGTTGCTTTCAAGCTATTGCAATCTAGGTGTCTAACCAATGAAGCGCGTCACTGCCCATCACTCGGCATGTAGTTGTTCCCAAAGGTGGAATGCCCACAACACCCTGAAGACACAGGCGGTCCTTTTAGTACGTTTTGGAACCTAGTGCAGACCCGCGAGGACTAAGAGACCTGACTGATTCCTAGAGTTGAAGAACCACAGGATCTAAGGCTGCATGGAAACTGTTGCATGCCTGCCACTTTCATGAGAAAACCTGAAAGTTAGCATTAGGCTAGAGGGCCCATTTGGTTGGCCCATTCCCTGAATATTACCGAATCATGAGCACCTACCAAGGAATGGCAACCTCCAAGTTGCTTTCCTAGAAACTCACGTGTCATCACAAAGGCAATTGTGCTATGAAGAGAAGGTGTGCAACATCAGTGTTTATCAGGGAGAACTGAGCTCGCAACTCTCTAAATCCCAATGAGGAAAATAAAGTTTCCCTTCAAGGCTTATGTTCAAAAGGAACCACAGAGAGTTTACCCTGCTCTTTCTGTCACTCTATTGCACCTCCAAAGTGCGCATAGAAAGGAGATACTTGAGTTGTTTCAACTTGCCGCACTCTAGTGGTTGAACAAAAGAGGCCTTTCACTGCCCTTCTTTCGGCATATAGTTGTCCTCAAATGAACATGGCTCATAAGTCCCAGAAGAGACTGGCAGTCCCTCATGTACATCTTGGATCCTAGTGAGGACCCGCGTGTCCTAAGACACCAGAAATGCTTCCTAATCTTAAAGCACCGCTTTGACAAAAGCTGCATTGGACCTGCTATCTGCCTACCTCTGTGTTGAGAAAAACAGAACCTTAGCTTGAGGCCAGTCGTCCCATGTGGTTGGCCTATTCACTAACAATTGCTGAGGGATGAGCATCTGGCAGGAATTGGAAGCCAAGTTTTGTTTCATGGAAAATAACTTGTCCTCACAAAGACCATTGTGCAATGAAGAGAAGATGGGCAATAACAGTGTTTATCAGTTAACACTGATGCCACAACGCTCCACTTTCCAATGAGGTAAATAAACATTCCCAGGAAGCTTCAATTTCCAGTGGGATCATGCAACATATTCCCCTGGCGTTTCTGACTCTCTTACTGCACATCCAGTGAACACAATGGAGCATAACATTAGTAACCATTGCCATGCTGGGAGTCGTGATTGTGGTGTAAGGATATCAAGATGAAGGCTTAGTGAGGCCTAGGTGGCAATGTTTCTCGGGAATAACTATCAGTTAAGGGAAACCCTGTAATTATTGAAGCTGGACATGAAGTGTAGTTGCTGCTTGAGGTAGACAGACTTCACGGATTAGTTCCCAGAAGCAATGGCTGGCTAATTGTATTTTTCATTGAAGCTCAGGTTTCCTCAAGAATGCAGACACGCTTTGCATGAAGGAAGACATGGAACGTTGATAACTGTGCTGCTTTCTAGCTATCGCAATCTAGGTGTCTAACCAACGATGCCGGTCACTGCCCATCACTCGGCATACAGTTGTTCCCAAAAGGTAGATTGCTCACAATTCTCTGAAGATACAGGCGTTCCTTTCAGTACGTTTTGGAACCTAGGGCAGACCCACAAGGCCTAAAAGACATGATTGCTTCCTAGAGTTGAAGAAACAAATGGACTATGGCTGCATGGAATCTGTTGCATGCCTACCCCTTTCATGAGAAAACCTGAAAGTTAACGTGAGGCTAGGTGTCAAATGTGGTTGGCCCATTCACTGAAGATTTCTGAAGGATGAGCAACTACCAAGGAACTGCAACCTCGAAGTTTCTTTCTTGGAAAATTTCTTGTCCTCACAAGACCATTGGGCAATGAAGAGAAGATGGGCAACATCAGTGTTTACCAGGGAACACTGAGGCCGCAACTCTCCACTTACCAATGAGGAAAATAAACTTTCCCAGGAAGCCTCAATTTCCAGCATGACCATGCAGTATATACCCCTCTCCTTTCTGACTCTCTATTGCACATCCAGTGGACCCACTGGACCATGACATTAGCAACCATTGCCATGCTGGGAGTCGTGATTGTGGTGAAAAGATATCAAGGTCATGGCTTAGTGAGGCCTAGGTGACAATGTATCTCCCCAATACCTATCAGTTAAGGGAAACCCTGTAATTTTTGAAGCTGGACCTAAAGTGTAGTTGCCGTGTGAGGTAGACAGACTTCACATATTAGTTCCCAGAAGCAATGGTAAGCTCATTGTATTTTTCAGTGCAGCTCAGGTTTCCTCAAGAATTCAGATACGCTTTGCATGAAGGAAGGCTTGGAACGTTGATAACTGTGTTTGCTCAAGCTATCGCAATCTGGGTGTCTAACCAACAAAGCCCTTCAGTGTCCATTACTCAGTATATAGTTGCTCTCAACGGTCCATAGCTCACAACTCCCAGAAGACACAGGTGGTCCTGTTTGTACGTTTTGGATCCTAGTGCAAACCTGCCGTTCCTAAGAGACCTGAACTGCTTCCTAGAGTTCAAAAAACACAATGACAAAAACTCCATGGAAGCTGTTTCATGCTTACCGGTGTCATGAGAAAATCTGAACATTAGCTCGGCGTTAGTGGTCTCATGTGTTTGCCTCATTCACTGAAGATTCCTGAACTATGCGCACCTACCAAGGAATAGCAACCTCCAAGGTTCTTTCCTAGAAACTCACTTGTCATCACAATGGCCATTGTGCTATGAAGAGAAGATGTGCAACAACAGTGTTTATCAGGGAGAATTGAGCCCGGAACTCTAAATCCCAATGATGAAAATAAAGTTTCCCTTCAAACCTTATTTTCAAAAGGGGACCACAGAGCATTTACCCTGCTGTTTCAGTCTCTCTCTTGCACCTCCAAAGGACACACTGGATGGTAGGATGAATAAACATTGCACTGCAGGGCCTCATGATTGTGGAGAAAGGATTACTAAAGTCATGGCCTACTGAGGCCTAGGTGACCCTGTTACTCCCGAATACCTGCAGTTATGGGAAACTGTGTATTTTTAGAGGCTTGGACTAAAAAATACTTGCCATTTGAGGTAGCAAGACATCACGTGTGAGTACTCCAAAATATGCTGGGCCAGGGTGTTTTCAGTGCAGGTGAGGTTTCCTCAGGGAAGCACACGCACTTTGATGAAGGAGCACATTGAACGGAGATACTTGAGTTGTTTCAACTTGCCGCATTCTATCAGTTTAACAAAAGAAGCCCTTCACTGCCCTTCTTTCGGCATATAGTAGTCTCAACTGAATATTACTCACAAGTCCCAGAAGAGACTGGCAGTCCGTCATGTATATCTTGGATCCAATGTGGACCCGCGTGTCCTAAGACACCAGAAATGCTTCCTAGACTTAAAGCACTGCTTTGACAAATGCTGCATTGAACCTGCTGCCTCCCTACCTCTGTGACGATAAAAACCGCACGTTAGCTTGAGACCAGTCATCCCATGTGATTGGCCTATTCACTAACAATTGCCGAGGGAGGAACACCTAGCAGGAATTGAAAGCCAAGTTTTGTTTCATGGAAAATAACTTGCCCTCACAAAGACTTTTGGGCAATGAAGAGAAGATGGGCAACACCAGTGTTTTGCAGGTAACATTGAGACCGAAACCCTCCACTTTCTAATGAGCAAAATAAACTTCCCCAGGAACCTCAATTTCCAGCGTGACCACACAGCATATACCTCTGTCGTTTCTGACTCTCTATTGCACATCCAGTGGACCCACTGGACCAGGACATTAGTAACCGTTGCCATGCTGGGAGTCATGATTGTAGTGGAAGGTTATCAAGGTCATGGCTGAGTGAGTCCTAGGTGACAATGTATCTCCCCAATTGCTCTCAGTTAAGGAAAGCCCTGTAATTGTTGAAGCTGGACATGAAGTGTAGCTGCCGCTTGAGGTAGACAAATTCCACGGATTAGTTCCCAGAAGCAGTGATAGGCTAATTGTATTTTTCAGTGCAGCTCAGGTTTCTACAAGAATGAAGACATGCTTTGCATGAAGAAAGGCATGGAACATTGACAACTAGGTTGCTTTCAAGCTATTGCAATCTGGTGTCTAACCGACGAAGCCCTTCACTGCCCATCACTCGGCATATAGGCTTTCCCAATGGTAGATTGCTCACAAGTCCCCAAAGACACAGGTGGTCTTTTTAGTACGTTTCGGAAACTAGTGCAGACCCGCGAGTCCTAAGAGACCTGATATGTTTCCTAGAGTTCAAGAACCACAGGGACTAAGTATGCATGGAATCTGTTGCATGCCTACCTCTGTCATGAGAAAACCTAAACATAGCTTTAGGCTAGGGCTCAAATGTGGTTGGCCCATTTTCTGAAGATTAGTGAAGGATGAGCAACTACCAAGGAATTGCAACCTCGAAGGTTCTTTCTTGGAAAATCACTTGTCCTCACAAAGTCCATTGGACAAGGAAGACAAGATGGGCAACAACAGTGTTTAGCAGGGAATATTGAGGCCGTTAAGCTCCACTTTGTAATGAGCAAACTAAACTTCCGCAGGGTCTCAATTTCCACTGTGACCATGCAGCATATACCCCTGTCATTTCTGACTCTCTATTGCACATCCTTTGGACCCACTGGACCATGACATTAGTAACCGTTGCCGTGTGGGAGTCGTGATTGTGGTGAAAGGATATCAAGGTCACGGCTTAGTGAGGCCTAGGTGACAATGTATCTCTCTAATAACTAGCAGTTAAGTGAAACCCGGTTACTTCTATAGCCGGACCTGAAGAGTAGTTGCAGCTTGAGGTAGACAGACTTCACGTATGAGTTCCCAGAAGCATGGTAGGCCAATTGTATTTTTCAGTGCAGCTCAGGATTCCTCAAGAATGCAGACATGCTTTGCATGAAGGAAGGCTTGGAACGTTGATAAGTGTGTTGCTTTCAAGGTATCACAATCTGGGTGTCTAAACAACAAAGCCCTTCAGTGCCCATCACTCGGTATATAGTTGTTCTCAACGGTCCATTACTCACAACTCCCACAGTACACAGGCTGTCCCTTTTGTAAATTTCAAATCCTAGTGCAGACACACAGGTCCTAAGAGATCTGAAATGTGTCCTAGAGTTCAAAAACCACATTGACGAAGGCTCCATGGAAGCTGTCGCATGCCTACCTCTGTCATGAGAAAATCTGAACATTATCATGAGACTAGTGGTCCCATGTGTTTGTCTCAACCACTGAACATTACTGAAGGATGAACATCTACCAAAGAATTGCAACCTCCAAATTTCTTCCCTAGAAACTCACTTATCACCACAAAGGCAATTGTTCTATGAAGAGAAGATGTGCAACAACAGTGTTTATCAGAGAGAATTGAGCCCACAACTCTCTAAATCCCAATGAGGAAAATAAAGTTTCCCCTTAAGCCTTATTTTCAAAAGGGACCACATAGAATTTACCCTGCTGTTTCTATCTCTCTATTGCACCTCGAAGGGACACACTGGACTCTATGATGAGTGAACATTGTGTTGCAGGGCCTCGTGATTGCAGAGAAATGATTATTAAAGTCATGGCCTAGTGAGGCCTAGGTGACTCTGTTACTTCCAAACACCTGGCAGTATGGGAATCTGTGTATGTTTAGAGGCTTCACCTAAAAACTACTTACCATTTGAGGTAGGGAGACGTCACGTGTGAGTACACCAAAATATGGCAGGTCAGGGTTTTTTGAGTGTAGCTGAGGTTTCCTCAGGGAAGCAGATGCGCTTTGATGAAGGAGCGAATAGAACGGAGGTACTTGAGTTGTTTCAACTTGCCGCATTCTAGCGGCTTAACAAAAGAAGCTCTTCACTGTCCACCTTTTGGCATATAGTTGCCCTCTACTGAATATTGCTCACAAGTCCCAGAAGAGACTGGCAGTCCCTGGTGTAAATCTTGGATCCTACTGTGGACCTGCGTGTCGTAAGACAACAGAAGTTCTTCCTAGACTTAAAGCACTGCTTTGACAAACACTGCATTGAACCTGCTGCCTTCCCAGTTCTGTGAAGAAAAACAGAATGTTAGCTTGAGGCCAGTCATCCCATGGGGTTGGTCTACTCACTAAAAATAGAGTCTGTCATACAGAGTGAAGTAAGTCAGAAAGAGAAAAACAAATACAGTATGCTAACATATATATATGGAATCTAAGGAAAAAAAAAAGTCATGAAGAACCTAGTGGCAAGACGGGAATAAAGACACAGACCTACTAGAGAATGGACTTGAAGATATGGGGAGTGGGAGGGGTAAGATGTGACAGGGTGAGAGAGTGGCATGGACATATATACACTACCAAATGTAAAATAGATAGCTAGTGGGAAGCAGCCGCATAGCACAGGGAGATCAGCTCGGTGCTTTGTGACCACCTAGAGGGGTGGGATAGGGAGGGTGGGAGTGAGGGAGACACAAGAGGGAAGAGATATGGGAAAATATGTATATGTATAACTGATTCAGTTTGTTATAAAGCAGAAACTAACGCACCATTGTAAAGCAATTATATTCCAATAAAGATGTTAAAAAAAATTTCTGAAGGAGGAGCACCTAGCAGGAATTGAAAGCCAACGTTTGTTTCATGGAAAATCTCTTGTCCTCACAAAGGCAATTCTGCAATGAAGAGAAGATGGGCAACTGCACTGTTTATCAGCTAAAATTGAGGCCGCAAGTGTCGACATTCCAATGTGGAAAATAAACTTCGCATCAAGCCTAAATTTTCATGGGGAGGGCACAGCATCTTATGCTGCAATTTCTGACTCCGTATTGGACATTCACGTGACCAAATAGACCCTTTAGTGAGTACACTTTGAGGTACAGGCAGTCGTGATTGTGGGGAAAGGATTACAAGGTCATGGCTTAGTGAAACCTGTGTGTACAACGTATCTCCGGAATACCTAGCTGTTAAGGGAAACCCTGTAATTTTTGAGGCTGCACCTAAAGTCTGATAGCTGCTTGGGGTAGATTCAATCACGTGTGAGTTCCCAGAAGGAGGGATAGGATCATTGTATTTTTTGCGTGCTCAGCGATAGGCAGAAAAGCAGACACGTTTTGCATGAAGGAATGCACAGAACGCTGATAGCTGAGTGTTTCAAGCTGTCACAATCTAGGTGTTTATCCAACGAAGCCCTTCACTGCCCATCACTTGACATCTCTTCGTTCCCAATGGTGCAATGCTCACAACTCCCCGAAGACACAGGCCATCCTTTTTCTACGTTTCGGATCCTAGTGCAGACCCCTGAGTCCTAAGAGACCTGAAAAGCTTCCTAGAGTTCAGGAACCACAGTGACTAAGGCTGCATGGAATCTGTTGAATGCCTACCTGTGTCATGAGACAACATGAACGTTAGCTTGAGGCTAGGGGTCAAATGGGGTCGCCTATTCACTGAAGATTGCTGAAGAATGAGCAACTACCAAGGAATTGAAACCTCGAGTTTTCTTTCCTGGAAAATCACTTTTCCTTACAAAGACCATTGTGCAATGAAGAGAAGATTGGCAACAACAGTGTTTACCAGTTAACACTGACACCACAACTCTGCACTTTCCAATGAGGAAAATAAACTTTCCCAGGAAGGCTCAATTTCCAGCGGGACCACACAGCATATTTCCTTGTCGTTTCTGACTTTCTGTTGCACATCCAGTGGACACAATAGACCATGTCAGTAGTAACTATTGCCATCCTGGGGGTCGTGATTGTGGTGTAAGGATATCTAGGTGATGGCTGAGTGAGGCCTAGGTGACAATGTATCTCCCCAATACCTAGCAGTTAAGGGAAACCCTGTAATTTTTGAAGCTGGAACTGAAGTGTTGTTGCCACTTAAGGAAGACAGATTTCACGGATTCGTTCCCAGAAGCAATGGTAGGCTAATTGTATTTTTCAGTGCAGCTCAGGTTGCCTCAAGAATGCAGACACGTGTTGCATGAAGGAAGGCATAGAACATTGATAACTGTCTTGCTTTCAAGCTATCGTAATCTAGGTGTCTAACCAATGAAGCCCTTCACTGCCCATCACTTGGCATCTAGTTGTTCCCAATGGTAGATTGCTCACAACTCCCCAAAGGCTCAGGCGTTCCTTTTAATACGTTTCCTAATGTAGTGCAGACCCGCGAGTCTAAAGTGACCCGATATGCTTTCTAGAGTTCAAGAACCACAGGGACTAAGGCTGCAAGGAATCTGTTGCATGCCTACCCCTGTCATGAGAAAATCTGAACATTAGCTTGAGGCTAGAGGTCCCATGTGGTTGGCCCATTCCCTGAAGATTACGGGAAGATGAGCACCTACTCAGGAGTGGCAACCTCCAAGTTTGTTTCTTAGAAACTAACTTGTCATCACAAAGGCAATTGTGCTATGAAGAGAAGATGTGCAACAACAGTGTTTCTCAGGGAGAACTGAGCGCACAACTCTATAAATGTCAATGAGGAAAATAAAGTTTCCCTTCACTTCTTATTTTCAAAAGGGACCACAGAGAATTTATCCTGCAGTTTCTGTATCTGTAAGGCAACTCTAAGGTGTGAATAGAATGGAGGTACTTGAGTTGTTTCACCTTGTCACAATCCAGCGGTTTAACAAAAGAAGCCCTTCACAGCCCTTCTTTCGGCATATAGTTGTCCACAACTGAACATTGCTCAGAAGTCCCAGAAGACCTTGGTAGTCCCTCGTGTACATCTTGGAGACTAGTGCACCACCCGCATGTCATAAGACACCAGAAATGTCTCCTAGACTTAAAGCACTGCTTTGACAAACGCTGCATTGAACCTGCTGCCTGCTTACCTCTGTGACGAGAGAAACAGAACTTTACGTTGAGACCAGTCGTCCCATGTCGTTGGACTATTCACTAACAATTGCTGAGCAATGAGCACCTAGCAGGAATTGAAAGGCAACGTCTGTTTCATGGAAAATCACGTGTCCTGACAAAGGCAATTCTGCAATGAAGAGAAGATGGGTAACTACACTGTTTATCAGGTAACATTGATGCTACAAGTTTCGACATTCCATTGTGGAAAATAAACTTCCCATCAAGACTCAATTTCCAAGGGGAGGACAAAGCATCTTATACTGCAGTTTCTGACTACATATTGGACATTCATGTGACCAACTAGACCCTTTAGTGAATAAACTTTGTGATACAGGCATTCGTGATTGTGGTGAAAGGATTACAAGGTCATGGTGTAGTGAGTCGTGAGTGTACCATGAATCTCTGAAATACCTAGCTGTTAAGGGAAACCCTGTAATTTTTGAGGCTGCACCTAACGTTTGATAGCCACTTGGGGTAGACTCCATCACGTGTGAGTTCCCAGAATGAGGGGTAGGGTCATTGTATTTCTTGCATGCTCAGGGATCGGTAGAAAAGCAGAAACGTTTTGCACGAAGGAATGAACAGAACGCTGATAGATGGGTGTTTTCAAGCTGTTGCAATCTAGGTGCTTATCCAACTAAGCCCTTCACCGCCCATGACTTGGCATCTAGCTGTTCCCAATGGTGCGTTGCTGAAAACTCCCCGTCAACACAGGCCGTCCTTCTTGTACTTTTCGGATACTAGTGCAGACCCGCGAGTATTAAGAGACCTGGAATGCTTCCTAGAGCTCAAAAACCTCACTGAATAAGGCTACATGGATTCAGCTGCATGCTAACCTGTGGCATGATACAAGAGGAACGTTAGCTTGAGGCTAGTGGTCAAATGGGGTCGCCAATTCATTGAAGATTACTGAAGGATAAGCACTTACCAAAGGAATGGCCACCTCCAAGCTTCTTCCTTGGAAAATCACTTGTCCTCACAAAGACCATTGTGCAAATAAGAGAAGATGGGCAATAACAGTGTTTACCAGGTAACCCTGAGGTCGCAACTCTCCACTTTCCAATGAGGAAAATAAACTTTCCCAGGAAGCCTCAATTACCAGCGGGACCAAGCAGCATATTCCCCTGTCGTGTTTGACTCTCTATTGCACATCCAGTGGACACAATGGACAACGATATTAGTAAGCATTGCCATGCTGGGAGTCGTCATTGTTGTGTAAGGATATCAAGGTGATGGCTTAGTGAGGCCTAGGTGAAAATGTTTCTCCAGAATACCTATCAGCTAAGGGAAACCCTGTAATTTTTGAAGCTGGACCTGAATTGTAGTTGCTGCTTGAGGTAGACACATTTCACGGATTGGTTCCCAGAAGCAATAGTAGGTTAATTGTATTTATCAGTGCAGCTCACGTTTCCTCAAGAATGCAGACACGCTTTGCATGAAGGAAGGCATGGAACGTTGATAACTGTGTTGCTTTCAAGCTATCGCAATCTAGGTGTCTAACCAACGAAGCCCTTCACTGAACACCATTCGGCATCTAGTTTTTCCCATCGGTATATTGCTCACAACTCCCCGAAGATAGAGGCGCCCCTTTTAGTACGTTTTGGAACCTAGTGCAGACCCGCGAGTCAAAAGAGACCTGATATGCTTACTAGAATTCAAGAACCACATGGACTAATGCTGCATGGAATCTGTTGCATACTTACCTCTGTCATGAGAAAACCTGAACTTTAGCTTGAGGCTTGAGGTCCCAAGTGGTTGACCCATTCCCTGAAGATTACCGAGGAATGAGCAACTACCATGAAATGGCAAACTCCAAGTTTCTTTCCTAGAAACCCACGTCATCACAATGGCAATTGTGCTATGAAGAGAAAATGTGCAACTACACTGTTTCTCAGGGAGAATTGAGCCTGCAACTCTCTAAACACCAATGAGGAAAATAAAGTTTCCCTTCAAGCCTTATTTTCAAAAGGGACCACAGAGAATTTACCCTGCTGTTTCTTTCTCTGTTTTGTACCTCCAAGGTGCATTAGAAGGGAGATACTTGAGTTGTTTCAAATTACCACATTCTAGAGGTTTAACAATAGAAGCCCTTCACTGCCCTTCTTTTGGCTTATAGTTGTCCTCAACTGAACGTTGCTCACAAGTCCCAGAAAAGACTGGCAGTCCCTCGTTAACATTTTGAATCCGAACGCAGAAGGCCCATGTCCTAAGACACCAGAAATTCTTCCTAGATTTAAAGCACCTCTTTGACAAATGCTGCATTGAACCTACTGCCTGCCTATCTCTGTGACGAGAAAAAAAGAATGTTAGCTTGAACCCAGTCTTAACATGTGGTTTGCCCATTCAATAAAAATTGCTGAGGGATGAGCACCTAGCAGGAATTGAAAGCCAAGTTTTGTTTTATGGAAAATAACTTGTCCTCACAAAGACCATTGTGCAATGAAGACAAAATGGGCAGCAGCAGTGTTTATAGGCAACACTGAGGCCGCAACTCTCCACTTTCCAATGAGGAAAATAAACTTTCCCAGGAAGCTTCAATTTCCAGTGGGGCCATGCAGCATATTACCCAGTCGTTTCTGACTCTCCTTTGCACATTCAGTGGACCCAATGGACCATGACATTAGTAAACATTGCCATGATGGTAGTCATGACTGTGCTGTAAGGATATCAAGGTGATGGCTTAGTGAGACTTAGGTGACAAAATATCTCCAGAATACCTATCAGTTAAGAGAAACCCTGTAATTTTTCAAGCTGGCCCTGATGTATTGTTGAAGCTTGAGGTAGACAGATTTCACGGATTAGTTCCCATAGGAAATGGTAGGCTAATTGTATTTTTCAGTGCAGCTTAGGTTTCCTCAAGAATTCAAATACACTTTGCATGAAAGGAAGCATGGAACGTTGATAAATGTGTGGCTTTCAAGCTATCGTAATCTAGGTGTCTACAGAATGAAGCTCTTCACTGCCCATCACTCGGTATATAGTTGTTCCCAATGGTACTTTGCTCACAACTCCCCGAATAGAGAGGCAGTCCTTTTAGTACGTTTTGGAACCGAGTGCAGACACGCGAGTCAAAAGAGAACTGATAGGCTTCCTAGAGTTCAAGATTCACAGGGAAAGAAGCTGCATGGAATCTGTTGCATGCCCACTTCTGTCATGAGAAAAAACCTGAAAGTTAGCTTGAAACTAGACGTCACATGTGGATGGCCCATTCCCTGACGATTACTGAAGGATGAGCACCTACAAAAGAATGGCAACCTCCAAGTTTCCTTCCTAGAACCTCACTTGTCATCACAAAGCCATTTGTGCTATGAAGAGAACATGTGCAATTACAGTGTTTCTCAGGGAGAATTGAGCCCGACACTCTCGAAATCCCGAGGAGGTAAATAAAGTTTCCCTTCAAGCCGTATTTTCCAAAGGGCTCACAGAGTATTGACCCCGCTGTTTCTTCCTCTTTTGGCACCTCCAATGTGCTCACAAGTGAGATATTTGAGTTGTTGCAACTTACCACATTCAAAAGGATTCAAAAAAGAAGCCTTTCACTGCCCATGACTCGGCATCTAGCTGTTGCCAAAGGTGCATTGCTCACAATTCCTTGAAATCACAGGCAGTCCTTCTTGTACGTTTCTCACCCTAGTGGAGACCCGCCAGTTTTAAGAGACCTGGAATGCTTCCTAAAGCTCAAGAACCACACTGAATAAGGCTACATGGATTCTGCTGCATGCCAACCTGTGGCATGATACAAGAGGAACGTTAGCTTGAGGCTAGTCGTCCAATGGGGTCGCCATTTCACTGAAGATTACCGAAGGATGAGCACCTCCCAAACAATGGCAACCTCCAAGTTTCTTTCCTAGAAACTCACTTGTCATCACAAAGGCAATTGTGCTATGAAGAGAACATGTGCACCTACAGTGTTTCTCAGGGAGAATTGAGCCCGCCACTCTCTAAATCCCAATGAGGAAAATAAAGTTTCCCTTCAAGCCTCATTTTCAAAAGGGCCTGCAGAGCATTGACCCTGTGGTTTCTTTCTCTATTTTGAACCTCCAAGGTGCTTTAGAAGGGAGATAGTTGAGTTGTCTCAACTTGCAACAATCTAGACGTTTAACTAAAAAAGCCCTTCACTGCCCATGACTCGGCATCTAGCTGTTCCCAATGCTGCATTGCTCACAAAGGCCCAAACACACAGGGCGTCCTTCTTGTACGTTTCTCATCCTAGTGCAGACCCTCCAGTCCTAAGAGACCTGGAATGCTTCCAAGAGTTCAAGAAAAACCCTGAATAGCGCTACATGGATTCTGCTGCACGCCAATCTGTGGGAGGATACAAGAGGAACGTTAGCGTGAGGCTAGAGCTCAAACGGGTTCGCCAATTCACTGATGATTACCAAAGGATGATCATCTGCCAAGGAATAGCAACATCCAAGTCTCTTTCCTAGAAACTCACTTGTCATCACAAAGGCAATGGTGCTCTGAAGGGAACATGTGTAAGTACAGTGTTTCTCAGCTAGAATTGGGCCCAAAACTCTCTAAACCCCAATGAGGTAAATAAAGTTTCCCTTCAAGCCTTATATTCAAAAGCGCCCATAGAGCATTGACCCTGCTGTTTCTTTCTCTATTTTGTACTTCCAAGGTGCTTTAGAAGGGAGATACTTGAGTTGTTTCAACTTACTACGTTCTAGTGTTTAAGAAAGAAGCCCTTCACCTCCCAGGACTCGGCATCTAGCTGTTCCCAACGCTGCACTGCTCACAACAACCCAAAGACACAAGCCATCCTTCTTGTACGTTTCTCATCCTAGTGCAGACCTGCCAGTACTCAGAGAGCTGCAATGCTTCCCAGAGCTCAGGAACCAACCTGAATGAGGCTACATATATTCTGCTGCATGCCAACCTGTTGCATGATAGCAGAGGAACGTTAGCTTGAGGCTAGTGGTCAAACGGCTTCGCCAATTCACTGAAGATTACCGAAGGATGAGCAACTACCAAGGAATGGTAACCTCCAAGTTTCCTTCCTAGAAACTCACTTGTCATCACAAAGGCAATTGTGCTATGAATGGAACATGTGCAACTACAGTGTTTCTCAGGGAGAATTGAGCACGCAACTCTCTAAATCCCAATGAGGAAAATAAAGTTTCCCTTCAAGCCTTATTTTCAAAAGGGGCAAAAGAGCATTGACCCTGCTGTTTCTTTCTCTATTTTGTATCTCCAAGGTGCTTTACAAGGGAGATATTTGACTTGTTTCCACTTGCCACCATCTAGAGGTTTAACCAAAGAAGCCCTTCACTGCCCATGACTCGGCATCTAGCTGTTCCCAACGCTGCATTGCTCACAAAGGCCCAAACACACAGGCCGTCCTTCTTGTACGTTTCTCTTCCTGGTGCAGACCCGCTAGTACTGAGAGATCTGGAATCCTTTCTAGAGCTCAAGAACCACATTGAATAAGGCTACATGGATTCTGCTGCATGCCAACCTGTGGCAAGATACAAGAGGAACTTTAGCTTGAAGTTAGCGGTCAAAAGGGATCTCCAATTCACTGTAGATTACCGAAGGATGAGCACCTACCAAGGAATGGCAACCTCCAAGTTTCTTTCTTGGAAAATCACTTGTCCTCACATAGACCATTGTGCAATTAAGAGAAGATGGGCAACAACAGTGTTTACCAGGTAACACTGAGGCCGCAACTCTCTGCTTTGCAATGAGGAAAATAAACTTTCCCAGGAAGCCTCAATATACATGGGTGTCAAGCAGAATATTCCCCTGGCGTTTCTGACTCTCTTATTGCACATCCAGTGGACACAATGGACCATGACATTGGTAACCATTGCCATGCTGGGAGTCGTGATTGTGGTGTAAGGATATCAAGCTGATGGCTTAGTGGGGCCTAGGTGGCAATGTTTCTCTGGAATACCTCTCAGTTAAGGGAAACCCTGTAAATTTTGAAGCTGGACGTGAAGTGTAGTTGCTGATTGAGGTAGACAGACTTCACGGATTAGTTCCCAGAAGCAATGGTAGGCTAATTGTGCTTTTCAGTGCAGCTCAGCTTTCCTCAAAATGCAGACACGCTTTGCATGAAGGAAGGCATGGAACGTTGATAACGGTGTTGCTTTCAAGCTATCGCAATCTAGGTGTGTAACCAACGAAGTCCTTCACTGCCCATCACTTGGCATCTAGTTGTTCCCAACGGTAGACTGCTCACAACTGCCCAAAGACACAGGCAGTCCTTTTAGTACGTTTCAAAACCTAGTGCAGACCCGCGAGCCAAAAGAGACCAGATATGCTTCCTAGAGTTCAAGAACCACAGGCACTAAGGTTGCATGGAATCTGTTGAATGCCTACCGCTGTCATGAGAAAAGCTGAACGTAAACTTGAGGCTAGATGTCCCATGTGGGTGGCCCATTCCCTGAAGATTCCCGAGGGATGAGCCACTACCAAGGAATGGCAACCTCCAAGTTTCTTTCCTAGAAACTCTCGTCATCACAATGGCAAATGTGCTATGAAGGGAAGATGGGCAAGTACAGTGTTTCTCAGGGAGAATTGAGCCTGCAACTCTCTAAATCCCAAGGAGGTAAATAAGGTATCCCTTCATGCCTGATGTTCAAAAGGGACCACCGAGCATTGACCTGCTCTTTCTTTCTCTATTTTGTACCTCCATGGTGCGTTAGAAGGGAGATACTTGAGTTGTTTCAACTTACCACATTCTAGAGGTTTAACAAAAGAAGCCTTTCACTGCCCTTTTTTGGCATATAGTCGTCCTCAACTGAACGTTGCTCACAAGTCCCAGAAGAGACTGGCAGTCCCTCGTGTACATCTTGGATCCTAGTGCACACCCGCGTGTCCTAAGACACCAAAAATGCTTCCTAGAGTAAAAGCACTGCTTTGACAAAAGCTGCATTGAACCTGCAGCCTGCCTACCATTGTGACGAGAAAAGCAGAACGTTAGCTTGAGGCCAGTCGTCCCATGCGCTCGGCATATTCACTAACAATTGCTGAGTGAGAAGCACCTAGCAGGAATTGAAAGGCAACGTTTGTTTCATGGAAAATCACTTCTCCTGAAAAGGCAATTCTGCAATGAAAAGAAGATGGGCAACTACACTGTTTATCAGGTAACACTGAGGCCGCAAGTGTCGACATTCCAATGTGGAAAATCCACTTCCCTTCAAGCCTCAATCTCCAAGGGGAGGGCACAGCATCTTATGCTGCAGTTTCTGAGTACCTATTGGACATTCAGGTGACCAAGTAGACCTTTTAGTGAGTAAACTTTGCGATACAGGGAGTAGTGAGTGTGCTGAAAGGATTCCAGAGTCATAGGTTAGTGAGGATTGGGTGTAAAATGTACCTCCGGAATACCTACCTTTCAAGGGAAAACCTGTAATTTTTCAGGCTGCACTTAAAGTCCACTGGCTTGCCTGGGATAGATTCCATCACGTGTGGGTTCCCAGAAGGACGGGTAGGATCATTATATTTTTCGTGTGTTCAGGGATAGGCAGAAAAGCAGACACGTTTGGCATGAAGGAATGAACAGAAAGCTGACAGCTAGGTGTTTTCAAGCTGTCGCAATCTAGGCGTTTATCCAACGAAACCCTTCACTGCCCATGATTTGGCAACTGGCTGTTCCCAACAGTGCATTGCTCACAACACCCCGAAGACACAGGCTGTCCTTTTCGTACGTATCAGATCTAGTGAAGACCCCCGAGTCCTAGGACACCTGGAGTGCTTCCCACAGCTCAACAAACACACTGAATAAGTCCACATGGTTTCTGCTGCATAACAACCTGTGACATGATACAAGAGGAATGTCAGCTTGAGGTTAATGGTCAAATGGGATCCGCCAATTCACTGACGATTACTGAAGGATGAGCACCTACAAAAGAATGGCAACCTCCAAGTTTCCTTCCTAGAACCTCACTTGTCATCACAAAGCCATTTGTGCTATGAAGAGAACATGTGCAATTACAGTGTTTCTCAGGGAGAATTGAGCCCGACACTCTCGAAATCCCGAGGAGGTAAATAAAGTTTCCCTTCAAGCCGTATTTTCCAAAGGGCTCACAGAGTATTGACCCCGCTGTTTCTTCCTCATTTTGGCACCTCCAATGTGCTCACAAGTGAGATATTTGAGTTGTTGCAACTTACCACATTCAAGAGGATTCAAAAAAGAAGCCTTTCACTGCCCATGACTCGGCATCTAGCTGTTGCCAAAGGTGCATTGCTCACAATTCCTTGAAATCACAGGCAGTCCTTCTTGTACGTTTCTCACCCTAGTGGAGACCCGCCAGTTTTAAGAGACCTGGAATGCTTCCTAAAGCTCAAGAAAAACACTGAATAAGGCTACATGGATTCTGCTGCATGCCAACCTGTGGCATGATACAAGAGGAACGTTAGCTTGAGGCTAGTCGTCCAATGGGGTCGCCATTTCACTGAAGATTACCGAAGGATGAGCACCTCCCAAACAATGGCAACCTCCAAGTTTCTTTCCTAGAAACTCACTTGTCATCACAAAGGCAATTGTGCTATGAAGAGAACATGTGCACCTACAGTGTTTCTCAGGGAGAATTGAGCCCGCCACTCTCTAAATCCCAATGAGGAAAATAAAGTTTCCCTTCAAGCCTCATTTTCAAAAGGGCCTGCAGAGCATTGACCCTGTGGTTTCTTT